>NC_139449.1:3202420-3919266 GCF_963924565.1 Ascidiella aspersa
AACTTTAGTTGTTTGGTAATTTAACTTGAAGATGACGGATTTTATTATTGTTTTTCAGGTATATTAAAATCTATGTTATTCGAAAACCTTTCTTGAATTTAATGGATTTCATTCACCCCTTCACTTGTGTCGTAGCGGGTCCAACAGGTTGTGGGAAAACACAATTTGTAAAGCGTGTTATCGAAGAAGAATTGATTAAACCCAAGCCACAAAATATAGTATGGTTCTATTCTGAGTGGCAGGACTCCTACAAACAAATGAAAAACGTTAACTTTGTTAATGGATTTTCGTTGGATATTGATTCAATGGAGAATAGTTTGTTGATTTTAGATGATATGATGGGTTCGTGTGACAAACGTGTTTCCAATCTTTTTACGAAAGGGTCACATCACCGAAACAATAGTATTTTTTATATAGTTCAAAATGTTTTCGATAAATCCAAAGAACATCGAACTATTAGCCTAAATGCACATTACCTTATTGTTTTCAAAAACCCAAGAGATTCGTCACAAATTACACACTTAGCCAAACAAGTGCTTCCCTCTCACGTAAGATCAATCCAGGAAGCATTTAGAGATGCTACATCGAAGCCACACGGTTATTTGATGTTTGATTTCAAGCAGTGTGTACCGGATGAACAACGTCTAAGGACAAATATATTTAAAGGACAACAGCAGTTTGTTTACATTCCAAAAAAACAAGTGTAAAATGTCACAAAAAATTAGACGTAATGCAGACACACTGAATTTTTTAGCCCGGGGAAAACCACATGTAATTAAGTCTGTTATAAAAACAGCCGACTCAGAGTTAATAAAGTGTATTTGTGAATGTGCACAAAACATACTACATGGAAACTTTCCTCTCTCGACAAAACAGAAAAAAAAACTTAATCGTTTTAAGAAAGATCTTCGTTTCATTTCCAAGAAAACTTCAAGTATCAAGAAAAAAAAGAAAATTATTCAAAAAGGTGGTTTCCTAGCTGCTCTTTTAGCGCCTCTTCTCGGAAGTATTATACCATCTATAGCTAAAAGTTTGCTCGGAAAATAATGGAACATGTTCAAAAGATGGCATTGGTAGACCCGAAGTTGTTGAATCAATTACAATCAAAGCCTGCTCCACAGCTTTCCATTAAAGAAATACAAATTTCCTCTTTAAATAAAGAAATGAGTGATATTGCAAATGATTCTTCTATTGATTCTTTTGCTAAAGTTAAACTCTACAATCAAGTTCTTTATCGTTATCGATTTTACCTAAATGAACAGGAAAATTCTCCGATTCCATTATCTACGATGAGTGTTGTTAACTACCCACCTTTAACTCAGAGTGATCCAATGGTTACTCCTACCCAAGAAAAAACACATATTCCATCAAAAATAACAAAAATAGCATCAGAGGATGTCAATGAGCCATGGAGTGAACAGATCATTAGTAGTTTACCGACAACAGCAAGAGTCAATGGAAAACTATTAGTTGATAGTATTAAATCCTCGTCGAATATAAAAGTTAATGAAAACGGCGAACTTGAAATTAAGGGTAAATCTATTCCAGGAAGTAGCATTCATGATCTAGTTCATGATTTTGTCAGAAGAAGAAAAATTGCACAAAAACCAAAAGGTTGGGAGAATTTCGGAAAAGCATTAAAAGCAGACCGAATTCCATCTAATCTTATTGGTAGTATAAAACACCGTGAGTGGATGTTCCCCTCCGCTGGAAGTATTGTTTCAAAAGCACGAACATGGAACGAGATATGAGTGAAGTGTATTATAACCCAAGAAAAATTGGAAGTTTTGGAGGAGTAAATAGACTAACTGCAAACTCGAATTTCTCTCGTTCGAGTGTAAGTGAATGGCTGTCGTCGCAGGATGCCTATACGCCTCACAAACCGATTCGGAAAAAATTTGAACGACGTCGTGTTGTTGTTGGTGGAATTGATCACCAATGGCAGAGTGATTTAGTGGATATGTCTAAATTTGCTCGCTTTAACGATGGAGTTAAATTTCTAGTTACTTGTATTGATGTATTTTCTAAATTTGCATGGGTTCTTCCAATTAAAAATAAAACTGGAGAAAGTATCATAAATGCTTTTAAAACTATTTTATCTTTAAGTAAACGAAAACCAATTAAACTACAAACCGATCAAGGATCTGAATTTACAAACCGTAAATTTCAAACTTGGTTGAAGAAACAAAACATATTGTTTTTCATACATATACATCGGAAACAAAGGCTCAAATAGTTGAACGTTTTAATCGTACTCTCAAAACACGTATGTGGCGATATTTTACACGTTTTTCAACCAATCGTTATATTGATGTTTTACAAAATATTGTTTTTTCCTACAACAACTCTTTTCATAGGAGTATCGAAAGACCTCCTGCGTTAGTTAACCATGGTAATGAGAAAGCTGTATGGAATTCGCTTTACAAAGGAGATAGGTTTCCCAGTAAACCACCAAAATTTAAGATCGGTGACAGTGTAAGAATTGTTGTTGCTCGTGGTATATTCAAAAAAGGATACACCAAAAACTGGTCAACAGAGATATTTTTTGTTGAAAAGGTTCTCAAAACAAATCCACATGTTTATATCATCAAAGACTATGGAGGTGAAAAAATTTCAGGAACATTTTACGAAGACGAACTTCAAAAAGTAGTAAAGAAAAACGATGTATATGAAATCGAGCGGGTGGTTAGAAAAAGCAGAAAAAAAGGGAAACTTAAATTTCTTATAAAATGGAAGGGATACCCTAAAAAATTCAATTCATGGATATCACCAGAAGATCTCAAAGAGTTCTCAAGTTAAACTATGTGGAAAAATCAATTGTGGGTTTGGTTTGGAAAAAAATATCCTAGTAGTGAAATAATATTTTTTTGTCAAATAGTTATTGTGACTTGTGTTGTTTTAGCTAGTATTATTAATTTGAGTTTGTCGGATTCCAATAGAAATTTGTGGATAAGTCTCTTATCAAGCTCTTTTGGTTATATACTTCCTTCGCCGTCGTTGAATAAAGAATATGTTTCATATCACGCTTCCGTCAAACAGCTCATTGAAATATTATCCAAAAAATACGTTAACCAGTTACGTAACGAAACTCCCAAGAACAATAACTCTTAATGGATTATGGGAGGTTGGTTTGATTGAATTTCAAGCCCCACACTCCTGGTTTACTGTTATGGATAAAGAGGTTTTTCTCTCTCGTACTTCAATATCAAATGGTGAGGAGGAAAAATTATTCCTCCCAGGTGGACACTACGAAAATGAAACGGAATTCATGGAATACCTTAATAAGCTGATTGAAGACGCAGACTTACAAATATTAACTAACTCTCCAGAAATCTTTGATTCAAGGGTTCGTCTTCGTTTTAAGTTTAATTCTCTTACGCGAAAAACTGAGTTAAAGGTTTCACCAGATGGTAGTCGTGTAAATTTATCTGTTAAACTTGCTTCAATGTTAGGTTTTCAACAAACAACTTTTGATGGAGGAAGGCGATATAGTGGGGATGTAGCAACAGATATTCGCCGTGGAGTTAATGAATTGTATGTTTATTCGGATATTATTGAACCACGTATCGTGGGCGATTGTGAAGTCCCATTATTCGAGACCATTCCAATTACTACGAAACGTGGTGAAATGCATTACCATCGTTTTCCTTTTCCAATATATCATCGTCTTCAACGAAACTCATTTTCTTCTATCGAAATACTTATAAGAGATGTGTTTGGCAATGTCATACCATTTGTTTCGGGGCTTGTTACCGTTACCCTTAAGTTTCGAAAACGACAACGTCTCTTCGATTTAGCATGAAGCAACCCTACTGTTGTCAACAGGATGTTAAAGAGTATGAAAAATATTATCTTTCACAAGTAGGGAGTGGTTTTCCAATTTATTCTGGGGGATTGCAAAGAGGGTATGGTTTAGGGTCTATTTTTTCAACAATTGGGCGTTCTATTTTACCGATAATTCGTTCTGGTGCAAAATCAGTTGGAAAACAAGTTTTAAAATCTGGAATTGATTTTGCTTCCGATGTAATGCAAGGACAAAATCCTAGAAACTCTGCTATAAAAAGAACACGAGAGTTAACCAACTCATTCTTTTCTCAAAAGAAACGAAAAGGTTCACATCCGCCAGGCGAACCTGCTGTAAAGAAAAGAAAAAAGAATAAACGAAAAAATAAAAAAACAAAAAAATCTGATATATTCCAATAATGTCGATTACTGAATTGTTTGTTCTATTTTTGAGGATAGTTAACTGGTTGAGCTACCGTATTTGTTTCTGATTGGTGTTTTTATTTTTTGCATTGATTGAGAAGACATATATAAGACAACACAAGTCAAATATTATTATTGGCTCACTTAATCATGGCACTTAAAGACGATCGCTCCTGTCATTGTCTAATGGAGGAGTTGGATCTGTTTGCAGTTAAACCAACTCAAATTAGCGTGGAAGACTCATATTCTGTCGAGTATTTACCGATTTCAACGTTGACTGATAGTGGAACGATTGAATTCGATTTAGCTGGAACTAGTGATTACCTTGATCTCTCTAGTGTTCAATTGTACTGTTGTGCACGTGTTGTGAATGCCGACGGGACAGAGTTAGCAGAAGATGCAGTTGTAGCACCAGTTAACTATTGGCTTCATTCCTTATGGAGTCAAGTTGATGTATCGTTTAACAACAAAATGATAACTGCTTCAAACAATACTTACCCATACCGAGCTTACCTGGAAGCATTACTTAACTTTGGTAGCGATGCGAAAAAGACTCACCTTACGTCTGCATTGTGGAAAAAGGACGTTGCTGAACAGTATGATACACTTACGAATGCCAATCAAGGTTTTCGTGATAGAAAATTTTTGGCTCGTAACAGTCGAATAGTTGAGATGCTGGGAAAGATTCACTTTGACATGGGTTTTCAACCTCGCTATTTAATCGATGGAGTGGACGTTAAGGTACGACTTTCAAGAAGTAAAGATACATTTTCTCTTATGTCTGCAAACAATGGAGAATTCAAAGTCAATCTTAAAAGTGTAGCCTTATTTGCACGCAAGATAAGACCTTCTCCACCTGTTCTAATGGGCCACTTGAAAGCCCTTGAACGTGGAACAGTTAAATATCCTATTTCTCGTGTGGATGTAAAAGTTTTTTCGATTCCTAGTGGTGATCTTACTGTAGTGAAAAATATTATTTCTGGTCAAATCCCTAAACGAGTTATTATTGGTTTAGTAGACAACGCTGCTTTTAATGGTCAATTGGATAAAAATCCTTTTTATTTTAAAAATTATAACCTAAATTTTCTCGCTCTCTACCAAGACGGAAAACAAATTCCTTCCAAAGCTTATCAACCTAACTTTTCTCGTCAAAACACAGCTCGTTCTTATTTTGCGTTGTTTTTAGCAACAGGAAATTTTTTTCGAAATGGTGGACACAATTTATCAAAGTCAGAATTTATTGATGGATGTACATTGTATGCCTTTGATTTAACTCCAAATTCTTGTGATTCTTCTCACACTGATTTGATTAGACACGGAACTATTCGTTTAGAGTGTAAGTTTGGAACTGCTCTTCCAAATTCTGTTAATATTGTGGTGTTTACTGAATTTGACTCTTTATTAGAAATTGATAGGTCAAGGAGTGTTTCATTTGATTTTAACTCATAAATATGAATAGTATTGAAATTCGTAATGTTATTCAAAATGATCCAATAGCAAATCAGACATTTCGTGGTGTTTTTGCAAGTGATGAACTACGAAGACTGAACACTTATTCAATTAAAAAAAGCAAAACTTCTCAATCGTATGTAATTAATTTGGATTCGTCCGAAAAACATGGAAGTCACTGGGTGGCGGTCTATTTCAATTCTAATGGAGAGTGTGATTACTTTGACTCATTCGGTTGTTATCCAATTGGAAATGATATATCACGTTTTGTTTCGCGATCATCCTACATTTTTCGTTACAACACAAAAACTTTACAAGAGTTAACGTCAACATTCTGTGGATTCTATAGTTGTTTTTTTATTTTAGTTCGTAGTCGTGGTATTGCTATGCCAGACATTGTAAATATTTTTAATTCTGATTTGGAAGCCAATGATGAGTTTGTGTATAACTATGTAACCGAATCGTTTCTGTAAAAACTAATCAGATTAAAATAATATGGATGAACAATTTGGTCATTTTTTTTGTTACACTTCAATGATTTGGGGAATCTCCCTTTCAGTCAGCTGCTAACGCCTCACATAATTGTAAATTTAGTTTAAAATAACATCAACATTCCATATACTCTTCCTAAGATTGAATAACTTGAAAAGAACCTTAAAACATACAAACAACCATATTCATTTTATAAATTCTTTTAATCTGTGATTCTTTATGTAAGAAGTAAACAAAAAAACAACAACATAAAATAAGACATTTCCCATCAATGTCATCACAATTACATGTTTTCACTGTTTTCTTTTTTCTGGTTATAAAGCGATTTAGTAATACATAACAAAACAGTTTCATTAAAAATTCACAATTACTACAGAAGTACAACAAAGTATATGCTTTTTAAATATCTAATGGGCTTGAGTTTATACCATCAGAATGAATTTTTCGTTTAGGATAAAAATAATTCAAGCCTTGTCGAAATTGTTGATAGCTATATATCTTTTGATTTACGTAACGAAATCCACGATTTTCTCCACAAACATTTATTTTTTCTGATAGAACCTTAAAATAATCGTCAATGCAATATTTGTTTTGCTTCTTAATCAATCCTTTTGATGTTTGTTTAGTTTTTTCACCATGGCAAAAGTATGTTTTTGAGTTCAGAGCTACAATGGCTTTGCCAGAATACTCTACTTTAAACAAACCAGGGGTCCGACTTTCATGTTTAAAATGTGTAAGACAGCATGCACGAGAAGCATTAAAGGGGAGATTAGCAGTTTTGGTAGCGACAAATTCATTAAAATGCAATGGGCAAGCAATAGAAGGAAACCATGTGTCATATTCACCATAAAATTCTGCACGTTTTTCAGGAATAATTACATTATCCAAATTTTTGTCAGAAAGTGCAAAATATAATGAATCAGTGTCCATTTGAACAAGTTCAAAGTTTTGCGGCGAAATATATTTGTTAAGACAATCATAGTAAAACCTTAGCATACGAAGTTTAGCGAGCTGTAAAATCATTGAACCTATCTGTATAGGAACATTGTGTACGATTGAACGTTTTCTACTGTGTACTTCATACACGTTGTCACTCAATTGTGTAGCATTGCGAAAATGTTTGGAGTTCATAGCTTTGGTGGTTTTTTCCTCACTTAAAAAAGTAACATTTTCCTGTTTTTCTTTATTAAGCAATGTCCTTCCGTATGCAGAGTTACCCTGAAAAAACAAATTAAAGATTTTCATTAATATTAGTAGTAATTTCCCTTATAGTATTGAGTTACAAATCTATTTAACAAAAAAAAAAAAACAAAAAAAAAAAAAAAAACTAAGTAATATCAAACAACTAATACTTTTTTGAGGTTTTACCTGTAATTTCCATAAATCTGCTAATATTTGGGAGTCTGGATGAAGATCACCTTTCCGTCGCTCAGTCGTTACTTTATCACAAAATGTTTTGAAACATTGTTTGGGTTCATAGAGTATAACTTTGTGAACAAATGTGACCACCAATCCATTTGTCATATACCATGCAAGAAGAGGGGAAGCTAAGAGGATTTTATCACCCTTATAACTGCTTATAAGATATCGAGTGGGATAGGATAATAGATCATTATCAATTGCATATTGCTTCATGTTATCTCCAATATCATCACGTGAAATGGCTGCATTCTTAAAAATTGGGGGGAACTCTTTAAATTTATCTCTTAGACCAGGTGGGACAAAAATATCCACCAAAGCAAAACCAAACAACTCTCCATTTTGGAACCCACGAAGAATATTTTCTTGTGTGAGTGGTTTTGGGGGCTGAAGTGATGTCAATAGATAGTGTGACACAAATCTGATGGCAAGTGGATCAGTCTTACATTGAAAAGCCCAAGTACATTCACGCATTTCAATAAGAGTATAACCAAAACTTCGAATATAGGCTGCAATATCTTTGTCTTTTTCCCTAACTTTTTCAAAGTCACGATCCTTAAAGGTTTTCGTGATATTACATTTAGGACAGCAATGAAAAAAGCAACCCAAAAACGAAAGTACAATTTTTTGATCTGCTATATACCCATCTACTTTAATATTACGAGAACCAATTTGCTTTTCTCCACCATTAAATTGATGTTGAATGTATGATATATCATTTTGCATTGCATAAAATGTCATCCACTGTAAAGCAAGATATCCAGTTGTTTGTGACCTTTCAAATTTAAACTTATCATTTTCTTTTCGCTCGAGAAGAATGTAATTTCCAGTTGGCATATCACCCATTAAAGCTGACAAATAAAGGGAATTTGCATCATACCCTATAACACTTTGACATGTTTTTGCAGTAGCACCATAGACATCTCCCCGTATAACAGATTCCCCTGCTGCATGCCAACGTGTAAAAACAATTGATGGACCTCCAACAATTTGGTCGCGAAACAATTTATTAATGTGAGCATGCTTGTTTGGAAACAAAGAGAAATAGATATCTGGTGGAACAAATTGAAACATAAGTCGTTGTGATAAACCAGGGGTTGACACCCCATCACACAAAAAATTGATGTTCAGTGAGTGATAGATTGAAATTAACTTAATAACAACCTGTTTAAGTGGTTCAACGTCATGTAGATTGTAAGCAATAAGATAATCCCTAAAAGTTTTCATACCTTGAGTTTTCCATAACTTACAGCATTCATCGTAGTCATCTTCTGAAATAGTTTCTTTTGTGAGACTGCTTCGAAATGCCTCTCTTGGTGGAAGACACCTGTCTTGTAATTTATCTAAATTGTCAACATATTCGTAAGGAAAAAATAGTTTTTGCTGTTCAGTGTTAAATGCAAGAAGCAAACTTCGAAGATTATATCCTGGTGATATAAAGTTACATAGATCTAAGAAACGAAATTTGGCTGTTTGAAGGCAAAGATAGGAATTCTGTTTCTTAATGCAAAAAAGAATCGGATCAAATTGTTGCAATAGTGGAATTAGCCATTTTAAACATAATGGAATGTCGTATCTTGATCCATTAAATGTTAACACTGGTATTGCCTTTATAAAAGCTGAAAATTTTGCTTTTAATTTAACCAAAGGGTGGTTTTTCATTTTGAAATCAGGTTCGTTAGATTTGGCTTCATCAATCTTGCAATTTAATTCGTCAAGTACATGACTATATTTGTCGAGCATCAAATTTTCAGATTTATTTTGAATTGCAAAAAAATAATGCAACATATTGCAAATTAATTGGTGAGAGTTTCCATTTGAAATTAGACACACAGGTTTATCAAAACCTGGAACATTTGATGTTATTGCAACACTTAAAAGTTGGTGACATTGTGTAAAAGTTGTTTTTCCTGTGTTTGTTGGAAGACTGCTGACATTTTTTGGAAAGAAAGCCTCAAAATCAAAAATAATGAAAAATGGATGATATTGCAATTGTTTGGCAATTAAAATTCCATTTTGCTCTAGCTCAAGGTATATATTAGGGTTAACTCGAAATATTTTTCCAGGAAAGGTTTGTTTGACACCGATTTCACATGATGATTCATGTTTTAGAACAAGATAAGGTTTTTTGAACATGTTGTTGCAAAATTGACATGCAAAGTTATGGGTGATGCTTTCAATAGATTGAACAAAACAAAAGTGATTCTCATATTGTACTACATCAAAAGATATAAAATTTGCATTTGATTTGGGAACATAAGATCTACGTTTTACTTTCCAAATAATTTCTTCGTTAACTTTTTCGACTGAGAACACAGTAATTCGAACTTTGAAAAACTGTTCAATATTTGAAATTTCATTAAAAGATACACCTGGAAATGAGTCTACATTTTGTTCAGGATAGTACTGAGAGAAGTATTCTAATGTTTTTTTTTCAAGATTAGCATCATCACACTTTAAACCTTTTGCCAAACATCTAAAAAGACAGAGGTTGTCATTAATCTGTTTCCTAGAGTGGTTTCTTGTAAAACCAAGGATACCTCTACGCTTCAAGAAAGAGGGTAAACAAATAACAGAACAACCGATTAAGGGAAACTCCTTTAGACGATAGGTAAAAAAAGTAACATTTGTGAGTTCTGTTAAATACCACTTTGTATCTTCACGGTGCAATGAAAGTTTAGCTAAAACATCACTATTTAGAACTGACTGCAATATATTTTTGAGATCTTCAAAACAACGAACAACAGGTGGCATCAAATAGAAAGTAAAATTGTTTGGGGATGCATGGAAATACTGGTTCACAAGTGACATTGTGTTACTCATAACAAAACCAAAACTTGTATTTATCTTGAAGCTGGATGGAGACATACCTTCTAGAATATCTTTTGTGATATCGTCAATAGATTTTTCAAGTGGTAATTGGTAGTTGAAAATTGACATCATGGTATTCAGTGATGTAGAAGTAGAAATACTATCCCAATGTTGTTGAACAATATCGGATCTGTTTTCTGGACATATAGGATTTGTAATTCTAAAAAAAAAAAAAAAAATTGAATAGTTATTTTTTCTTACAAAAAATTACATTTCTTAATGAAATAAATAATATAGTGATAATCACCTTTTCGATCTCTTTCTCTTTGGTGGCAAGTCACAAAATTTAGACGTAGAAGTTTCATCTTTGTCATTTGTATCCATTGGTGTATAGTTTGAACTGTGTGCCACTTCAGTTGGAATTGAACTACAAAATAGAATTATGTTAATTGAAAGGTACTATTTAATATAAATCATTTATCACCTAGACTTACGTTTGATTCTTCTTTGGTATTGTTGAGAAAAGTATATCACTATCTTCAGAAAATCTGTTTCGAACACTAAAACAAAACATATTTTTTAGAATAAAAAAAAAAAAAAAAAAAAAAAAAAAAAAAAATTATATTAAAGATTAATTAATATTGGTTTACCTAGTATCCAACAGTTTACGTTTTCTGTTTAACAATTTTATTCTTTGGTCACGACTCCGTCTAGGAATTCTGAATTCAAAAACAAATAAAAAAAAAACATTAAAATAGAATAGTGTAAGTGTAAACAATAAAAAATGACATATACTAACATTTTTTGAAGTTTTCTTGGTCTTTGAGTTACTTCATCAGGAACGTTTAATTTTTTTTTCAACCCTTGGCCTTTCTGAGGAGAGTTAAAATCAGAACTGTCACTGCTAATCATTCGATTCGAATTCCTAAAAACATATTATTAGGTAAAAAAAAAATCATGATGTGTGACTTACATAAAAAAATTGCTTACTTTTTTTTATGAAAAGGTTTTAAAAGTTTTTGAAAATCGCTCGAACTATCTGATGAGTCTGAATCTAAAATTTGATTACGTTTTTTGCTTGATATATTTTTTCTGTTGTCATCATTGTATTTGGAAATTCTAAATTCAGAGACACATAAAAAGACATCAAAATAGAATAATGTAAGAGTTTACAATAAAAAATGCATATATACACTGAAAAAAAAAACAAAAAAACTAACTTTTTCTTGTGAAAAGGTATTGCTGTATGTTTTTGAAAATCAATTGTGCTATCTGATGAATTTGAATCTATAATTTGATTACGTTTTCTTTTGTCATCACTTCGTTTAGAAATTCTAAATACAGAGACAAATAAAAAAAAACAACAAAAAAAAACAAAAAAACATTTAAATAGAATAATGTTTCGATAACTAAAAATAAAAAACGATAAGCTTACAGTTTTTTAGGTTTTGTTGGTTTTTCAATTTTATCCTGAACGATTAAATTTTCTTTCAACCCTTGGCCTTTTTGAGGAGATAAATCAGAGATGTTCATAGTTTCCTTAGAACAAAACCTTTTTCTCCGTTGTTCACAAGCTTTATCACTGTGCTGTCTTTTTCGGTACGCAGATGAAAAGCTATCATGAAAAAAAAAATCAATTTTAATTTGAGTTGTGAATAATTAAACCCAAAATAAAATTAATAATATATAAGAATACAAAATTGTCTTACCAGTAATTACAAAGTTTACACTGAAGCTTTGGGTGGTTTGAAATATGATGTTTCTGTAACATGGCTTTGCTCTCAAAATAACTTTTACAAAGTCTACATTTATTTTGATTTGTTTTGTCAATAATGAGATGAGTTTTGTCTTTGACTTTATCTGAAACATAAAAGCAAACAACTTTTTAACAGTTAAATCACAAATATCTCATTTATATATGTATGTTTATAAATATTCAAAAGCAAAGCTATAAAATCAATAGAACTATCCTAAATATAAACACCTGCAGGTATATTTTTCTTTTCTACATTTTTGGTTTTAAGTTCAGGTTTACTTTCCTTCTCTGCATTATTGGTTCCAATTTTAACTGAAATACAAAGCAAGAAAAACTCATAATAGATTAGTCACTAAGCCATTAAGTACATAAACACACCTGCAAAATCCAAAACTTGATCAATATTGTCTGGAAGTTCAACTTGGTCAGTGAGATCTATGATGAGAGGCATCTGTTTAGGTATAGTCTCCTTCTTTATATTTTTTGTTACAGGTTTAGATATACTCTCCTTTTCCACATTTTTCGTTTCAGGTTTAGTTTCCTTCTCTGCATTATTGGTTCCAATTTTAACTGAAATACAAAGCAAGAAAAAGTCATAATAGATTAGTCACTAAGTCATTACGTACATAAACACACCTGCAAAATCCAAAACTTGATCAATATTGTCTGGAAGTTCAACTTGGTCAGTGAGATCTATGATGAGAGGCATCTGTTTAGGTATAGTCTCCTTCTTTATATTTTTTGTTACAAGTTTAGATATACTCTCCTTCTCCACATTTTTCGTTTCAGGTTTAGTTTCCTTCTCTGCATTATTGGTTCCAATTTTAACTGAAATACAAAGCAAGAAAAACTCATAATAGATTAGTCACTAAGCCATTAAGTACATAAACACACCTGCAAAATCCAAAACTTGATCAATATTGTCTGGAAGTTCAACTTGGTCAGTGAGATCTATGATGAGAGGCATCTGTTTAGGTATAGTCTCCTTCTTAATATTTTTTGTTACAAGTTTAGATATACTCTCCTTCTCCACATTTTTCGTTTCAGGTTTAGTTTCCTTCTCTGCATTATTGGTTCCAATTTTAACTGAAATACAAAGCAAGAAAAACTCATAATAGATTAGTCACTAAGCCATTACGTACATAAACACACCTGCAAAATCCAAAACTTGATCAATATTTTTAGGAACTTTATCTTGCTTAGTAAAATCCAAAAGTGATAATGGTTTAGGGTCATAAAAGATTTCATTTTCCTGTGGTAATTGCTTTTCTGGAGTTTCTGATGGACAATAAATTTTAGTTTTTTTTTTTCACCTAAAAAATAGCGGTTACAAAACTAACCACAAATTTCCACCAAAAAGGGTTTATTCATTTCCTCAATAAACCATGATTGATGTACAAGATAGTCAGCTAAAAAACAAATACATAAATGTAAGAATCCTATCACAACGCATATAATTTAGCTTAGCATTCGGTAAGTGATTTTCCCTCACACCATATCACCTAACGTAATCTCTGAAAACTTCACACTATTCAGAAACAAACAAAAAACAAATACTTCTATTATATTTCAAATACAAATAAATAAATAAATACCGTTGTTTTGCAGTGACAAATCATCTTGTAAGCCTAAAATATATATTATAATATAACTAAATCTTGTTTCAAAAAAAAAAAAAGTCTAGATCTGGGCAGTAATCTTCACACTGTTTAAGTTTATTTTTTATCTGAGATTCAAATTACTTTATTATAACATATATTATAATGTAACTAAATCTTGTTTCAAAAAAAAAAAGTCTAGATCTCGGCAGTAATCTTCACACTGTTTAAGTTCATTTTTTATCTGAGATTTAAATTACTTTATTATATTCAATATTATAATTTCATTATTTTACTAGCAAATAACAGATCAATAAAGCAAACAAAATATGGATACTAATTTAAAAATAAAAATACATCTCTATTAACGTACCTTGCTCACAATTCATTCTTGCTAAGTTAAAATAACGAAAGGTATCACTTTCCTGTTTCCATTAAATTAAAAAGTAACGAAACTTATCTAAATAGTTTTTGCTTTCAATATGTCAATATACAAAAAAAACCTCATACATTTATAGAGATCCACAACTGTTTTCACTCACCATCTCTGTGGGAACGGAAGTTGGATACATGTGGCGCCGTTCTGACGGTTATCTATTGAATAATGACAGTCGCAAAAAAAAATCGTTGGTCATTTTACTCTGTCGCAAGATGGCATATTTAAGCCGTTACACATCAATTTAATACTAAAGAAAAATATCCCTGGGAACTATTTGAAAGACAATTTTCTATTAAAATGAATTGTTCAGATTTCTATAAAAACAATTTTAAATTGATTGTTTCTATTATGAGAAAATAATATATACTAAACAAATCTTCCCACAGCTTTTTTGCTTGCCTAGGCACGCCTAAAACAGATGCAGATTTCTATAAAAACAATTTTAAATTGTTTGTTTAAATTATGAGAAAATAATGTATACTAAACAAATTTTCCCACAGCATTTTTTGGCTTGCCCAGGCATGCCTAAAACAGATGCAGATATCTATAAAAACAAAAAATTTAATTGTTTGTTTAAATTATGAGAAAATAATGTATACTAAACAAATTTTCCCACACCATTTTACACACCAAGAACAGATGTTTTTTTTCATTCATCAAACAGTATATATATCTGTGTCTGTGAGCAAAATTTCACAAGTCAAACAAAATGGCTCAGCTTTTATTAGATTTATGTAATGAGGACTCTCAACTTTTACAGGATTCTCAGTTGTTTGAAACTCCGCCAAAACGTCAAGAGCCAAGTTGTGTTGGGCCGATAAAGCGAAAACCGATTCGTGAAATGTTTAGAAAGATACGTTCAAAACGTTCGCTTTTTGACGACGAATCGAATATTCGAATGGTTACGATCAGTGTTCAAGTACGAGGCAAGGCATTTTTCAATCACGGACAACTCAAACAGATAGTTGAGATATTAATGGACGTTTCGTCACCTTTTGTAATTATGTATCCTAAACAAAAAGAGAGCCAAAATGGATATACAACTGTTCAAGTTCTATTTTGGCCCACTTGTATAGATGATAGTGAATGTACTATTCAATCCAAGATCAAAACGACTGCTGCTGAAATTAAAGAAGATGGTTTAATTTTAAAATCACGGGTACAAAATATTTATGCACCAAAAAATTACTTAAAGTATTTAATACCCAATATAAAGTTCTACGAAGTTGCACCACTAGCAGACGGATTAGTTGATTCCAATGTAAGAAGACAATTTAATGAACTGGTAAAGTTATTGCAGTCTATGTGGACGGACATGAAAGACTCCATCAAAAACCAAAAAAGGAGTATCAAGAAATAACTGTTTTATATAATAACAACATTAATGTAACAGGAATGTAAATAAATTGAAAGTTTAAAGTCATGATTTTTTGTTGTGTTTTTCGTGTAAATAGTGTCGCTGTATTTGAAATAAAAATAGTTGGTAATAAACAATATAGATTGAAAATGATTGCTTTTTTTTTGAGTGTCATCAACAAAATACATTATATTTCCAAACGACGTAAGTTTTAATTAACTGAAAAAAAATAAAATAACAATTCCATGCTCTATAACTCAATAGCAAACCAATACTTGCTATAATTAGGATACCAGTCTTGATAGGGAAACAGTGTTTCCTCTCAACTTAACGTTCTGTTAACGTCAAGCAAAACTATACAGTCAATGGTATATTTAAACACAAATATTTAGAAATAAACAAAATGAATTGGATAATGTAAGTTTTTTTGTGTGCCAATAATAAAATCCATCATCTTCAAGTTAAATTACCAAACAACTAAAGTTTTAATGAACTAAATATAAAATACCATCTCATTGCTCTTTACGTCAATAGAAAACCAATACTGGCTATAATTAGGAAACCAGTCTTGATAGGGAAACACTGTTTCCTCTCTGCTCGCTTCTCTGTGAACGAGCCCAAATCTGCCAAAACAAACAAGACAACCAATGCACAGTTCGACTTTACCAATCGACGATATTTTTGGCACACTTCGTGCAAAGGTCACTTTTTGAAATTGGCACACCTCGCGCAAAAGTAGATTTCTGGCTCTTCTGAAAATTTTACAAAAAATCTTTTGGGCCTAACAGAAACATTGCAACGTAGAGAACTACCTTACCTTACCGTATCACACATTTTGTCACTTTTTGACACTTCCACCTTCACTTCCGGAAACTTATAAAAACGTTTTTTTTCACCCAAAGACGCTTTTTTGCTCCTCAGGGTACTTTTGCACACTTTTGAACACTTTTCAATTTTACTTTTGCTCACCGGATGTAACCTGAATACGCCGGAATACACTTCCGTACACCTGGGCACACGGCACACTTCGCGCAAGGAAAACACTACTTACACTTGGCATCGGTTATCGGCCCAATACGATATTATCGGACGAGTACCGATACTAACACTTGGTATCGGCCACGATCCGATATTATCGGACATACTTACAACAGTCCTGGTGTTGGTTTATGTCCGAGCAGAGCTGGGTGCAGCAGGCAGGTGTTCCACTCGTGATTACATTCTTGCAGAAGTAGAATCGCTCCTTGTTGACCGCGTTGTTCTTGTGAGCGCGAGCCATGTTCTCGTCGACCTAACAACAACATTGTAATTCGCCTTTTTGCTAATTTTTCGGGCCGGATAACCATTAGGCTAACAAGGCTATAGCCTTAGACCCTGGAAAACTTCGGACTTCAGTTTTTTAAGGTCAACTTTTTGTAAGGCTGATAATAATTAATGATACAGATCCAGTACAAGTACAGTATACAGTTTTTGCTTAAAAACGAATGACTGAATCAAGTCAATATGTGCTTTTTGTGTTTAGGCCCTTCTTTAGTAAACTGCCTTAGGCCTCAACCCGGCCCTGCCAGAAGAACTGATTTTCATGAAGTAATCTTTTTTTTGATAGCTGTATTTGTTAATTCTAAATCAGGTACTAGGATTGTTTTGACCAAGGCCGTGGAGTGAAATTAAACAATAAACCAATAAAACTGGTTATCTAAAAAACAAAAACATGAATTAATTCAATCGTTTTAGGTGTAAAAATTATAACTTAACTTTATTAAAAAATGGTAAAGATAAAGACGGTAGTACCAATGATATTGGCATGCGAAAGTCGAGCTTGAAGTCAATAATGACCCTTGTTAGTAGAACAATGAAGACAACAAAGGCGGCGTTCTCGAAATCGGTCAATTGTGATTCCATGACCCTGAATTCAACCCGCCAGCCATGAGTAGAGCCGGGCACTGGAGGCTTAAAACGCAGCGATTGCCAGTTAGTTGATTGGATGTTCTGAATAAAAAAATAACTAATTAGGTTTATTATTATTGTAAATGTTCTATACCTGTCATTTTATTCCAAAATTTGGACACAAAGTATTACGATCAGATCCAATACCAAATAACATCATTACCATCAAACGGGCAAAATAGATTTTTTTCCCAAATATATCTTAGGATTAACAAGTTTAGTTCTCTCCAGTTGTTAAACTACTATTTTTAGTTTCCTTCAAAAGTAGCATCGCTATATGAGCACGAAAATTATGGCTGAAATTGTTTTTTTAGCGATAAATTACTTGGTCGCCAAAACTTAGATTTGGGTCTCACTAAAATCATTCGTGTGTAGCGGTTTGGCAGGTTACCATGTTTACCAAGGATATAATGCATTGACAAATATTGTTAATAAATTATATACCACCAAAATGAGGTATAGAATATATTTAACGAAAAGCTGACCTAAAATCTCTAAATATCGCCGATTTTAATATGTACAGTTTATTAAGACACATAAAATCAGGTTTAAAATTTAAAAAATATAACAACAATTTAAAAAAACGCATACTGTAGGCCTACCTAAAAACATAATAATTTGTTATTCCACAAAAAACGCTACCTCAAAATGATGCGTTTCTTGTTCATCGTCCTGATGGATCTTCCCGGAGAAGAGCATCAGAGGATCTCGGATCCAGAGATGTGAAATGTGTTGCGCCAACAACTCGTCGATACCTGGGAGAGAAACTAGTCAAAACGCAATCTCATTTCACATTTTTAGAATAACAAGTCTTTAAAGCAAACTAATATATTTTTTACCTTGTCTAAAGGTCTGTTGGTTTTCGGGACACTCTGTAATAACTCACACAATAATTACAAAGATCTTTACTTTGATTTGTGACAAGGACGTTTTTTACCTTACGATAGTTGGTTTCTTTACGAGGTGATATTTGTAATGTGTGGAGAGGTAGTTGTTTTGATTGAGGGTGAGCATTTACCCAGGATTATTATGCAAGCAAGGCGAGGCTAGAAAACAACTCTAACCTGCGGTGAGGTTCGATCGAAATGGGACCATCACTCTATTGACTGCCAGCTAAACGTGACTTCGAAACTCACCGCAGGCTAATTGTTTTTCTAACCTCGCCTTGCTTGCAATATTAATTTGTTCAGAAAGACCCTTGGTCATTTAGTTTAGTTCACAATAAAAAAAATTATATTGTGAAGCACCTGCGTTCATCAGCGTTTCTTTTGTGTCGTCGTCAATTTCGAGTTTTATGTCGTTGAACATTTCCGAGTTGTTGGAGAGATAGCTGTCAATCGAATCGTACCGAGACTTGCTGATCCTCCGTCTGAAAAACATTCATTTGCAATACTTCAAAGTTTTTGTTTTATTCTCTCAAATAAAAAGTTAAGTTGGAAGTTGTAGCAGTTCAACTAGACCAGCCTTTCTTAACCTGGGGCAAATTTACCCCAGGGGGTAAATTTTCTCGTTTTAGTGGGTTAATGATCTATCAATCAAAATAACCACATTAGTTGACGGGACAGAAAAATTGTGCCAACTGTAGGTATTGGTATCCCTAAAAACTGAAAAGACGAACATTATAGATAAGACAGGAATGCTAAAGCATGGACAGCCAAAAATAACTTATGTAACTTGTTATTTTCATTTTCTGTGAACACACATTTTATATATTGGGGGTAAATCCAATATTTATTTTTGTTAAAAAGGTAAAACATACAATAAAGTTTAAGAACCCCTGAACTAGACTAAAGTATCTCGATCTGCGTATCGTTTCAATTTTCCAAACAAAGGGTAAATATTTTAGTAGTTATATACATATTTACATACTTGCAATCTTTTAGAGGTTCAAGGCCCCGTTCCTCAGACGTTCTATCGTCAATGCTGCTTGACATCACTGGCCAACGAGTGTCTATATCAGATAAGTAACCTCGGAAAATAGGAGATGCGGCAGTAAGAGCAAGCTGTAAATAAAAACGAGATTATTCATTAAAACCAGTTGCAGAATTTTGCTTTGAGAGGCTTCGGTAAAGTGACCTTTTGCGAAACTTAAAAGACAATGACTAGTAAAACAAATTATTGGTATAAATATATTAGTGTTTACTGTGTACAACACCTAAAACGCAAATCCTTGTCTGGAAATTTCTGCAAATGAAGGACATAATGCTCACTGTCTAAAAATATAGACATCAGAGAAAAAAACAAACTCAGGTAATTTGTGCAATTAATTTAAGACATATGTCTAAAAAATCTGGGTAAAGTTGTTATTTAAAAAAATGGGTTAAATATGGTAAATTTTTCACATAAGACAATTTGTTGTTTTTTAGGGAGGGGGGGACTTGACTTGGAATTGACTTGATTGGCTTATGACTTTTTTTAGCTATGAATGGATTGACTTGATCTAGGTACAACTGGCTATTTCTTCAAAAAGCTTCACTTGGACTTGGTAATTTTACAAATAACTTAACTGTGACTGCAGCCATTTCAAATTGACTTGTTTACACACCGCAAAATATCACAAAAAATCACATTGTTACCATAATAGGGCACAATGGCGCCTGCTGATCGTACATGACTTTCGCTTCTTCGATATTACGAGCTTGCATTGTCACTTGAATGCAAGTGTTTCCGAACCCGAATCCTGTGCTGTCCATGTAAATGTGGTCAGGTTTGGCGGCTGCAGTGGCTTCGGGGTCACCAAATTGCTCGATAAAAGGCGAAGGCGTTCGCTCGTCTTTGAATACTGAAATGGAATGAGGAGTTTTTGTGTACTTTAACTTGTGTTGAAATTCAACGCATTTCGTAATCAATACGAAAGATAATGATGCTTAAAATAAGTGCTCTCTGCAAATACTGAGATGTAGGCTATTAAATTGAAAATATACTTAAGCGGATTTAAAACCGCTGAGGCGCTGACAAAGGCGAATTACTTGGGGATGATCTACAAAACCATAACCGTAAATCACTTTTTTTCAATTTACTTAAAGGTAAATCACTTGCTATTAGGACAAATATAAAAATATAAATTACTTTGATGTTTGACAAAGAAACTTACTTGGTATGTTGGTAACGACTTTTTCTCCGCGGCGCTGGCGAATGCTTTGTGTCATATAACTGTAAAATAGATAGCAAAAAATAAAAGGTAAGCCAATAAATGGAAAAGACAACTCGACAGAAAAGAAAACTCGACATTCTTGTTCAAGCAAAGTAATGTGAATGAGATTATTTGTTATTTGATCGAATCGTCATTCATGTTTTTCAAAGTATCAGGTATCGGCAAAAATGCCAAGTATCTGGCATCTCTGGTTCTTAGTAAATCTATTTTTGGAAGTTGAAGCAAGCAAATTGTGTTTTTGCAATCTGACGTTAGTGCTTTGCAGTGTTGTAAACCAGTAATTTGTGAAATAACTAAAATCATTATGAGAGCAAGTCAAGTAACTGATATAAAGTAAAACATTATTTTATGTTTGATTCTGGTTGCACCTTAATGTTAAAGATTAACTGAGTACAGTATAGTAAACCGACAATCTATTTGTTTGGATGTTTTATGGTAAATATATTTTCGATAGTAAATTTTTGCCACGATTTATTTATTTTTAGCCCAAACCTGTATTAAATAAAATACTATGTGGTTTTATTGTAAAAAGTGTTTCTGACACATTGAAGGAACTGTTTTTAGACTTACATAAAGCGGGGATGGGAACTGAGCGCTTGATCAGGGAAGAATATTGATCTTGTGATTTGGTTTGAATCCGCCCCTTCGATGTTATATGTTGGGTTGGTAAAGTCATGGCATCCAAGTCTGAGAGAACAAACTGAACAAGCTTTTATCGAATTTAATAAAATGTTGTAACCAGGCACAATAATAATAAAAAGTAGAGTTAGTCTGGTAATCATACTTTCAATTTCTAAACTATAATTGGCATGGGAGCTGTTTTTTTGATTATTATTATAACAAAAGTGTTGTTTGAAAGTTTATTTCAAAAGACTGAAGTCCAAATTAAGTTCATGTTATCATTTACCAATTTAGTATCTACTATTCAAGTCATTGCCATCATAATTTAAGACAATGCCTTTGCAAATCAAAAATGTTTGGCCATTTTCGAAACGCATTTCATCTTTTAAACACACATTTTTTGTGAACAAAACTATATAATTAAGCTAGTTTGAAATTAAAATAAAAAAAAGTCTAATTTAAGTAGTTTAAATAAATAAGCATAACATAAGTCATACTAACCTGGGGAACACGGAAATGGTCATGATTCGTTCATCAGGCTTCAACAACCTTTGAATCTCTTCCCGTCTATGAAAAAGAAAACTGAATGTTTCAGCAAAATTATGACTTTTGGTTTCTCGTCTAACAGACAAGAACACAAAACCAGGCATTATACAACCTTACAATTTTTGGCGAACATTAAATCGCGTAATCTTTAATATGGTATGCATAAATTTCGGATTTTTTTTTAATTTAATTTAAATTGAAAAATGCAGTAAACGTACAGAAAAATAAGTTAAAGTTTGATTTAAGGAAAAAAAACTATGGAAGATAAGTTCACTTTGTCCTAATAAGTAAGATTTAAGAACTCCTGGAGTATACTAATGCAACTACAATATAGTATAATTGATCAGACTATACGTTTGGATTACCTCATTCTCATATTGGCTTCCACTGCGTTGAACTGGGAAAGTATTCCGCGGTAGGGTTTGCCCGGAACGCCTTCGATCATGTAACTTGCAAATTCAGGATTCCACGAAGTGTTCAATCTGTTTTGCGCAAATTTTTAAAATTTTGTATCTGCATGTTAAATAGCCTGGACCGGCGAACACCGTGCATTTATTTTGGAAGATTTGATTAGAAATAAGGAATCTGCGACTCGAGGGCGACATCTACAGGATGAAATCTTTAAAACATAAATACATCAACTGGTAACCTTTTGACTTTGAGATAAGACAATAAATATTTTGATTGCTTATCAATTTTGTCTATTTTTCCAAGTTTATAATGTGCTAGCTTTTTCTGCCGCACCCTGTACAATACTAAAAAATCACTAACCTGTTTTTTATTCAGATATTCTGACGATGCATTTGTTGGCGAAATATATATATGTCTTTTAAGTTCTGCTAATTGTGTCTGAACTGAATTGCTAGCTTTGCTAGAGTATTTTGCTGTTACTGATCAGGAATTAAGGCCGAGATTTTATCTTGCAAGGGTCAAGGTGATTTCTATTATTCACATATTCAGTGCAACATCACTAACCTGTCTGACTTTTGTTCTTGTAAGATGTCGTAAACTTCTGCCGCCCGCAAAGAAAGCTGAACTCGTTTGTTTGCGTCGTCGAAGCGAACGATCATAAACTCAACCTAGAGAAAGTAAGTTGATGTTCGATTCGGTCATTTGATTCATTACAAATTAAGATTTAAAAGTTTGTAAAAGACCATTTTTTTACGCCATTTTTAGACCAGTGTTTCTTAACCCATGGATCGCGACCCAAAATTAAGGAGGTATTTCATTTGGTTGGGTCACCGAGTGCAGTAATTGTTTATGTGTTAGATTTATTGAAATTAAATATATAAACTGTTGCTACCAGGCATAGTAATATAAATCAAAAACAGCTTATCTGTTTTTTTTTTATATTATTGAAATTAATTTGAGCAAGATTTTACCAAACTTTAAGAATATTGCGAAGGCATAAAAACTAATAAATATTGCGAAAGGCAATAAATGCATGAAAACACTTTCATTCAACATTGTAGCAGCCAGTTCTGACAAAGGTCGTTTTTTACGTTGACAATCGTCTGTTGTGAGTTTACCTTTCTTGCGCAGAACAAACCACAGGAAAGCGATGCAACTGTTACGTAACACTCCAAATTGTGACCCGTTGTTTATGTTTGAAGTAATTTAAACTAATATAGCATGTCAGCTTTGGTTTAAATTTAACAGTTTTAACAAATGGTCCCTCCTTGGGGATATCGGTATTGGATTAAAATTTTTAGTATCGGGTAACACTAGGTGTGTTAGCGCCGCATTAGTTTATATAGAGAGTCACGTTGTGTGAAAAATGACCGGTATAGAACTGCGTCGCTTTAAATGGGCCAATAAAAAACGCCACGTCACCTCGTAAAACACGTAAGCCGGCAAAAAAAAAAAAAAAAAAAAAAAAAAACGTGATTTAGCGGCCATAAAATATTGCATCGTAAACAAGTTTCTTTAAAAGTTTCAAAGGTCACTATAGAGAGCACATTAAAAAACAAAGACGCTTTACAGATTATTACATGGCAGCAGAAAAAACAAAACGTCAATTTAATTTAATCATTAAAGTAAAATTCGCTTTAGGATTGAACAGTTAGTAATTTTCGATTTTTATATTCCTTTTACTGAACAAAGTTTCAGTTCATTTAAAAATAACACGTTAGTCCCTGACGAAGGCTTGCCGGATAGTAAGCCGAAACGTTGGTTAAAGAAATATATGCCAGAGGAACATTTTAAATATACTATGCCTGGTAGCAAAAGCATATTTATAGAAATATCTCGTTGTCCGTCCAATTCTTGTTATATACAGTAGACAGAATTTGCTCACCAATCAGTTTTTCTGCGCTTGTCGCGTTGGTCGGTCTGTATTTGTGAACGGTCGTGTCGAAAATCTTAACGAACTGGTTTATGTGCCCGGGTATCCTGCCCATGATGTAGATCACGTTGTAGCGAGTGCTCATTCTCATATTTAAAGTTACAGTTCGGTGAAAAATTCGAGTAGGTTTACAAATCATGGCCGAATTGTTTAAATTCAACTCGTATCGGATCGGCACCGATATCATTCTAGTATCGGACGAGTAATAATACTACAGGAATGTCCGATACTTTTTATTTTGATACCGATACCCGATATTTTGGACAAAAAGTATCGCGATCCGACCCATACCGAATGACGTCATTATTATGCCCAAACAAGTAAAGTAGATAACTCAGGCAAGCAACTGCACGTTCGAACGAAGCGATCACATGAAGCGTTGTGAGGCTAACAGCGTCTTAAATATGGACTTGTGGCACTCGAGGCTGTCACAATTACACAATTACACGCTGTTACGTAACAGTAAACACTTGTCTGTCCTTTATAGGTTGACAAAAACTTGAAAATTACAAATTAAATATTTTCAGTAAATCAACAAATACCTGGGGTCAATTAATTATAAGAACTTGAATATATTAGGTTATTAAGGCCTAATGTGCCATCAAGTTAGGAAGTGTTGTAACTTGTATGTTTTTTAATTTCAAGGCAGATATTGCTGCGTTGAAGTACAAATCATGGCTGGAAGATCTAAATTAATTCGGTATCAGATAGGCACCAATATACCACCCCAGTATCAGATTAGTAGATAACTACTACCAAGTCATTTGTGAAATAACTTTTCAAGTCAATTATTTATAAAAAAATAACAAGAAAAGTCCCAGTCAAGTCATTATTAGAGTAATATATTCGCTTTACCTGCAAAGATAATTATCTTAGTTTGATAATAAAAAGTTAAATGAAAACACTTAATTTTAACCCAAGACATTTTACTCAATGACTTAAGTCCAAGTCAAGTCATTTGACAAAAGACTAAAGTCAAGTCAAGTCTTTTCAAAACAGTGACTTAATTGCACTTGAGTCCACCATTGTTGACTTAAGTCATTACCACATTGCCAATTGGCACCAAAGCGACATTATGACATATAAAATCCTTGGAAAAACGTTAAAAAAACACTTACCTCATCGCCCCATTTCATCACGTCATCAGGCCTTTCCATCAAACGCTTGTAGTTGTTGATGAATTGTGCGATTCCGTGTTTCTTGACGTGTTCAACGTAAGGTTTGATTTCATTCCAATCCAAAGGCTCGCCATCAAAGGCAAGCAAACCCATCTACAAAATAAAAACGCAAACTCAACTGTGTCGCCCCTTTTTCGCTTTTTGAAAATAAGGAAAAAATTAAAAATATAATTTTTGGCTTATTTAACAATATTGAATTCGCTAAACTTTCTAAAAATTGCTCAAAAGGTCCAACAGTTTACCGACCACTTTATTAACTAATGTCGTTTTGCTTTGAAGCAGAAAAAAAAAGTTTTACAGTCGATTTTTTACAAAGGTTGTTAAGTTACCAGGCAGGTATAATCTTTAACGCGGATTACCGGCTGATTTACAGCAGTGAAACCTTTTTCGTTCACGTCCTATATTTTTTATGCTATTAAGACTATATTACACTTTAATGCCATCAAACTGCCCATACAATCTGTAAGGTGTTTTTACAACAACAGTAAAATGCTACAGTTTTAGAACTGCTGCTTTGTACATTACAAATTTAACTTGCAGCAAAAATAGTTCTTATACTGCAGGCTAACCGCAGTTTGTCGTTTTCCGAAATACTATGTAAATAGAGGAAAATGGAGTTTACATATATTTCGTGTTTTTTTAAGTGCAAAAGACACTCTACTTTAAATAACCGCTTCCGAAGCCACAGAAAAAAATGTATTGTGAGGTTTGTTCTATGGCTCTATTAACGAATTGGTCGATCGCGAGTCTTTAAAAAACATTTTAGTCGATCGCAATCAAAAATGAGATGGCCACACCTGCTATAAAGTAGAACGATAACAAACTGTCGAAATTTTGGTTATATTATTTTCTAACTTTTAATTGCTACCACCTAGTTTACGTATTTGCATTATTTTGTTTTTGTTTTTTCAGAGACTGATGATGCCAGATTGGCGAAATATATATTTCTATGAATAACTAGAACTTATAAATAACTGATTTGGACTCAGACAAGAGAGTCTAAAGTATATTGCTGTCGAAACTATAGTTAAAATACCAGAGGAAGTTTCACAGGAAACGTTCAACAGGAAACTGTTTCACTTGTTCAAAGCTAAGCAAAACTAGTGATTTATTCAATAAGACTAATCTAACATTTTCAAATTGACTAAGGTCAATTTAGATCATTAAAAACAGTGGTTTAATTAGCTGTGCCTAATTCTAGTCATTGCTGATTTCAATCAATACAAAACTGATATTTACCGTTCGCTTTTGGTGAAAGACATGATTCTTCTTTAGAGTTGCTTTTGCAGAGACAAATGCGGATCGAAAGGTACGCATTTCAACCAGTTTAACCAGACTTGCGTTTCTTTGAAGAACCGTTATTTGAACCCTAACGCTATCTCTTTTGCTGTAGCCCTAACTGGTAATTACTCATGCGTGCATCCTACATTGTACTTTAAATATTTCACGTGAGAAAATCCTGAAAAACGAAAAGCATTATGCAACTTTTGGCAAGGCTTTCTTTCTTTTGGCAATCGCCATGCTAAACTTTTTCGATTAATCTTCCTATTTTTAAAGACATTGCAGTGGTGGGACTTTTTTGGCTTGCGGCCAATGTAAACATTAAAATATTTGCAGTACACTATGTACAACAGGTTTATAACTTGAGAAAGGCATTTGATGCCATAGCAGGCTAATATATGTAAATAATTTAATATTATTGTCAGAGTTTAACAGATAGGGTGTACTTAAATGTTATATACGACGTGTTTGCATGCGTGTTTGTTATACAAATATGTTATTCGAAAATTTAAAATAGTCCTAGGCAAGTCTTATGCAAAAACTCACAAATCAACCCCCAAAGTCATGTAGGCTACCACTCATTATTAAAGCAAGTCATCTTCAAGTGAAGTCATTGACAGAAAAAAAAAACGTTCAAATATTAAAACTGACAAACTCGTTTGATCATGAGCAGTAACTCAACAACAACAAAAATGCATTATCAAACGGTCATTTATATATGAATAAGCAAAGTTTACCAATGTCACGAGTTTCCTAAAAACAGTTCACGGACTGGTAAACAAAGACAATCATCATAGCCAATGATCTTTTGTTGTAAACTTTTATTTTAAATTTTAAAATGATTTAAGTCCCAGTGAGCTCATTTGTGAAAGTTCAAGACAAGAGTTTTAAATAAATAAAAGCCACAGTCAATTTGTAATAATTAGAGCAAGTTTAAGTCAAGTCCTTGTCAAAAAATAAAACGTTAACCAATTAAGATTGATAAACTCCTCCGACTATTAGCAATAACTAAACTAAAAAATAGGAAAAACGCAACATACTTTTTAATTGTTAAAAAATTTTAACCCATAGGTTTAAAAGAATAAAGTAAGTCCAGTCATTAAAAAGAGTGACTTTAGCGAAGCTTATACACAACTGACACCAAAATTTTTCGGCAAACTGTAACTAACACAAACATTGCGCGTTTTTCTTGAAAACCTATGAGCACACGACGAAACATTTATCTCAGAATACCACAAAAATCGCCTAAAAAACGAGTTTTCTTGTGCCATTACGTTTTGTTTGACATACCGAAGTAGCTGTTTAAATTTAGACTTTAACGTTACATTTATTTGCAGTATATTACAATACCATAGCCCTGAACCTGGAATACAATGGTTTACAACATGCTCTAAACTGCTGGGGGCGTGATTGTTATGTAACAATGACAACGTCACGCGACTAAACATCCTATTTGCAAAAAACAAGTTTTTTCCCGTTTGTTTGCCAGGCGTCAGAATTTTTTCCCAAACTTCCAAATTTAATTGGCGGAAAACGCTTCCATGGGAACTTCCAAAACTGGTATGAACAAATGACACGGCGCTTTAATAGTGTGGCTACAATTTGCTTTAATATTATGGCTTTTATTTTTTTTGTCAAGGCGTGCTGCGCCATATTTTAAAACGCAAAATCCCTGAGAAATTTACTAGATTAAGGTACGTGACAAGTTATGTTATAATCATAAAGTTACAAAACGTCACGTATTTTTATGTTGAAAAGACGGTAAACACTGGCGTCTCGCAGGCAGCCTGAAAAAAAGCTTTGTATGGTTGACCAAAATTCAATGATGGGACACACGGCGCAATTAGGTTAATCTGATTTCAACAAAACAGGCTAGGCTAAGACATAGGCTGCTGAAAACATAAGTTAGATTTGCGACAGGCGCGAAAAAAATGCATTTTCAATGTAAAATTGGCAAAAACTACAAAATTTGGCGCTGGTCTAGAATCCTACCACAATGAAACATTATTTGGGTTAGGGTGCGGGTTAGCGTTTGGGTTAAGGTGGGTCAAGTATTATTATTAAATAAAGAATATGCTAGAGAGTGGTTATTGCTAGAAATCGATTGAATGGCTGAGCTGGCAAGCAATGGCTCTGTCAATCTAGGTATCACTACAACTAAATTGCATATAAAGCAGCGAAAGGTATTTACTGCTAACATAAATTATAGTTAGGCATTTAAGAACATTTTATTCTAAATGGCCAGGTCTTTAAAGTTGTGTTAATACAGGGGTTCTTGACCTTTTTATGCTTGTGGCCCCTTTTGTTTTGAAAATATTCCGTGGCTCACTTGGTAAAGTTCTGCCTTTTCGCGGCTGAAAATAATACTCAGCTACTTTTCATCGGCTAACTCCACCCTAACTCAAATTTTGTGCGTTGATTTTTATAACTGTGGTATAGGATTCTAGACCAGCGCCCAAAATCTAGATATAAAAAAAAACTTAACTTGAAACTTCAAAAGAGCTACCGTAATGTGTATTTTATCAAATGGCAATTAGTCTAATCAGCAGCACTTTGGCCAGGTAAAAAATTTGTTTGTTTGCTAAATAATAAGTTTCGGAAACATCTTACTCAAAGCACGTATGTTTCAACAGTAGGTAGGCGAAGCTGTAGGACAGTAGGTCCAATTGGCTTTATCTGCAGTTTCATATTTGATAAAAAAAACTATTTAATCTTGCTCGTTTTGGTTTTGCTTGCAGTAGAAAAATGAATAAACGTACTACTGGCCTACTTGGCAAACGTTTTTAACTAAAACTGACTGAAATAGAACGCAAGGCACAAAAACTCTTTTCTAAAGCGGGAAAAAATAATTAAAGGTAGTAAACTTGGTCGTGTGTGACGTAACAATGAATAGCATTGCGCGCACAAGTTACTTCCTGTGAACAAGTCTATTTACTAAATAGGACAAAATTTTGAACTAAATTAAGTATTTGCAATCATCGTTTACGATATTGTGTATTACCGATATATTTTTTATACTGTACGGTTAAATTACGGACATTTAAGCACAATTTGACATTTCTCCCTGGCGCAGGTTTCAACACCAGTTAAATTCCCTGACATGTCACGGGAAAATACTGATGTATGGCAACCCTATGCTAATCTTTCAATCAGACACTGTACTTAACCTTCAGTGTAGATTGTAGAACTACAAAACTATTTTCTGTTCATTCAAGAACTTTAGGCTTTTAGAATAACTCGCAACACGGATATTTACATGGGCTGACTGTTAAACATATATGGCAAACTAAATAAAAGGTTCTTGCTCTTAGAAGCAAATGTTTCAGCAGGTTTTACTAACGATGGACTAAGTTTTATCAAAACGTAAACTAATTAAGTTTCAGACTGTAGTTGCTACATGGGCATTTTGTATGATTTTTTGACTGTACTATATTCTAATACTTTGGAACACTATATACGGATCTGTTCATAAGTTTAATGGTGAAAATAACGGGCCGATCAAGATCACTGATGATGGCATTAGAATTTGCCGAAACGTTTGAAAATAAAGCATGTCGCTTTTAACGTCTATTTGGGCCGTTATTTTCACCATTAAATATATTCTAATACTTTTAAAACAAAAACTGACAGTCTTATTAAAAATAATTTTGCTAGGATTAAAAACAATCAAGCAATAGACCTATCAGGTTTGTAGAGCTCTTCTGGCAAATGTAATTTTTATTCCGACGTGATGCTTTCAGCGTGCTACAGGCACCTGCTCAAAGATTAGAGGCCCAATCATTCGTTATCGCGTGTTGTTGTCGTTGCGTTGTGACGTGCTTGCGTTCCATTCTTTTTTCCTTTGTTTATCGTGCACTGTACTAGTCGCATTCAGTGTTATTTACCCTGATGAAGACGACCTGTATAGGACGTCGAAACGTCGGAATAAAAATTACATTTGCCAGAAGAGCTCTACAAACCTGATATTATGCCTGGCAGCAATAGCTTATATATTCAATAGACCTATATTGTATTGACTGAATTTCCGATGCGCAGTGTATACGATCTTTTGCAAACTGTGAACAAGTATTTCGCCGCAGGCTTTTCAGAAAAGCTGTAAAAATCCTTCGTTTGCAGTCTACTGCTGGTTCATGGTGGTCAGTTCGTCACAACAAAATAACTGAAAGTTCATCCGGCGGCAAAGTGGTGAAACTTAAGCAAAACATCGTTCCGGTAAAAGCATTTCTACATAACGTCTTGCCGTTAAAAACTGTTCTTATTTTACGAGAACATGTCCCTTTTTCATCAAGTCGTTTCGCAATCTCATGGGTTTATTTAAACTAACATTCCATTTGCATATTTGTGCACGACATCGAATGATAACCTCACGTGACCTAAGGTTGCTTGCTTTAAGACGTTCCGTTATGACGTAACTTTGTGACGTCATCCCTAAAAAGTTTCATGCGTCCAGGTTTTTTTTTATTGTTGTGATAAAAACTTTACTTTCACCCAGTGTCTAAGTCTTAGTTGTTTTTCTAGCCTGGCGGACGATAACCTTCGGTGTCCAAAGGTTGATTGTTTTAGACCAGCGGTTCCCAAACTGGGGTCCGCGGACCAACTAGGGTCCGTACAACAGTTTCAGAGGGTCCGCAATAAGAGTTAGTCTTTTAAGTTTTTAAACATTATCTGTCATCATTATTGTCTTTCGATTATATTGCGTGTTTTATTTTTAAGTATATTTGCGTGTTTTATTTTTTTGTTTTTTATATTCGATTATATTGCGTGTTTTTATTTTTTTATATTGGGTGTTTTTATTTTTAAGCCATGCGCAATATGGAGCGAGTTGCCAATTTCAATAGTTTTACGTTTCATTTTTATCGCAATAACGTGACTTGGACAACTGAATACTTGACACGGGACTTAACTTGTTATTTTACGAAAAGACTTGAGTTGGTCTTAAATGGTTCAACATTAATCGTTTACAGCACTGATTGAACCAATGTTTAACCTTGAAAACGTTTTAATGTAGGTTTGTTACTTGCTAAACTAAATTGAAAAAATACACGAAAATTGACAGAATCAAAGCTTTTTTCGCTGGATAATTTTCGTATATTATAACTTTGCAGTTCATAACACGGCACTAAAATATACTAAAAAATTTCACAAGTTTTTAAAATTGTTTTTTTTTTCCCAGAAAGTTGCAAAAAATGTATCAATTCGTTTCAAGTTAAACATACGCCGTTTGACTAATAGACGTGAGTCCGAGTCTAGCAATTTTACCAAAACGACTTCAACCAAGCTAAGTCAATTGAAAACGGTGACTTAAGTCAAGTCATTGAAGACATTACAGCAAGACTGTCAGTTTAAAAAAATGAGAAGTTTGAAATAATTGCCGAACAAACCGAACTCCAATATAATAATCGTTTGTTTCAAACTAACCATAACAAATTTAAACAACCAAAGACTGGTAATATACTTCTTGATTTTCAACGGTCAAAATATCATCTCAGATCCCCTAAAATTCAAAATCCCACCCTAAAATTGGCAAATTATCCCCTTTGTGGGGTAATTACAAGTAGGTTAAGAACCTCTGGTTAAAATATACACACAATTTTTTCTACAACATGACAAAGTCCTCACTGCGTTTTTATTTTATTATGTTATCGCGTTTTAATAACAGGGTGCATTTTTACATGTCATCGTACAATAAAACAAATATGGGAACTTAGGCCTACAAAGAAGACACAAATACAGGTCACGTGTTTGATATTATAAGTCAAATTTTCCAATCCATGGACCGCAACCCAAAAAATTGGGTCGTCAATTGATTAGGTCGGGTCGCCGACTGCAGTAGTTTTACATAGTTAGATTTATTAAGATTAGTTCTGAGCAAGATTTTAAATTTGACAAACTCGGGTAAGCAATACGAAGATTTGACTTATGTTAATTACATTTTAATCTATAATTTTGAATCTACTATTTTTACTCTCTTATTTGGGCTTTGTTCATTTTCAGCAAAAAATTAGTTCAGTTTAGAGAATTAGGTCGCCAAAACTTCGCTGCTGTTAAACTTAGGCTTAGTATTTTGGTCGCGATTAAAAAAGGTTGAAAAAACACTGTTTGTCATAGTTTATCCTTTTTAAAAGTAACCACAATCGCCAAAACATATACGATTAGTTGTTAGATAGTGTTTTTCACCTTTAAAAATGAAATGTTGCTCCGCCTTTTAAGAATGTAAGTGGGCTTCAAATGCACACGCGCAAAATTAAAAGGAAAGCATATTACCACATGTATAGTTATGGGGTCTGGTGCACAAAAATAATTGCGTTTTGCTTGTGGTAAGATGTATAACAAACTGCGAAACTTGGACGAATCAGGCGATACTACAACATTTATCACAATACTACGAAACATCTTGAACTAAAATCGTCTTTGCGTGAAAAATTGCTGGTTGCTTTAGGTTATTCTGGGTGGTGAAGGCCAGCTGTCTAAGTCTGCCAGGTGCGTTGTTATACTTTTTGAAGGACGTCGCACATTGATTACGTTTCGTATCTAACTCAATTTCGCAGTACGTAGTTGGAAGTGCGAGTATGGCAGGGGTGCGATTTTTTTACAAATTTACACAAAGAGCTAGCCTGAAGTGATCATAGTTTACAGTAAAATGCGTCCCAATTAACAAACACTAATCGCCTGTTATTCGTAGTTTTTCTACAAGCATATTTCCCTGAATTTTTACAGGGTTGCCGCGCGTGTTTATGAAAAAATTCAGACATTTCAAAAAAAGTTATAGCTTTTCAAAATTCCCAAAATCGGATGGCCAGACCTGTTTAGATTAAAGTTTTGAAAAACAACTAGTATGAATGTCATGCCAACACAATTACAAATATTTAAAATTCGTTTTACTTCGCCCGGTTTATTAGAACATAACCTAAGCTGCACATGAAATAAACCAAAACACTATTCAAAGATGTGTTGAAAAAAGCAGTTTTACTAATTCGTTTTCAATCCGCAATAAATTTCAACGAGATTTCGGAACATTTACAGATTTAAAGACATTGTTGACAATTTCGATTTACTTTAAATAAGCTGAAAGCGTACAAGCGCTAAGCAATTTAGGCGAAAGTATTGGTCTTCTTCATTGCTATAAAGCAGTATGCATTGCGAAAAAAGCGAATTATACAACACTGGAGAAAAATATGTTTCTTCAACATGATGGTAAAGCCATCAAAAAAAAACGAAAAAGGGGGAAAAAACGAAAAAGGGGGATAACGCCATATTACAGGGGTTGTTGAACAGGGATCTGTAAACCCCTTAGACTGAGGAACATGTGCCAGTTTTAGGGGGTCTATAAAAGCTTAATTAAAACCTTGGAAGCACAATTTGAAAACTGGAAGAAAATAATTTAATAAAAAAACGCTTTGTATTTAGACTCTATTTCAGTTTCACGTTTCTTATAACTGAAACAGCCGGTTTCGCACGTCTACTGTGGGATGACTATTAGTGACGGAACCCAGCCTTCGCTCAACCGACTGAGCTACACAGGCTCAGAGGGGAGCAAGTTTGTACATTGGCGAAAGATGTTTGGTCTTTTATCCGTAGCATAACAGTCGTGTTTTATTTTAATCAATTTCAATATTCACATTGAAATCATTTATCAATGTAAATAGCGTTTAAATGTATTTTTCTGACTTTAAACCCCTGCAAAAATAATCCCCTAATGAGTTACATTTATAGAGCCAATGGTTACAACTTTAAATTACGTTGTAGACCACTTGAAATTAATGCTTAGCGATCATTTCCAATAAAAATAACTCGAAAAGGGGGAAAATGTCGTGAAAATACCTGAAAAAATTATTGTAGCGGATTTTAATGAGATGGTTTCAAACGCTTTAATTTATACAATTTACCTATAGTCGGGTCGGGTTTAGGACAACAATCTTTACTTTCGCTAACCCCTAATACTGCCCCACGTACCGCAAAAAACAGAAATGTTCTGTTTACAAACTGCCAAATTTCACAAAAAAAACGGTTGCGAAAAAGTTTTACTCAATTTGCAGACTAAAACGTCTGGAAAGTCTAACAACTGTATAGTAGGGATCTCCAAAATTATCGGATCAGAGGCCGATACCCATGTTAGTATAGTTCCTCGTCCGATACTATAGTGGTATCGATACTTATCCGATATTGAATTAATTTTTGCATTTTAACCATGATTCCAACGCAATGAGTTTTACCCTGAAAGTTGCACTTTTAAAAAAAGATCACGTTAACATAGCGGTACTTCAACTTTTAACACAAAATCGATTTCGGCCAAATAAATGGAACATATTAATATTCCACGTTTTAATTATATTATTTTTACATGTTTTTGCATAGTAATGACGTCATTCGGTATCTGATCGGATCGCGGACTTTTTAATCAAAACAATTGGGTGTCAGACATCCCCTACTGTAAAGTGTTTGTTGTTTTATAAAACGACGCGAGATTACCGGAAATAACCAGTGTTCCCTCTAAGGTGCGCAATTCAACAACAGAAGACCATTTTCGCGGTAAAATTAGCTTATTTTATGCATTTGCAGGATCAGCTATCTTTAATTATCCATCAGTAAAACACAACAAACTGTACAAACTAAACTTTTTCATATATGCACGGTTAACTTTAAAAATTAAAATCATAGCCTGGGTTAAAATTTTGTGTTAAACTTTGGTTAATTTATTAAACAAAGCAAACCTCAAAAAAAAAATTTATATATATATATATTTTGTGTGTTTTTTCCAAATAAAAAAATAGTATTTTTTAAAAACGCGGTAGTTTAGTTATTTTATCATTGAATTTAGTTTTCATTTGCAACCGACAAAAAATTCGTTTAATAAATTATTAGTAAAAGTATTCTAGGATTATTTAGGAAATATGCCGCAGCCTCGTACAAAAATTAAGAGAAAAAAGTTAAGTGAAAGAGGTGTGCAAAAGTATTTTAGTATGTTTTATACTGAATTTACTAAATTTACAAGATATGTAATTAATTCTGGACTCAAACTCATCCCAAAGATATCCACGCTTACTGCTAGAAACATTTGCTGAGTAAGAAAACCTAATAGAGAGAAGACTGAACTAAAAAAAAACAAACAACAAAAGCGGCATATTCAATCATTTCGGCTGCAAAAAAGGCCAAAAAACGGCTCTTTTCGCGAATCGCCGGCAAAAAATGCCATGTATCGTTTAAGCGTCGGCGTTAAAGTGCACGGGCGGGATCGGCGATAACACCTCGTCCGACTCACGAGCTGTTGTCGATTACGTACTCGCTTTTGTGGCGTGGAGTGCCGAACAGTTGGTGGCAGACCACTTCGCCCTTCTCGATGCGGTCGATGCGACGCAGCAGGTCGTACGCGATCGCGTCCGTGACGACAGAGTCGCGCGCGTAATCCGGGTGTGACGTCACAAAGTGTCGCATCCACTGGGCGGCTGTCATGAAGTCGCCTGATGACCAGAAAATCAAAAACAATTTTTTTTTTTAAATATTTTTCTATCGATTCAATTTCATCGTTTTTTATATTACATCAATTTTTTTAATCATTTTTTCTCCAACTTGATTAGAAAATTTTACCATTTTTCGGTATTATATGACAAAGAAAAATTTTTTATCATTTTTTTATTATTACATGAAAAACTTTTCTTTTTCATGATTTTTCTGTTTCATGATCAATAAAGTGTTCACACACAAAGTGTTTCAACGATTTTTTTTTACAAACAAACGATTTCAAAAAAATAAAGTGCAACTTAATGATGCTAACGTCTTATCTTTTTTCGCCAACAATAGGTTCAGTTAAGAGAATCGGGCCGCCAAAGCTTGACTGAAATACTTACGCTGAGTATTGAAACGCCGCGAAAAGAGGCTGTAAAAAAAGTTAAAACCCAAGTATACCTGATGCCCTCTTGCTGATTAGGTTGAGGTATTCGGTGATGCTGCATCTCGCTTGAACCTCAATCTCAACGCTGTCCAAGTATCGTCGGATCAGCGGAATGAAGCCGGGGAAAACATCGGCCTGAAAAATATTAAAATCTAAGTGTAGGTGTGTGGCTTCTAAAGTAGCTAACACTAAAGGTACAAAAATGACATACATAGTTGTATTATACGGTCAAAGTTCACTAATTTAAAACTGATATTTCTCTTTAAAGCGGTCGCATAGGGATTAATGTATAGCGTGCAAAAGTATCTCATGTAGGTACAAAAACGCCAGGGTTGATATTGAATTAAAACCAGCAATCGCCAGTAGGCCTAACTTCCTAGCATTATATCGTTAAATTTGCACAGTTTCATCGCCTCAAGAGAGTTCTTTTAAAGAAGCGACGCATTTCACAAATGAAGACAAAAAAGCAGCTATGGAAACGGCCTATTGGCTGTTGTTTCGTATCTGTTAAAGTATGCCCCATACCTTTCCGTTTATGATGGTGTCCACCGACATTTCCTGGCATAAGGCAGGAATGTTGTTTGATGCTTGCAAATTGTCTGCGAAAACACGACAAATTAAACGGGGCAAATTTATAAATGGAATAAAATGGGCATTTTTATTGTAAGCACATGTGTTGTCATGGCAACACCCGCACATGCTAGGGGAAAAATCCTATGCGACAAGAATATTTATTTATAGGAGGTGTAAGACACCCCCGGTGGTTGGATTGCTATATATTCACCCCACCCTATTTTAGAGCCGGAGGCGGACTTTGGACTTCAACTCGGGCAGATTTTGACTACTAGCTTGAAGCTTGATTTTGGCTCTTTAAAATTAGATTACAATTCAAATTAGTACAGTTCAGATTTTCCAAATTAGATTGAAATTAGAATTAGAGCATTTTAAGTTTCTCAAACTAGATTAGGATTAGAATTACCGAATTCTTGAAAGACAGAATAAACTAGAATTACATTCAACTATTGGCAATCAATTTAGTTTAAATGGAAAATTATTCTCATGAGAATGTAAATTGCAAATGACAAAAACTAAAAATGTAACATTTTTGGAAAAAAATCTTGACCCTGTTTTATAGAATTAGAACTACTTCTTGAAAACCGGTTCTAAATAAATTCATGAAAACTATAGAATTAAGTAGAATTGCATTTACTTATTCGCAATTAATTTAGTTCAAATTGTAATTTATTCTCACAAGAATGTAAATGGCAAGTAGCATTTTTGGTAAAAATTCAGTCGGACTCGGGTTTATTTTTCTTGCCAAAGTCGGACTCGGGTTAATTTTTCTTGCCAAAGTCGGACTCGGGTTAATTTTTTTGGTCGGAGTCGGACTCTGGGTTATTTTTAACCGACTCCGCAACCCCGGGTTTAAACCTACCGCCATTCACATCCATGTGTTCCGGGTTGGCTTCAGTGTTGTTGTTGCACGGCGTTGCAGCGTCCATATCGGAGCAGAGCTGGGTGCAGCAGGCAGGAGTTCCACTCGTGATTACATTCTTGCGGAAGTAGAATCGCTCCTTTCGCACCGCGTTGTTCTTGTGAGCGCGAGCCATGTTCTCGTCGACCTAACGACAAAATAGTAGTTCGCCTTTTTGCTAGTTTTTTCACCTACAGAACTAAAAGCCATGTTGTCGTCGATTAACACAAAACTAACAATTTTGGATTAGATTTTGCGGTTCGGGGCAGACTTTATGATTCCAATTCTAATCTAATTTAATCGCTTGTGTGCTCTAATTCTAGTTCTAATCTAATTCGGATTTCACCAAAAAAATCTAAATTTTTTTCGGCATTTTTAGTCTCTTAGTTGAATAAAAGAATTTGAATTAAAAAAACTCTTTGGTTGGAACGTAACTATTACAGTCTTAAAGCACTCTTAAAGCATAGGCTATGCTAAAAGGCATAAAATTAGAACAGGAATACTTTCCATTTACATTGTTATTAGAATAATTTGCGATTTAAATTAAATTGATTGTGAATAATTAAATGTAATTCTTGAAATTCGTTTTTTTTTAGAAGAACTCAGTAATTCTAATTCTTATCTAATTTGAGAAAATTTAAATGATCTTATTTTAATTTTGATCTAACTTTGAAAAACTGAAATGCTCTAATTTTAATTCTAATCTAATTTTAAAAAGCTAAAATAAAAAAGCTGGTTTGGGGGCAAATATTTAAATCAATTTGGACCAAGGTCCTGATATGGTTGATCACTAAGAGGTATGTCCGATATCACCGGATCGAAGCCGATATCCGATGTCAATTGGTAGAAGTACTCGCCCGATACTACGGTGGTAACGGTTTCGTTCCAAAACCAAATTAATAAAGGAATTTCAACCAAAATTTGCCATCCAGCGCAGCAAGCTTTGTCTAGAAACTTAAATTAATTAAAAAATATTAATTTGCAAATTGAATTAAGTAAATTTTTCAACGCTAAAGCTACTTTTGGCGTAAAAACCCGAAATAAAGTACCTTGAAAGGGTACAGTTTCATCTATTTTTCTAGTTTCAGCATGGTAATGACGTCATTAGGTTTTGAATTCGAGCGCGAAATTTTACATCCAAAATAAAACGTCAATTATCATACACCGCTACTCACCAGTGATATGGGCATCAGAAAGTCCAGCTTGTAGGTGAGAATGACCCTTGTTAGCAGAACAATGAAGACAACAAAGGCGGCGTTCTCGAAGTCGGTCAATTGTGCCTCCATGACCCTGAATTCAACCCGCCAGCCAATGGAAGAGCCGGGCGGGGGCGGTTTGAACCGCATCGATTGCCAATTGGTCGACTGGATGTTCTAGAATAAACAAGGGAAATTATTTTAACAGGGGAAGAGAAAAACGTCTTGGCGGGCCACATAAAAAAGATGCGCGATTTTGTGTGAATTATTTGTAAAGAAAGCTTTAAATATTCTAGTCGTTTCTAAAATTATTAAAAAATGTAGGCTGATTTTTACTTAAAATATTTTTATAGAAACTAAGCCGCGGGCCGAATTTAATTTTGCTAAGCCGAATTTAAATTGCTTTTCGGGCCGTAGTTTGTCAGGGGCTGTACTGAAAAAACGTAAATACCAAAGTTATCTGGGTGATTATCATTAGTTTTCTAGTTTTTTAACCTCGAAATGGTCCGTTTCTTTTTCGTCGTCTAGCTCGATTTTCTTAGAGAAGAGGGTCATTGGATCACGAATCCATAAGTGGGCGATATGTTGGGCCAATAGTTCGTCAATCCCTGAAACACAAATTCGGTGATCAACGTTAGAATTAAATCGAAAAGCTACTCAATAGTCATGGTATCATCAGTTTTAAAAGTAATTATGCGTGGCAGACCTATTGCCATATTTTTGAATTATTTCGTTCTTTTGCAAAAACGAAAAAAAAACTGCGAAGTGTGAACGTTCGTATTAATAAACCAAACTACTGAAGTAGTAGTTTTTTTGCGAGGCAGGTATTTTTTTCTGAATTTCATCATAGAAAAGAGTGCTTTGTTTTTCCGAACAACGGTCTTTTTATAATATAACAGTAAACGTCGTATTAATAACCACAACTACTTGAAGCAATAAGCTATTTGTTAGGCAGGTATTTTACTAACTATAACAAAGTCCCAAATCAAACATTTAAGTTTTCTGCCAAGGGGTGCACCTACAGTTGTTTAGCCTTGATGTTAGTATGGAGCACATATAGTTGTAAATCTAGTTTAGCCTTGTTGAGTTGAAGTTAGTGTGTAGTCCCTGCGTTTATAATAAACAAAATATCGTGAAGCACCTGCGTTCATGAGCGTTTCTTTTGTGTCCTCGTCAATTTCGAGTTTTATGTCGTTAAACATTTCCGAGTTGTTGGAGAGATAGCTGTCGATCGAATCGTACCGAGACTTGCTGATCGTGCGTCTGGAAACAAAAGAGCAAAAAAAATTTCAAAAAATTGAGTTTGTAAAAGCAGTGTTGTAAACAAGTCATTTGAAATAACTTAAAACCGAGTCAAGTAATTACAAAAAAATGAAGTCCAAGGCCTTTTGCGTTTTTAAACTATTTATATTTAAAAATGTTATTCTATTTTTAAAATCTTTAACAAGTTAGGCCTTAAGGACCCTCTAAATTAACTAGTCCACGAACCCCGAAACGTAGTTTAACGGACCCCAGTTTAAGAACTTAAAAACACACGACCTACAGACTTTAATTTTTACAACAAGAATTGTTTACTTGTTTAGCTTTAGAGGGTCAAGACCCCTTTCCTCCCTGGTCCGATCGTCCACACTTCCAGCAATTACTTTCCAGCGGGCGTCGATGTCCGACAAGTAACCTCGGTAAATCGGTGCTGCCGCGCTCAGGGCCATCTGCAAAGCAAAATAGTATTTTTTTCAGTATATATTTTGCGCTCAGATCCATCTGCAAAGCAAAACAGTATTTTTTTCAGTATATATTTTGCGCTCAGAGCCATCTGCGAAGCAAAACAGTATTTTTTTCAGTATATATTTTGCGCTCAGAGCCATCTGCGAAGCAAAACAGTATTTTTTTCAGTATATATTTTGCGCTCAGAGCCATCTGCGGAGCAAAGCAGTATTTTTTTCAGTATATATTTTGCGCTCAGAGCCATCTGCGAAGCAAAACAGTATTTTTTTCAGTATATATTTTGCGCTCACAGAGCCATCTGCGAGGCAAAACAGTATTTTTTTCAGTATATATTTTGCGCTCAGAGCCATCTGCGAAGCAAAACAGTATTTTTTTCAGTATATATTTTGCGCTCACAGAGCCATCTGCGAGGCAAAACAGTATTTTTTTCAGTATATATTTTGCGCTCAGAGCCATCTGCGAAGCAAAACAGTATTTTTTTCAGTATATATTTTGCGCTCACAGAGCCATCTGCGAGGCAAAACAGTATTTTTTTCAGTATATATTTTGCGCTCAGAGCCATCTGCGAAGCAAAACAGTATTTTTTTCAGTATATATTTTGCGCTCAGAGCCATCTGCGAAGCAAAACAGTATTTTTTTCAGTATATATTTTGCGCTCACAGAGCCATCTGCGAGGCAAAACAGTATTTTTTTCAGTATATATTTTGCGCTCAGAGCCATCTGCGAAGCAAAACAGTATTTTTTTCAGTATATATTTTGCGCTCAGAGCCATCTGCGAAGCAAAACAGTATTTTTTTCAGTATATATTTTGCGCTCACAGAGCCATCTGCGAGGCAAAACAGTATTTTTTTCAGTATATATTTTGCGCTCAGAGCCATCTGCGAAGCAAAACAGTATTTTTTTCAGTATATATTTTGCGCTCACAGAGCCATCTGCGAGGCAAAACAGTATTTTTTTCAGTATATATTTTGCGCTCAGAGCCATCTGCGAAGCAAAACAGTATTTTTTTCAGTATATATTTTGCGCTCAGAGCCATCTGCGAAGCAAAACAGTATTTTTTTCAGTATATATTTTGCGCTCAGAGCCATCTGCGAAGCAAAACAGTATTTTTTTCAGTATATATTTTGCGCTCAGAGCCATCTGCGAAGCAAAACAGTATTTTTTTCAGTATATATTTTGCGCTCAGAGCCATCTGCGAAGCAAAACAGTATTTTTTTCAGTATATATTTTGCGCTCAGAGCCATCTGCGAAGCAAAACAGTATTTTTTTCAGTATATATTTTGCGCTCAGAGCCATCTGCGAAGCAAAACAGTATTTTTTTCAGTATATATTTTGCGCTCACAGAGCCATCTGCGAGGCAAAACAGTATTTTTTTCAGTATATATTTTGCGCTCAGAGCCATCTGCGAAGCAAAACAGTATTTTTTTCAGTATATATTTTGCGCTCAGAGCCATCTGCGAAGCAAAACAGTATTTTTTTCAGTATATATTTTGCGCTCAGAGCCATCTGCGAAGCAAAACAGTATTTTTTCCATTAGCAGGACGTTCAATCGTCGTCTAAAGCAGTGTTTCTCAATCTATGGGTCGCGACCCAAACTTAAATCGCAGTTTGATTTGGTTTGGGCGCCGACTGTAGTTGGTTTTATATGGCTAGATTTAGTGAGATAAGTTCTGAGCAATATTTCTCTAAAATTTGAGGAAATTGCTGAATCAACAAGAAAATATATTTAAATGCAGTTTATTTATGCTCATATAACTTATGTATTGCTCGCTTACTAAAAGTTCAGCGAAAAAATGTTGCGAAACTCTGGTTTAAAGATAGGGCAAATCAGGCTACGGTTATTGTACGATAAATGTTTTATTCCTATTCGGACAGTCAAAATGTCAAAATTTCGTATTATTATTTATTGCTAAGGGTTGGTATGGATGAAGTGAAAATTTGCGCTCGCCAGTCGGGCGAGTACCTACCAATCAGCACTCGTGGCTACGAATGCAAACGGCAATGGTAATGATTTTTTTAGGGTATAGGGTAAAAATTTACTTATAGAAATTTAGCTACTTAAAGTTACGATTTGGGAAAACTATTTTTTTAGTATTTAAAAAAAATTAAATTTCAAGATAAAATAGCTGTGCTGGATGGCTAATCTGGACAAAGATCTCTTTATTAATTTAGTATAGGATCGGCACCGATAAGATCCTAGTATCGGACAAGTCCCGAAAATACCAATAATATGCATCGGGTATTGAGCAATCTGAAAAATAATTGGACATCCATAAACCTTACCATGACTGGACAGACGGGTGCTAGTTGATCGTAAAGCAGCTTCGCTTCTTCAATGTTGCAAGCCTGGAAGGTCATTTGCAGGCAGCTGTTGCCCATCCCGAATCCCATGCAGTCCATGTAAATGTGGTCGGGTTTGGCGGATGCAGTGGCTTCGGGGTCACCAAATTGCTCGATGAACGGCGAAGGCGTTCGCTCGTCTTTAAATACTGGAATGGAATGGAGAGGGTCTGAGTGAGCTTAACTCGTATTAAATGTCAGTGCATTTCGTGAGCTAAAACGAGGATAATTTAGCTGTTGAAACATGATTGAAATCAATCTTTGTTGACATGCGTTTAATAAACTTCTGTTGACAGCCGTATTTATTTAATTTAATCTAAACAACAAAATATTTATATACAAATGTATCGTAAGCCTTCGATAGACCAACCGAATCAGTGGTATCAGGCGCGTAGCGTGACCGTTTCAAAGGGGGGTGTCCCGAATTTCCAACTTAGGGAATTCCCCTATTTTCGATCTGACGTTAATGAACAATGACGTCATAAAACGGTGACGGGTGCAACGTCATAAAATAGTGATTGTAATGACGTCATAAAACATTCTAATCAGAAACAACCAACGTCCAGCAAATGCGAACAGGTGCGTCGTCGACACTCCTGCCAGGCGAAAAACTAAACCAAGACCGTAAAATATGTGTGATTGATTTTGGAAGAATCCTAAACTATAGTTTCCTAAGTTCCATGTACGGGACTAGCGTTAAATTACAGGCAAGACTTTTGCCACGTGCATTACTAAATGAAGATCGTTTTTCCCGGGTGTTATTATGCCACAATTAGCACAACATCTGCGCCAAGCAGTGTGCCAAGTCAGTTAAAATACAAGCTGCGGTTGAGGGGAAATAAGTTGTGTCAACTGCACACGAAACACGTGGTCTTAGACTTAGAATATGCGAGAATAATTTTGCGTTAACTAACGTAATCTAAAAGAGGGAGACTTTGAAATGCGCACGACAGTTATCATTATACCACCTTTTAAGAATCTGTTCAAAAAAAAAAAAAACGTTGTTAACCAAAACCAATATCGAATATTAGAGCAGACAGCGAACAGAAAGGAACATTAGCTGCGCCCAACTTCGACGTTTTAGCGAGAAAAAAGAAAGACGGTTTGTCTTTGCGTTGTTAATTGTCGAATTCACACTTGATAATATATTCAGCCAACCTTAACAAATAACGAAAGAGAAAAAATATACTGCGGTCGATCAAAAAAAAAAGACAAAAACGAAGTTTGTGTTAGATTTTGGTTACGCATTAGCTTAAGACGCGTGACCCAAATACATTAAGAACTTTGCCGCTTCGGACAGTCCGCTAAACCCTGACCAAAACGAACAACAAACAATAATATTACTCACAAAAAGGGGGGCAAACCTTGGCCCCCTGGATGCGCCACTGTGTCACATGAGTAACCTAAATCAGGGCAGTGGTTCTCAACCTTTTTATGGCACGGACCGGTAAAATTTCAAAACAAGTTTCGCGGACCGGTGCACCTTCAAAAATCAAAATCAACTCAAAATGTAGACAAAAGTATATGCAACTTAAAAGCAAAGAATGGAAACGTTAATTTAATAAGCAATTTGCCGCTGTCTTTTTGATATCATACGTGGTTCATTGAATTTTTTTCACCTAAAACTGGTTTAAAGTTTTTTCACCTAAAACTGGTTTAAAGCTTAAGACTTAAACGAGTTGTAGCCTACTACAACACTTGCACCATCGTGACGAACAATAAATTCCAAAGTAGACCATTAACTCTATGTTGCGTCACAACGCAGCAAATTACGGAACTGTCGAAGTTCTACATTTGCGGACAAGCTTTTAACATGTTGCAATTTGCAACTAAGATATAAAATTGTAATATATTTGGCGGACCGGCAGGAAAGTTGATGCGGGCCGGCGGTTGAGAACCACAGACCTAGGGGGTCTGGGGAGGTGTGTTATAAACACCGCTAGAGGGTACGGGCGGGAGACATGCTCAAAACCAAAATGTGCACATTGTGCGCACAATGTGCCCTTGCGATATGTGCACGAAATGTGCACTAAATCTGCATCTAATGTGCACCTTGCGTGAATTTGATGTGCTCTTCATGTGCATGTGCGCCGAAAGTGGCTAAAAAGTTGCACACTCTGTTTTCCGTGATCACTTTTTCCACCGCGTGTGATGGTAAGGCGCTGTTTGTCCGGCAGCCGATTATTATCGAACTTAAAATCAGACAGACAGGCAGATGTAGGATTTTTGGCTAATTCTTACCAGAAGATATACAATTGAAAGAAAAACGATCTCCGCGGATAAGGACCGCGCAGTTCTCGCCAGATTTTTCGTTACTTAAAATTATATGAGGAATTCTGCAATATATATTTACAAACACGAAAGGCAATATTTCAATGTAAAATCATAATGCTATGGCATGCCACGTCAGATAATGTCACCTGCAGGGCTGTTAAACAAGCATTGGTTGCTCGAAGTCTTTGGCGAAAAGGAAAATGAATACATTCAGGTGCAGAGCTAAAAACTTAAGTGTAAACTTTTGCAGTAAGAGTTTTTATGCTAACGTGGCTAAGAAATAGGTTTGCAATTTGCAATTAATTAATGTGGAAAAAATTTGCAAACGAAAGCTAGAAACGTTGTCCAGTTTGCGTTTGATTCTTTATCTTTTTGGAAGTTGCATAAATGTATGCCTTTAATAAATGTATTCCTTTATTCTCAGTAATTTTATTTCTCTGTAATCTGACATTATATATTTTTTTTTGTTTCTGTAGCATTTTTCTACGTTCGTCCTTCAGTGTAATTGATTTTTATTTTTTTTATTTCGATAGCCTTACATTTTTCATTTATTTTTACTATAATTCCATTTTCCTTTATCATTTAAGGTTATATTTAATTTTTTTCTGTTGTATTTTTATATTACCTACCTATCGATAGTATTTCGTTTATAATCTTGCTTAAAGTAGGTTATTTCGCAAATATTGCTGCTGCTGTTTAGGTTGCGCTTTTTGTTCAAAAATTTTGTATTCAATCATCTGCATTTTTTATATTACGATTGGTTTACGCCCTGTAGTGAGTATTTTTTTTGTTCCCTCAATTGTTTTTGTGCTATATGCGTGCCGTGACGCATTCGATTTTCTGGTTTTGTAAAATAAACTTTTGTGTTCAAGTTTTTTAAATTTACGGAATTATGGCCTAACGTTATACAATCACACATTTTAAATGTATTTCATAATAAAAATGCTTGTATTTTTTAAAATGCAGTGAATCAGAGAGGTCGATCGAGCCACTAATTACGAAAGTTGTTTTAAGGAGTCATTGATCATTTAAAAAACAAGCAATCTAAGCTGACGTATGACTATTCAATGTTCAACTAATTCTAACGAATTTTTTTTCTTAGTCAACAAAATTAAAATGCAATATTGCAGTTGAATTAGATTAAAAGTGGTCAAGCATAAATCTTTACATACAAGAAGTGTTGCCTTACGTTTAAAAGGTCCTATCAACATGCAATTGGGTAGGGGTGCACAAAACTTGACATTTTATTCCGATAACCAATATCGTGGACAAAAAGTATCACAATCCGATACCCAATGACGTCATAACCATGACCACATAAGCAGAGTAGATAAAAATTATTTTTTTTTACAGGTTTCAAGGCTAAATTTGCAGGTTTAGTTACCTCCAGTTGTTAAGTTATTTTAGTAAATTTACCCCACATAATCAACAATCCATACAATTGGGAATCAATTAAAAAAACATAATATAATTATAAAAAGAATCGATAGAAAAATAACATGCATAATAAATCCACTCGATATATTCGGAAATCCATAGAATTGGGACTCAATTAAAAAATATATAATAATAAAAAGAATTGCACGAAAGATAACATGCATTACTTGATCTTCTCAATACAAAAACATCGTCGAAAAAATCGTTTAATATGAAGTTATTTCTTTTACTGTATAATGTGCACTAATACATTGCAAGTTGCACATTGAGCGATAGTTCACAATGTTCACTTAATCGCCACATATCACAAAGTGCGCACAATGTGCACGATTTGGTTCGCGTACGTATATGACAAGTGCACAATGTGCACGTTTTGTTTCGTGCACATATGGCAAGTGCAAATCGTGCGCACAATGTACACGATTTGGTAGCCCTGTTGACGGGCCGAGCCCGAAAAATTTTACGTTTCGTGTATTCTAGACGCTTAGAACGGCGATTAGTTATTATGAGCTTACGATAGAAAATTTGCAACACCTCGTATTCAAGTCCGATTGTCAAGTAATTTTAATTGCGCGCGAAACGCTATGAAATTGCGGTGTCAGAACAGCCTCTGTGACGTATCAAACACAAACTGTTGCACTTCGTTGTCAGCAAAATTAACGATGCTTATCAACAAATTTGGTGATATTTGTAGTTTAATTTTGCCGATGGTATGAAGCGTGGCTTTAAAATCGCCATTTTTGATCTCTGTATAATTAGTAAATTATTCAGCTGAAACTGTGCAAGGAAAAAACACAAACATGGCTTATTACTGAAGTTAAGACGGCGATTTATTATCAGTTTATCGGGCAATAGTTCGTCGACGTTTTAATCGATGTTTCAAAATGCGACAGTCAAGCAATCCTTTTCAAGATTTAGGCTAATAAAAACATTTAATAGAGCGACCTGCGGTGAAGACGTTTGCTGTAGCTTACACGCCTGTTTTCTCAACGTCGTTGAGAAGACGGTTCATTTTATCAATAAAATATATATTTGTTAACAGGCCTGCTTGAGACTTGAGTCGGTGACAGGCGACTGCTAAATGAAACAACGAGAACGAGCATGATTAGGCGTTGGCGGCGATAAGCACCGACGACTATCAATGCCAGGTGCAATGTTTCCGATGTAAAAAAATGTTACCGATGTAACATTGCAGCAATCACGGTTTTAGTTTTGTGATAATTGTTTACTGAGATTTCAAAGGGGGGGGGGGGTCAAGACTCCTATACACCCCCCACGCTACGCCCCTGAGTGGAATAATAAAAGCAATGGAATAATAAAAGGGGGGCCAGTCGAGAAACAAACAAGACACCATTGCCTGTATCCTAGGCTATTAGTACTAATGACTTTATGTTGAAGGGGATGTACAGTACCATATCATCCAATAAAAAAGACCACACATATGTGTTTAACAACTGTGATGTAGCCCTTCTGAAGTTGCATTTCTCGTTGGTCAAACAGCGACTTTGGAAGGGCTAGATCACAGTTGTTGTACACGCATGTGTATGTATCTTTCACTATTTGTAACAATAATATATAACAAAGGAAATTCTAAGCACGGAACCATATGCTTTGAACAAACAAAATGAGTACAAGACATTTTTGATTGAAAGCATTAAGGATATACATTAGCCTTTTTCAAAATAAAAAGTATTGTTTTTACTTGGTATATTGATGGCGACCTTTTCACCTCGGCGTTTTCGGATGTTCTGTGTCAAATATCTGGAAAAGGAAAACATTTTAACTTGTAAGTAAAAAGCATAGCATACCAAGCATCCATTTCAAAATGAGACGAAACACAAGAAAAAGACAAGAATTTAATTTTTTTTTACGAATAAAAACAACACAATAATTGTAAGTTTGTAACATGTAACTTCTGAGTTATATATATATTATTATACATAAACTTGGTACCAGTAATTTCCTCAATATAATGGCCTAACAATAAATGTAATCGGCGAAATTTCCGCAAAGAAAAGATAATTATCATAAAAATGCATAAAACAAGCGAAAAAATAATTGATTTTTTTGGTTTAAGAAGTTGTTTAGATTTTCCAAACATGTACATTAAAAGTTTACTATATAACCTAACATGTATTTTAACATTTATTGGTACAATAATTTAAATATTTTTTATTTAGTGCATGTTTTTTGTAGTTAACAAAAGGTAAATAAAATGGAAGTCTATAAATTGTACAAACATAGAGACTGTTCACTGCATTTAGTATGTAAGAGTTTAAGTTAATAAGTTAATGTATGGTAAATGTTGCATTAAAGCCATGTGGCAAAATTCAAACATTGGACAAAATATATTGAATTTATGCCTTTGGTTGTTTTTTGCTCGTAAATTGTCTGGGGGGTTCCTATAATATTTCATAACGAAAAACCCCATAAGAAATTTAAGCTATATGAACTAAAAGTTTATCAGTATAAAAGGAGGAAAAGCAACCGCCAGAAGTTATATGCAAAATAAGATTGTACAATTACAAAAAAGATTAACAAATACAATTCATGATATGTTTAATTTATTACTGTGTATTACTTTAAAAACAATCGGCTTGGCAAAAACATAAAAATTTGGTTACCGGTATCAGTCCTAAAATGGTATTGGTCGATCTGCAATAAATACATACAACAAAAAAAAATATATATATATATATATTGGCAGGCAATACTTACGGGAATCGAGGATGACTGCTGATAGCTTGGTCGGGGAAGAATAAAGATCTTGAAACAGGGTTCGACTCTGGTCCAGAAATGTTGTGGTTTGGGAAAGTGAAGCCAGGACAGCCAAGCCTGGAAGAGAACACAAATATGAATTGAACTTTGCTACAATCCAATTATTATCAGAAAAACTTATTAAGTTCAAAAAAAGCACAATGAAGCTTAGGACAGCACACTAATGTGAATTAAACTAACTGAATTATGCACACACATAAGTTGTACTAACAGAATGTAGCAAGCATTGGCGTATGGTTGTTTCTCGACTTGCTCCTCTCTGAGCCTGTGTAGCTCAGTCGGTGACGGTCCCGTTATGGCCGAGGTTGTGAGTACGAACCTCACTGCAAGCTAGTTTTATGAATAGGATGCAGCAGGCAACGGTGCTATGGTTGTTCTCGATTTGCTCCCCCCTAAGTCTGTGAAGCTTAGTTCGTCAAGCAACGGTCCCAGTTTGAACGAGGTGGTGAGTTCGAACCTCACTGCAGGCTAGTTGTTTTTCTAGCCTGCCCTGCTTGCATTATGATCAACAAATTCGGTGACTACCCTACAATGGTTTTCGGTGTAATGAACAAAACTGTTATTAAATTACTTAAAACAAAATTTGTAAGTTCTTAATAAACAGCACAATGGAGCCTTGGACACCTCATAAATATGAAGTAAACTTTACTGTAAACTAATTACAAAAAAATCTCAACAAGATGAAGTTTTGAAAAGCAGAACCAATTCTAGGACAGCACACAAATATGAATTAAACTTACAATTTAATCAACTTATATCAGAAAATCGAAATAAGTTCTTAAAAAGTACAGACCAGCCTAGAAAAGCACAGAGAATGAATTAAACTTACAATAATGAAGTTGCATAACAAAAACTAAAATTAAGTTTAACAGATGCATTGATAATTACACACAGCTGCATTCGTCCTACCGAACAAACAATAGGGATGTCTAGAACAACGTCATTTGATAGCTGAAGACCCCTTGCATTTTATTTACAAACTTTGCTTTGTTAAAATCTGACAAAATAAGACCATAACTCCATAAGTCACATTTGTAGCAAAAATACTTGCAATTTATGGCAGCCTTTATTATATATACATCTTCTATGATTTAGATCAAGTTGTAATCACCAACAATATTGGCTATTTTAATCAAATAATAGAGTAACTCAGTGTTTAACAACCTTTTTGAGCCACAGACTTTATGTATTGAATAATTTTGCGGAACACCAAACGAAAGTTTATAAATAATATTGCATTAAAATAAACAACGCAAACGACAATTTATTCACTTTCAGTTTTCTTATTGTAAAATAGTGGACTGTTTGGATAAGTAGGAAATCAATACATAGGCTGTATTACATTCCTATTGTTATACAACAAAGTCTTATTATTACAGAAACATATTAATTAAGCAAATCACAATTATTGAACAGTCAAAATGATGGTAGTGGATAATTACTTTTATGTTGAAAAGTAAGTGCATTGTGATTTTTTACCAGTGTTCCAGAGGTAATTTGATTTTAATTTTATACTTAAAATTGTCAATTTTTACTGTAATGTAGAACTTTTACAACACAGTATTGCGCATAATCTAATGAGAAATGCAATGAAAGTTTAAAATCCCAATATTAAACGAGAGCGGCAATTTTTTTTTATAAATGAAACACACTTTTACCTGGGGAACACGGTAAGACTCATAATCTGTTCATCGGGCTTCAGTAAGCTTTGAACCTCTTTTCGTCTAAAGAAAAAATAAAACAAACTACTAATTAAGCTAAGTTTCAGGACATTAAATTTGAGCTAAAACATAAAATCAATCAGCAGCATCATCATAACTTGAAACAAGAGATTCTACTTGACTTATAATTTTTTTAGCTTAAAATAAATTTAAAATAATTAATTTTAAAACTTATATGCTTTTGAGAAATTTACAATGTACTATATATATATATATATATGTTGTCTTTAATTTAAATAAAGGTTGATATTTTTTGCACGATTTTTCGATTACAACGCTTTATGCAAAATAATTCCATTAATGAAATAAAGAAAAACACTAACAAACCATTTTGTTGCTATTACCTCATTCTCATGTTGGCTTCCACCACATTAAACTGGGCCATGAAGCCCAGGTAGGGTTTACCAGGCGTCCCTTCCACCATGTAACATGCATATTCCTGCCTCCATAGTGAAATTAAACTGAAACAACAATACAGGGTTAAAATATGGAGATCAACTAATATTACTTTATTGTACTGATAGCAAAAACATTTTGTTTTTTATTTTAGCCAACAGATACCCACGTTTTGATGTTTTAGCCAAATGATAAGCGATTTTTTTGTTAGAACCAACTAATGCCTGATTTTTGCCATTAAGATTATCAGCCTTTTTCTAGATAAGTCTGCAGCCTTCATGGTCATTTTTATTGGCTTAAAACATACTTAGTTGTGTTTTAGATATAGATTGATGTTAGAAAAAAATTGAAAACGGCGTGGAAAACTTAAGGCAAAATATTAGTCTCCATAAAATTTCTGAGAATAAACAAAAACATTTTTAAGGAGATTACCAGGTAACCAAAAAAATATTGGATTAGAATCAATGCGACATTTATAGGATATTTGTGCAGCAGTTAAATATAGCTATATTTGTTAACAAAAAGTACAGATCCTTGTTAAAATAAATATTAAAATATTATTACCTCTCTATACTTAAATTGAGGTCTTAACAACTTAGTTTTATGCTTGTTACAAAGAAATAATTGATATATATATAATTATGTCCTATTGTGCGACTAAATTATGAATTATATCCTATTGTGTGACTAAAAAATGTCAAATTAACTAACTTTTTCATTTGTTTCTTCTCTTTTTCCTGCAAGATTTCACAGATATGCTCCCCTCGTAGCGAAAGCTGGACCCGCTTATTTTCATCATCGAAACGAACAATCATGTATTCAACCTAAAGAAATGAAGTCAATCTTAAGATAATGGCTGGAGGTTGTAGTTTTAGTTTACTGCAAATTTAATATCAAAGGCCATACACAAGTAGGTAACATTTTGTGAACGTTTTAAGTAAATCGTAATATAATGACCAGAGGTTATTAGTAGATGAAGAACTTATACCCAAGACGATACACAAGTAGGTAGTATTTTGTAAACGTTTTGAACAAATCTTAAGATATTGGCTAGAGGTAGTTGAACATTAAAAAAAATATGAAAGCCTATCTGGAAGTAAGTAGCATGATTTAAACATTTTAAAAGCCATTTTTGAAACAATTTCAAACATCATGCTAAAAAAGATATAAAAACAATGTTAAAAAATGTCCTATATAAGTCAATAGCATACAGATCAAAGCAGCCATTAAACATTACAAACTAACACATATGTCTTCTATTTGTTTATAAGTCACCTCATCACCCCATTTCAAACTGTCTTCAGGTCTTTGCATCAAGCGTTCGTAGTTATTTATGAATTGTATGATTCCATGTTTTTTGACGTAGTCCACATGAGGTTTGACATCTTCCCAATCCAAAGGCGCCCCGTCAAAATCAAGCAAACCCATTTTCGCTACAAAACAGCAAATGCTAAAAACAAAGTTTAGGGCTCGGTTAATCCAGTTTGTTATGCTTTAAAAGGAGTTTAATATAAATATAGATAGCAATTTGTAATCTGCCTGTTGATTTGTAATGTTTTTATTCTCACCTAAATATACAACAAAACATTTTCTTTAAAATTTGAATGTACTATATCTAAAATGTGATGTTTTTTTGTACAATTTTACAAAACAACTGAATCTAAATTCCTGAAAAAAATGATTTGCTAACTAATAATTCTTTCAAAATAACTGTAACACAGCAGCAATCTTATAGAAGTTAAACCAGCAACAAATGTTATAGAAACAGTAAACCTGATATATTTAAAATAACGATTATAATGTCATTTAGGTTTTCACGACTTCATGTTAAGAGAATGTTATGTTTTGTGATAAAAATCATCAAACAATAGCTCAACATTGAAATATTATGAGATTATTGAATTGCCTTTCGTACAACTTAAGAAAATTTGAAATTTGATCTTGCAATTGTGGTGTTCAATAATGTTTAAATTACACTTTTTGAAAGTTATGCAAATATTACAAACAATAGTATATGGCGGTGTTCTAAACAAGTCATTTTAAAATGACCTAGGTCCTATTCAAGTCATTTGCAAAACAATCAAGTATACCAGTTATGTAATTTTGAATAAATAACGAGCGCCGATATTTCGCAAAACAAACACAAAAAAACGTAACAATAAAAAGTGAACATTTATTACATAACGGCTTAATTATTCCAATTTAATAAAATGTATTAAATCAAAGCACCTTAATTTAAGCTAATTCGTTTGCGAAAATGACTGAAGTAAAGCAATTTTGACAAAAAACGTAAAAAATTCAAATCTTTGAACTATAAGTCATTACAACACATGATGGTACTTTCAAATTTCTGACACTTTAAAACCCTGACACAATATGTTCAGTACTTGCACTTTGCCCAAATTTGAACAGAACCTTAAATCAGCAACAAATCAAGTACATCGTAGTTTATATAGTCTTGTATTTCCGTTTCCAAATGTTGTACAACAATAATAACGTTATATGCCATGCTGTTAAAAAAATGCTGACATAATAGTGAGATAGGAACACAAAATACGCCTAGTCATGCTGAGATAGGGCTTTGTTTGTCACGCAACCGTGACCTTCATTACGCCCATGAATTGACCTTCAATATGTAAAATACGCAGTTATGTAAGATCCACTACTGTTCGAAAAATAAACAAATAATATTTTTTTGACAAAAAATCGAAATGCACACCCACACAATAAGTTAATTTAAATAAACAATTCGTTAATAAATTCCACTCTAGTATTTCAAATACGATATTATGTTTCGTAGTCTCTGTGTATGGTAACGTTTAAAAGTAGGTAAGCCTATCCTGCGTTTTGAAATACGATATGGTGCCTGTGTACAAGAGTTAAAGTAGAATAGTTTTCTCCTTCAGGAACGCCCAAAAACGTTTTACAAATGACGTCTCATATTCACGTCGTAACTGGACGTTTGAATTTGAACCAAAGGAAAACTAAGATTGCCGTCGATGCAGTGGACAACTATGCAACTGAAATCTTAGTTAGGGTAATTTTTCGTCATAGGCAACTCGTAATAAGTCGTTTCATAGTAAAAAGATTTGTCAAATATTACCATACTAGGCTACTATAGTTGCGATTCTAGAACCGAGATTATACTTCACTGTGCGCATTAAAAACAACTTTATCTTTTTGCTTTACTTTGTTAGCGTTTGTGATTCTCAACTTGAACTGGCCCAGTTATTTGGGTGCAATCTGTTATAGGCTAACCAGTTAACATCCTTATCAACTATAATACAACAGGAAACGTAACAGGTGTGCCTTTAATATATAATTTTACTGAATAAGGTCGAATTCCAACAAATGACTGCTTACTAGGCTGAGAAAGACCCCAACCATTTGGTTCTGCACCGACGATAATGAATAAATCAGTCATTCATCAAGCAAGCTGAACATGTTTACCCCTATTGGCCCCACCTTCATTCCACAAGCGAACAAAAGCGAACGCTACTGAAAAGTGAACAAAGTATTTTCTTAAAGAAATTCTAGGCCACTGACCTACATATTTTAGTTTTGTACAATTAAGATGAATAAAAATGCCGATAACTTCAATAGTAACGGTACCGGTATATGGGAAAATTTCATTTTATAGAATATGTTGGTTAACATTTGCTGATCCAAATTTGTGGTTTTCTACAGTTTCGACGAATTTAAATGCCGGTAATCCTAGCAAAATTTGTAAATACTATGTGTTTTTATTTTAGTTTAGTATGTCATTTTCCTTTTATTTGAAAAAGTAGACTGTTTTTTTTTTTAAATAAAATGATATTTTTGTAGGCCTATATGTTATCCTTAATTTAAAAAATGCACGTCAAAAAGTTCTAAGTTAACGTCTATACTTTTCAGCGTACTAGTTTGGTAATTCCAATTCAAAACAAATAAAAACTATTGCTTAAAGTTAATAATATCCAACAATAAAGCAATGCCTAATTTTGTTTAGAAAAGTTCAAAAATGTTTGCTTGCTGTTTGCAATGCGATACCGAAATAATTCCACTAAACAAATCAGAACAACAAATAATAAATTGTGTTCGTTGCTTATTATGCTTCTCTTGGGGAAAAAAATTAAACAGTAATTATATTGGTTTTGCTATGAAGGTAAAAAAAACGATATTATTATTATGGCCTAATTTTAAATCTTGTTTTGTCGTAATATTTTTTTGTAAAGCAATAACTTTTACAACCAATAAACATCGCCTACGCATTCACCAAATTGTCTTCTCGCCCAATCAGAATTAAATTAAATCTGTTACCAGTTAATTATTTTTTTTATTTTTTAACTGGCAAAATCAGAAGCAAGACTTTTTGGTTGGTTTATCTGTGTTTCAGAAATTTAAAGTTGGCTGCGTGTTTGAATTTGGACAAGCTGATCGACTTTAATAAAGAATAAAACTGTAGAAAGAAGCTGGTCTAGAATTCTACCACATTTTTGTCGGGAGTCTTTTGGTGCTAACATTATTTGGGTTTAGGTGGTTCAAGTATTATTATATTTATTCTCGTATTTTTTTCTTCCTTGTAATTTTAAACTCGTTTCGTTGCTGTAAAAAAAATTATAGGATTTTAGACTAGCGCCAAAGCGGGTAATACTAATTTACGGAATGATGAATGGTCGGAACGCTCACTAATTTAAGTGTTAACCCGTTAAAACAATTATTAAACCAACGCACAATATTTGGGTTAGGGTGTTTGGATGAAGGTGGGTCAAGTGTTATTATATTTAATAATAATACTGTGAGCGTTCCGACCATTCATCATTCCGTAAATTAGTGTTACCCGCCAAAGCCAGTCTTATTACCGGTACCACATAAATCTCGTATGAAGATTTCTGTTGCACTGCACTCAAGATAAGATCTGAGGAAATAAACTATATTTATCTAATTTAGATAAAACTGTAAGAAATAAGCCAGATTTATCGGTTTATATTTTAGGTAGGGATTAGTCAATTAAGATTAAAACTAGATCTAAATAAGACTAACAAATTTGGCGGATTTATCGCATAAATCGTAGTGATATACACCTCTTTGCCATGAATATTTACACAATATTTTTTTGTGAAGCCGCGGACAGTAATGGGAACACTGAAGTTCGATACAGAAATATTAAAACATTTAATACAGGTACTTCAAAAAAAAAAACATGGGCGCGGTCAGGAATCCTACCACATTATTGTCCGGAAGTCTATATTGCTAACAACAATTATATGTTGGGTGGGTCAAGTATTAATATTATATTTATTCGTACATGTATATGCCTTCCTTGTAATGGTAAAATAAGTGTGGATTCTAATCCCTGAAATTCAATATAAACAATTTTTATATTTTATTTCTCTTATAGGAACGTAATAAAGCCTAATTGCTATATATTGTTTGAGTAGAAACCCTCCGTTGTGGTTTTATGGTAAAGTTTACGTTGCTTCTTAAAGTGTAGATTCCGTAAGGATGCCAACACCATACTTGTGTGCACTTTTTAGTTTCTATCAGCAGCAAAAAAATCATGCAATGAAATTGTAAAGGTTGGTTTACCCTAGACGCGTCTTTCGTTAATGTAAAACAATTTCGGTTAAAAGCGAGAAAATTGGCCATTAACGCGCGTTATATGTGAAATGGACGACGCTACAGCGATTTGCGGCAGAAGCTTGAACGCGTCTAGTGTGAACCAACCTCGCATGCACTCATAAGCAGTTTGCTTTATGATCAAATAAATATTAAGCAACAATTTTAGCAAAACATGGGGTGTGGAAATTAATCAATTATTTATACAGCGGGACGCATGAGAAACAGAAAATGTTGTGGTGGGCCGGGTGCAAAAAAGTATGAATACACGAATTTCGTTCAAGTAGGAAATGAACATTTCAGCAAACGTCAGCAATATTCGTCGTAAAACAGGTAAACGGAAACATTTCATTGCCTGCAAAACTAAAGTTTTGAGGCCTGTAAGCGCGAATGGCTGCACAAATATATATGCAGCTTGTAGAAATCTTGTTTAATTTTATAGTTGGAATGCGCCAATCAAAAAACAAAATCGACGTATTTTAAAGACCATCGATCAACTTAAAATTACGTTTACAAATGTAGTTGGAATAGTTGTTCGGACCTTATAATATATTAAGGTTAGTTCACACTATAGACGAGTGCGTAATCGTAAGACGTCAACTCCGATAAAGCGTATAAACAACGCTTTCGGTTGCAGAAAGTTAAGCTATTTTCAGTTCTGAAATATGACAGTTTTAGCCTGAGACCACAGGTCTCTGTCGTTGAAAGTAAATACAAAGCGAAGAAGAATGCAATTAATACAATGCGTCAGAAATTCCGTTTGGCGAATAAAGCTACCGCTAGGTAGAGGTAAAGTCACCTCAAAAGTTTTTTTGTCTATTTAGGTCAGTGGTGTCCAAGACAAAAATGCCAACGTGCCAATTTTTACATTAAAACTTCTTTTCGTGCCAAAGTTTCGTGACATACTTTCTTAAAATAAACTGTTTTTTTTTTAATTAAAAATATTGAGACAAAAAAACATTTGTTTATTTAAGCAAACCATTCATAATAATTTACCAAAAATGCTTCTTTACAAACGTTACTTTTCTGCCAGTCTCTCAAGATTGGCCTTAAACTGTGCAGTAGCAATGCGCATTACTGCATCTAAGGTCCGTCGGTAGGCTAAATTTTGCTTCTTGTTTTTTCACACCAAGCTATATAACTACAGTATAATGTCAGAAGCAATTCTTAATTGTCGTGTTGCCGCGATTGTTTTTTATTGTGAGCAAATTTTACCCTGGTATTAGGTTTAAATTTTCGAAAAAACGAGAGTTGTCTAAAAGGCACCTCTTGTATTTGCAACGGCTGTTTAAAATTCTTTATTTTGCAACATAAAGTGTGTCTTTAAAGATTTTTCGTACAATAAAAGCTGCTAACTAAACCATTCAAATTAAATGGCTGATATTAAGGTGGCAATTTGCTTTAACGTCATGCACAACGCTTAGGAATCGCTGTGGACTCCTGGGAGTAACGTCATGATCTACTGCTAACTAGAACGAGTTTAGCGCGATTTTAGCAAACATTCTAACGAAGGGTTATATTAAAGTATTAGTATGATGCTAACTTGCAGATAATATTTTGAGGGGGAGGGGGGGTGCCAAGGATGGTAATTGTTAACTATAATTTGGTTTTGTCTTTTATTTCAATTAGGCTATTGTTTTTAAATCAATGTTTTAGAAGTTATATAGCCTTTCTCTCAAATAGTATTAAATCCCATAACAGTAAGATGGTTTCGCTATACATAGCCAATAAAAAGTTAAAGCAAATTCTAAGGCTGGTAGGTTATTACTCTTTGTAAGTGCCATTAGGCCAAAAAACTACACACTATTAAAGTTGTAAAAAACACTAGCAAAGACGTCCAGTTATCTCTTCGGGATTAAATGCTCAATTTACCACTTAGGTAGTGTTTTATTTTCACTATGACAGGGGATGTCCAGACTTTGTGCTAAAACATAGAAATGGCAGTCCCTGCTCCAGTGGTGCTCGAACTTTTTAATGTAGAACACCAAAAAATCCTAAATGTCAATATAGTAAGTTACAAAGCGCCCTTAACACATGGCAAACTATATGTGTAACTGTCCTAATGTTATCAATATTGTTTTGATGTGAGAATCCGAGTCTCACATTCTCGGGTGTATGCCTAGGCCTATTCGCAATAAAAATAACCTTTTTTCCAAAATTACCAAAAGTTTCACTGCAAATATAAGAATCTCTCAAGGCACGTAGTTCGCGAATTAGCACATTACCCACTCCCTACCTAATACATTGCGTTTGTCACAGTGTGTAGCATGCGGTGTGATAAAGGAACAGACAGCAGCGCCCAGTCGCCAAACATCGCGCTGCATGCATCTGTCCTCACCAGTTAACGCAGCAGCAGCTGTCCATGACGTCACCTGTCAATCAAGCCTAGCCGCTGCCTGCCTATCGTCGACCACTCAAAATAGTTCGGCGGCGCGAAGGAAAAAAAGAAGAAGGCCCGGGGATAATGTTGTGCATATAAGTCAAGTTGGATTGCAAGCAGGCATCCGAGAACTGACTTTCCCAGCTCGCCCAGTTTGTTCGTGTACTTTGAATTTTAACTCTTTCTGTCCGGTTGACCGCGCAAAACTAACAAAATGGAGGCTATTAAGAAGAAGATGACCATGCTCAAGTTGGACAAGGAAAATGCCATCGACAGAGCCGAACAAGCCGAGGCAGACAAAAAGAGCGCCGAAGACAAAGTTACCAGCGTAAGTAGTTAAGAGTGAATTTTGAACAATCTCTGTCGCTAGATATTTGTCGAATCTGGAAATCAGGTGGACATCTTAACGAAAAAAATGTGTTAAAATCTTGACAACGCACAACCGTGCTTTATGAGTTCAAAGCAGCAACTTTTTCAAGTTAAAATAAGATCGCGTCGTAGTCACTAAGGCTGCTTAAAAACAAACTTGTCGTAATTTCTTTAGAATAATTGTTAAGAGTATAGGCAAGTAACTGAGGTAATGTTATTTCGACATTTTTATTAATAAAAGAGTAATGTTCTTACAACAATTTTCCTATTATTACGAATAATTAGATTACGTTGCTGCGAACAGCACATATAACAGTCGGCTAATCACCACAAGATGTTAAATATTGATAAAAATAATTCTCATCTAGAGACCAAGTAAAAAAATCGATTTATTTTAAACAGGCACCAATTTTTTTTATATGTACATTCCGCCCTGACTGTTGCCTTAAGTCTTGCGTTTAGATGAAAATATTAGAGTGTATCCAATAACTAGCATAACACTTGGCCTAATAGAGGTTGATCATAACTTTTGGCCGCCTCATGTTAAATGTGCCTTTGAAGCGATGTTAGCTCACCGAACTATTTAAGCACGCGATTGAGCAATTCCCGGGGGAGGCGCCTGACACCGGGTTTGCTCGCGAGGCGCGGTCTTTAATTGTGACGTCATAACGCAGTTCGAGGAAGAGCTCCAGACCCTCCAGAAGCGACTGAAAGCCACAGAAGATGAACTCGACTCTTCTCAGGAGAAACTGCGCAGCTCCAACGACTTCCTGGAGAAGGCTGAGACCAAGGCTGCTGACGTAAGACCCTTTTTTCAATTGTAATTTTATTTATAAACGAATTACGTTATCCCACTTTGATCAGACTCGAACGCTACCAGATAACGTTATGAGCAACAGGATTTAGGATTTTGTTTGTTGGGAGGGGGGCATGTTTCAAAGATGACGTCACAAAGTTAGATATAAACGTGACGTCATTAAGAAGTTACCTTAGGAACACCACTTTATAAGGACGTATGCATTTACGTAAGTAACATAAAAAAGAAAATACAATTTTAGGAAAAAATAATCCTCCCCCCCATAACTAGTAAATTAATAAAATACTAAGCATTTTTACCTTAAAATTTAAATATCTCAAAAAATATGAAATTAACGGTCCCATATAACTCAAATTTCCAACGTTAAACAATATTTGACTTAGTAATTTAAGTTTTTTACTTTATTAATTTTGCTTATTCGGCCAATTAATGTAACTGATATCGTTTTGGCGGCCACATTGTTTGCCTAAAATATCAGTATTCGGCGTTGGAATAAAACACAAATATCGAACATCCAAAGTAAAGAGTGTTTGGAAAACCTTCAAAACAACTGGAGCTATGATAAATCTCCCGCATTCGAAGCGACCGTGCAAATTGGTCAGCTGCCGCGTCTGGGTCTAAAGGGGTTCTGACGTCATACGATAAGTTGCGGACGAGATGACTGTTGCGCGAGATTTAAAGGGCAAACGGCAGAGGTGGCGTTTTAAGTGGGAAGGTCTTTTTGCCTGTCGAAAACAAACAAGCCGTTAATTTTCTACTTTGTAAAAAACGGATGTCCGATACGACGTTTTTATTATGATGCCGATACCCGATTTTTTTGAACAAAAAGTACCCGATTCTGCATTAAATGACTTTATTAAAACGAGATTAGTATTTAAAAGTTGATAGTTTGTAATCTAACGAAACGTTTTTTAAAATAATTTTTTTCAAAAAAAAATAGCCTGCAATAACAATCAAAAGTATCTTGTTCATATCGCTGAATCAATTATATTAGCTTAAAAAGTAGAAAATATTGAATTTACAAGATTTTGCTTATTTTCTTAATTGACAAAAGGGACGAGACCATTTAGATATCAGATAAGACGGCCTTAATTTTTCAAAAAAACTATCGAGGTATCAGTATCGGAAAGATAACGAAAGGACATCCATACTCATCAACCAGTATAAAATCCTGAGAAAAAAAAGGTTTTTTCTTACTTCGTTTATCCGATGTGGCCTTAAGCTCCAAAATGCCGATACCCGATTTTTTTGAACAAAAAGTACCCGATTCGGCATTAAATGACTTTATTAAAAAGAGATTAGTATTAAAGTGAAACGTCTAAAGTCATTTTTTTAATCTAAGCAGTTAAAATGAAGCAAAAACAGTTGAAAACATCATCAAAGTGTGATACCACTGTATATTTGTTGTTATTTTACTTTCTTTTTGTACAAATTCAACTTTTATCTGTTTTACATTAAAACAGTTTTTCGCAACCTTTTTCGTCTCGTGACAACAGCATATTAACTGTGCAACAAAGTTGAAAAAGTTTTTTTAATTTTTTTGCAATTTTATCATACACAAAAAATTGTATCAAGAAGCTTACCAATAGAGTGAATATTGGAATCCTGAAGAATTTGAAATATGTCTCGGAAACCTTAAGCATTAAAATTGGCACCCCAGAGTGCCGCGGCACCCGGTTCAGAACCACTGCATTAAAACCATACTAACGCACTCCACGAACGCACCCAGGCTGAACAAGAGGTGGCAGCCCTGAACCGTCGCATCACTCTCGTTGAAGAGGAGCTGGATCGGGCTCAGGAGCGACTCACAATCTCACTCTCCAAACTTGAGGAAGCTGAGAAGGCTGCTGATGAGAGCGAGCGGTAAGTGACCCTTGTATCCTCGCTTTAGCGAAGTGTTCAAAACTTATTTTGCTTGCTGTCACCTCCAGGCATTATGTTAAGATTTATTCGGACGTTCACAAAATGCCCACTTCTGCGTTTGTTATTCTTACTTTTACTTGTGTACGGGCTTTGATATTTCTTACGTTTAACTACAACCGATAGATAAACAGTAGTGAAAACCTATTTTAAATGACGCTTGCTAGAGTCTACACTCAATTTGTTTTTCGAAAAGAAGAACCTACCTGAATTCGAACGGTGAAAACAAACGGTTCTGGTTGCAATTGATAAAGATGCATGTCAACCAAGAAACTTTAAACCAACGCCTATAACCCAAAATCTCTAATAAAAAGACCCTCTTTGGCCCTTTTAAGTGGACAAAATCACCCAGAAAACACTACTTGAATACCAACTTCTTAAATCCGACTCAATACCTTAAAAAACTCTCTACCACTCCAACCCAACTGGATTAAACACATATTCTATTTTGCTCCGTCTAGCGGCCGCAAGGTCATCGAAAACCGGTCACTAAAGGACGAGGAGAAGTTGGAAATGCAGGAGATCCAGCTGACCGAGGCCAAGAACATCGCCGAGGACGCAGACCGCAAATACGAGGAGGTTGCACGTAAGCTGGTCATGGTGGAGACCGAGCTCGAACGCGGAGAGGAGAGAGCCGAGCTGGCTGAGAGGTGAGGGGTTGCTTCTGTGACGTCACTATGTGAGGCGAGGGTTTTCTCTTGTTACGTCACTAAGGAAGGTGAAGTTTTTCTTGTTACGTCCTAAAAAAGGTGGAATTTTTATTTTTACGTCACTTAGGGAGGCGAGGTTTGTTCTTGCTTCTTCGCCTATTTAAATTTTCCTTAAGTGTGTTCTGTATTTTTAATATCGAATTTTAATCTTGTAACGTTATAGCCAGGATAATGGTTACGTCATAATTATAAGAAGCGGTTTCATCTTGTTGCATCACAAAATCAAGAGTGATTTCCTCGTGCTCCGCCAGAAATTTTGACCCCAGGGGTTCGCCAACTTTATTTAGTTTATTTTGTGACGTCAGTTAGTTATGAAAGGTTTCATACGAATACCGATTTGTAATGCGACGATATTGATTAGAACAAGCGCCCTTCTACCGTTACGCATTTACGTCATAGTTTGCCTTTTGTTATGTCAAAAAGCTTTTTGAACTGTTTTGGAGAATTTCGATATTAATAATTGATTATTTTTGGAATTAATCTTGTGTAGGCATGTGTGAAAATAAATAAGGTTAGTCGCCTGTTAGTTGGTGTTAAATCACGTCAAATTTTTTAATGAACTTTTTCTTTCAGCAAAGCGACTGAGTTGGAGGAAGAACTTAAGATCGTGGCCAACAACCTCAAGTCGCTTGAGGCTTCTTCGGAAAAGGTGACTTTATACTTAAATTTACAACCAAAGTAAAAGACAAGTCCATATGTACAGGGTGGGCCAAAAGTAGGCTTACAGTTATTCCACAGCGTTGGCTTGGAAGAAGAGGTAGCATTGAATGGCCACCACGCTCACCTGACCTGACACCAATGAATCTCTTTTTTGAGGGTGTTGTAAAGAACAAGGTTTATGAGAAGAACCCCAAAACAATAAATTTACTTTTAGACCCAAACCCTACTTTATATAACGGTAAGCCTACTTTTGGCCCACTCTGTATACATATATTTAGATTTGTACTAAAAATACAATGCAAGCCTTAAGCCTGCCGCGCCAACACATACAGGCTCATACATTGTAGTTCAGTCATATATGTCTATTTAAAAAACATTTGACTTGCATAGGTCTAAGAAACGATGTTGAACAATTAATTATCAGTGATATTTAGGCGTTTTTTGTTTCATTTTGTTACGTAAATTATAGTTCAGATATTCAGTTCCCAATCGGTTAAACAAAATATAATGCTTTAAGTCTACGAATCTATACCTTTTGTACAGTAAGCGGTAAATTAACTGTTGGATGAGAATTTTAATGAAATCTAACCTTTTTTGGGAAATATTAACAAATAAATTTCTAAAAGTGTTCAAAGATCTTTAAGTAGCAAAACGAGTTTGTAAAGAAGCATTTAGTTTTGTTTTTTCCTTGCTTGAAAGCAACCTGTTTAAAAACCTCTCGCAGTATTTAAAAGTATAGCCTACTGTGCATAAGTTTTTGCTTTCTGCCTAAGTGAAATTCCTCTCTAACCCATTTTGTCCATCGCAGTATGCCGCCAAGGAGAAGTGCTACGAAGAGGAGATTAAGACTCTGACCGACAAACTTAAGGACGTAAGTTCAAAAACTTTGTTTAACGCTAATATAATTAATCCATTTTGTATAGTTGCCATTTTAGGGTAATTTTCAGTTATAAAACTCTATGATTTTGCAGTAAAAATAATCTATTCGAAAACTCGCAGACCACTTACAGTTGTTTACTGCAACTTATGAGCTTTATGCAAAACAAACCAACTTTTTTTCGATACTTTCTTAACTCAACTTTTATCCGAGTGATAGCAAATAAAACAACGAAAAACAGCAGTTTTTAATGATTATACGTTTGTCAGGACGCATTGATATTGTTTATCTAATTACAAAGTTATATTTTGTGACTTCTAACAAACACGTCTTTTTATAAACAATGTAATGGCTTCCAAATTCCGACAAGATGTTTAAAAAATATAAATCTCATGTGACAATATCACTAACTTTAAAACATTGAACTGAGCACAAAGGGCAGTTTCCAATGATAATATATTTGTCAGGACGCAATAGTATTATTTATCTATTTACAAAGTTATTTCATTTTGTGACTTAGGCCTATCAATAAGCGTATCCCTTTAGAAACTACCTAATGGCTTCGAAATTTTAGCAAGTTTTCTTTGGAACTTTGTGCGACAACATAATTAACTTCTAGACATTAATCAAATTGTCTGAAACAAATTAGAACGCGAGTCTTTAAATGAAAGGTATTTTGACGAACCTTTTGAGGTTAACGAGCGACATTTTTCTTCTTTTAGTCTGAGACCAGAGCTGAGTTCGCAGAGAAGACTGTTGTCAAGCTGGAGAAGAACATCGACGAGCTCGAAGGTACGTCACTGTTACGTCAGATCATGACGTCACTTGGTATTGCGTCACAGTTACTAACACGTCATTGTCACGAGGCAAAAAGTTTTTGAGAATTTTTTTCAAGCTTTTCACCTGTAAAATTCATTAGCGAAGCTTCACTTAAAACCCCTCGATTAAAATGAATTAAAAAAATATTTAGTTATTTCTTACTTTTAAAACGACATTTATATAATATTTGTGCCTGGTTCAATTCTTTTACTTGTTTTAGTGAGCAGACTTTCTTTCAAAAAAATTACACTTTCTTTTCGAGAAATTAATTTTTTTTTGCACTTACATAATAATGGTTCAACACAACTTGTTACTTTATAAATTGCGTTTCTTGTGGGACCAATGTTTTTTTTCTATTTGAACATATTGCCTTAAGCCTAAAAAGGCAAAACAACATTTATGAAGTAAAACTTACTATTTCATTTTTTTTTGGTGAATTTCTCGCGACCTTATAGGTGTGCAACTGTGCAACTTTGGCAATAACGGGATAATGTCTGCTAAGAAGTATTAAGATAAAATCGGGTTATTTTTATACAATTTTAAAGAATTATTTTTTATACGTACTCAAATCACTTGTGAACGCCAATTTTAGCTGCATTTCACCACTTGTCAAGCACTTGCCTTTTCATTTTTTAATCAAATCACTTTACTTTATCACGCACTATTCACCCCACAAAATCACTCGCATGTTTCGCTTGCCTTTCTCACAGACGAGCTCTACAAGCAAAAGATGCGCATGCGAAACTTCAACGAGGATATCTCAGCTTACTAAACTTCTTCATTTATCACATTCACTTCTTCATCGTCCACAGCAAAGTCACCAGCATGCTTCAAGCCTGCTTTCGTTCACCTTTTGATTATTTATTTTCCGATTTTTTCAGCATTTTTGAAGCGTGTTTTGCGGCCGGTAAACTTCCAGAATAAATCACTACATTGCTCATAAAACTGAAAGTTGCTTTTTTCATTAATCCTCAGTCGTAGGACTTGTTTGTTAGTGCTCTAAGCTAATCAGAAAAGTATTTGATTAATCAACAGGGAAAAATGCAGCAGCATCGCAATGCATTTATGGGTTGATTCATACAAAGTGAATGTTACTTTGGAAAATTGCATTCGTTGCGTGATGTTTCAGAGATTCGATATATATATATGGCAAGCTCCCAGTTCGAAAGCAAAGTAAATCAAAATCAAAATGTTAATCAAACAATTCGAGACATGTATCACTTTAAACAAATCCGGTGAAATAGGCAGTGTTGTAAACAAGTCATTTTGAAATGACGTAAGTCCAAGTCAAGTCTTTTGCAAAAATAACAAGTCAAGTCCCAGCCAAGTCGTCGGTTGTCAAGTCATTATGAGAGCAAGTCAATTTCAAGTCATGTCATTGTCACAAAAGTAAACGGTTAAACTATTAAAATTGGTAAACTCGTCCGATTGTAAGCAACAATTTAACAAAATAAAATAACACCAACGCAATATACAGCACTAAAAGTGTTTGATGTGCAAAACTTGAGATAAATTGAATCACATTTACTTTAATCCCAAGTTATTTGACAAAATCACTCAAGTCCAAGTCCAAGTCAAGTCATTTTTATCAAACGACGAAGTCATTACAACACTAGAAATAATTGAACCACAGCCTTAACAACAAGTTGATGCATAACACATCATGCCGTTATGCGATGATTGATCAAAATGCAGTTTTAACGAGCAACGAGTTAAGCTAAACAGGGGTTCCTTAACTTTTTTTAACGCCGACACGTAAATTAATTTTGGTTCGTTTGGACCAGAGTCATCATGAAATAAGAAATATTTAGAGATGACGTCATAAAAAAACAGTAGGCCTACACTTAACAAACCGGCTGTCTCCTGTCCAATAAATGTGAAACCGGGTGTAATGTAAACACATTTGAGAAAAATGTTTATTTTTCATTAAATCTTTTCTAATGAAATACTTATTTTTTTATATTATACACTAATATTTTATCAAGGCCTACTTGGGCCCTCTAAAACTTGTCCATCCCAAAGGGTACATTAACCCTAGTTTAAGAACCCTTAAAAAATGGCAACCATACTGTTTTACACGTGAGAATGAATGAAATATCACAATTTTTAAACATTTGTTTGAAATAAAATACCATAAGTCAAAGTTAACCCACTTAAAAAATTTTTTTTACCGAAACACCGTTCCGGCAGTAATTATTTTACCGGACAATTTCTGATACTTTCCGAACTGGTTTCCATTAGGTATCGGTTTTCAGCTTCGGTCGGTTATTATTGAACATCCCTATAATTAGAAAGATTTTACTCTAAAACAAAAACGAAAACATTGTATTCAAACAAACAAGTTGATCTCTGACGGATTTTTATTGACGCTAAAACGATAAGCAATGAAAGACCTCTTCTAAATCACATTGCAATCCTAAATCTAAACTTCAAGAAAGAACGAAAGTATATGATCAAAACGAATCGATATTCACCACAAGACCTCTGCATTGGGGATAGCCTTGTAAAAAAGGGTGTGGTCATAAAAAGAACATTTTTACCAGTATAACGTACCCTCAAATAAATAATCTTTTAACCAAACGCCCTACCCGAGCGCTTCGACTTAATTTTATAAGGTTTTTGAGACTTTCCTGTCTTAGTAAAGTCATACAAAAATAATATATTTCGCCACAAAATATGGCATCATCAGTCTGTAGAAAAAAACAACAACAAAACGATGCGAACACAATTAATTTGTCTTTTAACACCGTGGTCGGCAAACGCCGGTCTGCGAGAAGTTGGTTACCGGCCCGTAGCAGGGTTGTAAGATCAAAATTTTGTTGAAAAACGAACTTAAGTATCCGTATTTTGAGAAGCTGGTAAGAATATAGGAATTGGTAATTATGTTATACCAGTGTAATTTAAGAAAAAAACGTAAAGGCCTAAAAGTTTTATTGAAATTAGCGGTTAAACTAAATTGTTTGGCTGGCCGGATGCCGCTCGCGGGTTTCAGTAAGTTCAATAATTCTTAGATGGGAGCATCTCTTTGCGGCAATACAAGCATAAAGTTCGCATTGAAAGTTGTAATAAATTCCCTTTCCTGAACATTAGTTGTTTTTTCAAGGCCGGTCCGCGACAAAATTTTAGTTTTAAACCGGTCCGCAGTGCAAAACAGGTTGACGACCCCTGTTTTAACAGACTATAACTTATAAATGACTGATCTTGAGCATGAAAGGAAAGTTTAATCTAAAGAATATTTGCTCCTATTTACGTGTAAGGGCGAGGAGATATCTTCCTACATTGCCAGTTTTATAAACAAGTCATTTTAAGGTCAAGTCATACTTAAAATAACTTATGTCCAAGTCAAGTATTTTTGAATAAGTCAAGTCCCAGTTGAGTCATAATTAAAGCAAGTCAATTCCAAGTCAAGTTTCTGTCATAAAATTGCACATTAAGCTATCAAAATGGGATAACCTGGTCCGAAGATGAGCAATACCTTAACTAAAAAAATACCTAAAAGGCAATAGAGGGCAAGCAAATTGTTTGATGTGCAAATATTAGTATAAATAACCCAGTTTTACGAGAACATCCTTATTAAAAACATTTATTTTTAACCCGAGTCATTTGTCTGAAACTCTAACGCTGAATCCCCACCAGTTAGACAAAAACGCTTTAAAGCAGTCTGATCGCGACTAATGAGATGGAACGCTATTTCTTTTGTTGTCGCGTCTCCACCGACCAGACTTGACGCAAATCTTATAAGACAAGTTAAGTCAGGTCATGTTTCCAAAAGGCTTAAGTCAAGTCAAATCATTTGGCCAAAATATCTAAATCAAGTGAAGTCATTTAAAAACAGTGACTTGAGTGCACTCAAGTCATTACAGCAGCGTTTTTTTTGCAAATTTAGTTTGCAACTGCTCTAAGGTTGTTCGTTCTTTTTTCAGACGGTCTCTACTCGGAGAAATGCAAGATCAAGGCGATCTGCGAAGACATGGACATGACACTGCAAGGAATTGGCGACTTATAAACAACTTTTATCCTTTTAGTGTCCCATTAACAATAAAATCGGCGTCGTTCAAGCCATTTCTATAATAAAGGGCAAACATTTCTCGATGGTTTAGCGAACGTTTTGACACATATATTTCGAAAGACACGCTTTTAGAGTTTGAGTTTGTTTTAAGAGTTTGAAACAAGTATGGCCTTGGTGTAAAATAAACGAAGATGTTGCCGACATATTGGTTACTTTGTTACAAGCTGTGCTACAAAAAGGCGTTCACAGCATGCAAGCAATTAGGCTTGAATACAGTGATAGAACAGGATAATATTTTGATTATTTTTAGCAATGGTATAACAACCAACTGGTAAACACTATATGTTTAAACCAAGGAACACTAATCTTTTTCCATAAAAAGCCGGATACCTTAGTAGGCCGGACGATTGCGGCCAGATAATGTAAATTTGTTTTTTATACTTAAATAACTTGGTTAGAGTTAAAGATAATTATTTAGCAAAAACTATAGTGAGCATAAGAATTTCTAATCAGTTAAAATTTCATCAAATTTTAATTTGGATGAAATGTGTCACTCTTTAGCGACAAATTGTATTTTATTTTCGACACCGCACAGAAAAAAGTACTGCATAATACTTTTTTTAGCTAACGGACAGTGAATAAAGGCAAAGCACGAAGTGATTACATTTCGTAAAAGTGCGAAATCTAAACAAAATAATACGGTAGACCACGAAATAATGTTAATACTGGTGACTGCTTATTGGTTAATTCTTATTTAAAGGGTATATGCGTAAAATAAATACTCATTGTACTGTACGTTAAAATAATAATCAATGCACGGAAATTAGTAACAAGATGTTCGCCAAATATTCAAACAACATAGTAGTTAAAGAATGTGTCCAAAGACTTAAGTCAAGTCATTTTGCCCGAAAGACTTAAGTCAAATCAAGTCTGAAAACACTGACTTAAGTGCGCATAAGTCAAGTCACCCACTTAAATCACTACAACACTGTTTAACTGTAATCAAAGAAGCAATATTAATAACAAAAAAATCAGCAGCTCTGAAGCACGCAAAAGGCTAAGCAAAAGGCGGAGGTTTAGCCTAACGCGGAACGCGGACTGCGCGAAGTTGCGAAGCGGCAGAAAATCGCGCTAGTGTGCCAGTTCGAGCAAATGCAAACTGGTTCTGCAAACAGTGGGGCGCAAAAGCGGCTCCGTCGCGGCGTGGCCCCGGCCGGTGCCTGGCCATCGAGGGCGCATAGCCCCGGGCACGGACGCCACTCCGGCATAAAAGCGAGCGGCAAGCGGCAAAATACCTATTCTGACAACTGAGAGCTTCACATTGAAGATTCTTCAGAAACGGAAAAGAAACAGGTGAGACTTGATGTGCTTTCCCCGCTGTTTTGTTTGCATAGGCTGGCCGTTGTAATATAAACCCTACAAGCCGTTAAAGGTCGTACGATTTATGACCTGCGCGAACTTGGCGCGCTGGAATAGGTTTTGGGCAATATCTCCGAAAGTATGCTAGGGCCTAGAGATAATGTCCTGTTGGGGCATATCACATCGCCTTTGCTTTAATCTCGGGTAATATAAACCCTATAATAGGGTTGCCATACGTCAGGATTTTTCCTGAAATGTCAGGGAATTTAGTTTTAAAGCTGCGCCAGGGAGAAATGACAAAATCTGCTTATATGTTCGTGATTTAATCGTATTGGAAAAAATATGTCGCCAATACATTCACAATATCGAATACGATATTTGTTAATACCAAAATTTGGTAAAATTTTTATACTGTTTAATAAACAGGGAGTAGAACCGTTTGATTATTCCGGTTTAGGTTCGGTTCGGGTTCAAGGATTTTTTCGGAATCCGGTTCAGTTTCAATTTTCGAACCACTTAAAAGTTCCGGTTCAGCTCCGGTTCGACCTTCGTGATTTCAAAACCGGTTCATAAAGTTCCGGTTCGAATACAATATAAGTTGCGTGTTGCTTGGCCAAACAAATCCGACCCACAGGCCGCAATTCGCCCAGTTCTGTGTTAGAGCCTGCCCAAACCTGTTAATATACCATATTTTGGTGTACACTTATAATGTTATTTGTTAATAATATCAAGCTCAAAACTTCTTAATATACCAAATTTGTTTGTCGCTCACGCTTTAAAGTTATTTTTTTAGTATTGTGTAAGCAAAACACCCTACCCACTAGATTCTGCTCTGCTTGCATCATTGATCGACAGATTCGGTGAGTCTGCAATATCTTTTCGGTTCACTAGATTATTTTAATTTTCCATCCATCAGAACTACTTAATATTTTATACGCTTTAATCCCATATTATTTTTTTATACGCTTTATGCTGTTTTTACAATTATTTTTATGCTCAAAATGCCTTAATATACCAAATTTATTTTTATATGCGCTTTAACCTTATTTTTCAAACATTTTAAGCTTAAAAAAACAGATCAGTATCAAGAACTTAAAACAGCTCAGTATCAAGTGCGACGCTTTAACTGTTCGTTCTATTATTTCAGTGGAAATGAGAGGGGCTGCTAAAATGCGAACCTTCCTGTCACTGCTGGCCCTTGTGCCTTTGCTAATCTCCCTGGCCGTGGCCATGAACACCGCGGACCTAAACGAGGACCAAATCCTGGCCCTGGCCAGAATGGCCGAGTCAATGAGGGCCATGGAAAACGAGACGACCCGTACAATTGACGCCGTCAACTACGACCTTCCAGTCGGACAGAGTGAGTCTTTTCGTATTCACAGAACCTAGATATAGAGTTTTTTAAGCAAGTTAGTTTAATTTTGACGCAGATTTTTATTTGTCTTCTTATGAAAATTTGATGAAACATTTACTCAAGAAACAATTATTTCTGAATAAAATGCCCTTAGTTTAAAAGCCCTATCGGACAGAGTAAGTTTTTTATGTATAGAACAACCTAGACAAAGAGTTTTTTTAGTAAATTTTGTTCGATTTTGACCCAAATTAATTTGTCTTCGTAAAAAAATTTACTGAAAAATTATCCCAAATACAATTATTTCTGAATAAAATGTCCATAGTCCAAAAGTCCTGTCGAACAGAGTGAGTTAACTACGACCTTCCAGGCGTACAGAGTGAGCTTTTTCGTATAGAACAACCTATATAAAGAGTTTTTGACTATAGCAGATTTAGTTCAATATGGACCCCAACTTTTATTGGTCTTCTTACGAAATTTTAGTGCAAAACTTTCTCAAAAAACATTTATTTCTAAATAAATCCCGAATTAAATGCCTTAAAGATTAAGAAGTTTCAACAAAAGTTATTTTAAAATTTCCCCAAAACTTCCAAAACCATCGATTTTGTGTAGAATAAGCTAGATAAATCGCTTTAACCAATTTTACAGTATATCAAATTTGTTTCTTAATTTATTAAACGATTAGTTCGGTATGAAATATGTTAGACTACACTGTAAATCCAAATGGTGGAAAAAAAGGGTGGAAAAAAACAAAGGTGGAGAAATACCACCTTTAAGGTGGAGATTTTTCGTTAGGGTGTTCAGGAACACCCTTATGTGGGGTTTATGCCACCGGTGTTGATTTCCACCCCATTTTTAACAGTAAATGAATATCATATTGGTGGAAAATAAGTGGCGGTGGAATATTCCACCATTAAATACATCGATAAAGTAAAGCATAATTTGTTTACAATTGTTAATTACAAAACCTTTTAGCCTACGGGACTAATGCAGATTTTGTAATTTGTGCAAATCCTGGAATGTATTCTTGTCTGATTTTGGGGTAATAAAGTATTAAATACCGGTTCATAACAATATTGCAACTGTAGGAAACCAATATATTTTTTTATAAGAACAGAAAATTCCTGTATCTTATTTAAATTCTCTTGAAATTGTCAAACTTACATAAATATAAGTTATACAAGTCCAATTCTCATGACATACACTCCCCAACTGTAAATAAAATATTCGACCTTTGACCTGCCACCAATAAGATTGCGCAAGGTCAATCGCGTGGCGCAGAGGACAACCAATCGATTTCGAAAGTCTTTTCTGTCGGTTTTGTTAAGAGTATAAAAATATGCAATGTACAGATTAAAATAATTTGATACTGTGCGTTAAAATTATATTTAAGTTGTGTGTTGTTGTACTGTATGTGTTGTGTATGGTAAAAAGTATTAGAATCGGTGCTAATTAGTATTTGCTGACCACAGTCGAATATTTAGGATTCTGCTATAGTTTACAGTATGTTGCATATTGAGTTAGGTTAGGGCAGCCGTTCGAGTTCGTAAAGTTTTAGGGCATATGTAATTTGATTCATTAGAAAAATTACCACATTTTTTAAGGGCACGTCTTATCGGCCAGAACAGTAAGAATGGACTGAAAATTGTTTGTTCTAAAAACTTGGTAGTTTAAATTACATAAATCATAAAAAGCTGATCGTTCAGATTAACAGTTTTACCCAATATGTTTTGTTATAGGCTTGTGTAACCCAATATTGAGTCATTTTGATTATTTTACTACTTATTTAATGATGGATACTGCTGTACAAGGTATTGAATGTCCTCATGCTGCCTGTCATAGTTTATTGTTTAAGACAGAGACTAAAGGACATGCGTCGCCCTCTACATTCTAATGCACAAGTACAAAAAATGAAAATAAAATATGGGGTAAGAAAGAGTGACGAAGAAGAACTCTTTTCGCCAAGACCCAAGACACAAAAGGTAAATTAACGCAAAAAATATTTGTTAAAACACATATTTTTTACTTTTTTGTTTTAATTCTAGCTTGGTGAAGATATTTTAGAAGACGAAGAAAGCATAAAATGCCATATATTGGTAATGAAGGGGGAGTTAAAGAAAACAACTCCAAACACAGATCTTATTAAGGATAGGATGCAACGGACATTTAATATAAGACGAAAAATGGTCCTTCAGAATCATCCGATTTCTGAAATTATTAAAGAGTTTCCTGCTCTGAACAGCACAGTAATGGTATGTATAATTCTGTGTATATTTAATTTGAGTTTCCAGAATTTGTTTTAAATCTTATTTTTTTCAGCACAGTAATGGTATGCATATTTACTTATATATTCAACGAAGTAATAAATCTTGTTTTATGTAGCTAATTTTGGAAGCTGAAACCATACTAACAATAAACATTTCTAAAAAAATGAATGAACTAAAAACGAGTGAAAAACTTGAACATCTTCAAAAATTTGTAAAACCAAAGTCTTTTCATCAATTGATTGACAAAGGTATGTTTCATAAAAATAAGTAAAACAGTATATAAAAAACAATCCATAATATATTTAACAAATTTATTTGATTTAATTAACTTTTGATTTAGATTCCTTGACAAAGACCTTGGTGCTATTGCCAACAATTGTAAAAGAAAGTTCAGACAATTTTGTAATTTTTGCTGATGTGAGTAATCAATCAATATGTGTGATAAGTTATGAATATTAATATCCTCTTTTGCTATTATGCATCTAATAACACCCTACCAAAAATTACGTTGTTTTTAAGAAGTATATTCTTGTGTTTTTAATTGAGGTTTTTTTATATGCATATAACTGCTTTATATATTTTACTTTTGTTGTTTAATCAATAATCATCCACTTTTTTAGAATGACTTGCCGGATGTCCAGACTACATACCCTATTGGAGTATGCAGCAAAAATGTTTTTTCACTCTATGTTGATGGGCAACCTTTGTGTTGCACAGAAGACATCGTTGAGGGTGTGGAAGCACTTTTGTCAAGCTATTGGTGCTTCAACATTACATTTCCTAAACCTATCACAAAAACCTTGCAACTACTAAGCTGTTTGTTAGGAATTTCTATTGAACGAGTTAACACCAGTGTACAGCGTATTTTAAATGGCCTCTAAACCCACTTCATGTTGTTAAAACAGCACCACCTTTGTAATTAGCTTACTTTTCTTTCAGCTAATGTGTAATTAGGCTTCCATAAGAAACAAAGTTATTTATAATATTAACTTCCTGATACACCCAAATGCTATAAGGTCTGGTCTCACATGCTTGTGGTCTCAAACAGGACAGGGACTCTGTTAACCATATTTTTATTTTATTGTGACGCTATACATAAATAGCTTGTACCAAAAAATGCTGCTGTGCCATTATCATTGAGTATTTCAATGCTGTCTATGATTTCAGTTCTTTTTGTCTATGATTTCAGTTCTTTTGTTTACCTTTATTCGTTAGAAAATGTTATAAGCCTCAACAGATAAGGTTTTCTACCCCTGATTTAAATGTTGCATTCCTGTCTGGTTTATTGTTGTACATAATTTGCTTAAGCCACTCAAAAAAGCAAGCACTTGCTTACATACTAACTAGATCATAATTCTGTAAATCCGATTTCTAAAGGGTTACCTTGTGATGCACCATTATTTTTAGCATATAAATCCTAATTTGGTTAAAGCTGCTTTTTGCTGCCAAGTTGAACTAATTTTCTTACGAGCTTTTCTGACAGTATTGATAGATTGGTGCTGCCAAAGTATAATTGTATTATTATTTTTTTATGCTGTTGCTTGAACATTATAGACAGTGCAGGATTATTTGTCTTGAGAATACGTGGTGAATTTTAATATTGTTTGTTCTTCGTTGACACTTGTTGTACGGTAGCATGCTGTTATATGTCATTTTTTTAATGGTACTGTAACTTCTCTCATTTCAGTGCTTATGTTCTGCTATTTTAATAAACTAATTTTGTTTTTAGAAAATAGTTGCTGTTTATTGCGTGTAAGGTATTATGGGTGTTTGATTCCACGCAAGTGTGCGCAATTTCCACCGAGGCTGGTGGTAGACATTGTGGTGGAGAGCTACACCTAAAAATAAAAGGGTGTAGCTGCCCCACCCAGGGGTGTTTCTGAAGGCCCGCCCTTTCTGGTGGAAATTTCCACCAGAATCAGTGGTAAACATTAGGGTGGAAAGATCCACCCTGATTTAAAAAGGTGTTGCTATACCACCCTAGGGTGTTTTCGGGGGCCCGCCCTTTTTGGTGGGAATTTCCACGGTTTTGATTTACAGTGTAATAGTCTTTAACATTATTAACCAAATAGTTTAACGTTTACCCTTAAATCAGTGAATTTTGTTTTGAATAAGCTATCAATAAATTTAATCCTTTTATTTTATCAAGTTCATAATTTGCCCGGCACAAAATGAGTTCCTTATGCGTTTTAATATTTTAAAATGCGCCAAAAGAAAATAATTCTAAAAAAAATAATTTTTATTTAGAAAAATAAAAAAAGAAAGCAACAAAATTTAGTGCTTTACGCAAAAGACGAAACGTGTCCAAGAAACAATTTCGGTTAACATAATTTTTTTTTCTGCAATTTCTTCCGATTCGGGAGCATTGCAGCAAGCTTTAGTGGCAACTGTAAGGGCGTATTTTCGCCAGCCTATCCCCAACCCATTTTTATTTATGTGCTACACAAAAGTAGACTGCCCTGCGGGAAATTTCAGACGGTTCACATTTGAACAGTTTGATACGAGCAAAACACATTTTGTTGGCGTAAATATTTTCTTGGCACCGAATCGGTTTTATCGTGAGTCGGAAAAATGCGGACGAAGAGGTTTGCCAACAAACTTTCTCCATATTTCTACTTTTTAAAGCCGAATATCGCTCGGAAGGTCACACGGAAGATTGAACATCGCGAAAAAAATCGTGACATGGTCGGGGCACTTTTGGCATATTTACATATTGATTTTGTTGAAAATCTTAGCTGCAAAATTTGTTTTGCACTTAAGCTTTCCACTCACGTGGATAAGTTTTTTAAATTATCCAACCGCATGGTGGTGTCCTAACACATTTAAAGTAAGCGAAAACATTCGTTTTATTCAAGAATAAAAAACGTTCGATGCCTATTTACATGACGAATGAGTCCCCAATTTGATTCTTTTACAAAACATTTTTACTTATCATCATGATTGGATAGACATGGTAGAAATGCCAAAGCTCAGGTATAGGTATAGGCAACATTTTGAACCTTTCTAAAAATAAAAAAAGCAGATGATAAAATGAGTAAACCATTATTCGAAACGTTTTAAATGTTACCTTTTTATACCTTTCCTATATAAACAATCCAAATTCCATCCAATTGAAAGAAAGAATCTTTCTTTTGCATTCTGTTGTAGTAGAGAGATTCCCAATTAATCAAAACATTTGAGCTCGGATTGTTTCGGTCAATAACAATTCCATCACTTTCTAAAATTAACAGAAATGTGTATTTTACTGTGTAGAATAGACATGGTCAGTCTCTGTACATCAAACAAACATCTTAAAATGCCAAAGATGTAGACCTAGTTAAAATGTATGTCACAAAACCGCTTATCAGTTAAGAAACACCTGATCATTAGATATGATCAGTTTCTGGGCGAAGAAGCAAAACTTATATAAAATCGGTAAAATTGATTTTAAGTAAATTAGGAAAACAATTTATGCTTCTATACCTGTCGTATTAAAGGGTCTAACTATTTATTTAATCCAAACCAAGCATATTTCTATCTTTTTAACATCTGATCACGTGGATGGCCTTATCTGCTATCGGCGACCTACCTTCTAATCGCGGCACATCCGGTTTAGATAGTCTATCTCTCCACATTTTCGTCTTTCTGACGTCTGCCATAGCATTATATATACACTTACCATCAGAGACTTCTCTCTATGTTGAAAATGAATAAAGAGTTATTCGAAACGTTCAAAATGCTACCTACTTCTGTATGGGCTTTGATATTCTTATTACGTCTTACCACAACCTCCAACCATTATGCTTCAAAGCATATTTCTTTTACATTTTATCAGTGTTCGGTAAACAATTCTTTTAGGTCCCAGTCAAGTCATTTCTGAAATACCCTCCAATTCAAGTCTTTTAAATAAATAGCAAGTCAAGTCCTAGTCATGTCATTATTTGAGCAAGTCACCGTTGAATTAAAACTAGAAGACTCGTCCGATTTGTGCAATTTTCTAAACTAAAATAAATAAAACGCATTTATAACTAAACTTAATTAATTGTAACGCAATAAACAGCAAGCTAAATTTTTTATGTTTAAAAATGAAGAAAAATAAGCCAATTTTATAAAAACAAATGCTTATGGAAAACCGTTCATTACAAACCAACTCATTTGTCCAAGAGACTTAAGTCAAATCAAGTCAAGTCATTTGAAAAATGTGACAAAATTGCACTTAAGTCAAGTCATGATTATAACGTTCGTTATATGCGCCCCGGTATATGCGCAGAACGCTATATGAGGCTAAATTCTTGTAGGGAAACGCGTCTCCTATTTCAGCCTCTTAAACAACCACACACAGTTTGAATTTGAAACTTGTTGTTGAACTGAAGAAAGAATCAACGAAGCTGGCACAATACGGGAAGGAGACGGTTTCTACACAAAGGCAACGTGTCAAAACCAATTAACTCGTAGTACAATTTCAAATATTATGCTCACCAACTATTTGGGCAACCGGGAGAATTCGAAGCAATCAGCGTCACTAACTTATCAAACGCCTAAATAAAACAAGCAATTTAGCAAACAAGGCCTCATTATGACGTCACACACATAAACATAAACTTACCAAGACTTAAAGCAAATTTATGTAGTCAAGAAAGAGTGAGATTTCACTCTGATAAAGTTCACAAGAAAAGGCACTGCAAAACAAGAGCAGTGTAAATACTACATTAATGACGTTATCATATACACGAAGCCATATTTCTAGGCGAACTGATTACTTGTGGTATAGTAAATTTAGCAAATGTTACTTTACATATTGACATATTACCAGGGTTGCAAAACCACATTATACACAACGCAACTCACCAAGAATAATCTTTCGAGTAACAAATACTTCATTTTACACAAAACAGCAGCAAAACAACTTTCACCACGACAGTCAGGCGAAAAAGAAAAACCGCATGTATCGGAAAGTAAGCTCACAACGGTACAGCACCAATGTCTCATAGAAATCGGTAATTACTGGCAAATACGATGTAACAATGATCTTAAATCATTACAACACTGCATTCTAATGTCAGCGGGAAATGCCCAATAAACCAAAGTGTTTTTCCTCGGATTGTTTCATTCGATTAAAACGGCGCGTTTTTTGTTTGTAGGCTGCTGGTTGAACTCAGACTGTAGCTACGGCATGATTTGCGAGGACATCTTGCGCGCGACCGAGTCCGGTCTTTCTCCTTACGTGCAAGAAACCGAGATGACGCGCATTAAGAGAAAAATCAGAATCACGGGAAGCGAGTGCATCCCTGATCCGAACAAGTACCTGCACAATATCGACGTTGCCAAGACCCAGCAGTTGCTGGACAAAGCCGTCCAAGATATTAACACGATAATGGACAGCCCGATGGTCACAGACTTGGGATTGAACCTCACCCAGAACATCAACTTTAACCTGACCGCTGCCAACGAGCCCATGCTGCGTCAGGGCCAGGCCTACAGTAAGTGTGACTTTTTATCACCTTTCTGTTTGTTTTGGGGGATTTATCTTCTGATTCTAGTATATTTTTAACCACTTTATTAAGGATTTTTATTTCTTTTTTGAGTAATTCTATTCTGTGCACACTTTGACAAGGAATTTTTTTTTTTTTTATATATTCTTTTTTTTATTCTTTGGACAGATTTTTTTCCAGTTTTAAAATACTTTTCTGTTTTTGGATATTTGGTGATTATTTTTCCTTTTTTCATCTACTTTATCGCACAATTCATACAGCTTTTAATAGGTTTTCTGCAAGTTTAAAAAAATTGTCTTAATTTTGTAATTTTTATAGAAAACAAAATTATAACAATTTCTATTTTAAATTGACAAGTGTTTTTTCTAAATATTCTGGAAACAGCGCTTTCCAAACAGCCTTCTAAATAAATACCAGGCTTACAAAGCCACACACGTGTTTTAAATAACCCTTAAAAATACTTTTGTAAATGTATGCTGTCGTTGGTGAATACTATAGCGAAATTTAAGTTCAATTTTGTGGTCGAATTTAATAAAGAAAAGTGCCTAAACCCAACTTACTTGTTACGTTAAAGAGCTTTGTTTTCTAAGAATCTTGTTATTTCTAATATGACGCTGTAAAATGCTACGGGCCTCATTTTGAACTCCCCTTGTATTTTATGTCAGGCGGCGGCGGCGGCGGTGGCGACATTTGGACGCTGATTCTACTTCTTGGTCGTCGTGGCGGAGGAACTAACACAGGAGGAATTGGCAACAATTCCCGGGACCTAATACTTCTTCTGGCTTTGGGAGGCGCAGGCGGTGGATTTGGCGGCGGCCAACAAGGAGGAAGCATCAACGCTCTATCCAATCCCTTCCTACTTTTCGTGCTTTTAAATAATAACCAAGGCACCGCCAGCGGCACAACAAACAGCAACACCAACGTGATCTCTCTCTACTTCTTGCTGAGTCTTTTGGGCGGCGGCGGTTTAACCGGCGGTTACGGAGGCAACTATGGGCAACCCAAATACGGCAACGTGGTCAACACTGCATCCCAAAACGTGGGCAGAAAGAAACGTCAAGTGTTGTTAAATGGTGGCTGGGGCGGCGGAAATTACGGGGCAGGTTACGGAGGCGGTTACGGACCCGGTTTCGGATTCTCCGTCAACACTGCATCCCAAAACGTTGGCAGAAAGAAACGTCAAGTGTTGTTAAATGGTGGCTGAAGCGGCGGAAATTACGGGGCCGGTTACGGAGGCGGTTACGGACCCGGTTTCGGATTCTCGGTCAACACCGGTTCCCAAAACGTTGGCAGAAAGAAACGTCAAGTGTTGCTAAATGGTGGCTGGGGCGGCGGAAATTACGGGGCCGGTTACGGAGGCGGTTACGGACCCGGTTTCGGATTCTCCGTCAACACTGGATCCCAAAACGTTGGCAGAAAGAAACGTCAAGTGTTGCTAAATGGTGGCTGGGGCGGCGGAAATTACGGGGCCGGTTACGGAGGAGGTTACGGACCCGGTTTCGGATTCTCGGTCAACACTGGATCCCAAAACGTTGGCAGAAAGAAACGTCAAGTGTTGCTAAATGGTGGCTGGGGCGGCGGAAATTACGGGGCCGGTTACGGACCCGGTTTCGGATTCTCGGTCAACACCGGTTCCCAAAACGTTGGCAGAAAGAAACGTCAAGTGTTGCTAAATGGTGGCTGGGGCGGCGGAAATTACGGGGCCGGTTACGGACCCGGTTTCGGATTCTCGGTCAACACCGGTTCCCAAAACGTTGGCAGAAAGAAACGTCAAGTATTCTATCATGGCTACTCCAATCGCGGTCATGGTGCCTCTAACAGCGCCGGTTACGGGGGCGGTTACGAAGGCGGTTATGCACAGCCTTTCTACGGCGAGTGGGTCAACACTGGATTTCAAAATGTAGGCAGAAAGAAGCGGCAGACTTTGGGCAGCAACTACGGAGGTTACGGCACCGGCGACGGCGGCTTGGGCGGACTCTTGTCGTCACCGCTCGTCCTTTATTCGTTGCTCGGAAACGGCCTCGGCGGCACCGGCACCGGCACAAACAACAACGAACTACTCATTTACTATCTTCTATTCAATCAGGGCGGCCTTGGCGGCGGCGGCGATCCTTACGGTGGCGGCCTTGGCGGCTTTGGCGGCGGTCTGGGAGCTATTTGGCCCCTTCTCTTGCTGGGCAACAACACCTTGTTTGGAAGCAACACAGGAACCACCGGAACCAACACCGGGTTTTTGGGCGGCGATATACTGCAAACCATTGTGCTCCTGGGCGCATTGGGCGGCGGCGGCGGCGGCTATGGTGGGGATTATGGAGGCCAAGGCGGTTCATACGGCGGCGGCAGTCTGGACTCCGCTCTCCCGCTTTTGATTTTGTTAGGCGGCAATAACTCACTGCTGGGCGGTGGAAGCACTGGCGGCGGGCTCTTCGGCAACACCAGCGACATCCCTTCTCTTCTTTTACTTTCCGCATTGGGCGGCGGTGGCGGTTTGGGCGGTCTGGGCGGCGGCGGTGGCGGCGGCCTTGATTCGATCGTTCCGCTGATTGTCTTGCAAAGTGTGTTGGGCAACAGTAACACCGGAACCGGAACCAACAACATAGTGAACGACTACCTGCCCATTCTACTTCTTGGTGGCTTGGGCGGCACTGGCGGAGGTTACGGCGGCGGTTTAGGCGGCGGCCTTGGAAGTAAGCATTTTTTTTTACCTGTATGACGATTTTTGACAAACTTGTTTCGGAATAATCGGTCGGAAAATGTTTCGACGTCGAAACTGCCTTTACAAGCTTGCATCGAGAAGGCCTACAATAAACCGTCGAAAGGAAATTCGTGTTTAATTTTGAAACCTTTTTCAATTGCGTGCCACGTTCTATAAGTGAAGTTTGGATATATTTCAATCACTTGAATTAATGATAATAGAAGTAGGTATCAAAACTTCTTTATTGAAAAGATATCGATTAGCCTACTCGATATTTTTCATTATCAAGAAACGTTTGTACGTTGTCGCCATAGAGTTGCCCGTTTCAAACCGTCAAATAGACAATTGCTTTTATAGTAAACTGTAAAGAAATTTGTGCCCAATAATCTGACAGCCTCTGAATAAACTCAGATGATTTTTGTGGCCTAGTACCCGATATAAGTTTTGCGACCCAATTCTCTTCAGAGTTTTTTGAAGTTCGAAATTGTCATAAATATGTTCGAATTTGACTAATACGAGTCATGTATTCGTATTCTTCCGCTGTTTTTTTTTTAATTTCAAGACAATCTTGCTCCAGTTTGTTTTACAACGGCACTTTCTAAACGCATAAGTTGAGCTAGACTTTTAAAGACTTAATTTAAAAGTAAATTTAAAGACTGTTTGAAGAAAACACACGATTTGATTCGGAGACTCAAAATTATTTTGTGTCAATTCTTACCATTTGATGTCGTCGTTGTGTTTAGTGTCGTTTGTCTGTCCTTACGGTTTGCGCAATTTTTTGCAATTTCACGCAACCAATCTACATAATTCCAACCATATGCAGTAAAAAACAGTGCAGTCGGCGACCCAACTAAACCAAACCCTGCCCGAGTATGAGGGTGAGCCGTAGGTTGAGAAACACAGCTTTAAAACGATCCCATTTTTTCCTTGTCTCCAGGTTTTCTGCCACTTCTAGTGCTTCTAGGCAACAACAACAACACCGGAACCGGAGCGACCAGTGGCCTTAACAGCGACACACTTCTCTACATTCTTCTCTTTAGTCAGAGTGGAGGTTTAGGCGGCGGCTACGGCGGCGGCTACGACCCCATAAACTACGGTTAAATGGCGACGAAAAAGACACGTGTCCAACTGGAGAAAGGCATGCGATCCGTAACAGTGGCGCCTCGTCTAACGAAACACCAGTTAAATATATAGAAAGTTTATTTTTTAGCAGTCCTTTTCCTTATTATCATCACGCGAGCGCCCGTTATAGATTGCAGTGCTTTCTACCCGTTGGGCCGTACACGTGTTTCAAAATTAGCCCCCTCCCCCTTTTTAAATGCCGGATTTATTGTACCTCGAAATATTTAAACGTCCAAAAGAAACCTTTCTAAAAGCTCCACAAGCGAGATGTTTTGTCTTGGGTTTTATGGTCGCCCCCCTTTTCCCGCAAGTTAGCTGAAGCAAGGAACGGCCAAAGCGGTTGTTTAAAGTGCTTTAAAATAAACAAAAACAGAAGCTCGAGGCTCTAACTGCTACAGCAAGCTTTGCAACCTCCGCTTAGTTTTAATACGCCCCCCCCCCCCCCCCACACCCCATTCATCTTGAATTTCTGGCCTGGGATTTATTTCTTTGTCAGTAAAAGACCTCTTTAACTGCCAAATAAATATTGGCGTCCCTGGTTCAACTTTTCGGTCTGGGTAATCTTATTTTTTATATAGAACTCATATCCCCAGTACAACAATGTGCCTCCCTGCAAAAATTATGGTGTATCTTAATCCCTGTTTCGTTTCTTTCTTTTTGCCAACCTATACTAACAGTTAAACACGCCTTCGTACTTGCTTAGTGTGAACGTATGTGTGTGTGTGTGTGTGTGTGTGCGTGCGTGCGTGCGTGCGTGCGTGCGTGCGTGCGTGCGTGCGTGCGTGCGTGCGTGTGTGTGTGTGTGTGTGTGTGTGTGTAAGACAGCTCGCGACTGCCGTATTTAAGCCGATACCCAGACCATAAATGGTACAATGCAGACGTTCGTGTCTAGCGGAGGGATCCGGTAACTTTTCAACTTCTTGATCGAATCGAAATAAAGCAAATTCGTTTATTCAGCGCGCTGTTCTCTGCGTTACAAAGTCAGGACCAATACAGCATTCCATTTAAACAAACAAGTTGGTCTGTGCTGGTTTTTATTTATTTACGCTAAAACGATAAGCAGTGAAAGAACTCTTCTAAATCACATTGTACTCCTAAATCTAAACTTCAAGAAAGAGTTAAATTATTTGATCAAATTAAAACCGCAATTTTCACAAGACCACTGCAAGAGTTCCAACTACTTTCAAAACTTCGTAGTGTTTAGTGCTTCTCTGGGTAAAAAGGCATGTTAGTTAAAGTGCCATTACAGCCGATTGTACAAGTTGGTGTCCATTTTAAACCAGGAAAAATAAAAATTTTGAGGAAAATAAATGGTTTAGTTCGTTTGTTTTCAACCGGGCCATCGCAAAACCTTGGAGACCACGGGTATAAATTATTTCAATTTTTATTGTCTAAATTTGCGGCATTCAGTTTTTGAGTATTGTTAATGAATCAACTTCAAGTTGATATTACCCTTATATGATCGGTTGTATTTCTACGCAAGAAGTTCTATGGTATACTGCCACTTCTTTTTAATCTATAGAATATATTTACTGGGTACCCTAGAAAAGCTCTTATCGATATCATTTAGCCTGGTCAGGATTGTGGTTCAAGCAAGATAGGCTAGAAAAAAATCTAGCCCATGGTGAGAAGCTGAAGCACTTTAGAAAAGTAAGGATCTCCCGCGGACAATAAAATGTAAAAGAAAGATTCTTGTCTTCGTATACAAAGATCTATAGACTGATTTTAGACCTATACGCAATCCTTCAATTTTTAATTTTATACATTTTACTTTTTAACTACCAATACTGGCATTTTTACATGTTTGTTTTTTGTACAGAAACTGACGATGCCTTATAGGCGTAATATATATTTCTGAAAGATTTTAAGAAATGATTTCATGTTTTATCTGTTTTAATAAATAAAGAGCCTATGGCGAGGTTTGAACTCACGGCCTTTGTCATAACGGGACCGTCGGTCTACTAACTGAGCTACACAGGCTCAGAGGGGAGCGAGTCGGGAAACAACTATATCGTGTTAATACAAGCCTGCAGTGAGGTTTGAACTCACGACCTTCTGCGATGGCAGGACCGTCAATCTACCAACTGAGCTACACTGGCTCAGAGGGGAGCGAGTCGGGAAACAACTATATCGTGTTAATGCAAGCCTGCAGTGAGGTTTGAACTCACGACCTCCTGCGATACCAGGACCGTCAATCTACCAACTGAGCTACACTGGCTCAGAGGGGAGCGAGTCAAGAAACAGCCATAGCACCATTGCCTGTGGCATCTTGTTCGTAAAACTAGCCCGCAGTAAGATTCGAACTCTCGACCTCCGGCATACCGGGGCAGTCGCTCTACCTTTCGAAACGCTTGTCAACAGCGAAATGTCGATTGTAGGGAATATTACGGCTTTGGAATTTATATTAAAACGTCTTTTGCAACCCAATCGAATCTAACTGAATAGCTTATACAGACGAACTCATATTGTACATATTTTTTGCGGTGAGAAAATTATTCTAGATGTTGCCGACATATTGGTCACTTTTTGCAAACTTCACAAGTGTACGTGTAGAATGCTAATTATAAGCTTGTATACAGTGAACGTACAGAACAAAGTACTCGAGAATGATTTTTTAACTAACGGACAGTGGTGAAGACAAAGCACGGAGTGATTACAATTTGTAAAAGTGCGAAATTTAAACACAAGAATACGGTGGATCGAAAAACAGTGGTAATACTGGTGACTGCTAATAAATGAATTACCTGAAAGGTACACGTGAAATAAATATTCCTTGTATACGTTAAAATATTAAGGCACCGAAAACTAAAAAAAAACAAGTTGGCTAACTAAAATAACCATCCAAAACAACAAAATGAATGATTTAAAAAAATGAAACTAACTGAAGTATGATAAACGCTACTAAAAAAACGTAAAAAAAATATAATATTTTATGCGCGTTTGTGTGAAAACGCAATGCAGTGCAAGTGTAAAAAGAAGTGAAAAGTATATATATTGACACCGAGAAATAATTGTTAAAAAAAATTATTAAAATTAAGATATTTATTAACGAAATTAAACAATTTACAGTTGCTCTCTAATACTGCCAGTATTGAAATAAAAGTACAAAAAAATAAAATTCGACATGAACAGCTATGAATATCGCAAAAATGTGCAAACTAACTAAAATATTATGTGGAGGCCAATATACAAAACTTGGTGCAGCATTTAAATATTAGCAAAATGACTGTTTTACACGGTTATAGCCATTGTGACAATAAAATTCTGTGTTTCTCTCCCTTTTTTATAAAAACAACCCACTTACAAAAGTACAAGTTTAGGATTTTTCGTTGCTCAATAAAAACATTTTTTTTAAATATAAAAGTTCCATTTTTTTTCATTTTATTCGAACAACATACTGATGATGATTTTAGGAGCGAAATTTATCGTTCAAAAACCAAACAAACTGATTTTGGGTTTACTTAGATCTGTAGGTAGTTTATCGTTCATTGAACAGAATAGTTTTTTTTTCAACATTTGGAATTAGGCAGATTGTATTATTGGAAAGAGAATTTTGATTATTTAAACTACAAAACAATAAATCCACAAATTAACAAGCCAAAGTCAGTCAAAGGTCGCAGGTTACCAACCACGTGTTAAAATCCAGCTCAAGGTCAAACGAATTAAGCGTCAAGGTCATCTATTGACTCCCCTGCCTTTAGTTTTGCCACCATCTGCTTCAATCTCGCAACCTCCTTCGATTCTGCGTTCTTGGAAGCGTCATTCGTGATCAGTTTCACTCGTGAAGCGTACCTGGTTATCACGACATGAACGAAAATCATATGAAATCATAGCGTCATAATTTATCAACATAAGTCATTTTCGCAAAACACCGGGTGAAGAAAGGTCGCAAACGTGAAAAATCTTAGAGGTATGATTATATGGAAGATATTAGCAGGTTTCAGGATAGGTGATATGCTTACTCGTGAAAAACTTACGGAAATCACGATGCGCAAAACGCGCTTTGTTCACATGACTATAGTATCCCAAAACTGCGTGAAAAACTATTTATTGAGCAAAGCGACAATCATATTCGCCAAATATAGAAATGTTGCCAAAAGTATAAGAGGTCTGATAATATGGAAGTTATTATAAGGATTCGATATTAGGTGATGAATTTTAATCGTGAAAAACTCACGGCAATGATGATGCACAAAACGAGGTTTGTTCACATGATTATCATTCGTGAAGCGTACCTGGTTATCACAGCATAAAAAGTCATATGAAACCATAGCGTCATAATTTCCCACACGCTAATCACATTATCAAGACACCGGGAATGTTAGAGATTTGATAATACACGAAAAGTTTGTCGGTTTTAAATTTGGTACTGCTCATGCGCACATTGAACCCGGGTAGTCTTGCTGGAGTCCCAGGTTCGACTCTGGACAAACAAATACACAATTCCGATTCCTGAGTCTGTATTTCACCCATTTACATCACTAATATAAGGTATTCAGCAATCTACTTAGAAGGCTGACAAATAATTCATCCACCCACAATACTTGGTTGGCAGATAATTAACCGTATGATAATCCATCTTTAGAATTTACAATTGGCGGCCTTGCTTTTTTAGAAATGTGTATGTGTACGCCGGACTCGTGTAGTCTTACTTGAACCCGACTCCGCAGCCATGCACTGAATTGCATATTTTTCACGCGTAGGCTACAGCAGTGCTTTTCAACTGAATATATTGTAAACCCCAGGGTGTACCAGAATTGTTAAAGGGCGTACCGCATTGGTGGGGTGTACTGGGGTGTAAAAAATACCGTGTTGCATTAAGCTTATGATCAGGTATCAATAACAGGTTTATTACCTGGCTGGCTGGAATTTACAACCCTTGGAACAACATGTATTTAAGCGTATGTAGCTTGTAGGATACTATATTCTACTTGTGACATCATAGCCAAATATTTATCTTGACAATTGTTATTGCGAGGTACCATAGTTCTAAAAGGGGCACTCTGCAAGGCTACTACCTCGGTTTGCAGAATTGGCTTACGAAGCATTGTATTTGTATGTTTCTATATGTTTAATGCATTGCGAGGCCTGGGGTGTACAAATTTTTCAGTAAACGTAAAAGTTTGTAATGTTCCAAAAAAAGGTTGACCAGCACTGGGCTACACTAGCAGTAGGCACACGTCATGAACCTTTCACGAAACTGTTTCACGATCATCTACTCACGTGAGAGAGATGATGCTTTCGGCGGAGTTGTAGTCGGCCGGTGAAATGTTCACGAACATGAGAGTTTTCGCGTTGCCTCCGAGAGAATCCTACCGCATAGGATTAATTGCAATATGAGTCAATCAATGTTAAGTGTCTAAAGGGATGTCCAAAACTTGATATTTTATTCCGTTTACAAAAGTAACCCAAAGTAATATGACCCAAAGTTACCCCGAGTAATATGACCCAAAGTAACCCCAAGTTATATGAATCAAGGTAACCCCCAATAATATGACCCAAAGTAACCCCGAGTAATATGACCCAAAGTAACCCCAAATAATATGAACCCAAAGTAACCCCGAGTAATATGACCAAAAGTAATCCCAAGTAATATGACCCAAAGTAACCCCGAGTAATATGACCCAAAGTAACCCCAAATAATATGAACCCAAAGTAACCCCGAGTAAAATGAACAAAAGTAATCCCAAGTAATATGACCCAAAGTAACCCCGAGTAATATGACTCAAAGTAACCCCAAATAATATGATCCCAAGTAACCCCAAGTAATATGACCAAAAGTAATCCCAAGTAATATGAATCAAAGTAGGCATAAGTTATATGACCCAAAGTAACCACAGGTAATATAACCCAAAGTAACCCTTAGTTATATGGCCCAAATTAACCCCAGGTAATATGACCCAAAAGTAACCGCTCATAAACACACAAACAGTACAAGGCTGTGAATTGCACCTGCATTAGCATTGTGAGCTTGTTGTTCCTGTACGGGATAAACTGTTGGTCGCTTGACAATGCTGATATAACGTCACCCAGGGCTGAGAGCGACTTGTTGATGGAGTTGGCCTCCTGCGAAATATTACAAGCAAAGCGAGTTTAAGATCTTTTTTCAGTATTCATATTTCTAGCAGATGTTATTGGTTGGTTGTACATTTTCAGATTTCACAGTATTTTTACATAATAAAGATGCAAGCAAGGCAGGCTAGAAAACCGACTAGCCTATATGGTAAAGTTCGAACTCACGACCTCGGCCCATACCGGTACCGTCGCTCTACCAACTGAGTTGCTTTAAGTTAAGTGTCTCAAAACATACCTTGATTTAAGTGACGCAAAACACAGTCGGCCTAAATTGACTTAATAAGGACTTTGGCCAAGCCAAATGTTAACAATTTTGCATAGTACCGACAGTGACTTAAGTTAAGTGCATCTTGACTCAAGTGACAAACTACACCTTAAGTTGCATGGCCGTAGCTCCAGTCTTTCCAACCCTCTCACTTCCAGCAAGATCGACCAGACTTAGCTTTCCCCTAGTAACCGCCCCCGTTGCTAGGTTGGTGCTCTCCATCACGATTCCGATCACGAGGTGAGACCGTGAGCTCTCGTCGTTCATCTCTGCAGTGTTACGTCACAATTAGGATTGTTAAGTGTTACGTCATAATTAGGAGTGTGCGCTGCCTGGTGTTTTGTTCCGATGCCGATAGCCAATATTTTAGGCTAAAACAACCTAATTCGGCCAAAATGACACCTTTATAAGTTCAAATCAGACCAAATACGGCTCTTAACAAAGATTAGGAGTGAAAGTAGGAAAACCTTAAAACTAAGGTTATTTTTTGTTGTAGTGCACAAATATACAACTGAAATCTTAGATCAATTTATTCACGGAGATATTGAAATGGCCTGGTGAGAAAGTGACATGATCTGCTGGAAAAACATTTTGTACCCTTAAGGCGTACCTGGCAAAAATATGTTTCTATTTTTTTAGGGATGACGTCACAAAGTTACGTCATAACGAGTCGTAAACAAGTAAGCTGAGGAAACCTGAGGTTTGGTTCGATGTAGTGCACAGGTATGGGACTGAAATCTTAGATCAAATATATTCAAAGAGATTTTAGAAAGGCCTAGTGAAAAGGAACATGGCCTGCTACAAAAATCCCATTTGTTCACTGGATACTTGCAATGTTATATCACCAAAACGCCGTTTCGGACCGCTCCGACTTACTTTCACTATATTTGTAAATCCTACTCTTTCAAACGTAAGTAAGGACAGAATCGGAGGACTAAAAACAACCTTCGAAAACCTAAGGTTATCGCCCGATGTAGTGCACAAATATGTGACTTAAATCTTATTTAAATACTTTAAAGAAGGTGGCGGTATAGCCTGGTTAAAAAAAGGGACATAGCCTAGTAAAAGGGACATTTTCGGAAAATTGTCTACCCGTATGTCGTACCTGCAAAAGTTCTTATACCGGAACGGCGTTACGGACCGTTTCAGCTTACTTTAACCACTAGCTGTCGCCGTTTTATTATCCCTATGGTCACGAAACATATAAAACCCACTGTAAATGGAAATATTTCGACAACACGATTTTAAAATATGTCAACGACATTGTTTTGAACAGCAGTAATTTTTACAGTATTGTGGCCATGTCGTCAAATATGCAATTCAACTATTAGGTTAGCTATATTAAAAGAGATGGAGGTATGGCCTGATAAAAAAGGAACATGGCCTGTCCTTTTTTCACCAGTACGGCGTGTCTGCAAAAAAATATTTTACAAGAATGCCGTTCGGCCTACTTTGGCAGTAACAAAGATTAGTGTGTTCGTAAATGTTTCGGAGCTACTAGGATTTCTCTCCGAGAATGTTTAGACGGGAAATTCCCGGGATTTCCAGCGAAATAACGTTCGCGAATCTGGAGAATGTTTTATAGTCCTGATTATCCAGCAGCAAAGCAAAACAAAACTTGTCGTTTTTTGACTTATGTAAAATAAAAATATTACCAAACCTATTAAAGTTGTTGCCTGAGTTGCTTTATTTGCGTTTACCAGCGGAAAAAGTTAATTAAATTTATTTTACCAATAAAAATGCGGAGCTAATATAAAGTAATTTTAAACATCATAATGACGTAATTCGGCACGAAAAGTCAAATAATTTCGTCGGGATTCCCGGGAATTTTCGGTTTTCAGTCCCGTTTCTCGGGAGTGAAAAAATCCGGGAAAAAGAGTAACCTCTACTCGACCTACTTGTTGAAGCGATGTGTCGACTGTCGGAGCCCTTGGAGAAAATGCTAAAGAGTTCGTCAGAAGATTCTGCTTCCTGAATGGTTGCTCCTTGGATGAAAACCATGCCCTTGTTGTCCTGGGATTGGGAAAGTACAATATATGACCATACTAAACTGAAATTGCAGAAACTGAAACATACATACACATAATCTGTATTCTGTGATCAAGACCCTCTAGAACAGGGGTTGATAACCAGGGGTAGGTGTACCCCTTGGTGGTACGAAGCACCAAAGCAGGGGGTACGACAAGTAATGTGAAATTATGCGCTATTTAGGCATATTTGTTAAGAATGCGTAATTTACGAAAAGCAACAACAAAAAAGCCAGTAGTAGATTGACTGATTGTTTGTGTGTTGTAAATATTGTTGATGTTGCAAGACTGTTTTTAATCCATGCATTCAACACGTAATTTATAAATACACTGTTTAATTCCTCTTATTAAAATTTTATTTACTTTCGTTGACCGTTGTAGACAGAGGGTACGAGAAATGTTCATGAAAGCTCAAGGGTACGAGCGCTAAAAAGGTTAAATAACACTGCTCTAGAGTGGTGCTAACCAATGATAACGGCACCCATCTGAATTACACATGATGCCCCTGGACTAGCTTTCCAAAATTAATTGGCCTGATCAGGATTATAGTGCAAGCAGGGTCAGGCTAGAAACACAGCTAGCTTGTGGTGAGAACTCACGACATCCGACCATACCGGGACCTTCGCTCTACTAACTTAGCTAAGCAGGCTTAGAGGGGAGAAAGCCGAGAAACAACTATAGCACCATTGTCTGCTGTATCTTGTTCGTAAAAACAAGGCTGCGATGAGGTTCGACCTAACGACCGTCGCTTTACCAACTGAGCTATACACAGGCTAAGAGGGGACAAGTTGAAAAACATGTATTTTTTAACTACTGAAGGGATGTTGACCCCCTTCATTTGAGGTTGTACGTTCAAAGCAGCAGACAATGGTGATACGGTCGTTTCAAGCAGCCTAATGCTTAACCGTTGACTGGTTGATAAACGCCCTGCCAGTTTATTTAAAGTGGGGTTCTTAAACTTTAGGGGACAAACGGACCCTGAAAAAAAAGTTTTGCTCATCTGGACCAGGGTCTGAATGTTTTTTTAAGATGACCTTATAAAACAAGTGAATATAACAATCCTGATGATTTAGGTTAACCATGTGCGCCAAATTGAACTGAATTTTTACTAATTTAACGCTTTGATTTTTATTAGGCCTTCATGGACCCCATAGATCAAGTTCAGGTACCTCCAAGGGGTCCATAGATCCTAGTTTAAGAACAAACCGTAAGGACAACAAACCTTTTTGATGTCGAGTTTTTGTTCGGCTTTCTGCGGTGTGTTGTTCAGAAGGTCGATCAGTTTCTCGTTATAGAGCTCCAGCATATAACAGGATATCTGCGAACGAAACGTAAAACATGGATGAAATCCCAACAGGAATAAAAACAAGTTCTCACGCCAAGGGTGGATTCGAGAAGGGGGGATGTGGCCAACCCCCTTAAACTGTATTTTTTGCCTATTTTTACATCGTTATAGCTTTTGAATTAAAGGTAACACCTGTCCAATATAAAACGTTAACCAAATAAACGTATTGTGTGGTGTTCATAAGGTTACTTTTTATGACGCCACATTTAAACGTAACTTTATGACGTCACGTTTACATGTAACTTTGTGACGTCAAATTTCGACGCAACATTGTGACGTCAAATTTCGACGCAACATTGTGACGTCATATTTCGACGCAACATTGTGACGTAACTTTGTGCTACATCTGTCATACACAGTGTAACAGTATTACGTCTGTCGGTTAAAAAGGGTCTTTTTGAAACAAGGTTTTTCCGGCCAAGGTAAAAACAATCCGTGTCCGACTCCGGAAAAAAACATCCCAACAGAACATAAACACGTGTTCACGCTATACCTAATCAGGAGCCAGGTTTTCATACTGATAGCGACGCACGTATAAATAGAACATCGAAAGCACTAGTATACACGTTGTACTTTTATAAGAACCTGTTGGGATGTGACTATAGTGTATAAATAGAATATCGAAAGCGGTAGATTAAAAAAATATCCTTCTGAAACGTTTTTCTCCGTGCAAAACAAACAGCACAGACTTTGGAATCAGGACTCTGGTTAAAAACAACCCGAGTCCGGCTCCGGCAAAAAAATTGAACAACATTCCGACTCCGGTCAAATGTGTCGATGTCGTCATGTCTTGAGTCTCCAACTCTGCAGGCTATTTTTAACCCTTTACGAAACTAATATATGTTGAATATACAGCCATTATCCACCAACAAAACATGGTTGAGAAATATTCCAACATAAGCTATTCCACCTTTAGAATTTACAGTTTGAGGCCAAATCGGCTCCATACTTGCTATTGTGCAAAAGAAACTCTCTGGACTTAAAAATCTGGAAATCATGTTGAATTCCTTACTCGCCTTTTACTCGATTGTGCATTTTTATTCCTAGCATTTCTACCTTGATCTAATAGAGCAGTGGTCGGCAAACTTTTTTTGTCGCAGCCCAAAGTAATCTTTTCAGTGCTATTAAAGGCCCACTACTATACGTAAAACTACGTACGAAAACAGAGGCGGATACAGCATATTTGATTTCAAGTTGAAATATTACACGGCGACTTGATGGGCAAAACGCTATCATGTCATAATGTAAAACACAGCCTACTATAAAACCAAGACAATGCGGTACGCGCGAAGCGAGAAAATTTTGCGTTTACATCTAGTTAAAGTTAACAAAAACATATAGTTCCACATTTGGGCCGCGGCCCACAGTTTGCCGACCACTGTAATATAGCATGGTTACGAAAGCTTGTCAAGATTTTAATACACTTTGTCGTTAAAGAGTAAGTAACCTCATTTCCAGATTTGGGATCGAATACGACTTCAAACTAAGATTGATCTGAATAGTTTTACATTAGGAGGACTTGGATCAGGACTGCGGAGTCAGAGTCGAACTCAGACTCAGACTGAACTCAGACTGCGGAGTCAGAGTCGGACTCGATGGATTAATGGAGTCGGACTCGGGACTCGAGTAAGACAACGTCACAACACTGAGTCCCGATCCGACGCGCGCATTACCAAATTTCGAAGCTCATAGACCGCAAACTGTAAACTAATTAATTATTAAAGGTTGAATAGTATATGGTGGAAAATTTTCCAACCACGTATTGTGCGTGGACGAGTTACATAACACCACTATGAGTGGGTTGCTGTATACCCACCTTATTTTAGTAACGTAAATGGACAAAATACAGACTATAGTATTGTAGCAGGACTCGGGATCACATTTTGGGCTTCAGTCGAACTCGGGTTCATTTATTTTAGCGGAGTCGGAGTCGGGTTCATTTTTTTGCCCGAGTGGGACTTGGGTTCATTTTTTTTAACCTCTCTCCTCTGATTGAGAGTCCCTAACCAAGCTACGGCTCTACAGTCCTACCTTAAATATTAAGGCACTTTTCGAAAACAAACTGTTCCGCCTTCAATTGTGCCAAGAGAAGACAACGCGCTGAATAAACGGATTGCTTTATTTCGATTCGATCAAGAAGTTGAAAAGTTGCAACTGGTGCGAAAACAAAACGATAAAGGGCGACGCTCTGCGAACCGCCGTAACCGGATCCCTCCGCTAGACACGACGGTCTGCATTGTACCATAATGGTCTGGGTATCGGCTTAAATACGAAGGTCGCGCGCGTCTTATACACACACACACGCACACACACACACACATACACACGCACATACGCACAAGCGAGTACGAAGGCGTGTTTAACTGTTGAAAGGTTGGCGAAAAAAGTAAAGGAACAGGGGATAAAGGGGGTATTAAAACTAAGCAGGGGTTGCAAAGCTTGCTGCAGCAGTTAGAGCCTCGAGCTGCTGTTTTGTTTTTTAAAGCACTTTAAACAACTGCTGTGGCCGTTCACTGCTTCAGCTAACTTGCGGGAAAAAAGGGGGCGACCATAAAAACCAAGACAAAACATCTCGCTTGTGGAGCTTTTAGAAAGGTTTCTTTTGGACGTTTAAATATTTCGAGGTACAAAAAATCCGGCATTTAAAAAGGGGGAGGGGGGCCAATTTTGAAACACGTATACGGGGTCCAACGAGTAGAAAGCACTGCAATCAATAACGGGGGCTCGCGTGTTAATAAAAAGGAAAAAAAAATACACTTTTTAAATTTTTAAGCGGTGTCTCGTTTTAGACGGGGCGCCACTGTTAGGGATCGCATGCCTTTCTCCAGTTGGACACGTGTCTTTTTCGTCGCCATTTAACCGTAGTTTATCGGGTCGTAGCCGCCGCCGTAGCCGCCGCCATAGCCGCCGCCTAAACCGCCACCCTGACTAAAGAGAAGAATGTAGAGAAGTGTGTCGCTGTTAAGGCCACTGGTCGTTCCAGTTCCGGTGTTGTTGTTGCCTAGGAGCACTAGAAGTGGCAGGAAACCTGGAGACAAGGAAAAAATGGGATCGTTTTAAAGCTGTGTTTCTCAACCTACGGGTCACCCTCATACTCGGGCAGGGTTTGATTTAGTTGGGTCGCCGACTGCACTGTTTTTTACTGCATATGGTTGGAATTATGTAGTAGATTGGTTGCCTTAAAATTGGAAAAAATTGCGGAAGCAACACTAATACATTGGTCGTATTGGTCAAATTGGAACTTAGTTTTGCTTAGGTTATATTGGCAAAAGAATCTGGGACTCAAAAAAAAAAGAAGTAGAAAAATCTCACTGTAGAGAATATGGGTAATATCTGGAATTTGGACATAAAAATCTTTTTTTTAATCAACATAAAAGATCAACAGAAAGACCTTGCGATACGCACTTGATCATCATCAGTTAAAGCGACTGAACATATACAAACTCACTTAAAAAGGTGGACGCAATTAAAAAATTGAACACGCATTTCTGTTCGACAGTTAATTGTAGGCCTGCTCGATTTACCGACCGATTATTCCGAAACAAGTTTGGCAATTGGCGTCATACAAGGCAAAAAAATAAAAAAATACTTACTTCCAAGTCCGCCGCCACCGCCTAAACCGCCGCCTAAACCTCCGCCAGTGCCGCCCAAGCCACCGAGAAGTAGAATGGGCAGGTAGTCATTCAAGATGTTGTTGGTGCCGGTGCCGGTGTTACTGTTGCCCAACACACTTTGCAAGAGAATTATCGGAAGGATTGATTCAAAGCCGCCGCCGCCGCCGCCGCCGCCGCCAAGACCGCCCAAACCGCCACCGCCGCCCAATGCGGAAAGTAAAAGAATAGAAGAGATGTCGCTGCCGTTGCCGAGGAGCCCGCCGCTAGTGCTTCCACCGCCCAGCAGTGAGTTATTGCCGCCTAACAAAAGCAAAAGCGGAAGAACGGAGCCCAGACCACCGCCGCCGCCAAGGCCGCCGCCGTAGCCACCGCCGCCGTAGGAACCGCCTTGGCCTTGATCATAAGCGCCCTGAGCAGGGTCTTGGCCCCCGTAGCCGCCGCCATAGCCGCCGCCAAGGCCGCCGCCGAGTCCGCCGCCGCCTAAACCGCCAAAGAGCAGGAGGGTCGTCAACAGATCGCCGCCCAAAAGGCCGGAGTTGGTTCCTGTGTTACCTCCCAACAAGGTGTTGTTGCCCAGCAAGAGAAGGGGCAAGATAGCTCCCAGACCGCCGCCGCCGCCAAGGCCGCCGCCGAGGCCGCCGCCGAGGCCGCCCTGACTGAAGAGAAGAACGTAGGTGAGCAGTTCGTTGTTGTTTGTGGTGGTGCCGGTGCCGCCGAGGCCGCCTAACAACGATAGAAGGATAAGCGGTGACGAGAAGAGTCCGCCGAAACCGCCGGTGCCACCGTAACCGCCGGTGCCGTACCCTCCGCCGTAACCACCGTAGTTGGTACCCAACGCCTGCCGCTTCTTTCTGCCAGTGTTCTGTGATCCAGTGTTGACCACGTTGCCGTAGTTGGGTTGTCCGTAGTTGCCGCCGTAGTTGCCGCCGTAACCGCCTCCGAAACCACCTCCGCCGAAACTGCCCAGCAAGAAGTAGAGAGTCAGCAGGTCAGTGTTGCTGCCCGTTGTGCCGGAGCCTTGGTTATTATTATTGAACAGCGTGAAAAGCAAAAGGGGGTTGGATAGAATGTTCAAGCCTCCTTGTTGGCCGCCGCCCAAACCGCCGCCGAGTCCGCCGCCGCCGCCTCCCAAAGCGAGAAGAAGGATCAGGTCCTGGGAGTTTATGCCACCGATTCCTCCTGTGTTAGTTCCTGTATTGCCACGCAACGCCAGAAGCAAGATCAGGGATCCGAAATCGCCGCCGCCTAAACCACCGCCATAACCGCCGCCATAACCGCCGCCATAACCGCCGGCTGACAAAAAAAACACAGGGGAAGGTTTAAAAATGGCGACCGAAAAGCAACCATATAAATTTAGAAAAAATATATATTTTTTTTGTAATTTTTTTTATAATAATTTTTCTATTTTGTTTCTTTTTTTCATTTTTTATATTTGTTTTTAGGAAATTTTTAAACAACTGGCAAAAAATCTCTTTAAAAATTACAATTATACCCCCGAAAACGAACAGAAAATAAATAAAAGGTCACACTTACTGTAGCCCTGTCGTAGCATGGGCTCGTTGGCAGCGGTCAGGTTATAGTTGATGTTCTGGGTGAGGTTCAAGCCCAAGTCTGTGACCATCGGGCTGTCCATTATCGTGTTAATATCTTGGACGGCTTTGTCCAGCAACTGCTGGGTCCTGGCAACGTCGATATTGTGCAGGTACTTGTTCGGATCAGGGATGCACTCGCTTCCCGTGATTCTGATTTTCCTCTTAATGCGCGTCATCTCGGTTTCTTGCACGTAAGGAGAAAGACCGGACTCGGTCGCGCGCAAGATGTCCTCGCAAATCATGCCGTAGCTACAGTCTGAGTTCAACCAGCAGCCTACAAACCAAAAACGCGCCCGTTTTAATCGAATGAAACAATCCGAGGTAAAACACTTTGGTTTATTGGGCATTTCCCGCAGACAATAGAATTCAGTGTTGTAATGATTTGAGTTAATGACCTAACTCAAGTGCAGTTTTGTCACTGTTTTCAAATGACTTGACTTGACTTAAGTCTTTTTGGACAAATGACTTGGTTTGAAATGAAGTGTTTTCCATAAGTATTTGTTTTTATGAAATTGGCTTATTTACCTTCATTTTTGAACTAAAAATTTTTTCTTGCATATTGCGTTACATTTATTTTAGGTTAGGCATTTTCAAAATGTTTTTGTGCAAACAGGATGGAATTTTTATTGACGGAAACTTAAGTCACAATTTTTAAATGACTTGACTTGACATGACTAAAGTATTTTGGGAAAAAGTACGTGACCTTACGAGTCTACCAGTTTCAATAGTTTAACGACTTGACTTGAAGTTGACTTGCTCTCATAATGACTTGACTGGGTCATTTTATTTATTCAAAATACTTGACTTGGACTTAAGTTGTTTACAAATGACCTGAATGTGACTTATGTCTTTCAAAATGACTCGTTTACAGCAAAAATGAAGTCCCGACCATTATGACGGCAAGTAAAGTTTTTTTTGTTAAAATTTTTTGCAGCATAGTAGTGCAGACGCCTTTGTCATGTAACTAAAAATCTAACGAGTTTTTTTCGTATAAAATATTTAAGCTTAAGGACGCCACCACGCGGCTAGATAATTTAAAAAAGTTATCCACGTGAGTGGTAAAGTTTTGGCCAAGCAAAATTTGCAGCTACATTATTGAGCAAAATCAACATAAACATGCCGAAGGTGCCTTAAATATGTTTCGCTTTTTTGCGATATTATCTTCTGTACGAATTTTTCGAGATATTTAGCTTTGAAAAGGGAAATATGACGATAAATAAAAGTAAATGGCCGTTAGCTGCATGAGAGCTTTTGTGTTATATATGTATTTTTTTTATTTTTTGGGGCTTGCTTCTCTTGCCATTTTATTCATTAGTAAAAATAAAAAAAAGGCATTTAGCTAACCAAAAAAAGAAAATTAACAACTTTAGCAAAGTCATTTCAATCTTGCCGAAAATGTTTAAGAAAATAAATTGAATTAACTCGGTCTCAAATCCACGTAAAGTGTTTTGCTCGTTAAAAGTTTGAATTGCTTAACGCGCTGTGCCTTTGCAGCCAATGTTAAAAGATACCATTGAAACAACGGCCGCCCTTTACCATTCAAACAACGGCCGCCCTTTACCATTGAAACAACGGCCGACTCAATTGCACGCCGAAACTCAAAAGGACGAACCTTATCAGACTCTGATAAAAGCGATTTTTCGCTTCGGGGCCGACAAAATATTCGCGCTTATCGCTCATCTCAAACTGCTCCACTGTGAACCGTCTGAAATTCCCCGCAGGGCAGTCTACTTTCCAAGTAGCGCGTCGACAAAAATAGGTTTAGGTAAGGCTGGCGAAAATACGCCCTTACAGTTGCCACTAAAGCTTGCTGCAATGCTCTCGAGTAGAAAAAAGCGCACAAAAAATAATTATTTTGACCAAAATTAATTCTTGGACACGTTTCGTCTTTTGCGTGAAGCACTAAATTTTGTTGCCTTCTTTCTAATTTATTTTCTTGAACCTAATCGGCGCATTTCAAAATGCTAAAACGTATGATGAACTAATTTTGTGTCGGGCAAATTATGAACTTGATGAAACAAAAAGGATTAAGTCTATTCAATACAGAATTCATTGTTTTGAGGGTAAATGTTTAAACTAATTTGGTTAAATGGTTAAAAACTATAAATCTAGGATACTTTATAGAGAATTAATTGTTTGTTTTTTGAGTAAATTAAGAAATAAATTTGATATACAAAGGGGTTAAAGCGACTTATAGCTTATTCAATACAAAATCAATTTTATTGGGAGTAAATTTTGGTTGAAGATTCCTAATCTATAGGGCATTGATTTCGGGATGAATTGGGAGTAAACATTGAAATAAATTTGTATAAAAAGGGTGAAAACAATTGATCTAACATATTATGTACCGAATTGTTCGCTTTTGGGGTAAACAGTGAAATAAATTTGTGGTAAAAAAAGTTTATAACAATTAAACTATAGGCATGTTATTTAAAAACAATTGTCTCTGGAGTAAATTTGCACGAAATTTTCAGAAACAGCTAAACAAAAAGGTCAATTTTGACCTAAATTAGCTATAAACAGTCAAAAGCTCTTGGTCTATAGGTTGTTCTATACGAAAAAACTCACATTTCCGATATATTTTCCATTAAATTCTCATAAGAAAAAATTAAGTATGCGTCAAAATTGACCCAAATTTGCTTTAAACAGTCAGAAACTCTTCATCTAGGTTCTATCAATACGAAAAAAACTCACTCTGTCCGACTGGAAGGTCGTAGTTGACGGCGTCAATTTTACGGGTCGTCTCGTTTTCCATGGCCCTCATTGACTCGGCCATTCTGGCCAGGGCCAGGATTTGGTCCTCGTTTAGGTCCGCGGTGTTCATGGCCACGGCCAGGGAGATTAGCAAAGGCACAAGGGCCAGCAGTGACAGGAAGGTTCGCATTTTAGCAGCCCTTCGCTTTTCCACTGAAATAATAGAACGAACAGATACAGAGTCGCGCTGTTTTAAGCTTGAAATGATTGAAAAATAAAATTAAAGCGTTTATAAAAATAAATTTGAGAATAAATCCTACTATAAATAAAATTGAGATTAAAGCGTATAAAAATTAAATTTGAGAATAAAGCGTATAAAAAATAAATTTTAGATTAACTTCTATAAAAAATAAAATTGAGATTAAAGCGTATAAAAAAAATTGGTTTATGATGGAGTTTTAAGCATGAAATGATAAAAAAATATAGCGTACATAAAAATAAGTTATAGATTAAAGCGTCCACAGAAATAAATGTGGTATAGTAAGAAATTTTGAGCACGAAATTATTAACAAATAACATTATAAGCGTATACAAAAAAGTTTGGACAGACTCTAACAGAATAAAAATGTCTACATGACAAAAAACCTTGGAATTTTAGAAATAAAAAAATCGTTTAATTTGCATCGTCAAACCGAAAATGCTGCAGCGTTGACTGGTAAAAAACACCCTTTTTTCTAAAACAATTCCGCATTTTTTTTTCACAATTCGACCGATTTCAAGGACAAAATAAAAAAACGCACAAAAACCGATGGTTTCGTTACATTTAAACGCAAACCTTAAACCTATAGACGTGATCGCTGGCAAAACATTGCTTGTTACTCGATATTAAAGCAAAGGCGATGTGATATGCGCATAATCTCATAATCTCTAGGCCCTAGCATAAATCGTACGGCCTTTAATGGCTTGTAGGGTTTATATTACAACGGCCAGCCTATGCAAACTAAACAGCGGGGAAAGTACATCAAGTCTCACCTGTTTCTTTTCCGGTTTCTGAAGAATCTTCAATGTGAAGCTCTCAGTTGTCGTTTTCAGAATGTGTATTTTGCCGCTTGCCGCTCGCTTTTATGCCGGAGTGGCGTCCGTGCCCGGGGCTATGCGCCCTCGATGGCCAGGCACCGGCCGGGGCCACGCCGCGACGGAGCCGATTTTGCGCCCGACGCTTCGCAAAACCAGTTTCCGTTAGCGAGAAAGCGGGCGCGGCACCGCGCTTCCGGCGACTGGCACACAAGCGCGATTGTCTGTCGCGCTCCGTAACAATAGCTCGCTTCGCGCAGCCCGCGTACCGCGTTAGGCTGAACCTCCGCCTCTCACTTGGCCTTTGGCGTGCCTCAGAGCTGCTGACTTTTTTTGTTATTGACGTTGCTTCTCTGATCACAGTTAACCAGTGTTGTAATGACTTAAGTCACTTTATTCAAATGACTTGACTTGACTTAAGTCTTTTGGGTAAAATTACTTGACTTGACAAAAGTTTTTCTGACAAACGACTTGACTTAAGTCTTTTGGGCAAAATTATTTGACTTGACTACAGTCTTTCAGACGAATGACTTGCCTTTAGTCTTTTGTACAAATGTCTTGAATTGACTAAAGTCTTTTTAACAAATGACTTGGATTGAAATTAAATGTTTTCACTGAACTTTTTGTGAATAAAGGGTTATTCGTCCTATATTTGCTTACAAAACAATTTTCTTGCTAAATGTTGTGTTTTTGTTGTTATTTTGGTTGGGCTACGGCTCATACTATGGCGAGTTATAAATTTTATTAGTACTTGACTTGAAATTGACTTGCTCTAATTGACTTGACTGGGACTTAAGTTATTTCACAAATGACTTGACTGTCAGGTGTTAGGTTTTGTTTACAGTTATAGCTAAACAGTCGTGGCTACAACGGGCCTCTAGCTGCAAGGCAAGTACTCTTACCAATCGCTCTTCTCTAAAAGCCAAACACTTCGTCATTGCTTCTCTAATCACAGTTAACCGATATCAACTCCTCAAAGCTCTGTTTACAGTTATCGCAAGGCAAAACAATCTAAACTGCATCGGACCTTCAACATTGCTGCGAGGCAATTGGCCGAGCATATACAGTAGTGTCACTTGCTGCTAATTCTTCATTATTAGTGTTACGCCAAAAATCTGTAATTACAGTGAACTTCAATTGAATGCTTAAAGCTGTTTTTACAGTTATCCTACACCGAATGCTTCTAACTACTGAAACCTCTAATTACAGTTAACCTATATTGACAACTTTTAACTAATAAGCCTTTTGATAAGAATGCTTAACTTGATTTAAGTTATTTGGACAAATGGCTTGACTTGGACTTAATTCATTGTGTCAAGTAAATTTGTTTAAAACTAAGTGCTTTTATTGAATATTTTTAAAAACATTGGGCTATTTACCTCAATTGTTGTACGTAAAACAGCTCGATTGCTGTATATTGCGTTTTTGTTATTTCTAGTTGGTCATTATTTGCTCATATTCGACATGTTTACCTATTTTGAAAGTTCAACATTGTATTTTTTATCTTACTTACTTGACCTAAATTTGCTCAATATATTGACTTGACTTTGCAAAATACTCGTATAACTAGGTCTTACTTTTTTAATGACTTGTTTACCATACTGTTGTGAACTGCTGCTATCAATAAAATAATTGCGCATGCTTAACATTTCTTAGTGTTTAATGAACAGAAGAGCCAAATCGTAAAAGAAACTGAACAGAGTTGCCTTCATATCCCATGCATTGCTAGCTGTATTTTGGTTGTAGTTTACCCTAACCAAATAGACAATTTAATGATTTTCAAGTTAACAGCGGGGTGCCTTTGCATTCACCAGTTATAATACTGACTTCACTACTTAAAGTTTTTACTCTACAAAAAAATCTGAGAAAAAAATGTTTTAAATAGATATTGTACAAAGGGTTTATTTATCATACAGTTATCCTACTGTTGGTATCTTTTCAGCATCATATTGTATCTTTACAGAAGCTCCTAATACACAGAGCTGTTCTCCGACCAAATGTTCCCAAAACGACATAATCTTCTGTTATCGACCGAGTGGTAAAACTCCTTAAACAACATTCAAGGCATAGCGTTGCGTGTATAAACAGTGTATGCATTGTTTACTTAGAAAAGGCAGTTTTAAAACAGTGTTTTGCGTGCCACTAGGGGCGCGCAAGGGCTTTCTATGTGCTTAAATATTCCGTTTCAAAGCGCCGACAAGATTATACACCGCATCAAGTGATTTGAGCAGAATAACGTGCGCAGTTGACTGTTTCGCGTTTGTTTTGTAATTCTGGGACCAAACGGTATCGTCGTTTATTCTGATATAGGTTACTGACGATACATTTGCCGGCCAAATATACATATATTTTTACCATATATAAAAAGTCCTTGACCTGTATTACTAGTTTGGCTGGACTGTTCTGCTGTAGGCTACTAAAAACGTATCAAGTATATTCGCAGAATTACATAAAGGTCCAAAAAGCCCTAAAACTCAATATGGTAAGGTTTTAGAAAGACTGAATTTAACTAGAACACAATTGTCTTACATTAAACAAAACTAAAATTGCACAAGTTAAAAGCCTTATATATTCAACTGCAGAAACGCTCTATAATAAAACATGCCTAAATAAATAAGGGTAATAAACACCAGTCACAAATCTGGAACTAGTTTGAAATTTTGATGTTAACAAACTGTCTAATAGTCCTATATCTACAATTATACGAACAGTAGGCGCACAAGTACCATAGTCAATAGCTTGATTGGTATAAGGATAAATGTAGTAGACTTAGTTAAAGGCCTGGTAGACACAAGTCTGAAAGTGCAGTATAGTTAAACATTCAATATGGCACATTGCTTAATAGCCACATATAAACAAGTGTAGAACCACAATGGTTATTAGCTCTCGGTACACAAGTCTGGAAGTATATTAAAATTAAAATGTACAGCACATTGTTTAAAAGTCTTGTATGTACAGTTAAGTAGTAGAACTACAATGTTTATTAGCCTTACGTACACAAGTCTGAATATATACTAGTTAAATTTTCCGATGTAAACCACATTGCTTAATAGTCTTATATGTACAGTAGACCTACAAGTGTACAACTACAGTGGTTAATAGTCTTACGTGTACAAGTGTAAAAGTGCATGACTTGAAAGATACAATCGAAGCACTAACTCAGTCCTGCAAAAGTCGGATTTCAAGACGACAATTTGCGGCTAGACAGTGTACGCGCCTGGCTATGACGTATTTTCAGTTACGCCAACAGGCAAAATGGAACCGACTAGGTTGGACGTGAAATATGAAACAAACAACAAAAACACAGCCATAAGTTGTACTATGAGCGTTCACGTCATTCACCCTGAAGAAGGTGGCTTTTAAATAGGTTGCCCTAATGTTGGAGAAAATATATCATTGCTAGACGAACTGTTTTTTGATTAACTAAAAGAAATGTTTACAAAATACATAATAAACGTTTTTTTAGACGTTTTCGGATTCCAAGATTAATTGTAGGTTCCACACAACTTTTAATAAAGTTAGCTACATTAGAATACTCGCAACCAAGTACGATGTGGTTGAACCCTGTTAATTACAGGCAAATAACACTTGGCCATTTCATACAACCTTTGGTTCAGAAAGTTTAATTTACACATTTTAAATCTGATATTTGGTTGTTGTAATGTAAATGCTGGTGTTAAATTCAAAAGTTGCAGACGGACATTTTTGGTTTGCTGATATATATCGAGTCAAAAAGACCGATTTTTCTAAATTCTTAAACACACACACACCATATTTATATCTAAGGGTGTGTGTGTTTGTTTGTTATATTTTTTTAAAGCTACTTAGAACGCTGCCGACTTTTTCCTACATTTCGAAGCTAAACCAAAGCTAGCATATAGAGCAAAAATAGATATATTTTATTTCGATCAAGAGTCGGATAACCAACTTCGCACGAAAGATCACAATAAAAAAAGAAGAAAGTAACAAATAAAACGAAAAAGGAAACGAAACAAGGGGTGCAGTCTGAGGTCACAAACAGCGCTACCGTAACCGGATCCCTCCGCTAGACACGAAAGTCTGCATTGTACCATAATGGTCTGGGTATCGGCTTAAATACAGCAGTCGCGCGCACCGCACACTCACGCGCACATACACACACACACGCACGCAGGTAAGCATAAATTATTCGGAGCCGCCAGTTAAGAAAGCTTGCAAAAAGCGGGTTAAAAATAGGGGTTTAGCAGTGGGTTGAAAAATAACTTAGGGGTTCATTTATAAAGCGTAATACAAAATAGGTTTATGGTTAAAGGGAGGCCAAAAAAGGAACAAGGTTTTTTTTTTCGGGTTTGGCAAAAAAATTAGGGATTAAGTGGTAGAAAAGCGTAGCAGATTAACCGTAGTAGGCAAGGGGGTCGGTGGTGCCGGTTCCGGCGCCGAATCCCTGTTGGCTGAAAAGGGTGATGTAAAGGAGCAGGGTGTTGTCGGTGCCAGTTCCGGTTCCGCTGTTGTTGTTGATAAGAAGAAGTGGCAGAATAGATGAGATTCCTACAAGGAAGAAAAACACAAGGTCAGTTTAAGTCGTGGTCGTTGGCTTGTATGTGTGCTGGAAAGCTAGATCGTTCACAATTGTCAAGAGCGCAGTTACATTATAGATATAATTATTTAAAGATAAGTAAGTCTAGGTCACAGTAGAGCAATAAACTTTGTGAAAACAAAAAATGCACTTGAGGTCAAACTTACCAGATTGGTCGCCTCCTGCGCCTCCGAGTCCTCCTGAGAGAAGAAGAAGAGGAAGAAGATCATTGATGCCGGTGCCAGTTCCAGTTCCAGTTCCAGTTCCGCTGTTGCCAGACAAAAGAAGAAGTGGCAGGATGGATTCAAGACCACCAGCGCCGCCTCCGAGACCACCAGCACCGCCGCCGATTCCACCAGCACCTCCGAGTCCACCGGAAAGAGCAAGCAAGAGAAGAAGGCTGTTGTCGTTGGTTGTGGTTGTTCCTGTGCCGGTGCCAGTGCCTCCAAGGATGCCGTTGTTGCCAGACAAAAGAAGAAGTGGCAGGATAGATTCAAGACCGCCAGCGCCTCCGACACCACCAGCACCGCCGCCGATACCACCAGCACCTCCGAGTCCACCGGAAAGAGCCAAGAGAAGAAGAAGATTGTTGTCACCGCCGGTTCCACCAATACCTCCAAGACCTGAGCTGTTTGAGAGAAGGAGAAGTGGCAGGATTGAGCCCAAACCGCCAGCGCCTCCTAGACCACCAGCGCCTCCAAGACCAGTTTGGTCTCCGTATGGGCCAGCACCTCCGAGTCCTCCGGAAAGAGCCAAGAGAAGAAGAAGATTGTTGTCACCGCCGGTTCCACCAATACCTCCAAGACCTGAGCTGTTTGAGAGAAGGAGAAGTGGCAGGATTGAGCCCAAACCGCCAGCACCTCCGAGACCACCAGCACCGCCGCCGATACCACCAGCACCTCCGAGTCCTCCGGAAAGAGCCAAGAGAAGGAGAAGGCTGTTGTCACCGCCGCTTCCGCCAAGACCTCCAAGTCCAGAGCTGTTTGAGAGAAGGAGAAGTGGCAGGATTGAGCCCAAACCGCCAGCACCTCCGAGACCACCAGCACCGCCGCCGATACCACCAGCACCTCCGAGTCCTCCGGAAAGAGCCAAGAGAAGGAGAAGGCTGTTGTCACCGCCGCTTCCGCCAAGACCTCCAAGACCAGAGCTGTTTGAGAGAAGGAGAAGTGGCAAGATGGATTCAAGACCACCGGCGCCTCCTGCACCTCCGAGACCACCAGCGCCTCCGAGTCCTCCGGAAAGAGCAAGCAAGAGAAGAAGGTTGTTGTCGGTACCAGTGCCAGTGCCGGTGCCAGTGCCTCCAAGAATGCCGTTGTTGCCAGACAAAAGAAGAAGTGGCAGGATGGATTCAAGACCACCAGCGCCTCCGAGACCACCAGCACCGCCGCCGATACCACCAGCACCTCCGAGTCCACCGGAAAGAGCAAGCAAGGTAATCAAGCTGTTATCGTTGCTGCCAGTGCCAGTTCCAGTGCCGCTGTTGCCCAACAAACTGTAAAGGATGAGTGGGGAAGAGAAGAAGTTGGCTCCTTGTGCTGTTGGATCCTGGCTGGTGGATCCTGGGTATCCGACACCGGTTCCGGGGTATCCAGCTCCCATACCTCCCTGAGAAAGAGCGTAGAAGAGGAGGAGGTTAGAGCTGCTGCCAGTGGAGCCGGTTCCGGTGTTGCTTCCCAGGAGTGTGTAAAGCAGGAAGGGGTTGGCGAGGATGTTTGGTGTGCCTCCTACTGATCCTGGGACACCTCCGATTGGCTGTTGTGCGCTGCTGAGAGCCAGAAGAAGGATGAGGTTGTTGGAGTTGCTCGAGGTTCCTCCGTTACGAAGAGAAAGAAGGAGAAGCAAGTTGGTCAGATCGCTTCCGGGTCCGTCTGGAAACAATGAGAAAAGCTGGTTAAAATTTCGGAGCAAAATGGATGGCGGTTTTAGTTACAGGTTGAATGAATGTCAAAGCTCATAAGTAGGTAAAATTTTGTGTCAATGTGTGACAAATTGATGTTACGGTGGTAAGTTAATTGGAAGACACCTTTTTGCGCTACTTTAGGTTACCGAAAAACTTAGCACTTCAAGAAAAGGGAATTCATTAAGATCTACAAAAATGGGATAAGAAGTGACTGCTTAATTCACTTCTTAAAACGAGTATTTTTTTATGAGGTGCTAGTGGGGGTTAAGCCATTCGCCGCTTAAAATCGAACTCGAAAATTCTAATCACTATTTGGTTCGAAGCCGCCAAAAAAAAGAACTGAATCAAATTGTTCAAACTTACAGGCAGTGGTTCGGAGTGCTGGCGCGGTGATGTCGGTAAAGTTAGCCATCATGTTGGCGCGAAGGTCAAGTCCCATTGCCTCAACGATAGGCGAGTTGTCCAAGATGCTGTTAATCTCTTCGATTCCCTTGTTGTAAAGCTCGACTGACGAATCGATGTCGATAGACTGGACGTATTGCTGTGGGTGGCTTACGCATTCCCATCCGTTGATACGTGCCTTGGTCTTAACACGGTTAAGCTCGTTTTGATGTCCGGCCTCAGTTAAGACTCGAGTTGTCAGTTCGTCAAGGTTTTCGCAGATAAGGCCGCCGCTGCAGTCAGAAGACAGCATGCAGTCTGTGGTGGAAAGGAGAGGGTTAGAATCTCGATGTACGTTTTAGAGGTGTGAGGAGCTTTTAATAACATTGGGGCTAAAGTTTGTTTTGTTGGAAAATATTAACTGGAAAGAATGCTAGATGTTAAGATTGGGTTCTTAAATAATTTTTGAGTTACTTGTTTCAATGGAGCGAAATAAAAGCAGGCCAATACTTTTATATCATTAGGGTAAAACCGCGAAACCGTTTCGCATTTTTTCGCGCATCTAAGGGAAGTTTCGCGATAGTTGGAAAACTTCGCGAAACTTCGCAGAAGTTCGGAAAACTTCGCAAAAGTTCGGAAAACTTTGCCAATCTCGCGCGGTTTCGCCAGGAGTTCGGGAAAAAGCCTAAAAAAGCAGGTAAACTTACTTTGTCCAACTTTCAAGTCGTAGATGACGGCTTCGGTGATGTTCTCGGCGCTCTGTTCAAAGCTTTGCAGGCTCTGGGCCATCTCAGCTAGAATGCGGACCTGTTCTTCGGAGAGTTCTTTCTCGTTCATTGCACTGACAGCGCACACGGCGACCAAAATGCAGAAAATAACCTTCATCGTGCTTGGACGTTGATAGGTTGGCTGCAAAGAAGAAAGAAGACTGGTTTAGATCGGGGTTAGCCACGAAATGTACAGTCTGAGGCTACTTTTAAGCCGTTAAGCGGCATCCAACGGATACAATGGTTGCTTTATTGTTTGGTAACATTTTACACTTTGAAGCGCGATTTAAAAGTTCAAACATCAAATATAATCAGGTTAACACTGCACTATTAAAAGGTTGGCGGGAGCTAGTTTTCAGGATTAAAAAAAAACTAAAAAGTGTGCAAAAGCGAAAACTTGTGTATTTTTAACACTCGATAAACACGAATTTTTATGCCAAATACGGTAGCCACACCTATTGGTTCGTTAGGATGTTTTAACTTCAGTTTCCAATTAAAATCGAAACCGGTGACAACGAGCCACGTGTTGAATAATTGCCGGTTTGACAGCGAGCCAACAGCAGCGCAGTAGAGCAGCTCTTACCTTAAAAGAATCAAGTTGTATCGTTCTCGAGCTCGATGGACTTTTCTTCCTCAGTTGATGTAGTTCTCGCACTTTTGTTGCTGCTGAATCTCTTGCTGTAGTGAGCTGATGGTCAATACTCGCTGTTGAGAAATGATGATGAACTGGAGAAGCCGGCGAGCTTATATACGCTCCAACCGGGGCCCGGGGGCCTTCTTGGCAACGATTAGAGGTCGTCACTGGTCAAGCGCTTCTAACCACCTTCTTCTTAGACCCCCTCCTCCCACCCCCGGTACGGCTGGCGCCGGTACGCAACGCGCCCAAGGCCCCTCGTTAAAAATCGCGTCGTCGCTTTAGAAGGCGCGAGAGTCCGTGACCTCACCGCGACGCCCATTGTTGTCCGACAATGACATCATAAACGTTCCGACGAGCGATCGGCTCCAAGTCTCGTTTTTGTTGCGAAATCTCAGGATTTCGAAGCTTAACTAAACAGCTGCAAAGTTATTGTATTGTATTGGGCTTTACTGCACAGCCTTGGGTCCATTGGCCTTGATTGTTTGCCAAACTTAAGACGTAATGGTTTACAAACTTTCTTGTGGATCTTTCGGTGCGAAATCTCAGGATTTCGAAGCCTTACTAAGCAGTTGTACATTTCTTGAATTGCATTGCGGTTTACTGCATAGCCTTCATTGGCCTTAATAACAGTTGATTCTTTCACAAACTTTCCAGTCGATATTTTGGCGCAAAATCTTTTAATTTAAAGCGTAATTCCCGGGGAGTAACGGCTAGAAGTACATTGTGCATTTACTATAAAGTCTTGCATTGCTGCGTCGCTGTCATTCACAAGTTTAAAAAATTGCGTGCCTATGTTTTACACATCTTGTCGCTTTAGTCAAATCTTGGGGTTTGATTAAAAATACCTCAGCTTTTGATGTTATTTTTGCTAAGTCTTGAACTCTGTAAGTGATTTTGTTGTAGGTTAAATCATGGGGAATGGGGCTCGAATAGGCAGTGTGCAAGTTTTGGGCAGTATCTTGTCCATTTTCTGTGAATTCAGTTGAAACCTGAGCCAAGAAAAAGGGGCATTATACTTTTTCCGCCGTTTGAAAGTGTTGCGGGTTCGAAGTTGGTATCACTGTGTGAATGTTCCAACAAAACAATGTGTTTTATTGACGTCACAATGTGGTTGGACTTTAAAAAAAACAGAGAAGAATGTGGGAATGTAGGATTGTTCGAGTGTTCCAATTAAACAAAAGATATTATCAACGTAACAATGCATGTAGGTTTCCACAGTGTGTAAGGCATTTTTGAACCTTTCAATACAAGACGAAATTATGAACTTCATAATATATATGTATGTTGTTCTTGCAAGTCGTAAGATATACAAATATAGACATATATGTTACATATATAGTTATTTGTTTCAAAGATAAAGTATGATTTTTATTGGCAAAATTAACATATCCTTACTGTATGTTATTTTTAATTTGAAGAAGTTATAAGAAAAAATAATGTACGCGTTACAAGATAATCTACTTTATGTCTGTGCAACTAAATCTTAATCTTGTTTTAAATGCACGTATTCTAATCTCTCGCCCAGTTGCATAAAACTTGAAAAGCCAGTTTCAAGCAGATCGCCAGTTGCATTTAACCTATATTTTACACGAGAAAGTAATCGTGAGAAATTTCGAATTAAAACCGAGAATAATTCTTAAGCATTTTATATATTAAAGACTATATATCCTGATATTTGACGATTGAGTTCGCAATGCTCGTAACCCGGTGTGACCGCAGAACTCAGTAACCTTATTCGTCACATCAGATTGGAAAACTATTAAGCTATCGAATGTCCATCATGGATACGGCAGGATGCGTTGAAAAATGTTTAAAACGTCTTTTCACCTTTAAAATAGGCTTCAAAACACTGTTGCTCTTATTTTTTTGATTTACCATATGTCCACATGGTGTGCCGCGGAATAAATCTTTCAAGCGGCTTGGTGATTTATTTTGTGCAACGCAGAAACGCATTTTTGCGAGCTTGTTGCGGATTTGTTAGCGGACGTTTTGCTCATAATTTTTAGTACGTTAATAAACAATAGGTTATGCCTATACTAAAAATAATGTACATGTATGAGTTCCTAACGACTTTAAGCACACATTGCTGATATTGTGTAAAGTATATAAAGTTTTTACCGTTAATCAAGGCGTCTCTCTACGTATTTTAACACGAAATATTAATTTTTTAAGGGTTTCTAAACACGCTGACATTTAATGTTGTCTTAACATTTAAAGGTACAGATATTTTATTGTTATTTATCATTTTTGACGCTGTTTAAAAGCTTATTATTCAAATTGTAACAAAATTGTTCGACTTGAAGGAAACTGGTTAAACATCAATATAATTTCAAAGAAAATGTTCGAAAAGAAATTTTAGAAATCATTAATAGATGTTAATAAAAGTATATTCGGGTGTAAATGAAAAAATAATTTGCAAGGTAAACATGCGAATACAAATGACTGGCAATGTTTCATTGATGCAGCAGAAATAACAAAAAAAAATGTATGAAAAAAGTAAACTACATAAAAAATGCCAATATTGTCGACTGCCGATATTTAACAGTTGCCAATAAAAGTAAAAAAAATCAAAAGAAAGCCATTTTATTTCAAAGAAGCCAATCTTGCGAAACAGTTCGATGAGTCATATAAGCGGCCCGCGATTGCGTCAATCACACGCGCGTAAAAACGCCGACCCAACTTTCGCACATAGAGCAATTAACCGACACGCCCTGGAACCGACAAAAGGGCTTGTGACGTCACAATTACAGCTCGCGCGCTTCGTCGGCCGTGCCGGTCGTGATCTCCGCTGCTTGCGGATATTGGCAGCGTTTATTTGACATGTCCACCTCCAAATGCGCCACTTACGCTGACCTATCGACGTTCAGGCGCTTTGATGTTAACTACCGAGGAAGGAAAAACTAGAGGATGGATTTGAGATAACCAGCCACCGGGTCATTATTACTCTTATTGCGGTTTCAACTGGTTAGTGAGGCCATTTGAGCCGCCCTAAAATCCTGTTTTAAGTTTCAAGTCTCGGCTTGGAATTGCTTGGCAGCGTCAAGGACACTGCTTCCCTTGAATACATTTTTATTAAAAAATACAGTATTTATTAATCTAGTTAAGGGCTTCCTTCTAAGCGCCAAAATTATTTTTTGTTCGGCCTGGAAATTACTTGGCAGAGAGGAAACAATTTTCTTAATAATCGACCATAATTTTCCTTTATTATTTTTTGGAAAAAATGCAGTATTTATTATTGTGGTTAAGGATTTTAACTGAACAGCTTGCTGGAAAGCAAGGTCATTTGAGCCTTCTAAAATCCAGTTTTAAATTTCAAATCTCGGCTTGGAAGTTGCTAGTTAGTGACAAGTACACTGTTTCCCTCAAATACATTTTGTTTGAAAGCAAAGGAGTTTTTTTTAATGCAATTGAAGGTTTCAAGTGAACAAGTCGTTTAAAATCGTTTTCCTCAATTCAATCTTTTTTTTGCACTCTAAGTAGCGGTGAAGACAATATATTTGACTTAAAATATTGTTTTTAACGAGTGTTTTTTATTCCGGTTAAGAATTTCAACCGGTCATGAGCGTTATCGCCTCGATTGACGATATTTTACGTTAAAATAGTTTTTTTTGACACAGAAATGCAGTATTTATTGCAGTTATTGGGGGTTTTAACTCGTCAGCGCTGGTCTTGGCTGGTTATCATGGTCGCTTGAAATCGTTTCTTAACTTCGCTAGTTTTTTTCACTCTTGGTAGCAGTGAAAACATCAAAACTAAAGATATTAATCTTTAAATTTTCTTTTGTACAAAAATGGGAAAAAATCTAAAATATTTTTAAAACTGCTCAATTATTACGGTAGAGAATTTTAACTGGTTAGCGCTGGTTCAAAAGTAATGATTCACCGGGTTTCTGCTCAGTTTATTTCGAGTTTTGTTTTTAAAATTGCTTTGGTAGATGTGAGTACTGGTATCGGTTGAGGAAAACGTAAAAAAATCGGATATCGGTATTAGAAGTGATGTCGGTCGATTTCCATGTCTAACCGAAAGGGTTGAAAAATTTTTTTCTATACTTTTTTATTGTTTTTGTAAGGGATTGCTGTCAACTATAGAAACTGCGTTTTTTTGAGGTATTTTAGTCAGCTACTAAGCGCGTTTGACTTTTACGAGCCGGCTTTCTCACAACGAAGGGCCATAAACTATGTGAGCGAATCATGGCGGACCAGTTTTGCTCGAGGGCCGTTTAAAGTATATAGCGTCGTTTACTCGCTTGCAGATCGACGATATCGTGTTCACGCGACACCCTTTGATGCTTTTCTCTTTACGTCGGGATCACTTTGAGTTGCACTTCGTAGCTGAACGAGCCATGGACGTGTTTGAAGGACAATGTTTTCGAATTCACGCTGAGATCTGATTCTAATGTTTTGATGCAACAATTTAACCCACATTTTTTTTAGTGCATATTCTGGGGTTTCTTCCAAAATTCTGACTTTTTTTTCAAGAATATTGATATTTGAAATCACGCTACAGATGTCGGAAAAACCAGATGCCAAATGATGCGAAAATGTTTTTACGTTGTCTATCTATGGCACTGATTTGTAAATATCTTGATTTTTCTAAACCTTCTTTTTTTCCTTGCTTCAGTTTTTTTTTGCTAAAGTTTTAAACTGAACTATTTCCTATTAGCATTGGAAAATAAATTTCTTCGTCATATACCAGATCCTCAAGATTTCTTCTTGTATCTTACGTTGAATTACTATTCAACTTTTAGGTTCAACTTCAGGCCTGAACTTACACTTATACTTATTAATCAAAGTTAACGGAAAGTTTGTAAACCGATTTCCGTAATTCCGTTATTAAACATTACATAAAATCTCAAATATTGCCTATGGCCGTCGCGAAGCGTTATATAACTTTTAACATATTCTATACAGATTGCCGTTGGTAAATAAATAAATTGAATTTGCGAATTTTCCCTCGTTTCATCGGCTTAGAAAATTAATCAAAAATGGAACTATTGAAATTGCACTTACACGGATGTGTAATGTAGCTTAATAATGAACGTTAAAGCATTAACTAATGATGACAGAAGTGCGTATCGAAATGTCCTATAAGATGATTTCGATTTACTCAACCTTTTTGGCTTTAAAATTTATTATAATACTTCCTTGCAATACAAAAATGGGTAGAACATCTTTAAACTGAAAAAATGTCATTATCAATAACAGTATTACAATTTTTGCTATTGCTAAGTCCAACTTAAATCAAAAGTCTGTGGGTTGTTTTATCTGTTTTTAACTTCATAAACAACAAACGTAACCAATGTTATAACAGAGATACAGTTGACAGATCCATGATGAAGCAATTGGTTTCCGTATGGTTTCCCAACAGCACCTGGTCTACGACAGATTCCATCCATAATTGTGGATAAACACACGGCATTGAAGGTTAGATAAATAAACGACTCCAAAGTTGTATTTAACTCTGAAGGTCATTTATACTTATCCCTATAATTTGTGAGCTACTGAGCGGGAATGCATTGAGGTTCGATGTTATGCAACAACGTTTAATAAAGTTATTTGATATACAATTCAAATAACGATATCTTAGCCTAAAGGCAGTGTTTAGAGCGGTTTGATAATTGAAATGGTGTCTCGAAGTATAACCTATACTTCTTTAACTTCAGAAGATTGTTAGCAGTTAATTATACCAAGTTAATATAAGAATTACAGCCTTTGCGATTCTACACGCAGCTCTGTCTTCAAAGGTAAATTTGTCAAAATTTGACGAAAAAAATCTGGTCAAAACTAAACTCTCTAACATTCTCTATATCTATTTTTCTTGTTCTACCATATGATAAAAACTTCATTCGGTATCTCATCGGATCGCGATTATTTTTGTCCAAAATACAGACATTGCTAAATAAGTGAATACTTCAATTGGACAAGGGTTTAAAAACTGGGGGATTTGATGTTTCTTACTACGTTTAAGTAAACCTAGAACAATCATGTCCAACTTTAAAAATACAAATATCGTTTCGACTAGAAGATTTGGACGGGCGCTGTTCAAAAAATCCATGTAGAATATCAGAACTTCTAAAGTCACCCCTTTACTATGTTATCTCTAAAATAATTTAATATAGGTAGCATTGTAAGCTTAGGCCTACAACCCTTTAGGTTTCGGTCCTATTGATCAAGTACTATTACTCGAGAAACAACGGTTTTTATGTTGTGACAAAAATAAAAAAAATATTCTGGGCAACAGTTGTTTACTCGTTACGTTTTAAGTTTTAAAATATCTTCTTTTAACAGAGAACGTTTTAATTCCACACACAAAACCTTTTGTATTTTTTCTACCCAAAAAGTTATAAATCTTCTACATTATTAAAGTTCAGCGACATGTCGCTGTTAACTGTTGTCAAATACCAGTGTTGTAATGACTTAAGTCATTGACTTGACTTAAGTCACTGTTTTCAAATGTCCTGACTTGACTTAAGTCTTTTGGACAAATGACTTGACTTGGACTTAAGTCATTATGTCAAATAACTTGGGATTAAATTAAGTGTTTTTCATTAAAATTTATTTTAATTTTGCACATTAAACACTTTAAGTGCTGTATATTGCGCTTGTGTTAGTTTTTTAGTTAAATTGTCGCTTATAATTGGACAATTTTACCCATTGCAATAGTTTAACAACTTACTTCTATGTCAATGACATGACTTGAAATTGACTTGCTCTCATGACTTGACTGGGACTTGAGTTGTTATTTTCGCAAAAGACTTGACTTGGACTTAAGTTATTTTTCAAATGACTTGACTGGGACTTAAGTTATTTCAAAATGACTTGTTTACAACACAGCCAAATACCGCCGCAAGAACAATCACGAAAACACCACACAACAATTCAACTTCCACATGCAACCCCGGAAACAACAGAAAAGCAAAAAAAATAGTTTAAAGAGTAAATAAAATGGGCCAAAATACCTTGAAGGCGAACTTCTGTCTCAGTTTATCCGCCAGTTCAAAAATCCTGATGAAAGCTCTCGGGGCGATCCCAGGTTGAGATTGGTTCTTGTCTCCGATCATTGTGTAAGTCTTGCCTGATCCGGTTTGTCCATAGGCAAATATGCAAACGTTGTAACCGTCCACCGCAGATTGGACCAGACTGAAAGGGAACAAAATTTTTAAGATGCTGCAATCTCTGTTTAAGATGCTGCAATCTCTAACGAGCAAAATAAAAAAAAAACACTTTATTTTGGAATTTTTTTTTAAATTGGAGAAGTATTGATCACAAGCAATCTCAATAAATTCAATCAACTACTGCAGTAGGGGACCCAAACAAATTGAAAGGCCACCCAGTTTGGGGCCGAAACACTGTTGGCCAAGACAGTTTTCATTTAAAAAACACAAATTGATTGATAAAAAGGTTCACCTAGTCCAGTGGTTCCAGCAGGAGCGGGCCGCTAGACTATTTTCAGCGAGCCATAGAGCTATTTAAAAGTATTGAAATGATACATTTAACTAAAAAAATTGTTCGCAAATCTAAAATATCTTGTGATTGCAATAAAATAGTTTACGCCCTTGTATGTTATTTATCTCTGTCTGATCAAACATAGGTCATTGCATAAAAAGTGTGGGACTGTAATTGTTCAATTTGAACAGTCTGATCAGGAACTTATTAAAGCTCTATTTTTTTGTTATCAAGCAACATAAATATTTACCACATTGGAAGTCTTTTGTTAATCAATGTGCGCTAGCCATCGCTAGAAAAAGTGGAAAACGGTTGGCCACGATCTGTTTTGTAAAAAATATTGGGCCACGAAATAAAAAGAATAAAAAAGTTTAGGGACCACTGACCAAGACCCTACCCTCTCAACCGGGGTGTCATTTCTAATGCTCAAGGGTGACGGTCGATAGGTATTTGAGATTTTTAAGAAACTGATTTTTGCTCAATCGGTAAGCTTCTTAATACAACTATTTGTGTACGATTAAAGAACATTATATCAAATGTCATTTTCCTACATGTTTTAAGTTGATTGTATTGTTCCAGTTCCATTTATATTGACATTTTAGTAAAATACCAAACGAAAATTCCAGTCGGGGTGCCGAAAATATTTTATTAATTTTGAGGGGTGCCGTACGCCATAAAAGGTTGAGACAGTGTTGTAATGACTTAAGTCAATTACTTGACTTAAGTGCACTTAAGTCACTGTTTTCAAATGACGTGGCTTGACTTAAGTCTTTCGGACAAATGACTTGACTTGACTTAAGTTATTCGGGCAAGACTTGGGTTGATATGAAAGTCTTTTTTTTTGTAAAAGTGAGCTATTATGTATTGAAATTTTTGCACATAAAACAATTTGCTTGCTATAAGTTACGTTTTTTTCATTTTTTATTGCAGTTATTTCTCATAATCGAACGAGTTTAAAAATTCCAATAGTTTATCGTTTTATTTTTACGACAAGGACGTGACTTGAAGTTGACTTGCTCTCACTATGACTTGACTTGGGCAACTAATGACTTGGGCTGGGACTGGTTACCTTTGCAAACGATTTGAATTGGACTTAAGTTACTTTTCAAATGACTTGGACTGGTACTTTAGTCATTTCAAAATGATTTGTTTACAGCAGTGGTCTCCAACCTGTGGGGTCGCCTAAAACTTTTGTGGGGTCGCCATAACTCATCATATTTCTATACTGTTTTATTACGATTTATGCATTTTTTTTCTTAACGATGACGTCACACTAACAAACGTGTAGGTGAGACATGCTTTCGTTTCTTATACATAAAAATGCTGAGTTTGCTCCGCCAAATCAATGTTATGCAATCAACGTAGGCCTACCCCATACTCTGTCTATTATGTTATTGAAATACTCATTTCGTTTAAAAAGCATGACATGCGATTATTCTTATGCAAAGTGGAGCCGCGTTTGCAAAAACTAGCGGATAGTGCGTGTAGGCGCAACCATCGCATGCAATGCATTTACTGTTGAAACAAATTGAAATTTTTGTGTTCGTTCGTTTGTTAAATTTAGATTTTTCTATTAAAAAAAACTTTTTAAAGGCAACCGTTTCAGTGCACATGCGTAACCACAGTTCTCTGGAAGTGTGTACAATTTACGCATATTCACTCGTGACTTAGTTTCACCATTAATTGAAATGTTTTCATTTGTATCTGACACAAAATGGGGTCGCAGTGTAAATTCTCAGTTCATTTAATTCAAATTGGGGTCGTTTGTTAAAAAGGTTGAAGACCACTGGTTTACAGCACTGGGTTGAGGATCACTGCCCTAACCCAAACTAAAATTTCACCTGTAAGTGTCTTCAAACACATCTTCCTGCGAGTTGGTTTCGGTGAAGATTTGGTCGAATTGGAACTCTTTGGTGTCTCTTTGGTTCTGTGCCACCCTCACAGTGTAGTCGTCCGGTGCGTGGACTATTCCCTTGTTCTTGTTCGACTTTTCTGTCGAACTGAGAGGCCTGACTCGACAGTAGACGCGGATCTTGCCTGCGAAAAAAAAACTTTTTTGTTTTTTTTATTCCTGATAAAATGATTTTAATTGCGACAAAAAATTGGAAATTTCGAAAACGACTTGAATCAAAGTTGGGTCGTTTAGCGAAATTTATTTTCTTATTCCTGATAAAAATGACGTTAATTTCGACAAAAATAAGGTAATTCTTAAACGATTTAAATCAAAATTATGTCGTTCAGCAAAACCAACCGAGCCATAGTTTTATTTCACTCTTAATATTCCGAAATACGTCGTAAATTCATAGAAATAAGGCCTAAATGGCTAAAATAACGCCTGAAACTGTTGGAGAGGGTATGCGACGATCGTGAGCCATGGGTCTGGCATCGGCTCTTTTGGTCTCGTTAGGGCGCCGCTGAATTGGCACCGGATTTTTGGTTCTGTTTGAGGTTAATGGTGGGTAATGGGTGGGGTTAGAAAATGGGTTAGAGTTAAAATTATTAAGGCAGTTAGAGATGTACTTAGGGGTTAGAAAATGGGTTAGAGTTAAAATTATTAAGGCAGTTGGAGATGTACTTAGGGGTGGGGCTGGGGGTTAGATAAACTGTTGTATAGGCCTGATTCTGGTCATTTAGGCGTTATTCCGACGGATTTAGCCCTATTCCTATTTAGACTTTATTACGACTATTAAGTATTAGCCCTGTTTTGGTCTTATTTTGAACTTTATTTTATTCCGAATTTGATGTTCTTCTTATCTCGGTTTCATGTCTGGGGTCCCTAGGAATTCAGCCGACCTAGTGCTGTAACCCACCCTTCATATCTTCCACCATGTTGTAGTATTTCTTCCTCAGTATTCGCTCCGAATTGTAGTTCTCGGTGAGCGTCTTATTCTGCGAACTCAGCTGTTTCACTTCGCTCTGGAGTTCGGGGACTTGCTGAAGGGCAATGGCTCCAGCCCCGGCCGCTTCACGCAGTTGAACACACTGTGGAAAATTTTAAACCGTTTTTTATTTTTATTTTTATTTTCTAAAATTTTTATATATATTTTTTTTTTTTAATTTAATTTTATTTTATTTTTTTCAATTTTTCGTTTTTTTTTTTTCAATTTTTTTTTTTTATGCCAACGAATTTTCGAGGCGTTCTATCTGTTTCATGGATGTCCGATACTTTACATTTTATTCCGATACCTATACCCCGTATTTCGTTGACCAACCCGACGTTATAGCTATATGCGTGCTCAAATATGCCAAAAGGATGAAATTGAACCGTTCAAGCCTAACACAGTTAGGCGCACTGCGGAAAAAAATTAAAATGTGTTTTTTATACCAACGTATTTCTACGACATTCCGTCTGTTTTAGGGATGTCCGAAATTGGGGATTTTATTGCGATGCGATACTAATAACTTCATTGCTTTTCTCAACATAGATCAAATTTCAGGGTTCAAATGTTTTTTTTCGGCCGAATTTGCATTAGCGTAGAAGAAGTTTAGTTACCTTTGGTTGTTAACCTACTATTTTTGATAACATTAAGCATTGAATCACACATTGATGAAATATTTATTATAATTTTGTATCGGATCGGTCACGATACCACCCTGATATCGGACGAGTAACGATACCACCCTGATATCGGACGAGTAACGATACCACCCTGATATCGGACGAGTAACGATACCACCCTGATATCGGACGAGTAACGATACCACCCTGATATCGGACGAGTAACGATACCACCCTGATATCGGACTAGTAACGATACCGCCCTGATATCGGACGAGTAACGATACCACCCTGATATCGGACGAGTAACGATACCGCCCTGATATCGGACGAGTAACGATACCACCCTGATATCGGACGAGTAACGATACCGCCCTGATATCGGACGAGTAACGATACCGCCCTGATATCGGACGAGTAACGATACCACCCTGATATCGGACGAGTAACGATACCGCCCTGATATCGGACGAGTAACGATACCGCCCTGATATCGGACGAGTAACGATACCACCCTGATATCGGACGAGTAACGATACCGCCCTGATATCGGACGAGTAACGATACCACCCTGATATCGGACGAGTAACGATACCACCCTGATATCGGACGAGTAACGATACCACCCTGATACCGGACGAGTAACGATACCACCCTGATATCGGACGAGTAACGATACCACCCTGATATCGGACGAGTAACGATACCGCCCTGATATCGGACGAGTAACGATACCACCCTGATATCGGACGAGTAACGATACCGCCCTGATATCGGACGAGTAACGATACCGCCCTGATATCGGACGAGTAACGATACCACCCTGATATCGGACGAGTAACGATACCACCCTGATATCGGACGAGTAACGATACCGCCCTGATATCGGACGAGTAACGATACCGCCCTGATATCGGACGAGTAACGATACCACCCTGATATCGGACGAGTAACGATACCGCCCTGATATCGGACGAGTAACGATACCACCCTGATATCGGACGAGTAACGATACCACCCTGATACCGGACGAGTAACGATACCACCATGATATCGGACGAGTAACGATACCACCCTGATATCGGACGAGTAACGATACCGCCCTGATATCGGACGAGTAACGATACCACCCTGATATCGGACGAGTAACGATACCACCCTGATACCGGACGAGTAACGATACCGCCCTGATATCGGACGAGTAACGATACCGCCCTGATATCGGACGAGTAACGATACCACCCTGATATCGGACGAGGAACGATACCACCCTGATATCGGACGAGTAACGATACCACCCTGATATCGGACGAGTAACGATACCGCCCTGATATCGGACGAGTAACGATACCACCCTGATATCGGACGAGTAACGATACCACCCTGATATCGGACGAGTAACGATACCGCCCTGATATCGGACGAGTAACGATACCACCCTGATATCGGACGAGTAACGATATCACCCTGATATCGGACGAGTAAAGATACCACCCTGATATCGGACGAGTAACGATACCACCCTGATATCGGACGAGTAACGATACCGCCCTGATATCGGACGAGTAACGATACCACCCTGATATCGGACGAGTAACGATACCACCCTGATATCGGACGAGTAACGATACCGCCCTGATATCGGACGAGTAACGATACCGCCCTGATATCGGACGAGTAACGATATCACCCTGATATCGGACGAGTAACGATACCACCCTGATATCGGACGAGTAACGATACCACCCTGATATCGGACGAGTAACGATACCGCCCTGATATCGGACGAGTAACGATACCACCCTGATATCGGACGAGTAACGATACCACCCTGATATCGGACGAGTAACGATACCACCCTGATATCGGACGAGTAACGATACCACCATGATATCGGACGAGTAACTGCTACTGAGAATCGAGTATTAGCTCCGATCTCATATAATCGGACATCCTGAATCTATTGTGATGCATGTTTTTACTTCGAGTTTTTAGTTTTTTGTGAATAACATCCGTTCCCCACAATTTAAGAAACATTTAAAGACAAATACTTTTCAAAGAAAACTTGTGGGTTTTTTAAGGCTAAAAATTGGCCATCTTACCGATAAAAGCCAAAGTCAAATCAAGATGATTAATCTTGCTGTTTCCATGATTTTACTTTTTATAAATTCATTAAAAAGAAAGCTTTATTGGTAAAATCCAAAGCGGTTGGTCCTAATTAAAGAAGTGGTTAAATTCGTTTTATTGTGTGGCGAGAAGTTCTAATGTATCATTTTTAAAGTCCATTTAACAAGGCGAATGAAGTGAAATTAATAAAAAATTGCTTGTAGGCAGCACGCGAGTTTCACTGTGTGGGCAACTGTAAGATCGGTTATTTTGCTTAATTTTGCGTTGGGGTAGTGACAGGCCTACCAAGGTTAAAAAAATACAACAATTTAATTTAATTTAAACGTTTCATTCGTCAGTTCTCAAATTTCGTGACAGACTGTTAAAAGCCGCGCAACATTTGTAATTATGAAAATGGTCCAAGAAAGTTGATTTGTCGGATAAATTTCAAGCTGTGTGATGTCAGGTATAATTTCTGGTCGTTTTATGTCTATTGAGCCTCGAAGACAATGTAGTAAGACAGAGGCAAACCAAAACTAATGTTTGATTGTAATTTTGTCAAATAGTCTAAAATATTACAAACATGTCGGTAGGCAGCATGCGAGTTTTAAAATTTGGTATCACGATGCCATAGTATAATGTGATTTTAAAATCACGTTACGCTCTGTGGGTAAATTTGCGTCGGGGTAGTGAGAAAAAAAAGAATTACGAAAACTATTTCATCACGAAAAACAATTTAGTTTAAACGTTTAATTCGTGTGTTCTCAGACTGTTAAGTATGATTACGAATTACGTTTGCGATTATGACAATAATCTTAGAATCCCGTGTTGTCAGATATATTCAAAGTTTGTGGTGTCAGTATAATTTCGAGACGTATTATGGCAGTCATGTCCCGAATTCAATGTAGCGAGACAGAGACATACCTCTTGTTCTTGCAGCTTCAGTTTCTTCTTGACGTCATTGAGGTCACGTGTTGTCTCGTCCAAGGTGACCTTGAGCTCGCTGGCGCCCTTTTGGTCGCGTTCCAGCTTTTTACCTTCAATGGCCAGTTTCTTTTCAAGGTCCTTGAAAAAAACAACATTTAAACTTAAATTTAATAAAAAAGAGGTTAAATTTTTTCTGCTATAACCAGTAAAATGATGTATATATTTCGTACAATGAAACAGTGATGAATTTGGGGCTTTTTAATATATTATTTGGCAATATAGTTACTGTTGTCGATAACTTCTAAAGTAATCTAAAAGCTCATAAACTGTAGGTTACATTGTGTTGACGTTCGAAAAAACAAACAAAATGCATTTCTGACGTCATAATGATTTGAGGTAGTACTATGTAGTACTATTTGTTGACGTTTGGAAAAAACAAAATGCATTATTAACGTCATAATGGTTTGGTTTGAGGTAGTAGTAGTAGTAGTAGTAGTAGTAGTAGTAGGACTTCTAAGAAATCAGCCTTTCCAAAAATGGTTTTAATAAAACAGATTTGATCAAAAATATTGAAAACTTTAAAAATGATCAATTTTTTTATGTGGATATCTAACAAATTGTTTTTTGTTTTTAATTTAAATCATCGCGTTAATCGAAGTTGTTAATATGGGTTGACTTTATATACTAAAAAGCAACAAATGTCATTTTTAGAAAGAATCGTAAAGCAACAGCAAAGTTTAAATAAAAAGAAATATTCTAAACTTTAACCGTAACGGTCATGGTTAATTGTTAATATTAGTGATGTGGCAGGTCTGAAAAGCATGTGTAACTTAACTAATGAAAAAAGCTGTATCAGTGTCATTAGCGGCAACAAAAAGACTTAATATCAGTCAAGAAATTGTGGAAATGTAGGCGAGAAAGTTTAGAATATGAACTTTTAGTATTTTTGCGAATGCAAAAAGCTGAAAATAATCAAGATCCCAATCAGAATAGTAATTGAGCATGTTTTACAGCATCTGTCCTTATTACAATGACTCGACATAAATTACAGTAAACGACCTCGGACAACTAAGTTATGCAGTATTCAGTTATAAGTTATTCAGGTGACAGGACCTTCTGCTATTCGAAAGCACCGGCCGACCTTAATGATGTTTTATGGCCTTTCTTAGAGCTGCAAAACGACCAAAGGTTATGATCTATTGCCCGGACTATTAGCCAGGTGACCGCTCCGTTTTATCACCAGCGTTCTTGCTTTCAATTATTCATAAGTAACGAACGTTTGGTATGTTAAGATTTTATAAAGCAAATAAATATATAACTGGAAAACAATACTCAGACTTTCAGGTGGATTTCTTTTAAACATTAAAAGCAAAAAATTTCTAATAAATCGTTATTTTTTTTTCATTTTAAGAGAATGTTTAATGGTGGATTTGTCGATAGTTGGCTTTCAATTTTTTATTTTTTCCTGATTTTGAAATTGAACTAAATATCAAAGCATATATGTCGAAAACAAAAGTCAACCAGTCTACGATTTCTAAAAATAATACAGTTCTTTCGATTTTCCGTTCAACAGATTATAAAATGATTGAAATGGTCCACATCTATTTAAATAGTTCTTTTTTTAATGTTTCTAATTATAATTTCAGCTACAAGGCTTTGAAATGAAATGTATTTTCATCTTATAATACCGCAGTATTAGCTAGAGTGTGGTAAACTGTTTATTATTTTCACTTTCAGATTAACTGATTTTTTTATTTGTAATCAACTGGTGGTTTTATTTAGGTTGCTATTGACTGATTAACAGTGTTTCGAAAATAATTTAGTACATAACTAACCAAAATAAATGTTTTCATATTTATTAGAATCAAGTAGAGTTACTATACATTGACTTTATAACGTTTTTCTAGACCTTCAAACTGGGCCAAATTTGAGGATTAAAGTATTTTCATATCACAAAATTAACAAAAAATAACCAAATTAAATCTTGAGGCCATTCAGGCCAAACAAAGCAGACAAAGGCAAATTTTTGTCAATTTAAAACCAGGTTGGAAAAAAAAATGTCAGGCAAACCAGCAAGAGTTTCGCAGGCGTCGACCGTTGTTGTACGTTACTTAGTTTTAATATTCGTGTGGGCGTTTTTCGCAAACAAGCTTATCACATTTCGAAATTAGGACCTGTAACGCAGTGGTTGTTAACCGGGGTGCCGCGGCGCTCTAGGGGTGACATTTTGAACGCTAAAGGGTGCCGAGAGAAATTTCAAATTCTTAAGGATTGCATTTTTTGCTCTATTGGTAAGCTTCTTGATACAATTTGTTGTGTACCATAAAAGTTCCGAAAATCAAGTTTTTTTTCAATCTTGTTGCACAGTTAATGTGCTGTTTCAATCACGTTTATCGTAACGTTACAATTAACCACTCAGCAAAAATACGTGCAAGGGTGCCGCGAACTATTTATAATTTCTGTAGGGAACTAGCGCTGTAACGGGTTGTCAAGGTTTCCAACGCGTAAAAAATCGCTTCCTGACCAAAAAAGTCAAAATTTGACAGTTTTGTAGCAATTTTAGGCCCTCGGGTCAAAATCTGATGCTTGAGACAACAGTTTGCGCTAGAACGCCATCAAACGGCATCGCTGAAATTTAATTTCAATAGGTGACGCAATATTACGGGATCTGATAAAGAGGGATTGATTATTTGTTGGTAAAACTTCAAGTTTATAATTTTTAATCGTTGGTTTTGATTTGATTTTTTTGACTGGCCGGCAACTGGAAACAATTGGGATTTAAAGAAACAAGACTATCACTGGGGAGTTTACGCCGCGGAGCTATTTAAAACGTCGCCTTTAATTAACACGCGCGCACCCGGATTTCGACAAGATACGTTTTATCACAGAAATGGTTTGCGACTTTGTGTTTTTTAGGATGTCCGACTATCGTGTGTTTAATGTTTTGCCTATTTTAACTATTGAAGTTAAATAAATAATTTGACTTTTCAAGGTGTCTAAGCCCGCGTTTATCCCTGGAAAATTTTGCAGAACTATTCAATACGTCACCTATATAGCGACACGTGTGCATTCGCATTATACAAAAGACGCTTTATCTCACAAACGCCATCACTATTAATTACATTTAATGTAATATGTGTCGTCGTAATTCTGTTTGTCGTGCCTTTTCTGTTTGTATTTTACGGCAAATATTCCAGTTACAAAAGTCTCCGTTCTCTGTTGCGTTGCTATTCTTGTTTGTTGAATTGATTTTGTTGTTCAATTGCTTTGATTTTTGTTTAAAATCTTCTATTATTTTTAACTTGGTCTTACATAATTTGATTTCGCCGGCGCTGTCCGCTGCCGTTATGGCCACTGTGACGGTCAAAATATTGTTTGTTTAATTATATCAGGGTCTTAAAGAGTTTCCAGACTCCCCTTTTTTATCGTAAACAAACAATTGTATCAAGAAGTAAATGTTGGAATCCTGAGGAATTTGAAATATCTCTCGGAGCCCTTGCGCATTAAAACTGGCACCCCGGTTACGAAGCACAGTTGCCGAGTGACGCTTTTCTATTCGAGACATTTTCATTGCCGTAAATCGTTAAAAAAAATGCAAGTGGTCGGACACAGAAATTATTTCAAATGTTTGAGAAAACACTAGGTCAGTGGAAATTTTTTTTGTAAATGAGAGATATTTTGTTACACGCATACCGCTAAACGTTTAAAGCGCGAAGAACGCCGACGGCAAATAGTGTAGAACAGGTTATAACCGAAACCGCCAATTTGCAAAAAAAATACGCGATTCGTAAAAACTGCAAACTTTTTTTAAGTTAGTATTTTTTTTAAACATTTACCCTCCGCCAGTTATTTAACAAAATATTAGTAAAAAAGAATGACGATACAAATGCACACAACAGAGTGGGGATAACTATTTTTTCAAAAATAAAAAAAACGGATTTTTAATCTTTTTCACGTTTTCAAACGGTTACCAGAGTCAGAAAAAAGTAGTTGTAAAAATTCACACGCATGTAGCTGGACGTCTATTGCCGGGGCGTGAAAAACGCCGACGGCAAAAAGTGTAGTAAAGGTTATAACTAGGGCCCGCAAAAGTCAATAAAGTTAAAATTTTTTAAGGACCTCGTCTGTCCACGAAGCAAAGAATAAAGTTGTTTTCAGCACCTAGGGGACTGTTTCTAAGAAGTTTATAGGTTAAAATAAAGTTTAAAATTTTGGAAGATCAACAGTTTGGATTTTAGGGATAGCCTACTGACATTCTGTAATACAAAAATGCCTAAGCAATCTAAATCTATCGCCAAAAAACCCGACGCACTTTTTATAATCCATATAACACCTTGACTTTTCGACAAAAAATATTATGTTTGGGTAACTGCCATCAATTCAAGGAAGAACTGTGGCCTCTACAAACAAGCAATTTCGTTAGGTTAAAATAAAGTTAAAATTTGATAAAAATAAAGTTGAAAAATTTTTTTTTTAGGTTAAAATAAAAATAGCCGTAGTTATAACCGAAACCCCCAATTTGCAAGAAAAATGACGCGATTGGCAAAACCCGCAAACTCGCAAAGTCGCATATTTCTCAGGTCGAAAGATAAAAGGGCGTCTTTGCATTTGCGTTTTTCTCTACCTGACGGGCGTTTTTCGCTGCAATCTGCTGCTTATAAAAAAGTGCGTCGGATGTCGTTTTTTTCGTTTTTTTTTGCAACAAACCTCCCCAACGCTTGTCGGGTGAACTGACTCGTAGGTAGCTTTCTACATGAACACTTCCGGGCAGGCTGCCAGGTCTCATTACAGGGCTCGAAATTTCGACTAAATTTATTTTTTTATGAACTCGTAACCCGGCGTTAGGTATTAGGAAGAAAATAGTTAAAAAAAATCTATAAAAAAATATTCAGGGTTTTAAAAAAATGTATTTAATTCTTGTAATAAATAGTCAAGTTGTGATTTAACGCAAAAACGGGCACATTTCAAGCCGTGCAAAGAATATTGTACGTTTGTCCAAATTTAACTATTAAATTGTTAAATCCGGCTCTGACTCTATACAGCCTGTATTTCTCCAATTTATGTAACTAAGGCAAGGTTTAGCAAACCACTAATAGAGGTTACACTTAATTCACCCATCCACAATACGTGGTTGAAAAACATTCCATCATATACCATTCAACCTTTACAATTTACAAGTTGCGGTCTATCAGTTTTGAAGTTTAGTACTGAACACGTCGGACTCGGGGCTCGGGTAGTTTTACGTAGCTTACTTGAGTCTCGAGTTCGACTCCAGCAAAACAAACCGACTCCGTCGAGTCCCGAGTCCGACTCCACAGCTTCTACGCAGCTAACAGATACATTTTGTCAAGGACAACGCGTCACGTTTTCGCTCCATAGTAATATATTAAAGCAGTGGTCCTTGGCCAGTGGGTAAAGAACCCTTAAATATTTTTTTTAGAATTTTAAACTGGTTATTTTGACATTTATGCATAGTATGTTTAATTTGCCCGCCTGTAAAACAATCAGTGGTATCCATTTCTTTAACTGTTTGTTTTAATGTTAGCATAAAAAAATTATGTCCACCGGGTGTTGTTCTTATATTAATTGATGAAAAGTCGTGACTTTAAGGTTTTCGAACAGTGTTATCGAAATCCAATAAGTTTTTGAAGTGGTACCGACGCTAAAAAGGTTAAATACCACTATATGAGAAGATATTGTAAAAATGTTATATACACATGGTATTTTGGAGCAAAAATCGAACCAGTGTGTTAATGCTATTTGTTTTTAATTCCATTAAATTGATATGCGAGGCAGCTATTTGTTGAATTGCTAGTAGTGGGACATAATTTCTAATAGTTGATTAACAAACTGTCAGAATTTAAGGAAAAATTGAGTCCTAAATCGCACGTATTTAACGAAATGCAAAGTATTTTACAAGGATTTTATATTCATCCTTGTTGAGGTGAGGTTTCCAATGTTCCGCAAGGTTTAACACAAAAACGCTTGCGTTTCCAACCCTGCGCTTTTCGAAAAAAAAAAAAAACGCAATCGCTTTTTTCGCGGCGGAACGCGGCCGAAATGCGGCCAAACCAGTTCCGCCGCGCAAAATCTTGCGTCGCTCCAAGCTCGCAACTTTACACCGGCGAGATGACGGCGCCGCATTCTTGTTTGTTTGCTGGCCCGGGGGCAAAGCGCCGCGATGCAACGATGTAACTCGCGGCAGAACCAAAGAGCTCCGTCAGTTGTTCTCCCTCTCACTCTATCTGGCTCTTCCTCTCTTATTCTCTTTTATTCTCTTGCGCTCAGTGGCAGCTTCTCTTTCTTTCTCTTTAACTCTTTCTCTCTTCGTTTCTCTTTAACTTGTTACCTTTTACTCTGTCTATTTTCTCTCTTTTTTGTTTTCGCTCTTGTTTTCTTTTTTCTCTTTTACTCTCTCACGTTTAATAACTCTGTTTTTTCTCTTTCTTTTCCTATTTTTCTCTCTAACTTTCTCTCTCTAGGCAGGTTTAGAATTCCTCCGCCCTTTCGCCGCTGAGTTATGACGCAACAATGCACCAGGGCGCGGTAGCTTTTTTGCCAAACGCACGCAGTTCTTGCGTTTTGGCGATTGTTTTTAAAGTTTTGCAATCAACCCAACGACAAAAAGTGACGCTGCGAAAGATCAAATCAACTCATTAACCGTTTTAAGACGCATGCGACTCTTTAATATGTATTATGCGGCTCTTCTATTTTAAAAACAATATCCAAAATATAGAAAGTTGTACCTCATTAAAAAAACAGGAAATGTTGGTAAGCCTTTTTGAAGGCATTTTGCGTTGTTATCACGTTTTCAAAAATTCTAAATTTCGTTCAAAAATTTGGGCGCCAATTGATCAATTTTTTTTTGAAAAAAAATTCATGACGCGATTAAGATGCGATTTTGTTAAAACTTATAGTAAAATTTCCTTGTTCCTTGCTTGTTTAAACTTGCAAAACAGCGTCCCTTCGCACGGATTCGATCTCACAACCTTTGGAACTTAGTTACACATTTACACATACAAGCTTTACGTTGCTTAACTTGAGTTGTATTACAAAAGTCTCTTTGCAAAAAGCTTCAAAGCCTTAAACTCGCAAAATACCCTAGCGTTGATTTTAGCATCATTTTGATGATTGCTTAGCATCATTTTCCTTTCCATAAAATCAGGCGCGTCGTTATTATTTAGATTACCGTTTTTTTTTTAAACAAACCGACAGGGGTGAATAAAGGGTGGATGGTGTTAATTTCGTGCTTTCTAATAAATCAATGCGTACGATGTATGCGTAAGCCGTAACTTTAGATATTTGTTCATATGTTTGGTGTAGGCTACATCAAAAAATAAAAAGAAAATCTGAACAAGTTTTTGAAAACTGAAAAAGGGTGTTGTAACGAGAACCAAAAGGTTGGGAACCACTGATTTAGATCACGCTTTGGATCTAAACTTTCAACGCAAAAATAAAGAAAACCATCATTTCCTCAATCCTAAAAAAATCATCATTTTCCCCAAGTAATCAGATCAAATTGTGGCGCGAAATTGCGAAAAGTGAATCGTTAAAAAATGCGTGACTTCCTAAAATCACCATTTACACGTCAGCTTGAGCGATTGCCTACAAGTTGATTATTTGACGTACACTTCCCGCCGTTTGTCGGCCACACCCCGCCCTTCTCACAACGATTCGCACCGATAAATGACGTCACATAGAGCGCGCCACAGCGCCATCGTGCGGAAGTATTTTTTATTTTGTTAGAGAGAGTAAAATTAGTTGATTGGAGGCGCTTGATTACAGATCAACAGCATTTTTTACTGTTCACTGCAAAAAGCAAAAAAAAAAGTTTTTTTAGAGGCTTAATTTTTTTTAGCGGGGGATAAAAGAGCCAAGTCGTTTTTATGATAACTTGTGTATGTGTTTGGGGTGCCGGTGGTATTTTTACGGTAATATTTTAAACGGAGAACAGCACATTGATTCCCAATAGTTTATTTCGCACAAATTTCGAGGTGGTTTTACGTGATGTGGTGAGTTTTTAAAATGCAGCAAAACATAATTGTGGCGTGATTACGAACACTAGCAGTAGTTTTTACTGTTTGCTGTGAATATTAATAGACAAAGCGCTGCTGCTGTTATAGGGCTTACTTTTGAAAGGAGTTCTACAAACAATAAGCTTTGTAAAAGGAAGAAAGAAATGTATAAGGATAAATTTGCCAAAAAAATATATATAAAAGAAACAAAAGCAACCAACCGAGTAATAAAGTTAATTTACCCCAATTCTTGAAAAAAAATGAAAAAAGAACGCCACAATTTTTCCTTGCCAAAAAAAGGCAACAAAAATGATGAGGTCATAGATTTCGCGAAAGGATCACGCGTCCAGTGCGTGCTCGCGCAGTTATTCGCTTGTTGAGAAACGACCACGTGTTTCCGTCGGACGGCGCATTTGACCTTCAGGCTTCGCAAGGTCATCGGCGAAGGCCAATCAGCGGCCGCCGTTCGCGTTTCCTTCCGCGGGCGAAACGCTGCGATGTCGCGGCGATCGCGCCCCACAACAATCCCGACAATTACCGACTTCCTCGCGAATGCGATAGCGCGCGGTGCACTGTGACGTCACAGTCGGACCGTTCGAAAGCGGCTTTCTAGCGACGTTCCGAGCCCCCTTTGTTAAAACTGGGTCATTTTGTTTCCTAAACTAACACACAAAAATATTTTTCTAAAACTGTCTTTTTTACTATCACAACCATAATATTCGATAAAATCGACATTTCGCTGTTCACTAACGTCAGGCCATCATCAGTGTACAAATGCAAGTCTTGAACAGCGACATGTCGATTTTAAATAAAATAATGACTTGAATATTTTTATGGAAAATAATGAGAAAACCCGTGTATGGCAAACTAAGGTAGTACTCGTCCGATACTAATTTGGTATCGAAATGGTACCGATATCAAACTAGTATCGTGCGAGTACTACCACTTTGTATCGGCTCACAGCCTTAAACTCAAAGATTGTGCTGGCTAATTTTCTTTACTTGCATGTAAAAGTAAAATACTACATTTTTCCGAAACACACGTTAAACAGAATGGCATTTTTGTAACATACGTGTAAAAATAAGATTATTAATTGAGTAAGTGGGTTCGGAAATGGCTTAGTGCATGATTTTGCATTTTTATCAACCAGGCTATAGGGACGCCAAACCGGCATTTGAATAAATGGCTCGTTTCCTAAAAAGTCCAAGCACTACGTTTAAATAAGGGTGACTGTGCGCTTTTTTGAAGTACCAAGGAAATTGAAAAACGCGTTCGGTACCGGCTAAATGACTGCGCGTTTCTTTTGACAAGAAAAAGGCACATAAAGAACCTGTGGTAAGCTTTAAAATCGGCAGGAAAATATAGGTCAAAGTAAGGCTTAATGCAAAACACGTGAAAACAAAGATAACGCCCCTTTTCCACGAAAGAAACTCTCGAAACAAAACAAGAAACCAAGAGAAAATAGTTAGAAACAAATGCTAAGACAAAAAGAGAAAAAAACGAAGAAATTTAAATGCTAAGAAGAAAGAATAACAGCTTTGAATGACGGCCTTCTACACAGAAAAAGTGTGGTATTTTTTAGAGTTGAAACGCTAGAAAAAAGAAAAACAGCTCAAAATTCGTGCTTAGCTGAACAAAGCGGTCTGAAAATCAAGTGGGTGATTTTTCTCAATAGATCTATTGATTGTGTTGTGAAAGCTACTAGATGACTACACGCACCTTTTTCACTTCAAAAAAAGGAAAAAAAGCTCAAAACTAAGAAAAAATGTATAAGAGATCAAGGAAGTACTACATCTTGATATACTTAATGATTGTGCGGATCAGCTATGCGGCTTTTGGCCTTTTAACCGCTTGAAAAAAGGCAAACAGTGAAGACAATCGGCCTTGAAGTGAGAAAAACGGCCAAAAAGGCCTAAATGGCTTAATTTCTCGTTCACATTTGCGTAGTTTACCATTTTAAGTCTGAAGCGGGTTCAAATTCGGTTTTGAACACAGCAAAACCGCCAAATGCGACCTTTACCAGTTTTGAAACGCAAGAAAAAAGAAGAAAAAAAGGGGGAAAAAATTGGCCCTGAAACCAAATAAAGCAGCCCAGGCCACAAAATCTGTCGCTTTTCACTCAAAATTTGTAAGGTTACGTTTAATTCACGATAAAAGCGAAAAAATAAACTCTTAATCACAGAAAAATTGCAAAGTTCAACGTTTATCTATCTTGAAACGCTAAAACACCCAAAACGGCCCGAAAAGTCGGCCTTGGTACCAACAAATCGGTCCAAAAGGCCACAGGGAGGCTTTCATTTGTCACTCAATATGTGTTATGTACGCATCTTTACGTTTAACAAACGAAAATAAACTAAAAAAAATCGGTCTAAAACATATATTAACGAAAAGTGCGGCCATTTTAGTCCAAAAACGCTAGAAAAAAAGGAAAAAAAAACGTCCAAAGAGGCCAATAAGACTGTCATTTCTCACTTAGATTTGTAATTATTTCATTTTCAGGTTTAATAAACGCCAAAGTCAAAAAAAGAGCGTTAAATATCATTCCAATTCACATAAATATGGTAAAAAGTGCAGCCTTTTGCCTTGAAACGCTAGAAAAAAGAGCAAAACATAAGAGACCCAAATTCGGCCTTGGCACCAAAAAATCGGGCCCAAATGGCCACAGCGAGGGGAGCCTGTCACTCCTCTCTCCCCACAGGCGCGATACCGGAAACAAGGCATCGAGTCGTCAGTAGCCCGGGGGCCCTGATGGCCTGGATGGAGCGTTTGGTGCAGAGCACAGAGCAAGAGCGCGCGAGCTTGTGTTACGCTTCGTCTTAGCACGGGCTGGCTCCGATGCCTTACGTTTCGTCCCACTCTACGCAAGGCACTACACTGCTGTTGTGTTTTGATTTTTTTGGTATTATTGCTAACTTGTGGTGATGTCACCTCTTATAGTTACCATTAATGGAAAACACAATGTACAGCAAAATCACTGCATTTGCGTTTTTCTGATTTGAGAAACTTCTCTTTTCGCCTAAAAAAGCTTCTATTCGACTCTACGCAAGGCACTATAGGCTACTGCTGTTGTTACTGTTGTGTTGATGCTTTTTGTGTTGTTTCGAATTTGTTGTGATGTCACCTCTTATAGTTACGGCGGAAAGCCAATTGATAGAAAACACTAATGCAGAAAACAATTTTTTGTGTGCTTGCTTTATACAAATTTACAACAAAATTCGCAACTTTTTTTCACAGCAAATCGATTAATTTCAAGATATTTCAACAAATGACAATTCAATTTTGTACTAACTTTTATAAGTGATATTTTGAATTACTTCTCAGTCACATTAACTGAATATCATACATAGAGTCTTAATCAAGATGATGTCGATCTACTCGACCTTTTTGGCTTGCACTTCATTATAGGCTACATTACAGATACGTGCATTTACCCGACAATTTTATGTTTTTTGATAACGCGTTTGGTGCAGAGCACAGAGCAAGAGCGGGCGCGGCTTGTGTTACGCGTTGTCTTAGCACGAATGGCTCCGTTACCTCAGCGCCGAGACGTACGGTCCCACTCTACGCAAGGCACTATGCTGCTGTTGTGTTTTGATTTTTTTTTGGTATTGTTGCTAACTTGTGGTGATGTCACAAAATCACTGCATTTGCGTTTTTCTGATATGAGAAACTTCTCTTTTTTCGCATAAAAAAAGCTTCTATTCTACTCTATGCAAGGCACTACTGCTGTTGCTGTTTTGCTGTTGTGTTGATGTAAAATGATGGTGTTTTGATTTTTTTTGGTGTCGGTTTGAATTTTTGGTGATGTCTCTCTCTTATAGCTGGGACTTCGGAATATCTTGAATTTTCCGAGTTTTTCACTTAAAATTATACCACGGCAAGCCAATTGATAGAAAACACAAAATTCGGCGAAATCAATGATTGTCGTTTTTCTGTGCCTTTTTTACACAAATTCACAACAAAATTTTAAACTTTTTTACAACAGATCGATAAAGTTTAAGAATTTTTATAACATGACAACTTCGTGTTTCTTTTATCTCAAAAAAGTGAGTTTCATGCAAAATTGATAAAGTTTTGTGTTGTGAGAAACTGCTGTTCTGGCATCAAAAAAAGCTTTATTGCAGTCTAACCCCGCACTATTGCTGTTATTAATGTGTGGTTGTGAATTTGCGGTGATGGCATCTCTTACATTCAAACAAAAAAGTTTCATGCAAATTGAATAAAAAAAATTGTTGCCTTAAAAATCTGTTTTAACTCAAAAAAAAACGTTGCATTCGCCATTGAACCTGATAAAACAGTTTTCCAATTTACTTAGACGTTACAAGCTTATCAAAAGCCCGATTATGTTACGTAAAAAATCGTGAGAATGCTTTTTGCCGCAAGCAAGACAATAAAGAGTTCTATGATGTAAATTTCGCCGGTTATCTCGCACAATTTCTCCTTAACCACACATCGTGGCAGCATTTTGGCAATTTCAAAGCTTTGTATACCAACATCACATTACACGTTTCTTTTGGGAGGATGGCAATGTATTGCCAGGTACTCTTTGTTGAGTGTGTTTTTACTCTCTTCTCCTATGTTCGTGCAAACTGGTTACGTCATTTTTAGAGATATACCGATATTCCAGTTTACCGATATTATCGGCCGGGATTTTGCTTTTATCGATAGGCCGGTAAATTTAGGCCGCTATTTACTACGAAAATATTACATAGTTTACCCAAAATTTTCACAAATTACCTATTTTTTTTGCATTCATTTGTTTAGCATGATTTTAAGTTAGTATGCAACATAAGAGTTTTATAAATATACGTAGACAAACTGAAATGTTATTATGCTTGGTATTTTTCAATTAATTCAACTTCCGACTATATATTCCAGGCATATACAAAAAATATCGGCATCGCTCCAAAAACGTGATATCGGTCGATCTCCAGTCGTTTAAAGAGCTGAAGGCGATTTTTAGTAATTCAAATAAATCCCTGTATAGAATACATGTGTTATACGTGCGAGTAGGTTATATGTATAGTGTATACAGATCATGTAAATCTTTATTATGTTGGGGTTTTACGGAGCAGTCTTTGTGAGCACGACCATATAATATTTTAATTATTAAGTATAGTTACTCTTAAGTTTTCGCATTTCGTTATGACTTTAGAGGCCTCGCTTAATACGTAGGGGGGGGGGACAAGTGGTTAAAAGTCGATGGAAGGGGTCACGGTACATAAAAGGTTGAGAATCACTGGTTTACTTTACAAAAATAACAATTTTTATCGATTTGTCGGTGTTGCATGAAATTTCTGGGGTTAGGCCCATCACAAATTTACAGTCAGTGCCGCAGTTTGATCATAAAAAATGCCAAAAATATTAAATGTCAAACAAAATAAAATAAAATGTCAAACAAAAGAAATATTTACATGAATGAATGCGTTATAATTAGCCATTTTAATTTTTTCTAAGTTCTGTATCTTTAACTTAATATAGTATAGTCATTAAAACTTTTAAGGAAGTCTCAAAAGACAGAACACCAAATCTATAGAAACGAAGTTTTTTAACTTGGTGGATATGCAATATATACCAGGGTACTATCCTAATTTAAAACAACAGTCAACCTTTTAAGTTTAATTTGATTATCGTAACTTTGTACAAATCGGTATCGTTTTTAAAGTGTTTAACATGGACAGGGGACACGTATAAACAAAACACAAAATAGGCTAAAAAAGAGAGCCGGCCAATTTTAAATCGGCCCAGTTGGCCGGGCCATAATGCTCCCATAGCGGACACGCCCATAAGAGGCCGTAGGCCGTCAGCTAATGTGCTGTGTCTTACGGTTCACGCAAATATCAACATAAACACAAAACCGTACCATTCGCCGCTGAGGCCACGGCCTTCAAAGTGGCCAGTTGTTAAGGCGGCCGGCTCCTTTTATTGGCCACTTTCAGTTTTAAGTCGATTTACGGGAATTTGCGAAGAATTTGCGGGGAGTTGGACGTAGTGAGAATATCAAAGCCCATGCAGACGTAGCATTTTGACGTTTCGAATATTTCTTAAGATAATGCTTGGAGGTTGTAGTTGGACGTAAAGTGAATATCGAAGCCCATACAGAAGTAGGCAGCATTTCGAATATTTCGAATAAATCTTTATTTATTTTTACCATCATTGGCTTGGGGAGTTGTTTTTTGTTCCGGCCAAAGATAAAAGTAAAAAATAAAAGCAAAAAAATATGAAAAAGATGTTAAGCTTTTGTCTTTAACGTACACGTTTCTCTCTTTAGCGCCACTTGGCGGGAATGCTTGACTTTGCGTTGTACACCGTGAGTATTGGGCTACTGGACATTTTATTCCGATATTATAATAAAAAAACGGAAACTGTTGTACCTTAATTTCATAAATTTAAATTGATTGTTGTCTTTAAAAATCTGTTGGGACACTCAAGTGTTTCAAGCTTTTAAATTAGGTCGGTAAGGTAAATAAAAACTGGGCACCACTGATCCAGGCAATTTTTTAGCAAAATAAACCGGTACGGTGAAAGACAATTGGAATTATCTAAGCAAAAATCACCCAACGAGTTTTTCACATCAAAAAGATCGCTGTCGCAAAAAGGCATTGATTGATCACCCCGTTATCAATCATCAGTCCGTCACACTGCGGGCTCTATAGGGGGACAAAGAAACCGTTCTTGCTGGTTTGCGATAAGCACGGGGGTCATTTAATGTGACGGAATGGTCGCCTTGCAAAAATAAACACCGCATAGTTGTAAAGAAACTGACCGTTTGCGCAAAGACCCGTTGGTTTAGCGGTCAGATAAATATTTATAACGGTTTGCGCTAGAGAAACGCCAGTAAAAAAAATAAGCAGTTGCAAATATGTTTTGAGAATATAATACCGGATCGGAGCCGATACCCGATTCCAAGTGACTGTATCGGTACTTGTCCGATAATATCGGATCGGAGCCGATACCCGATGCCAAGTGACTGTATCGGTTCTTGTCCGATAATATCGGATCGGAGCCGATACATGAAGTCAAGTGACTATATCGGTACTCGTTCTATACTAGGCCGATCCTATACCAAATATTATCGGAATTTCAGTCACGATTTACAAGCCTACGTAATTTGGTTTCGGATCGCGTTAGTTTTTGACCAAAGCAATCGTATTTTACGTTTTCAAAGTAAAAAATAAAGCAAAAATTTTTTTTTTTTGCAGTTGACAATGAATGTCGACGGACAAAAAATATCGCTTTCACGCTTTTTTTTTTTTTTTTTTAAATACAGCCACATAAAATTTGTCTGAACACCTGGACTTGGGTGATATAAGAGGTGATATTTAGGACGAGATAATGTGGACTTAAAACTAAGGAAATCCGATATTATCGTATAGAAACCGATAGCAATGCTTGGGTAGTATCGTTACTTGTCCGATACTTGGGCAGTATCGCTATATATTCGTTACCAAACCTATATCCTTATTTAAGCCATTCAAATGTCTACACGTTTTTCAATTTGAAAAAAATCCGAAAAATTAGTGAGTAACAGTTCAAAACAATACACCTTAAACGTTAAAGCAAATTTGAGAACAATACAAACGTTCAAAACAATACAAACGCTTAGATTTCAAAAATGTTTTTTTGTAGCAAAAATGACGTAATTTAGTCTGTCGAGCTTTGAAGACAAAACAAATCGTGCATTGGTATCGAATTAAAGGAATCCCTACTTAAAACTTTTATATAACGCTAATGGAAATAAGTAATGGGCATAGGCGTGGCTGCGGATGCAAAAATGCCCGAAAACTTACGAGAACTTATCACATAGACAGCGCACGAGCTCTTGTCAAACCGGAATGCATCAGCGAGTTTAGGGTGTGGCAAAAATGCGGTGGCGAGCGGCCCAAAAACCAACGGGCCTTTCTCATTTGCTTCGGCTACAAACTAACCACAGAGGATGAACTTAAACGGCTAAACTCCGTTGAAAACTAGTCGAGCAACTTTGTGCGGCGTTTTTATGTAAAACTAACTAGGGAGGTTTTTCTTTTTAAGGGGATGTGAAATGTATACAATCCCTCGGTGTTGTAATGACTTGAGTCAATGACTTAAGTGCACTTTAAGTCGCTGTTTAAAAATGACTTGACTTTACCTTACAGTCTTTTAGGTAAGTAATTACCTTTTACTTGACGTTTTATTCTGATACCGATTTTAGACAAAAATGAATCCCGATCTGATCCGATACCAAATGACGTCATTACTATGCTCAAACAGAAAAAATAGACCAAATTAAAACGTTTAGGGTTTGTTTTCCAGATTGTTACGTAACCATTTCCTTTTTTGTTCAGAAGTTAAGTTACACCCAAACCTACTAATGTTTTAATAAATTCAGCTTATAAGTTAAAATCGTTGCGTTTATTCCCAAATCATGGCTAAAATTTCTGTATTAACTATCATATCGGCACTTATACCGCCCCAGTATCGGACGAGTAGCGATAATAGCACTTGGTATCAAGTATCGCCTCCGATCCGTTATTATCGCTCATCCTACTTTCACGGTTAAGCGGCAAAAGTGCGATAAGGCGACCGCTTTTCGGCGAACCGCCGCTTTAACCGCATTACCGGAAAACGCAAGCCGCAATTTGCCGGCGCATTCCTGGGGAGATTACAGAGAACGCGAAAAATGTGACCTTAGCGCATCGGGCCAGGTGAACTCTGACCTTTGCGTATAATGACTGGTTGCGGCATTACGAGTTAAAACGGCCAGTTTTTTGGCCGATTTTTAGGGAAATGTGGCTTTCGCGCTACAAACCAGTTGTTCTCGAACTTTCTAGAGCAGGATTTCTTAACCAGGGGTGATAACTGTTCCCAGGGGGTTGCGGGGATGCAGAATTAGCCACAGACAATGTATTACTGCAATTTATTTATTTGCTAAGTTAAATGTAAAACTGACTCACATTTTGGTATTGTGTTAATGTGTTATCAGTTACATGTATAAAAATAAAATTACAAAAATAAAAAGGATTTCTTAACCGGGGGTGACAATCAGAATTTGATCAATTGTAATTGCGACATTTTCATTCTGTGTAATTCCAATTTTAATTGTAGTATGCTAAAATTTTGGCTCAATACATTGATATTGGAGAAAACACGAAGTTTCGATGCAGAAAATTGTAATTGATATAATTAATTACATTTTTTTTTTAAATTGTAATGTAATTGAAACATTTAAGGGAGTAATTGTAAATGAACTGAATTAATGTGATTGATTCAACTCTGGTGACAACTGTTCCAAGGGGGTGCGGGAATGCTGAATCAGATACAGAAAATCTATTTCTGTTTTTTACCTCCTTGAAACAAATTTAACCATATGAACTACTGCACCAAATCAAAAGGCAAAATAATTTTGGGTCGTGACCCACAGGTTGAGAAACTCTAAATTACATCGATTGATCAAACGAAGGTAAACAACTTTTCAGGTATACAAGCCGGTATGAAGTCCCAGGCTGCTACAGCACTGATACTAAACAGGGAAAACGTCACAAAACTTGGGTAAAATCGGGATTTATGCTTTGTTAAGTGTTCAAATAAACAAGCAAGGATAAAACGAACAAAACCCGCCCCAATTTCACCCTTTTTACCCACAGAATCACACACACGACTTATAAAGCTCCAAGGTAATAAAAAGCAGCGCGTTCAAGAAGAGGCCACTTCTAAGAGCTTAAAATCTGGCCAGAGCGAGCAGCGGAATTCTGACAAACGTGTTTTAATTGAGAGCTATTGGCGCGAGAGAGACATACTGTTACAGTATAAGCAAATAAATACGCCCTTTGCGATTGGCGAGTGCTACAAGTCGCTTCGTTTACAGGATTAGCGTCGGTTTTATTTTCTGCTAATGGCGGGTTTTGATTTCCCGCAAGGCTTGCAATGCTCAGCGACGGATGGGAAAGCCGTAATTTTACGGGAGACCGGAAATTAAAAGTTGCAAGTATTCGGATGTGAAACGGTAAATTATTCTTCCAACTTTAAACGTAAAACCTCAAAGAAACAAAAGAAAAAAATTTCCAGGCAAAAAAAAAGACACATTAATCCCAAAAAGAATAAATATAATTAGGGATTGTCCGATAATATCGAATCGAAGCCGATACTCGATACCAAGTAGTAGTATTGGTGCTCGTTCGATACTAGGGCGGTATCGGTACGATCCCAGTATCGGACGAGTACCGATACTACCACTAGGCATCGGGTATCGGCTACGATCCGATATTATCGGACAAGTACCGATACTACCACTTGGTATCGGGTACCGGCTACGATCTGATATTATCGGACAAGTACCGATACTACCACTTGGTATCAGGTATCGGCTACGATCCGATATTATCGGACACTCCTATGTCACATTCTACTTACAGATTTCGCATAACGTGCAACGTTTTCCATGATCCTTGAACCCAATTAACCAAAGACAATACGCGCTGAATTTTAAAGATGACCAAACAACAACCGAGGTAACCAACCTTAATCTGCTTCTCCATTCGCTTTTTGTCCTTGTCCACTCCACCGGTGGGTGGCGCCGCTGAGTCCTGTTTGATCTGCTTTTGAAGAGCCTTGATTTCCTTCGTCATCTTGTCGTTTTCCTTCTTGGCTTGAACGAGCTAAAACGTCAAGGTTTTCAGTGAAACTTTAGGAAAATTTAATTGAACAAGGGACATGGACAAAAATAAAATGCGTTAAAATTCCTATAAAACACAAAAATCAAAATATATATATAGGTTTTGGTGTCCTATATAAACCCAAGTTCGTATATATCGTGCCATGCGTTTATATTTTGATTCGCGAAATAAATTTACGCAAAGTATTTTGTTTTAAGGAATCTATAGAAAATTTAAAAAAGGGCATCGCCTTTAAAAAAATTATCTCAAAGATTTTAACGCGCTCACACACGAACACATGCAAGTCATGTTGTGTTTTAAGGTTAGTATAGTTTAAGTAAGGTAAATTAGTTGCCGGTGAAACAAATTCGGAAAGTAAAGAGTCACAACGTATGCCTGAAGTCTTCAGTCTATTTAATTGTTGGGATTCAAACGCATAGGCACACACACACACACACACACACACACACACACACACACACACACACACACACACACACACACACACACACACACACACACACACACACACACACACACACACACACACACACACACACACACACACACACACACACACACACACACACACACACACACACACACACACACACACACACACACACACACACACACACACACACACACACACACAAACACACACAAACACACACATGTACATGAAAGCTACCAGACATGTATTTTACACAAAAACACACAGTAAGACACGAACAAGCTACATTTTGTTTCAAGGTTTATTTTGATTCTTCTATCGGGGGGAAGGCGCATAGCTTAAGCCTTCAGCAATTTTTTTTTTTTTTAATTTTCACCGGACAGGCGCACGCAAATAAATAGATTTACCATGGCTCTGCTTTTCTGGAATTGTTGTTCAAAGTCTGGCTTCTTTTTAATTGAAGCGGTTTTCGGTCGTTCGCCAGATGCCACCGCTGCACCTGCTGCAACTCCAGCCTGGACGAAAGTGGGACTTAAATTTTATTTTTATATTATTAATACTGAGCTGAAAACTATTTCGTAAAAACAGCCTATCAGGACGCGATATGAGGGGCTAAAGGCCAGCCACTTAACTATATGAGAGTTTTTGGAATTTAAGGTGAGTTTCTAGAATTCAAAGCACATATATATTGTGTTGTTTCATCGACTTGATCATAAAAACAACCAAAGGAAGCGTCACAGTTCTTGTTTTATACTCACAACGGCATATAGCACCTAAATAAGCAGTTGTTTTTAACCTGTAGTACACCCACCACTTATGGTACGTGAACACTGAAAAGCTAAACAAACCTTACGCGGAGTTTAGGTTAACGAACGCTATTTGTTGTTGTAATGCGGCTACCATAAGGTAAATTACTGCTGTGCAAGTTTTTTCAAATATTCGATGCTTATTTAGATACTGATACCCAGTGGCGTATCCAGGGGGTGGGGTGGGGGGGTGGGGTTGGGGGTTCGGACCCCCCCCCCCCCTTTTCGTAGGTGATAATATCGTTTTTTGTTCGTTTTTTCAGCGTTTAAACTCACCGTCCAAAGCTGCGTGTTTTATAATGTAAGTTTTGCGTCTAAAGGTTCTCTTTTGCTGGAAGTTAATCGGTTGTTTCGTTTCTGATGACTTTTTTATTATTTATGACGTTATCACAATCGCTATTTTATGACGTCATATTCGTCACTATTTTACGACGTCATTAACGTCAGACGGAAAAACGGGGAATTCCCCAAGTTGAAAATTCGGGACCCCCCCCTTTTTAAATTTCTGGATACGCCCCTGTTGATACCCAATGGTGGTTTATTTCGTAAAAACAACAGCCTTATTTATACACTAAAAACACGTTTAATAATGCCGAATGAAGAAACGGCGACGTCTAGCGGAAATTAAATTTAAAGTGAAAATATAAAAAATATTTGGTTATATTATAACAATCGTTGCTACCATGCATAAGCCGACCGACATCACATTTAGTATCGACTTACCGCACCGGCTACTGCCGCTACTTGTTTGGTTTTGAGCGGAGACCCTTCGGCTGAAGTTACTGGTTCTGGAAATAAATAAATCTTGTAATGCCAAAGCAACACTTTGTAGAAAGAGGGAAAATGACAGAAAGCAATGTTCGAAACGATTGAAACACAAAGGTTTTAAATTAAATGAATTAAAAAAAATATTGCTAGAATATTGAAGACTAAACCAGTGTTTCTCAACCCATGCTTTGCGAGTCTAAATTGGGTCCCCATTTGATTTGGTTGGGTCGGCAACTAACTTCTACGAAATTTTACCTTTATTGCAGCTGAATTAAAAGTAAACTTGTATCATCACCAGTTAATGTTAATGTGTCTGAGAAATTAATCAAAACATCACCTTAAAAGGTGGAACGCAATTCATTATCAAGCTACATTACAGATCCGTGTACTGTATATACTCATGGTTATTAACATCTTGATAATGAATCCCAATCATGTACTAAGACATGGCTAAAATTATTTAAATTCAAATTTATCATGTTTAATGTCTTATATTTTGTTCATAAAGGGATTTGGGTCACCAAACTAAGCCTCGCTGTAATAGCTACGCTTTTTTGGTCGCCGCCAAAAAAGCTGGAAACACACAAGTTAAATTAATATCTAGATTGGGTGTATATTTTCAAACAAAAAAAACACTTAGAGAGCAGATATTTTTAAAAAAAGAGTATATATGCATAATTTAGTTCTTGTATAACATGCACGACAGATGCACAACTTAAAAAATAGATAAATTTAGAAAAGTTTGCACTCACCGGATGGCGCAGTTTCATCGACCTCGTCAAATTCTTGTGAGTCGTGAACCTAAAATAAAAAAATCAAATAAAAAAATCGTGAACCTTAATGGTTTAAATGATAATCGTGAACCTTAAATAGTTTAAATGATAATCGTGAACCTTACATAGTTTAATTAAACCATTACATTAAAACAATAAGATGAAGTCTTTCGCTTTTCGGGCGATAGACAATAATACCATTGCTTTAAAAGTTTAAATCAGGGGTCGGCAATCTACGGCCCGCCGGCCCGCCAAAGTAATTCATCCGGCCCGCCGCCTATTTGACAAAATAGACACGAGTCCATTTAACATGCTTTTTGACTATTTTAACTACGTAAGTGCGAAACCTTTCCCGCTACGCGCGAATGATCTTCATACATCCGGTTGGTTTACCTTTTGATGATGTCTTTTCAAATATACCAGTGCTTCTTAACCAAGTGCGTCACAGACAAACGGAATACGTATTTAAATTTTTTTGACATACCGGTATATTTTTTAACATTTTATTATTTTCGGCAGTGTACTAAAAATTGAAAGAAATTTAAAAGAAATACCGGTATACCAAAAAAAATCGAGCTCGCTTTGCTGGCCATGCACGCCCAGAAAAAGCGAATACTGAATTGGATTAACCAATAAATTTATCGCGTTTCTTCAAAATAGTTTTTAATTACACTGTTCATTAGTAGGATGAATGACGACGTGTGAACTCGAACTTTAAACCAAACAAACGTTTTTTTTGCGCTTTGCGCCAACACTTGACTGCTTCCTTAAATAATTAAACATGTCTTTAAGTGCAAAAAATCCAATACCCGCCTGATTTACAGTTGTTCTAACATTATAATAACACAATTATAAGTTAACTTATTGTGTGGCCCGCAGAGACCTTTCTAGTTTGGTTTAGGCCCGCGACTAGGAAAAGGTTGCCGACCCCTGATTTAAATGGTACCGGTGTAAAAATAATTACAAACAAAACAATATCTAAACGGTCTGCAATTTCAAAATCTGCGTTTCATAGTTTTATGTGCTATTAAAAATATTCGAAATTTGGTGTAACATAAACTTTTTTTATACTAATAAAACACAAACTATAGTAGGTAACAATTATACAATTTCCGCAACTTTATAATTCATGGAATATCAAAAAAAGCAACAAATAAAAACCTTAAAAAGTTATTTGAAAAAAATTAAATAAAAAAATATTCAAAAAAAAATAAAATAAAAAAATATGCAAAAAATAAAAATAAAAAAAATAATCAGAAAAAACAAAAAAAGGTCGCCATTTCCGCAATTCGTTCTACGAAATATTTAAATATTTAAAAAAACTGTTACAACGCCAACAAAACAACAAACAAAGCGGAATAACGTTTTTTTTATATTAATTTAGGATATTTTCCAACTAAACTTGCACAGATAAAAAAGTAAAAACTGTGCTTAATGAAAGCTTACGGTGCAGATTTTTTTACTGCTCTATTGGTAAAATCAATAGATAACGGTCGTATGCAAAAAGGAAACCAGTTGTTTAACGGGGAGCTACTTCAGGTATTTTGCCGCGATCGCCATAAAGTCGTTTATTAGTTAAAGCGCTTACATTTACTTCTACAGCCATGAGTGCCTCCATCTCAAGATCCCGGGTTTCTTGGTCTTGATTATCAACTTCATCAACATCCTCATCACTTGCAACTTCTTCAGCTGATTTCTCTGCTAAATTTTCGGTTTGATTAAAACCAGGCAGTCGAACCGTTTGACTTTTCCGGTTCAGGTTCGGTTCGGGTTCAAGAGTTTTTTTCGGAATCCGGTTCAGTTCCGGTTTCGGTTCGGAGTAATTTAAAAGTTCCGGTTCAGCTCCGGTTCGAACATTGTGATTTCAAAACCGGTTCATAAAGTTCCGGTTCAGATACAATATAATTTGCGTTTACAGGTTCAGGTTCGGTTAAGGTTCAGGTACCTTCAAATTATTCGGTCCAGATCTGGTTCGGCTCCTTAAAATCTTATAAAAACCGGTTCCGGTTCGGTTCCGGTTCGACTCCCTGATTAAAACTGGCCTATTAGGCGAGCTCAATTAGAAAATCCTTCTTCTGGCAGATGTTTTTAAATGTACCAACGTTTCAATAATAATAATCTATACGGGAAATCTTCATAAGGGCACTTATATTGCAACAGGGCAAAACATATATATAGCGCTCAAACAATAAATCTATAGAAATATTTCGTTCATTTTTTTTTACCAGAACGGTAACATATTCTCTAGTCGCGGGCCAGAAGGTGTGCATTTTATTTACTGTTACAGCTGTTTATCAGGGGCAGATTGAAGATTTTTTTTGCAAATGCAAATGTGATGCAAATTTTTATGTTTTATAGCTTTTATCTTTACTCGATTTTTACACTGATGATGGAGTTATTGCTGAAATGCTGCAAATTGCGAAATGTTGATTTTATCGAATATTTTGGCTTTGATATTTTTATTGAAATGCGTCTAGTTACATTAAAGAAGAAAAGAAGAAAGACGGTAAACCGTTTGTTTGTTTGTTTGTTTGTTTTTTGGCGTCGAACTTAAATCTACAAGGCGCAATTCATGATCAGGACAAAAATGTTGTAACAATAACACTTTAAGGAAACGCGATAAACTTAAGCGTTAATCTAGGTTATTCAACTATCGGTGTAATGTAGGTTCTGGAACCCCAAGTTAGAAACCTTGGCAGTAAACCTACCAAATTTTGGTAATACCACCAACAAGAGTTCTACATAAATGGGCAATATATTTATATATATATAAATAGTTTATTGTAAGGTTGTCACTTTTTTCCCAGTTGCAATAGCATAGCCCTGATGAACAGTCTCTGTATAGGTTATCTAAACCGTTGTACATTTATGAATAAAATATTTGCCGAAAAAACAATTTTATATTTGATACAATGCCTGGAAGCAGGAGTATATTCCTAATAACTCATAATAATTGCTGGCGTTTATTGTCACTCTAAAATCGCCATGATATAGTTTAGAGCGCAGATTTGAGTTCACAAGAGGAATAGCGAAATAAATCTGTGAATTGTGTCCTTTTTAAAACGGATCGATCTTTATTGAATCTGAAACCATTGGCAGCAGGTTTCTGCTTGACTATCACTGTTCTGCTTACGCGTGTATATTAACAATAAAACGTAAAGTTAAAAAACAGAGAGAAACGCAAAACTGGACATTTTTCAAAGGAATGTTGCACTGAATATGTGAATCATAGAAATCACCTCGACCCTTGCAAGATAAATGTCGACCTTAATTCCTGATCAGTAACAGCAAAATAATCTAGCAAAGCTAGCAATTCAGGTCAGATAGAATCTATTCTATTTGAATAAGATATACTGACGATGCCTTAGTTGGCGAAATATATATATATATTTTAAGATCTGGTTAATGTGTCTGACCTGAATTGCTAGCTTTGCTAGATTATTTTGCTGTTTCTCAAATAAATACATATGTCGCCATAGTTGGTTTCTAAAGTACAGTAACCGACTCCTCACGACAAAAATATTTATTTATGGCTGATATTTTAACAGTTACCTTGATCAACAGGCGGGAGAACTACCGCAGGCGAAACTGGTTCTGGTTCTTCTGAAACGTCTATTTCCGCATCTCCTTCAACTGTTGGCTGTATTTAAAAAAAATTAAAAAATATAACAAAGTATTACGTTACAAAATTGTCAAAAACTGTTGCCATGACAAAGTGTAATGTTAAACAACCATTTTTGTAATGGCTATACCCCTAAAACTAGTTATTACTAATAAATAAGTAAAATATATATTTTTAAGTTATTCTTGCCTTCTTAAAAAAATACTTTTGGGGGGTAGGCGAGACATTTATAATTGAGAATAAAGAGGACAAAATTCTGTTAAATATTATAGAAGCTTGTTTATCCAATTAATGCATAAACATGGCCCTAAGTGTAAAAAAAATTGTTTTAGAAAGTAGAAGGACTAAGGAACACAATACACGTTTTTTTTAGTAATTTCAATAAAAATATCAAAGCCATAATATTCGATAAAATCAACATTTAGCAATTTCAAATCAAGTGATTTTTACACTGATGATGGCATGAGTTATTGCTGAAACGTCTGTAAATTGCGAAATGTCGATTTTATCGAATATTATGGCTTTGATATTTTTATTGAAATTAGACGAACTAAGTTTTTTGATATAATAAAAATTCGCACACAAAACATACCAAAGTAATTTATTTCAACAAATTAGAGTTTTGTCGGGAAAAGAAATACCCAAACATAGCGGCAAGTTGAAAGGAATGAAATAGATAACATAAAAAACACCGCAATAATTTTGTGTTAAACTTACAGCTGGCTTAACTTCCACAGCATATAATTCATCGCCGGGAATACTTGCTGCGGGTTCAACAACATGAGAATCTGAGAAAAAAAAATTAATATGTCAAACATAATGAACTTGGACGAATATACTATGGCAGCAAGGTACTGTATCAACTATAAAATTGTTCATCTGACAAAGATTTTTTTATTAGATGTGAAAACGTTTCGATAATCTATTCAGGTAATTCTTCACCAGAACAGTGAATTAGCTCAAAATATATATATGCATAATGAACACAATGAAATCAGGTGAATTTAAAATAACTGAAAAAATAAATGCTTTGTTTAAATTTGTTAGGTAGAACTTAGATTTCAAATTCATTCTATAACGAACTTAGAATTCAAATTTGTTCCATAGCTAGTCCTATTACCACATAATAATAAACCAACACATCCATCATCTTACTTTCAATAACAGAAACGTTAAATTACTTTTTCTAAGGTCTATTAGCAGTAAGCAGAACTTGTAATCATAAAAGTAATATTGCCTTTATTACGGCATCACTTAAAAATCAAAAACAACAAAGGGGGCTGTAGCCAAGTGAAATGGTAAATAAGCATGCTTCAAAAAAAATGGCTTAATATTATTTTAGCCTGGTGGTCCTTAAACTTATGGGTAACAATTTATGACACCCTGCACGCATTTAGGCAAAATACTACACACTACATCATAATAGAGGCCAATGAAGCCATAAATAAAAACGAAAAGTTAAACTGTTGTATGATTAAAATATTATATTCTTGTTTCACCTAAAGACCGCTCAATGGTCCCCCACATAGAGGCCACAGTTTAGTCACCCTGCTTTAGCACATCAATCGTGGTCCAAACAATAACTATTATATGGTACAGAATAAAACTATTACCTTCTTCAGGTATAAGAACTGTCTTTTCCTTTTCATAAAGGTCTCCAATGATCTGTTAAAACAAATAAAATATAAATGGTAACTTTACCCTACAATTATGTATGACTTTTTTCAGTTAAGTTCATAACGTTTTGATACGAACATTTTTGTTGTCTTTACTGCAAAACGAATACATTTACTGGCGTTTTGCATAGTTTGAATGTGGTAGCGGTACACTCTTTATTTTGAAAACAACTAAAAAGCTCTTCTAGACTATATGTCTTCTAGACTGATTCTGCATTTACAGCAAAAGGTAGTTAAAATTAAAATAGAAATCAATATTATTTACCTTTTCTTCAGTTGTTTCCAACATTGCTTCTGCACCTTTAAGGCTCTCAGTGTCACTCTGACTAATTCCAGCATCTGTGAAAAATAAGAAAAAAACTTATTTTTCAATCCCATCAAAAGTCACTATTGTCATAATTTTTCTTAGTAAAACTTAATAAAAAAAGATTTTAATAAGAAAGAAAATACTTTTTTTTGTAAAACACAAACTCTATTTTTTTCTGATGTTGTTTCATGATAAATAGTTTAACACAATTTTCATAAAATTACCGGAATGGTAAAGTGTACTTTATACAATAATATGTAAAATACTCGATTTTTTTATTTTGAAGAGCAATTTACTTGCAAATGCAATGTTTCTGTATGACAAAAAAACAGTATTTTAAATACACAGTGAATGAACTGTACTATGCCAGGGTTCTTAAACTGGTGTCCATGGGCCCCATTGGGGCTATGTCAATTAGTTTTAGGGCGTCGATAAAACACTAATTAAAATCCTGGTGTATAACTTGAATAATGGAACTAATATTAAAAACGTGTTTAATAAAAAAAAAATCTTCTTAAGTGCATTTAGACATATTTCAATTTCACATTTCTTAAACCAAAACAACAGGCTACTCAAGTCCACTTGTATTATTATTAGGACCATTTTTATCTTAACCTAAAAAAAATTTTTTTTAACTTTATTTTTATCAAATTTTAACTTTATTTTAACCTAACGAAATTGATTGTTAGGCCACAGTTCTTCCTTGAATTGATGCCAGTTACCCAGACATAATATTCTGTCGATTTCAGACCCAAACGTAATATTTTGTCGAAAAGTCAAGGTGTTTTATGGATTATAAAAAGTGCGTCGGGTTTTTTGGCGATAGATTTAGCTTGCTTAGGCATTTTGGTATTACAGAATGTCAGCAGGCTATTCCTAAAATCCAAACTGTTGATCTTCCAAAAGACCACATTTATGAAGATGAAGTGTTTTATAAAAATTATTTAAATACGTAACAATAAATAAAACACTGGACAATTTGCATAAAAAGTTACTGCTGATCCAAGTGGGCATTGTGACATTTTTCTTGCTTTTATGGGTTAATATGGTTTATTTGTGTCGCAGTTCCTGATTTACAATGCTTCCACGAAGATTTTTACAAAAATTACTCTCAAGAAACACAAAAACTTTGTCAAAAGCCATAATTTGACAAATTAAAAATTTTAACCTTATTGTAAATTTTAACTTTATTTTAACCTATAAACTTCTTAGAAACAGTCCCCTAGGTGCTGAAAACAACTTTATTCTTTGATTCGTGGACAGACGAGGTAATTTTTAACTTTATTGACTTTTGCGGGCCCTAATTATTATGTAAGATGATGTTATGTCGAAAAATTTCATGCCGACATTGGTAAACGCGAAAGCAAAAAAACGTTAAGACATTCAAAAGTTTAAGAAACCTTGTGCTATGCATTTGTTTACAATGTAAAATATATTAACCTTTTGTAAGCAAAGGAATAGGAACTGGGATTCCCTTCAGCTGTTCGTGATGTGATTTAAGCAAAGCAGCTTTTTCCAGCAACAACGCTTTGTTTTTCTGCTTCAAGCTCTGCAAAAAAACAAAAATTAGAAATAGCCATATGTAATAAGAATATCAAAGCCCATACAGAAGTAGGTATAGCTATGTTGAAAATGAATAAAGAGTTATTCGAAATGTCCAAGATGATACCTACTTCTGTATGGGCTTTGATATTCTTATTACGTCTTACTACAACCTCCAACCATTATGCTCCAAAGAAATAGCCATGCTGAATGTTTTGGGTGGTCATTCGATTTGGTTACATTGCCTACTGCTTAACATGGTTAGATTTATTGTGGTTGGTTCTGAACAAGATTTCGTCAAAATTTGAAAAAATTGTGTGAAGAATACAAAGACATGGCGCATAATTCATTTTTTAAGCTACTACTTTATTTCTGTTTTGGTTAGTTCAAGGTTACAAAAAGTTTAGCGAAGAAAACTGGGTAATCAAAGCTTCGCTGTTATAACTACGCTTAGCATTTTATGTCGCTTCAAAAAAATAACACAAAGCCTAAAAATAGCCCTTTTAATATCAGGTTAATTTAGTGTTCTTCATAAATTCAGCAGTAAATGCTAAAATGACCTACCAAAGCACTATAGAATTGCAAGAGAAAAAAATTTTAAGACAATATAAGAAAAATTAGAAACAACCTTAAAGGTTTTAAGGTTCAGCAAAGGTTTAAAACAATCTAAGAAAAAGTGGAAACTTAAATATTCAGTCAAGTTAAGCTGAGCACTTTCGGGAGTAATAAATCTTCCACAAACAATAAAATTTAAAAGAAAGATTCTTGATTTTGTATCAGAAGAAGTAAAGGCTGTTCATAAAAACAGGTATAAAACATAACATCCTTGTTTTCTTTCTTTAAAATTTTATGTTTTATACCTGTTTTCATAAACAGCCTTAAATATCATCCAGTCAAGTTAGAGTTCTTTATAAATTGAGACTTTAGCAAATACCTGAATGGTGTCCAGATTGTCATTTGAAGAAGTGAGCAGCCTTGCTTTAAGTACGGCAATAACCTGTCGGAACTGACTGATGCGCGCCTGGTATTTGCTCTGCATCTCTTGAGTAAAATGCTGAAACTGGTCCTGGAAATATATTCAAAAGTGTAAGATTTGTGGTATGGTAATTGAACTTAGGCACACTATGCACAAATCAGTGATGTAGCTTGATAATGTATAAAAGCCAAAAAGTAGTCTAGAGATTGACCGATATCACTTTGTTGGACCGATACCGATACCTGATTTTTTAAAATTTTGTTAAGCGATACCCGATTTTTATATATATACCTGGGGAATGTTTTTTTTATATACCTGGGAAATGTTTAAAACTTATTTTTTTGTATTAATTTAAAATAAAATACAAATAATATTTAGTTTTTATACCTTTTTTAATTATTAACTATTATTTTGCATATTTAATTGGCGTGATGCTAACCCAATTTTTTTTGTCAAAAACTGGGTAAGCTGTTTGTTGTACAGGAAAAACTATATTATTTTTTCGTACTAAAATATCGGCCTACATTTACAGATACCGATATATCGGTAGAAGCCAAATTTTGGCCGATATTATCGGTCTATCTCTATATTTGACATCATCTTGATAAAGAATGCACAACAAAGCATTACTCTGTGTTTATTTACTCTTTCTTTTATTCAAAATACTGAATGCTTGAGTTAAAGAAATGGAGTTACAGGCTTATCACAATTCGTTACCTTCTAAAAATATTAATTGATGTACAGACCTAAAGTTTGTTACGGTTAAAGTCCTTGTTAATATGCAATAGCAAAATTATACTTTACTTAAATGCGGACTTTTAAGTTTTAGTTTATGTGCACTTAAAATCATATAAATGCTATTTTGTAAGAATATTATTTTGTTTTTTGGCCATAAGAATTGTTATCAAGTTATATACTTGCTTTAGCAAAGGTCAAGATAAGAAATAACACAATTGTTTTTAGGTCTAATCAATGCAGCTAATTATTTTAAATTAGTACAAATGCAACATTGTGTCTAAAGCAGAGGTCACAAATTTTTTTGCACAAAGGGCCGGACAACTGTAAGGATTGATGATAGCAGAATTGATACAAAATTTTGTGAAAAATTTTTGGAATTATATTAACTTGAATTTATAATTAAATGAAAAATGCAAGAGAGACATTTCACTTAAAATTTATAAAACAAAAAATTTTGCTACACCTACAATAAATCAAAAAGTTCATTTTCCTACTCATACCTGTGTTTCACTTTCAATAATTTGATATTGGTTTTCAATCTTTCCGACAATCGACAGATGTGTCATTTTCATGTCCTTCATGTCGTCCACGATTCTACTGATCATAGAGTGCGCATACTCATAAGGAATGTACGCTGTCTCGTTGAAATCTTCCTTCAGTTTTAGACCGTCTCTACTTTCGTCACTTCGGAGGGAAGTTGAACTTTTCTTAATGTTTTCAAGCGATTCCAGTGATTTGTTGTCAGGCTGGGATAAAGCAGATTCTGAAAGAAAATTTAAATGTTATATACCTTTAGTTGTATGTAGAAACAGGATGCAGCAATCAATGGTGCTACTGTTATTTCTCGACTTGCTCTGCTCTGAGCCTGTGTAGCTCAGTTGGTAGAACGACGGTCTCGATATGACCGAAGTCAGGAGTTCGAACCTCACCATGTATACACTATGCACAGATTTGTAAGGTAGCGTGATAATGAATCTCATAGTCAAATATACGTCAAAAATCGGCATAAAGACGTTTCGATACACTTTTGTATCATCATCAGTTAAGAAATTACTTTGAGATTTATTATTAATTATAAAGAAACAGATATTAATTTGTGCATATTTCAGATAAAGGACTAAAAAATAATTGTGTTGTTGTTATCCCAACTTACAAGCCCAGAAATCAGTGGTTTTTAATGAGTGGGTAATGACCCCAAACGGGACAAATTGATAACTTAAGGGGGCTGTTTTGACAACGATATCGTTTTAATGATTATTTGAATATTCTTTGAATAATATCAGGTAACAACTTTATAAAGAGCGTCAGTTTATGTCCATTGGAATTCTTTATGGGCAATTCATAAAAAAGAAAAAAAAAAAAAAATGGGTCAGTCTAAAACAGGGATGTCCAACCTTTTAGCAGAATGGCCGCATTGCCACTTTAAAACTTTCGATACACCGCAAAACCCATTAAATTAAAGGAGTGACGTCATAAGTTACGTTATATCGTGATGTTATAAAACAACTTAACTTATAAACACCCGCTCTTGCAGAGTGAACTCGTGCGCAAATATGCAAGTAAAGCTCGGCCCAATCGCTCGAAGAGCGAAAAATTGAGTTTACATATATCGTAGCATGCCATGGTACGACACCTTTGGGCTTATATATTTTCTTAAAACGGTCTGCAAAAACAGACATCTTGCTTAACAATGTGCGCAAGTGATCGATGGACATTTAAATGCGACATTAGACTCGATTATAGTCTCAGAAAAATACTAAATTAGGTCTACATCAAATACTGCGCGTTCTACACATTTTGATGATAGTTGAAACAATTGTTTTTAATAAAGGCTACTAAAAGTGATAATAATTGGTGGGTTGCACGTAAACATCAGGCGCATTGCGGCCCGCAAGCCGCGGGTTGGACATCCCTGGTCTAAAACATCTACTACCTTGTGGTACTTCAAGTGGAGTTTGCATTCTAGCACTTCTTTCTAAACTTGTTGATGCCAGCGCCGTCATTGGTCTTTGTACGAGTTTGGGTCCTTCCGAGTAGGCCTCCGGGGCAGTTCCAGGCCGTTCATCAACCGGCGCCACTTTGTTTTTCTTCTGTCGCCCTCGGGGACTGTCCAGTCGCGATTTGGAGAACTGCTTGAGTGTCGGAATTGTGTAGGTCGCGTCGTCGATAGGCTGCGACTTTGCACTTTGAGGTCGCGAGGACGTCTAAAAAGATTTAAAATTTAATTTTAAAGCCCTTATAGAAGTAGGTGACATTTTGATCATTTTGAAGTTTTTTTAAGATAATGGCTAGAGGTTGTAGTTAGTCATAGAACAAATATCAAGGGCCATTTAGAAGCAGAAAGGATGTTGAAAATAAATAGGAGATTTTTAAAACATTTAAAATGCTTTCTACTTCTATATGAGCCCTTCATATTCCTACTATGTAGACCCAACCTATACTACCAACCATTATCTTGAAATTCAAAATGTTACCTACTGTTACTTCTGTATGGGCTTTGATATTCCTATTACGTCTAACTAAAACCTTCAACAAATATGCTTCCAAATCAATATAAACAGATTCGATTTATGTTTTAAGCAACTTAAGAACTCAAAGAAAAAAAGCACAAAAATAGCACATAGATAGTGTAAATACCTTACAGTTATTAAGTCAAGCTGCCCCTAATACAAATACAATGATTGAACAAATAAATGACTAGTAATTTACCTGACCTAAGTGCACTAATGTATTCTATTTTTTTTTACTTGAACAAAACATTAGTTTGTTGTTTAGCATAAACAGACGGTTTATGTCATAGTCCAGTTAGTATTTTCTTGTAAATTTGACAAACTACCCCCAATTTAGGTTGACATGCGTTTAAAGCAGGGGTGTCCAACTCAAACATGCCGGCGTGCCAATTTTCATCCTATAACTTCTTCCCGTGCCAAAGTTTAGTAATATAATTCTTTCTAATAATAAAAACGTGCAGTTAGCAGTGCGAATTACTACATCTAAATGTCTGTCAGTGAGCTGACTGTTTCACACCAAACTTTATAGTTATGTGAATGCTAGCCTCCACTACAATATAATGTTATAGTGTTAGAAGTAATTGTTAGTTGTCGTGATTGCAGCGATTGTTTTATATTGTAAATAAACAATGGCAATTTACTGTATAAAAAATTAGGTATTTTTTACAATTCGCTGAATAGCAAATTAAGTAATTTAGAGGGGCTTGCATGCCATTTTTTATTTGGTCGCATGTCACATTTGGCACGCATGCCGCTTGTTGGACACACCTGGTTTAAAGCATTATCACATAAAATACTCGATGATTAAAAAGCTAATTTTTTTTAGAAGCAAGATTTTAAATATATTTTGTCGGTTCACCTTTGAATCACTGTTTTCCTGGAGATCCACAGTAGATCCTGGGAGCATGACTTCACTCATCCTGATAAGCTTTGTAAGACTTGTCAACCTCTAGTTTTTTAGTGCTTGTGTTGCTTAAATATAAAATGCAATAAGCATGCCTGCCGAACAATAAGTAGTTAAATTTTATTGAACCTTGGGGATATACATCCAATTACATAGGCAGTGTTAAATCCAGAATACACAGAACAATTTTTCGGAATAATCCATGCCCCTAACTATAAAAATTGTGTTTTACTTTTTAAGCGAGAATTAAATTGATTCTAACAGATGATGATACAAGCAGTTTGTGGAACATCTTCCTAAACTGTTTTTCTTACACTATTTTTGCTCTTTTTTGCTGCATTTTAAGCTGATTTTCATAAGATACTTGATGTATTTCTACCCTGACTAATATTATGCCTGTATTATACGCCATTAGAGCTCACTGAAGTGTAATCAACACCCACCAATCGACCTTTTCTGTTGGACACTTGATACATTCTATGCTAGCGACTTGAACCACCACGTTATGTTATTGTGGGGTGTGTTCATCAACTGTAAAAAAATAAAGTCAATAATTTATCAATCAAGAATATATATTTATTATTTGAATATTTTAAAAGACTTAATTTACTTCTTAATTGTTTTCGCATTTTCTTCTAAAATGCAAATCATGGGTCTTGACACCCACAGGTAAAGTCTAAAATGCACTAAGTCTTAGTATAACATGCAATATTATTGCAATGTGAAAAGTGGGAAAATATTAGATTAAGTGGTGCTATCAGTAGTCATCCGATATTAGGGTTGTATAGGTGGCTATCTGATACCAAATTACTAAAAATTTCACCCAATGATTCAAAATCCAATGCAGTGATTTATTCTTGCAAGTTAAATTTATCAAAAAATTCTTATTTAGTTTTAACAACTTAGAATAACTTTACTTCTATTGGCTTACGTAAATGTCAGCCTAATAACCACGAAAAGGGCCTTAGAAGGTTTCAATTTAACCTATACTGTTTGTTTGTGCCCTGTAATGCCACCACTTGATATCGAATTGCAATAATTTTGGTCCAAAACATCCGGCTTTAGATTAAATAAATATCGGATATAAATACCCCCTAAATAAATACCCCCTACTGGAAATTAAGGCAAATCTTGACTAAGGTTGATTGGGTAAGTAGGTTACAAAAAATTGGGCTGACCAGATAACCAAAGTCCAGTGAAGAGAATTGGAAAATCGTTGTCCTAAAAGTGCCAAGTTACGCCATTGGTTCCAACTAACTGCTTACAGTTTAATATAAATTGACATCACCTATGTCTGTAAGTTGTTTAATTCAGTGATTTAATTTATATTAAAAATTAAAACACAATATTTATCTCATCTGTGTAAACAGAATTGGAAAATCGTTGTGCAGTTTGGTCTTTTGAAAAAATATTAAATTTCCACTGTGGTCAATTTAAAATGTTTTAAAACTTTTTAAAATCTCTGCTATCATCTGCTAAGTTCTAACTGTCTTCGAATTTTTATTTCAACATGTAAAAATCAAAAACTATACAACTTAACTCAAATAACAACCCTTAAGATTTTTCTTAGCATATTTAATTAGGCCTGCAATATTCATATTTAGTCTAAAACAGATAAACCTGAATTTAAACAGAAAAATACAACTATGAATTGAACAAAATATAACTTAGCTAGCTATTAGAGGTTTATTTATATTTTTTCAGTATTTTATTGCAAACTGTGCAATAAAAATAGTATACAAATTATTTAAGTTTTAAACTTAAGCTCTTTCTTAGTAGTTAAAAATACGTCAAATTTAAGGCTACACAGAACCCTTATTTTTAATAAAACAAAACAATCACAATCTAAAAAATTATCACAAGATTTCAACTTTCAAATGGAAGGACACTTTCCAGTACAAAAACAATAAAGAACAAAGGATAATTCAATATTTGGAAAAAACAAGAGCAACAATCACCAAGTTATCTCTTCGTTGCTACAAACAATAGTTGATCATTAACTAGGGAATACCCCGAAAGATTTTCCACATGCGGCGGTATTGCTACATCGTTTGTTGGTTTTCAGGTGCTTGTCTTGAATTTTTTACAATATAAACAACCATTTAAACTGCTAACCAGTTTTTTTATAAAGAAATAAATAATGTTGTTTGTAGATAATTTATTTTTAAAACTAAAACCTTTAAAAACACAACATTTAATTCTGTTCTATATGCAAATAAACTTTTCAAATTGTAAATATTATTAAAGCCAATGAATTTTTGGGGCTATTTTAGATCAAAATACCACTTAATGCTTTTAATCTGAATTATTTCACTTGCAATCCATATGGTTAGCCAAACAAAACAAAAATGGCTACTATTTTAAGACAAGCGAATCCAATTGGTTATCCCTACTACAAAGATCATTGTACACGTGACGCAATCAATTAAGTTTCAAGTGAACTTAATTCGTCAAAGATGATGCAATTGTGTTAATTTATTATTTTCTACCGCAATTTTCCTTTTGTGTGTTCAGACCATGACGAGTTGAGCTCAAGTAAAATATAACTACTTCGTCTTAGAAACATGAAGTAAACCTATTTATGGGTAATTTATTTTTTGGTAACGTTTTAAACCTACCACAACGCACATTATTTGGGTTTGGGTTTGGATGGGTTAAGCATTATTAATAAATAATAAATGTAATATTACTTGACCCACCCAAACCCAGATGCTAACCCGCAGTCCCACACCCTAACTCAAATAATGTGCGTTGGGTTTTTAATTGTTAGAAATAATTTCTATAAATGTGTCCCTCTATACATGATTGCAAACTAAATATTTTAAATGCGTTAATTGAAGTTGTAAGGTAATTAAATTTGTGTGGTGCTTATAGTGTACACATTGGCATTTGGTCCAGCATCCATATTCTTAACAAAACTTGGACAACTTTAGATAGTTTTAGTTTTCTAATTTAATGAATTAAAGAAAAATTTTACTTATTATAATTCTGATATAAATGCTTGTGTGCTCTAATTGTATTTCTAACCTAATTTGCGCATTACTTTAGTGCTCTAGTTCTAATCTAATTCAGATTTTACAATAAAATGCTGCTTTGTCCAACAGCTATTTTTTCTCAGTCTTAACAAAGGATTTTAATTCAATGGAATTGATTATGAAAAACAAATATAATTTAGTTCAAATTCTAATTTAAATTCTGTTTTTCAAGAATTTGGTAATTTTAATTCTAATCTAATGTGGGAAAACTAATATATATGCTTTAATTTTAAAAGCTTACATAAATCTTGTCAAATACAGTAGATTGCAGGCTTAATATAGAAATTTGCTCTTGTTAAAGTGGTTTGACAAAAATTATCGTATAAATTTTTTATCATGGCAATAAATACATGTGGTATTTTTATGGGCAAAATAATCATCTTTAAAGTGACATTTACAAATCCACGGTTTACCTTTTTGTATTATTTATTCACCAAGATTAATTTGTTTTATTTCAATGGTTAATCAAAATGAATTCAAAAATTACATTTTCAGACACTATTAAAGCAAAAAAATCTTGTTGTAGATGTTTGTGTGAAAAGTCAGTGTTAAAGGTTGTCAAAAATATTGCCTGGCTACAACCTCTCAGAACTAAGTTTTTATTACAATAAGATATTTCACCAGTAATGGAATTAAATTAAAAGTTGTGCTTTGGTTAAAAAATAATGGCTGTCTAAGGTAACAACCTGTTAAAACCTAACTTTTTCTTTTTCAAACATATGTTTCACCAGTAACAGAATTAAATTAAAAGTTGTGCTTTGGTTAACTTATTATTATTTTTTCAATTAGATATTTCACCAGTAACGGAATTAATTTAAAAGTTTCGCTTAAATTAAATAATAATGGCTGGCTAAGATAACAACTTATTAAATTAAAACCTCTCTTTTATAATCAGGTATTTTACCAGTAACAGAATTAAATTAAAAGTTTTGCTTTGGTTAAATCAAAATGGATCCCACACTGACTGGAGCACAGCTTCGTTCCATGTTCGTAGATTTCTTTGTGAAAAAATGGGAGCACAACTACATCCACTCCTCGGGGGTGATACCCCTCGACGACCCAACCCTGCTCTTCGCCAACGCGGGAATGAACCAGTTCAAGTCAATTTTTCTCGGCACTATTTCTCCGTCTCATCCGTATGCTCAATACAAGCGTGCTGTGAATTCGCAGAAGTGCATTCGCGCCGGGGGAAAGCACAACGATCTCGACGACGTCGGAAAGGACTCTTACCACCACACCTTCTTCGAAATGCTGGGCTGCTGGTCCTTTGGCGATTATTTCAAGCGCGAAAGTATAACCTGGTCATGGGAGTTTCTAGTCGATGTCCTAAAAGTGCCGAAAGATCGCATGTACGTGACCTACTTCGAGGGAAGCGAAGCCGCCGGCCTGGAGCCTGACAACGATGCTAAAAACGTTTGGCTGGAAATTCTGCCGCCGGAGAGGGTTTTACGCGGTGATATGAAGGACAATTTCTGGGAGATGGGCGAGGTAGGACCGTGCGGGCCTTGTTCTGAGATCCATTACGATCGTATCGGTGGAAGGGACGCTGCTCATCTCGTAAACATGGACGATCCTGATGTTTTGGAGGTCTGGAACCTCGTGTTCATGCAGTTTAACCGTGAAAAGGGTGGGAAACTTAAGGAACTTGCAAAGCAGCACGTAGACACCGGAATGGGGTTGGAGAGAATTTTATCCGTCGTTCAGGACAAGCGATCGAACTACGACACCGATCTCTTTATGCCACTGTTTGACGCCATCGAGAAACGCACCGGGAGTCGACCTTATACCGGTCACATTGGGAAAGATGATGTTGACGGCATCGACATGGCCTACAGGGTAGTGGCAGATCATGCGAGAACTCTAACAATCGCATTGTCTGATGGAGGAAGACCCGATAGCACTGGTCGCGGCTACGTCCTTCGTAGAATCCTGCGGCGAGCAGTTCGCTATTCTTCGGAAAAACTTCAAGCCAAACCCGGACTCTTTGCCTCTCTGGTGCCAGATGTGGTGAAAATCTTGGGAGGAGCGTTCCCGGAGTTGACGGTCGACCCTGACCTCGTCATGGAAATCATAAACGAAGAGGAAAAGCAGTTCTTGAAAACGCTGGCAAGAGGACAGAAGATAATAGCTAGGAAGATAAAGTCTCTTCCAGAAGGCAATTCTGAGTTTCCAGGAGACACAGCCTGGCTTCTGTACGACACTTACGGCTTTCCAGTTGACTTGACTGAGAACATAGCAGAAGAGCATGGCCTAAAAGTAAATTGTGAAGCGTTCGAGAAAGCCAAGGCAAGTTCACGACTTCAGTCGCAGAATCAGGGCAGTAGCGCAGAAGACGCAATAGCTCTGGATGTTCACGCCCTTACTGAGCTTAAGGACGGTGGATTTCTTCCAACTAATGACCAGCTGAAATACAGCTACACAAGCAACGCAAACAACAACTACACAATGGAAGTGGCGTCTGCCACAATTAAGGCAATCCGTTTTGGCAAGGCATTTGTGTCGGAGGTTAACACGGGTGACGAATGCGGAATTCTACTGGACCGGACAAGTTTTTATGCAGAGCAGGGCGGACAGATTTACGACACTGGTTATATGGTAAAAGACGGCGATGACCAGACAGAATTCACCGTGAAAAATTGCCAAGTCCAGGGCGGTTACGTCCTCCATGTTGGAACTGTGGTCGGAAAGTTATCAAAAGGTGACACGGTTAAGATGTTTGTTGATATGTCGAGGCGCGAAACCGTGATGAAAAACCACACTGGAACGCATGTGCTCAACTATGCCCTCCGATGTGTACTCGGTGAGGCGGATCAGCGCGGCTCTCTCGTCGCTCCGGAGAGACTGAGATTTGACTTCACGGCGAAAAAGGCGATGACGTCGGAGCAAGTCAAGAAGGTCGAGGACATAGCAAATGAACTTATAAACAGCAACAAGACCGTTTACGCCCAAGTTACTCCGCTGGCTCAAGCCAAAGCCATTCAGGGGCTACGTGCGATTTTCGATGAAACCTACCCAGACCCGGTCCGCGTTTTGTCAGTTGGCGTTCCTGTAAGCGAGCTCATTGCAAACCCACAATCAGGCGAGGCTCTAAAGACGTCGGTTGAATTCTGTGGAGGAACCCATCTGTTGCTTAGCAACCACATCGAGAGGCTGATTATCGTGTCGGAAGAAGCGATATCAAAAGGAATCCGAAGAATCGTGGCTGTCACTGGCCCTGAGGCACACAAGTGCGACCGTAAAGCCGCTTTGCTTAAGAGTCGGTTTGAAACTATTCTTGCCGATGGGGAAAACGCTTTGCAGAAGAAGGAGAATCTCAAGAAAGTGAGCAAATCGGTCGCCGCGTTTGTCGAGGAAGTTGATTCATCCATCATTTCTCAATATGTCAAAGATCAGCTTCGGTTGCAGATTCAAACTCTCAAGAAGAAGTTTATTGCCGTCGAACGTGCTTCAAATGTTGATGCTTCAAAGGTCGCTCTCCAAGAAACGGAGACCAAAATTGCAGAGAACCCGAATTGTCCGTTTGTTGTCATGGAACTAAAGACCAATGCCAACACTAAAGTGTTAAACGAAGCTGTACGACTTTATAAAACCAAGTCGCCACAGACCGCCGTCATGTTGTTCAGCACAAACGAAGAAGCAAAGAAGATTGTCTGTCTGTGCCAAGTGTCAAAGGAGCTCGTCAATGGTGGGTTCTCTGCCAAGGCCTGGGTTGACAGTGTCAAGGTGGCAATTGACGGTAAGGGTGGAGGCAAGGACACTGACGCTCAGGCCTCTGGGAAAAATGTTGCCGCCCTGAATGATGCGATTGACATTGCTACCGAATTTGCAAAGTTAAAACTTGATTCCATTTCTTCTTAAGCAAGCAGCGATAACCTTACATTTGAATATTGTTGTGTTATTTGGTACAACTAGGTATTTACTTGCTGCATTTTGTTCCACATATATGTACTTTGCTTCATATTTTTTCCTGTATTCACCCAGTGAACCAAGATAATCCTTAACTAACTTATTTATATAACAGTTTGAATTAAATAGTTTGTTAGAGTTGTATGTAATGCATTTTTTCAACAAAGTTTTACCTCCAGTCACTTTGATCTTTTTTCAGCAAATTGTTCTGATTATAGGCAGCAAAAACTATTGTCTATGTTATATATATTTAAGACAGTTTTGCAATTTTTAAAAAGAAAAATAATCATATGCCATTTATTAACAATCGCCTTGTATTCATTTATATTGCAAACAGAAAATGTAGTTTCATTCTAAACACTACATGACATGTAGATAAGTTCCATCCAAATTGTTGCCATAAAAACTCAATGTTTCTGTTTTAAAAAATTATTGTTAGTTCATGTAGCATTACTATGTAGTTGGTGGTGGTATAAAATGTGGACACCAAAATTCTAATCATTGATATGTCATACTTTCATTTTCGGTTTTATGCAAAATTTCTACGTACTACCTTATTAAATTGATAATTGTCATCTTGGAATGGATACTTCATTTATCATCTTTGCAATTTGTTTGACTTTTGGTGTGTAGAGGGAATAAAATACCCACATGGAATGTAATGTGCTAAAACTGTTTCATTCTAATATCCATTCTTAGTTGTAACACGCCCCAGAGTAAAAATCATGTATAAATTCATATAGTTAGTGGTTAGTGTGATGGTTTGTTTACGGTGGCATAAGGCTGTTATGAAAAGAAAAGTATCCTGAAATATTCTTTTTTGAAAAAAGTCACAAAAATACTGCCACATTTTTTCGGGCCATGTCGGATTTGTACTCTTAACCCAGTCTGTATAAAAGTAATAGAGGTACACCAAAGAGTAAAAAAGTTAAGAGGCAGCCTTCTAGTCTAACACCCACAACATCGTTAGTTTCTTTAGGTTACAAAACAAGTTTATAAGTTAGTTTGATGACAGGAACAATGGCCATTAGCAGACGTGTAGGTTGAGATAGTGATTGTCATAGTTGCTTTAAGTAAATACAAACGGTTTTATGGATCATTGGACCAGGATTGAGAACTTCTCGTGGTCAATTAATCCGTTGCGCTTCGTTTTACCTTACAGACAAGGTTTCAAACAACATATTTTGTACCGAAATTATTTAACGTGTTTACGGACTTGTAGTCAATATCATATCTTATACGAAACGCGGCGTAATTATATGATGAACTTTTTTGCGGTCATAAAAATATCAGAAAAACGTCCAGCTGTATATTTGTTTTTCTCACAGAAGGCTTATTGATTTGCTACAAACGTTCTAAATAAATTTAATGAGTTTATCAACGCATGTTTTGGCATTATGAAAGAAAGTTCTGTTTAGCGGTTACGCATCGCCGATCAGCGCGGTCAGGCGTATCAAGAATGCCGGTTTGACCAATCAGAGCGCAGCATTTTATGTTATTTCTATGGTTGTTAGGTGACGCTGCTAGGTAAGCCAACATAGCCGAGAGTGTTCACAAAAAGTTGAATTGATTTGTGTGCTATCAACAAAGAAATGCCTTCACACAGCCAGCTGATCTAGGCTGAATGTTTTGCTCCGCAGACCAGGTATGTCTAGACCAGTTAATCCAGCGCCTGTAAGGCAAAGTCGCATACTTTGGTCAGATCTAATTTTGTAGTAATGTTGCTTACTACTGGATGTCGCATTTTAACAGTGTAATTGGTTTATAAAAATCTTGCATATTAAAAGGTTGTAGCCGATATTTATTGGTTTATTTTTTTTATTAGCTGTAAACTGCATTTAACATTATAAGTAGCTAAGATGTGCGTTTTTATTACGCTATAATGTATTCGCTAGTAAACGTTTAATTTATAAGGCAGTAAAAATTACAGGCTTGCCAGTAACGAATGCTTTACAACGTAAAGAAACACAAGCTATTAACATTGAAATAATTGAGAAACACTAAACTAGGGGTGTCGGGGCTCCAGGTTGGGAACTACTGGTTTATAGGGTCAAGGTTGAATGAGATCGATCAACATTCTAAATTCAAATTCACAAACGATCGCTTAGATAACAATATCAGTTTCTTGGTTATGTTTTTATTTGTTTAATATCCATCCATAAACAAAAGATTAACATGACGTTATATTTTGCCTGAGGATTGGATGTTATAAATTAAAGGTTAAGGGTTCCAACGTGGCTTAACTTTGTAAAAACTTATTGTTAAAAAAATTATCGCGGTACACTGTAAGAAGTAAGCGAGTTTTTCGTGTTTATTTTTTATTTTTTGGTTTACAGTTTAAGTCAATTAGTTTGTGAAAGTGTTTTTTTTCCGGTTGATTAAATTGTCCTTTCAATAATTAGACTTAATCGGATTAAAACGACGGGATATTTTAGTTTGGGGCGCATTAGTTAGCAAGAGTTTAGTTGAATGCTACTCCAGTTTTAAATCTCTGTGTGGTATGGGATTTTTTTAAATACGCCTTAATTTTATTCTAAGATAACAATATGCACATTACCTACTTTATTGATTTTTGCAAAATTTTAAACGCTTCTATATAACTACTATAAAAATGCGTTTAAAGTATGTTATTTGACTAGAAACGAGCTTCTAAAATATACTAAAAACTATTTATTTATGCCTGCGATAGTTAATGTGTGAAAAAAACGATTAAAATCACACCTTGTTGTCACTTTATTGATCCGTTGCCATACCCACCCAGACCACTATTCCGTCACAATGCACAACAAACATGCGTTAATGGTTGTTTGCCAGTTGAGTGCTGATTATACTAACGAGTGTGTGATTTTTGCGAATTCAGGTTGATTAAACTCTGAAAATGAACTTCGACTCAACCGGTCGAGCTACCAGAAGCGAAATTCATGAAAGGATAAGACAGAACTTCAGGACTTTGTCAACTTCCAGAATTTCAAGAAAGGTAAAGTGCCAGTTTTGTTGTATAAAGGTTTAAATCAGAGTCTCTCTCGGACTAGTTTGCGGGTTAGGCTACACGAACAGCTATCGTAAGTCATTTTATTTCTAACCAGAGGCGCCCGGGAGGGGGGAGGGGCAATATGAATATATACAAATAATAATAATACTTCAGTACCTATGATTTTAATATGTACATACAATTTTATATCAGTAGAAATTAACCCTGTGCAATTTAAAATCAGCGCTGTTGAATAGAGAACTCGCAGAGTAGTTTTGCGGATTTCCTAAACGCATATTCTTTGCAAGATTCATTGTTATTCTATTGCAAGTACTCATTTTGTTTCGGGTTTGCAAATTTTAAGTTTTGCCTAAAATGTTCTGGTTTAAAATTGTTGAAATTGATACAATCAAGTCTGTACAATGTAAATCAGTCTTGTTGAATAGAATTAAGGTTATGTGATTTAAGATCAACCCCGTTTAAAAAAATCACGACCGTTTTAATTTGGTGAAAATAACTGTTAAATGCAATGTGCATTTATCGTTTTTTTGTTGAAACTTCGCGACCCTCTTTAAATACATTGGTCCATTTTCTGAACTTGACAAAAAACTGAAATTCAAAGTCAAGGCTCGCGTTCAAAGTCGCGCAAAATTTTCCACTGTCTCCTGTGATGTCACAATCCATCCCATTGTCATCGCTATCTTCGAACAATGCCCCGACAATGGAACAAATCGAGAACTTTTTAGTCTATGACGTGGGATGCGAGATTTACCGTGTATTGTGCAAACTCGGCGGCGGCGTTTATGGCAAACATGAACTGCGAACTGGACAAAGCAAACGGGGTTTGTCGCCTTTGGCCTAAATCCACTCGAAGTAATGTCGCCACTGCGTCAATTATTTTATCGCTTGTCGGGCGTGAGTTCAAATATTTGCGAAGAAAACCCGCACCCAGGTTTGGGCTTGTCGACGCAAAGCTCTTAAAAACGCCAAAACTTTGCCATAAAAAATTTAAAAAATTTCTCACAGTTTAGAAAATTAACTAAAGCTTTATTTTTTGTACATGGTTTAAGGAAAATATTTCTTCACTTTTTTCATGCGCCTCGGTTAAGTTAGTAAAACATAGAAAATATTTAAAAAAGCTTATTTTTAACTTAAAATTACTCGTAAAACGTTTTTCCTTGGATGTTTTTAATAGTTTTTTTTTCAGTATGTGAAAAGTTCAGGCGCTAATTTTTTGTCCTGAGTTCGTACAATTCTTTTTTATGACAAATGTTTGGGTTAGGTAAAGCGGGTTAATTTTTATAAAGCTTTTTGGTGCAATTGCTCGAAAAAAACGCAAAACTTTGCCAAAAAATATTTTAAATTCCTCACAGTTTAAAGAATTCCTAAAGCGGTATTAAAAATATAAACATTACAAGGTTTAACTTTACCGGTGTTGATATAAAACCTTAATGTTTGTGTTTTTGTCAACAACAGGTTAGTTGATATCACATTGGGTTTAGCGAATTTTAGAAAGTCCCAGTCAAACTAAAAAAAAAAAAACTTAATTAAGGTGTTCAATTATTTTATCGCCTGTTGGGTGGGAGTTCAAATATTTGCCAGAAAGCCCGCACAGGGGGTTGGGCTTGTCGACGCAAAGCTTTTAAAATCACCTTTTTGCCAAAAAAGTCTTTAAATTTCCCACAATGTAAAAAATGAATGAAGCTGTATTTTATTGCTGCACATAGTTTAAGGAAATCTTACTTTACTTTTTTATGCGCGTGGAACCGAAAGTTTAGTTATAGGAATATTAAAAAAACTTTTTTAACCCAAAATAACTGTTAAAACGGTTTTTATTGGGGTTGGACGTATCTTGTTGGTGCAGTGTCTTAAAAGCATCAAAACTTTGCCAAAAATGCTAAATTTCTCACAGTTATGAAAAACAAACCGTTTTACGAAAAATGGCGAACGTTCGGCACATTTCTTGCCCAGAGTTAGTACAATTCCTATTTACACATTTGTTTGTGGTAGGTTAAAGGGTAATCTTTAAGTAGTTAAGTTCAATATTTGCTTTCCTTATATAAGCTAAATAAAAAAAATTAACTGCCATACGTCGAACTTTCACACTAACCCGAAAATCTAACGGCAATTTTCGATGAAACCAAAGGTCAAAACATACATCTACTCGTAAAACAATACCATTTTATACGATCTATTTACATAGCGTAAACACATAAAATAAAAACGTCCGGCCCCCTATAGAGTTGTGTGGTTAAATTTTCGGTTTACCGAACGACCTGTCTGATCGCGCCTTTCAGTCAAATGACTTGCCCGGACGAAACTTCTTTTTCGACTTCTTGAAAATTCTCAAGTCTTGTTTGATCAACATTGTGGGCTAAATATTTATACGAAGGGCATTTAAATTTAAAAAAATTTACGACACCAAAGTTCGCTGAGACTTAACTTTGTGTACATTTTATTACAAAAAGATGAGATTTGCCTTAAACAATCCACTAATTTGGTTCAATTTTAAAATAAATTTTGTGCTATTTTAGACCTTTGTGGATTTTCAAACACTAAATAAGGAGATGGGGAATTTAGTAAAACGCTTTATCGCCCTCTCTCTTTTTAATTATAGTATCACAAAATCCTAGCCTAGAGTTTCTCAATTGCACCCACCGGCTTACCTGGGATTTTGAGGTTTTTATTATCACTCCAATAATCTACCCGGCAATGTTGCAAGACGCATTTTTCCAAAACAGGGAGGGGCGTAAATTGTTGGGAACTCATTTTGGGAAGGGGGCCATAACTCATTAAAGATTAGGAATCACTCCCCCACACCAAGACCAACGCTTTGGTTTTCCTAATTTGTCAAGTTGATTGGGCGAAAAATCTCACATAAAGAAGAGTAAATGTCCCAAATACAAAAATCCCAGCGGGTAACTAACTGCACGTTAGCCTTTAAGCAAGGCAATAAATTACCGGGCGGATGCAGTTTACGAGCTTATACCATCGCCAACAAAACGGACGGTTACAAATCGGAATGCCGCAGAATTTATCGTCTTGTGATATCCTCTCGCGGGCGGTGTCGACGCGGCGTTTCGCGTCACCCTTTGTTACGAAACAATAAACAGATTATCGCGTTTCCCTTCCTGTGTCACAAAGCCCTTTAAAAAAGCCGGGTCCTTGTTTGAAATGCCTTGAGGTTTTGTTGGGTGCGAAAAGGGATATTGGGGGATCATGTATACCGGTTGTGGTGGGAATAACAGAGGGACAACTTACGTTTGCGCTTCAAATATAGGCCACCCCCGTTTTTGCGCTTTCTTGAGGGCATTTTTATTGAAAAATTGATAAAGCACAGCCTTATTGCTTTTTGTTAGTGGTTTTATAAGTCAAGATGTGTTAAATGTTTTGAAAATCTGCCAGACACATTTTTCTACAAAAACAACTTCTTTTCGTTTATTTAATTTTTAAGCCCTTTTCACATAGAAGCATTGGAATAAAAACAATCATTTAAAGACGGAAAAAAGTATTTAGTATTTTAAATGATGGGAAAAACATATGAGTAGGGCGACTTTTTGCAATCCGTGTGGCGTTTTTCATGCTTCCAAAAACATTTTTTTTGCACATAATAAGCGAAAAAGGCGATTGTATTGCTTTTGACGTCGTTTTGAAATCATACAATGAAAAGCGCTTTTTGCAGCAGTGGGACAGTTTTCGTTTTTTTCCTACTTTAAAATCAACCAAACCTTTATTTTTTGATGATTCGAACTATTTACACAAAAAACCCAACAAAATACAGTTGACTGCACAGTTCAAAAAATCCAAAATTACAGTTGGAAAAATACAATAAACTTCTTTAGAAAAGTTAGTTAAGTCGAAAGGACGTAAAAAGCCAAACGAATTCTCTTCGAAGGGGCCACGTAACTTGAGTCTGTTTTGGGATGCGCAAAGCAGCGAACTCGATACCAGCAAAAAGCATGTTCTGTAGGTGGAAGTACGCACAACGAACGACCCTATACTGAAACTTTATACGAAATGCGACATCTCGTTTGCAGCAAAGCACCTGGTCTACAACAACGAGACGAATATGTTTTAGTGCGTTGGATAAAACGCAAACAAACTTAGGAACATAGTACGACGTTATATGTAGGCTTGAAAGACTTAAACGAAAATCTATAGGTTACAATAATTAAAAATATTTTATAAATATTCAGTTTATAAATGGTTTAGTTGTGGTTTAAATATTAATAGTCGTTCTGAGCTACAAAACGTTCGCCCACTTTGTGTTTGATATGATTAATCAACCAAAAAATCAAAACAGTATTTCTTTTGAAACTATTTCCCAAGATGCTGGTATTAACGACGAAAAATCTGAAAGAAAAAAACGCTTGATTTACTTTAAATACCAACTATAAATTAGGGTTGAAAATTAATGTGACTATATTAAACTGACAAACGTTTCGTTTTTTTTGTTTTTTTTTAATACATAACTTTATATTTTAATCGGATTTTCCATCAACGTTTCCTCAAATTAGAATTTAAATCATTCCTGATGACTTTATTAACGTAGAAAAGACGCGCCAGCAAAGTGAAAGCTTTATTTACTTTGAATAACAGCCTCATAATCCTCTTTGTTAGTTGGCCGTCACTCATTTTTAAACGACGCACACAAACGACCGCTGTGTGTGACGTAACAATCAACCAGCTAACGCTGCGTGTGACGTAACAAACGACCTGTGCGACCGCTGCCCCGTAGTGAGCCTCGGGTCATTTGTTGGTCTCTGATTTCACGCGTTAGGGGGGTATGCCGCCCCACGCTAATCGTGACGTCATATTGCGAACCCACGCTGGGTGTGACGTGATAATGCACGCTTTGTTACGATCAGAATCAAACTTTACCCGATTTGAAGCACGGTTTAGACATAAGATATTCCTCTAATTGTTCATTTATTTTCCAAGATTTTATTTTAAAAGACAAACTTCCTTGATTGGTGATTATTTTGCTTTATATTCCGTTTTGGAGCTTATTTCCCGAACTATTGGTTTATTTTTGCCAAGTTTTTTTTTTGTTTCCTTTTTTTCGTTAACTGCCGTAAACTGAATTTTAACTAATCCTTTTCTGATTTAATTTTCAACTGTTGCCCTAGTTTGCCTATATTGTTTTGTTTAAGTTAATGTTTTTTTTTGCCTTATTTTCTATTATTACAAGGCTCAGTTAAATTGTTGCTCTTCGTTTTTAATTTTTATTCAAAGCCAATTTTTTTTCAAAATATGAACCTCGTGCCTGATTTTTTTTTTCACTATTTTTTCCTTTCCGAAGCAATTTCGAATTGATTTCCCTTTTCATATGACGCTGCCTTTTATCGCGTCACAAGGCTCTTTCACGTTTAAGAACACTTGTTTGTATTGCGTCATAATCGGGTTACGATTGGAGGTTTTGTGTGAAATTCATTGCGTTGTTGAAAGAAAACTCGCGGCTTCACAAAAGGCAAACAAATCGATTTTTCAATAAAAAGGAAAGGTAAATTTGCCCGCCTTTTATCAGAATTATTGAATTGTCCTCAAAGAGTGAATTGTTCCCAATAATCCGCGTTAAAAAATATTTTTTTTGCAATTTTTTTTGGGAATACGCATGCAAGCATGTTGTTTTTCTAGCCTGTATTGCTTGGATCATTGATCGACAGATTCGGTGAAGTCTGTGATGGCTTTTGTACTAATGATACGTAAGCGGAAATCGGAATGGCTAGATCACCGCTGTTGTACACATATGTGTGTGGATCTTTCATTGCAAACAAGAAAGTAGGTTATTCATCAGAAAACTGATAATATTAGGACATTTACTTCTAACGGACGATTGTCAAGTTTTGTAATTCAAAAAAGTTTTGAAATTTTTTTTTTTTTAGTGTGCCGTAGGCGGACAAAGTTTGAGAACCGCTCAACTAAACTACAGGGATTATATTTGATTGTAAACTTCACCTATTATAACTGTAGGAGTATACGGTTATATCGGATCGAAGCCGATACCCGATACCAAGTGGCAGTATCGTTATACTCGTCCGATACTAAGGTGGTATCGGTGCCAATTCGATACCAAAATAATATTGCAATTTAAGTCATGCCTTGTGTTTCAACGCAGCGAATATAAAGCGAAAATGAGCTTTTTTCAAAAAAGAGTATGTTAACAACTGGAGCTGATTTTTTTTAAGTTAGTTCCCAATATATTGGAAAAAATAACATTTATCGTTTCATTTTTGGCTATTTTGTTTGTTTTCAGCACGGTAATGACGTCATTTATTATCGGACCGGATCGCGATACTTTGTGTCCAAAATATCGGTTATCGGAATAAAACGTCAAATATATCGGACAATCCTGATAATAACCCCCCACAATATCAAAAACGCGCCTATAGTAAAGCAACTAAAACAGCGCTATTATTGTAGAAGCTATTTTTACCGTAGGTTCAAGCAACAGAAGCAAAACCTCTGCGCCTTGAATCATTGTGATTACACAAAGACCATTGTCCGCGATTGTGTTGAGACGCGCGACGCTCGAAAACTCGTACAAGCGTCTTTCCGTGACGCCATTGTGTCGTAACAAACGCACGCCTGTGCGGCGGACAAACGAAAAATCGTGCCCACTTGTATGAAGGCTTTCCCTGGGTTGTGTGGCTTTCCTTACAATCTCAATTTTCTTGGAACACAATAAAAGTAACATTCCAGGCCCAGACAAAAGCATGCTTGTGTCAAAAATCCGCGTTGATTAACTTGATAAGACAGGGTTCTTAAAGAAAAAAAATCAAGCACTTTGTAGCCATGTAAAATACTATTTTAAGTTTCGAAAAATTGTGTTAACCTGGTTAGCGGCTGTTTTAGGCTTAAAATATGTTATTTTGAAGTTCTATAATTAATATAAACACTTTTGAGGGCATTTTTTTGTTGTAATTTAATAGTGCAAATATGCCGAAAATACAGTTGTTTGTCGGATGGGTGTAGAGCACGGCTATTTGCCGACTAAGAGATTTTGTGTTTATTGTGCAATTTACGCTGTAACGGCTTATGCCCCAGATTTATTGTCCACTCGCACCTAAGTGTAAATGCTAAATGTCCGTTCCGCGATTATCTCGGCAGTCAGCAGTTTGATTGTTGGTAGCTATTTAAGACCGCCTTCCGCTTGTAAGAAAAACTTCTTCTCAGTTATCGTCTTGCTGTTCGCAACCTTTGATATTTGCAAGTAGCATCTACTATATGCTAACTTGTCCGCCTTCTATAGTTTAACTGGTTGTTCGCTTATCAGATAATACAATTCTAATAACCTATACGTATTGTGGTTGGCTAACGAGTTATACACACGCAACCTTCAAGTTACCTTCAAACGAGAGTCAAAAGCTTAAACAATTAATCTCGTGCCACACAAGGGGACATAAACACCCGCCTCCCTGTGTCAGACTCTGTTAGTGATAAGATAAGGTTTATGGCGGGACAGCTTTTAACTTTTGAAATAGCCACCCAATGTAAACTATGAAAGAAAAATGGCAAAACAAGATCTAAGTTGATCGTCCCAGTAACTAATTTCGACCTCCAACAAAATTAATATCCCGAGCGTTTTCAAAGCTAATTCTCACAAAAACCCTTAAAAACTAATCCGGAGGTACTTTCCAATCGCAGAACTTGCAAGATGAACCGCTGGACGACAGCTTAACCAACCTTCAATGGCTCTGGAACCTGAACGTGAACATCAACAATCCCATGGGCGGCGTATCCGTTAGAGGGAGCCACAGCGCAGCTCCGTGCAACGGTGTGATGGAACGTACAAAGCACAGGGAGGACATGTTCCAAGCCGTGAATAAAGGTGAGAAATAGGTTGGATGAGAGTTATATTTGTAAATTTATCGGAAGAATAAGCCTGACGTTTTACTCATTGATTTGTCTCGGCCAATTTATGTTGTTCAAATAGACCGCGACATTTTGAACACAAAATTAAAATGATCAACGAACATTAGGTAAATATTTGGATGTGTGAAAATCTTTTTAACTCGGTCAATTGCGAAGTATGTTTGCTGATTTAAACGCTGAAAAATAAACAAAAAAACGTGTGTCAAAACTGGCACAAGGTAATAAAGTAGAAAGAACAAGTTTGCGACCGACCTTTCAAGTAACAACATTTCAACCAGGTAAAGAACATTTCTTATTTTAACATCATGCGCTTCTATAACACTTCTCAAGTCCGTTATTATCCCGAAATGTCTAAAAGAGCAATCATTTAGAGAAAGTCTAAGGCATTGTTTTACAACTTTTCCATACACAGCATGAAGTTTGACTTAGGTACCTCAAAAAAATGTAAAAACTTAACTAAAATCCAACAAAGTTATCTTAAAATGTCCCCAAAACGAATCATTCTTTAATGGGAAAAAAATTCAACAGAATATGCCGATGTGCCAATAAAGGTCTTAACAACTGTGGGAGAACAAAGAGCAAAAGTTATTGAAAAATGTCTAAAAAAGCAATCTTTAAAACAAAACCTACACAATAGGCATACTTTTTGTTTTCCACACTAGGTGCGACTGAAATACCTCAAAAAAATGCAAAACATAACCAAACTCAACATAAATAAACCCAAAACATACCATATTGTTTTAAGCCAGCAAAAAATCAATCTAAAGTCTAAAATCATTTTTTACCAAGCTAACAAAAATCATGTTTCTCCGCCAGGAGCGCCCGGGAGCGACCTTAACCTTCTTCCTCCCAACAACAACCATCCCTCCTCCATTATCCGGAACCCGATCCGTCTCCAAAACCAAAATCCTCATCAATCTCGCCGCATCCGGCCTGAGTCCTCCAGAGATCTAGTCCCAATCAACGCAATCAGCTTCACACGGGACAAAATCAACCCCAAAGACTTCATCCGGAAGCCTTCTAACCCCAGAGGGACTTCCCCGGTGGACCCCCTGACCTCAGAAGTCTCCCCCACCCCCTGTCACTACTCCCTGTCCCCCCGGGAGGCTGCCATGGACGTCCTGCCCGGTCAGGTCGATTACAAGAACAACGCCTACGTGCGACCGCCTTTCTCATGCACTTCGCTTATTTACATGGCGCTCAACAGCTCCAAGCGGAATCGCATGACCCTAACCTCGATTTGCAAGTGGATCAAGGACAACTTCATCTACTACCGCTACGCGGACCCGTCCTGGCAGGTATTGGTCCTTTTCTTTGTTGTTTTATATTAATGGTTTTCAACCGGGGTGCCGCGGCGCTTTGGTGTGCCATTTTCTAATTCCCATACGACACGCATTTCAGAATTTTTAGGAATCTTATTTTTACTTCTTAAAACAACTATTTGTGTACGATTGGAGACCATTATATCAAATGACATTTTCCTACATGTTTTGACTTGATTGTGTTCTTCCAGTTACATTTATAGTGATATTTCAGTTAAATACTCAACGAAAATTCCAGTCGCGGTGCCGAAAATCTATTTATTATTTTTTGAGGGGCGCCGTAAACTATAAAAGGTTCAGGTATTGGTCTATTTTTTGTTACTATTTCTTCCGCTAATCGGGCACTTTCTGGCAGGTATTGGTCCCTTTCGATTTGTTTTACCAGTTTTTCTGTAGCATGTCCTTAAATAAGCGTAACTTTCCGTTTGAATACGGAATGTCTTTAGTGTGGGCTCATTTCTGATGTATGGGCTCATTTCTTTTATTACTAGTTCTGCTGCTACGCAGACTCGTGCTGGCAGGTATTGTACATTTTTTGTTGTTGTTTCCCTTTTGTTTAGAAGGGTATATATATTAATGTTTGTTAAGAAGCTTGTTATACACCCGTATTCCCACATTTTTCGACTCCAACGTTTGAATACGGAAATTCCTTAGTGGCAGATGTATTGGTCCCTTTCCTTCTTACTATTTCGGCCGCTAAGCAGATAAAATATCTTTAAAGTACCTGGTTGTAGTCATCCCTGTAATACTGGGACGTAAAGGGTAAAAGTTTTTTTCGTTACTATTTCTGCCGCTATATATTAGGGATGGGCAACATACGGCCAGCGGGCCAGATCTGGCAACGCAAATTAGGCCGGCTACCTTTTTTACAAACCGGACACAAGACTTTTTCTCACATTTTCTGCGTATTTTAACTACGTTAAACCTAATCGTTTTTCGATTTGCGCACACCTTGTTTCTGCACCGAATGTAACATAGTTGAACGTTTTAAAGCACTTTTTAATTGCAAAATATCCTAGTTGCTGTTGAACTTCTGTTCCATTAACTATTGTATTAAACCTTTTATTGATTCAAAACCTAAAAATTAACTGTTTATTTTAGATACGTCATAATCTTTTTCATCTTTGCCACGCAATCTTATACTTAACATAATTCCGTACAAAGACCAGGAAAGACCAGTTTAACGTATAATCGCCACTTTTCGAAATAGAAAAACATTTGAAACGTCACACCACATTCGAGCAACGCTTTTGAATGCGTGATTGCTAAATGCTGATATTACGGCGTGTCAAATCCTTTACACCTGCTAGTTCTTTCGCGCAATAACTCAATACAAATACAGCACATGTTGATATTCATGTGCTTGTTCGTGACAAACGGCACGCTTGAAAAAAGTTCGTGCTTATCGATAGTTATAATGTTCCAAGAGGTCAAAAACTGTTCCTTGTTATAGTTGAATAGCGTATGGTGGAATATTTTCCAACCGGCACATATTGTGGTGAATGAGTTATATGAAATTCCAGGGAGTCGAACCGGAATCGAACCGGAACTTTATGAACCGGTTTTGGGTCAATTTTTTCCGAACCGTAACCGAATGTGAACCGTATTTTGTAAGATTTTAAGGAGCCGAACCGGAACTGAACCGAATAATTTGAAAGAACATGAACCTTAACCGAACCCGAACCTGTTAACAAATTCGGTTTATTCCAGCATGACGTCACAATTTGCATTTAAAAGAGTCAAGTTATGCCATGTTTTAAATTTTATGAACAAATTTTAATTTTAATTAAATAAAACTTGCACTTTTTATTTTTTAGATATTTCAACAATGAGTTGCTGTTTTTTTAATACGTCGCACGTTACTTCGATTAAATGACTTACTATTCAAAAATCATTTCTACATTTGTTGACCCACATTTTTAGATTTAACGCAACTTGTATTATATCCGAACCGGAACTTTATGAACCGGTTTTGAAATAACGATGCTCGAACCGAAACCGGAACTGAACCGTATTCCGAAAAAATCTTTCAACCCGAAACGAACCTGAACCGGAAAAGTCAAACGGTTCGACTCTCTGTGAAAGTCCCTATAAGTGGATTGCTAAATATCCGCCTTAATTTAGTTACAAAAATGGGTAAACTAAGTAGAAATATACTCACAACCCAATTAAGGATGTCCGATAAATATCGAATTAAAACCGATACCTGATGCCAAGTGATAGTATCGGCCCTTGCCCGATACTAAGGTGGTATCGATACCGATCCGATAGTAAATCAACACAAAATTTTAGCCATGATTTCCGATTAATCACAACTATTCTGTCTTAATAAGGAAAATTTATTAAACAAATAGTAGGTTAACAGCAGTAGGTGATTAAACTTCTCAACACAAAACCAAAATTTTTATCTTGTAGTTAGAAAAAAATACCATTGTCGTTTCAATTTAATCTATAGATGCCAAATCACGTCATTAGTGTGTTTCAATAACCAAACTAGATGAAATCGAGATGTCCAAACTATTTTTTACTACTAAGAATCTTCGTTTACTAGTTTTTTCGTCTTGGTTTTCGTGTTTTAAAGAAATTCTTATTTTTTTAGAAAACGATCGAACAGAATTTGAGCCAGAACAAGCATTTCAGCAAAGTCCAGCGAAAGCGCAAGCAGCCGTCTAGCGCCAGCTTGTGGCAGATCGACCAGTGCAATAGCAAGCCGCGAGGTGGCGCCACAACTACCAACACTGCTCAACGTAAGAAACTGAACTCGAGTAAAATAAAGCAAAAATAAAATAAAATATTAACTCGATAAAAAAAAATAAAAAATAAACAAATTGAACCTGGCGGCTCGTAGGTTTTGAAATTTCCGGGCTAACAAATTAGCTTATCCACCCCTGTTAATAATCCTATATACATTTTGAGTAAAGTTGAGTTTTTCGACAATTTGTTGGTACGCAACAAGATCATAGAAGCTCGAGGTGGTACGCAGTGAAAAAAAGGTTGAGAACCACCACTAAGTGGTTTGCTCAGCCTTAATTTAGTTACAAAAATGGGTAAAATAAGTTCAATATAGTCACAACCCAATTAAGGATGTCCGATAAATATCGGATCGGAGTCGATAAATGTCAAGTGGTAGTATCGGCACTTGCCCGATAATAGTGTGGTGGTACCGATCCGATAGTAAATAAACATGAAATTTTTTAGCCATGATTTACAATTAAAAACAGCTATTTTGTCTTTTAAAGGGAAATTTATCAAAAATTTGTAGGTTAACAACCGGAGGTAACGGAGCTTATAACTTGTTTCCTTAGTTACAGCGACACGCGTCGAATCCCTCCTTCCCACCGCTCCTCACTCCTCCGGAAGCAGGAGCAAGCTCCTTCCTCCCTGCTCCATCATCACCTCATCTGCTCCTCCTCCTAAACCGTCCAAGGTGGAACCGCTCTTCGTCACTCTTGCAGGAAGGAAGAGGAAGCAGCCGGCTCCTCAGAAGATCATCCGGAGGAGGATTGGGAAGAAGATTAGGAACGGAGAGTCGTCGCCCGGATGCAGCAACAACAACCTCCTGGAGGAACAAGCACCGGAGCTTGGATCCCTCAAAGGTAAGCTCATTAAAATATTCCCTTCAAACTGTATTTGCCTTTTGTCTTTTTTAACTGCGTCAAAGCAAAAACAAATTGCGCTTCAATTTGTTTTTCTGGTATGTTTTAGCCTATTTCGATAAAATCGTTATAATAAGATTCAAACGATGCCGGGCGTCTGTTACGTCACAATCAAACAACAAACAATTGCTATTTTCTTTCGCATGCGACTTGGCACTAAAACTCACGACATTTTCAGAAGAAAAATGGTTTTTGAACTAATAATATAAATAACTAAGATTAACTTTTTGGTTTGTTCTGAAGATACGTAATCGCATATATATAAAAAAATGAAAGCAAAACCCCCCTTCTGTCTATTACGTCACGCCATCAGGTAATTAAATCTTGAAGCAACATGCGCGCTATTTTTTAACCGATGCCGGGCGTCTGTTACGTCACCATCAAACAAAGAAACAAATTCTTTGTTTGACGGGCGATCCTAAATAATGAACATTTTACTTAACTTGTAGCCATTAATTTGTTTCGAGGACGCATATATTTAAAATTTGAAACATCATGAGCTCACTATACTTTGTTTAACGTGTCTATTACGTCACACATTAGAAACAACAAACGCCGTTTTTCGTTTCAGGCGACTTCAACTGGAACTCGGTGTTCGACGAGTTTTTCGGCGCGCAAGAAAACAATGCCCTGAACACGACTCCTTCCTCCTCCGTTTCCACGACAACGTCCACCACGGCGAGCGGAGAGGTCCTCTTCCCGGATGAGGTCGGAGCCGGAGCCATCATGGCCCACGACGCTCTTCTGATGCCCGCATCCGGACTCGACAGCTCGGCCAACAGCGAGAACGAGTTTATCCGCGTCGTCAAGGACAACAACGTGACGGTGGCTCCCTCCGGTGGTTGGCAGATGATGGAAAAGCAGGAATCCTCGCTTCAGGACTCTTCCTCTAAGAGCGTGGATCTCCTCTCCATTGAGCAGAGTCTAGACCTCGAAGGATTCCCGGATCTCGGATTCGAGTCTTGCATTGAGAGCGAGATCAAGGATAACTTCCTCCTGGATGTTGGAGATCTCGATCTGACCGTCCAAGGACGCCAAATTGAGGCTCCGGAACAATGGATCCCTGTGTCCCCGGACCTGGATCAGATCCTTGGAGAAAAGAGCGACGACAATTTCTCTCTAGCGCCGCTGGTGTCTCCTCCGCGTCCTCCATCCGGTAGTCCGCGCATCTTCCGACAAGATGAACTGAGGAGCAAAAGGTGGAACTCGCCGACATTCGCGGAACAGCGCAGCAGCGCCTCCAAGCGACGGCCAAACTCCGAGGTGAAGTTTCGCGCCGAAAAGGGGATTTCCCTTCGAAGATGAGCCGATTTTTTTTATTTTTTGTCTCGAAAAATTCATCAATTTTTACGACGTTTTTATGGTTGTTTTATTTTGCAAGTTTGAAGACTGAAATTGTGAACTTTTAAAAGCCGAGACTGGCAAAGTGTAGGGTGAATTGTGCAAGCCACAAAAAACAAAATAGTAAATTAGTGGAGCCTATTTACAAAAATGGTTGGCATTTTTTGTTTTTTTTTGGGCGAAAAAATTTAACCAAATTGAGTTCAGCGTCGTTTTCATAGCCTTGATTAAGTGTGCAAGTCACAAAAACTAATATAGTCAATTAATAAAGACTCCAAGGAAATGCGCAAAATTACTTTGAAGTTTACAATAATAACTGTCCTTAAAACAACTTTCATTTATCGGAATCCAAGTATTGCAAAGACGTTTTAATTATGACTACAGGATTAAGTCTTACAGCATTATGTTGATTTGTGACAAATCCCCGTCTCATTTTTCAAAAAAATACCAATAGACGAAGATACTGTTAAAACATGTTGTTAACTACTTCGGAATGGGCTTTGATTTTGTTTTTGAACTTTGCCAGTCATCGAAGAATACAAAACTTAACTCATGCACGTCCTATATGGGTAGTGACATGGTTTTCTCCGTCAGTCTTTTTACTCCAAACGGTGATTTAAGAATTCTTGTTCAGGCATAAAAATGTGTTTATACTTTTTTGGCGAGGCAATTTTTATCACGACAACTAAATCCTCGCCTCACCAATTCCGCCTAAAAAGCAAAAAAACAGTTATTTGCCAATGCTAGGAGATATTTCGTTCCAACTTCGAGATTTTTTTGTTTCTATTTGAATTTCGATTTTTTTCCGTCTTCTGCATTCTCCTGGTTTTTTCCTTCGCCGACTGTGATCTAGCATTAGGCTACAATTTTCCTGTAGCCTACATCTGTACGCGAACTCTCAGTATTATCCGCCACCTGTGCATTGTAGGCTTCTAGCAAGTGTTTTTTTTATTTTTTTTGCATGACTGTAAAAAGTGACGCTAATGTAGAAACGCAGCTTAGCAGTTTCTGCCGATTTCGTTAAGTCGGCTGGTTTACCTTTTTGTTTATCATGTAAAGAGATTTGCCTTCTATCCTCCCAGTATTGCTCGCATTTCCAGTCCTAAAGTTGTAACCTTCCTTTTTTGTTTTGAAAGCTGAATTGCTCCTCTTTTATATTTTGTGTCGAAACGCGAAGCTCATTTTTGTTTCACCCGTAAGTGCTTTACCTTTTGTACAAACTGTGCTTGGAAATAAATTCTATTTATATTGACATGTGTGTGGCAGTTGGATAAAACTTTGACCGTCAGTAATATACCAGTGCTGTAAAAAGTCATTTTAAATTAATGTTAAGTCCCTTTCAGACAAGTGCTTGCAAAACAACTTAAGTTAAAGTCAAGTCATTTGCAAATCAACTTAAGTCTCAGTCAAGTCATTTGTGAAACAATTCAAGGCTAAGTCAAGTCAGTCACCAACAAATGTCATATCCCAGTCCAAGTAATTGTCATACTCGTGAAAAGTGAAATTTAAAATTCGTTATTTGTTGCAACAGGGTTACAGTTGAGACACCATGTAAAATTACGGATAACGCGGCATCCTGATTGGCTTGTTACAAAACAATGTTATTTTGTGGAACGCATTAACAATCAACAACCTGTAGCAGAGGAAAAACGCTTTAAGGTTTATCGCAAACAGACTAAAAGCAAAATTAAATGGCGTTTTTGTATAAGAAAAACGACCTAACTAAAGACGCCCAAGTACGATTTAACAGAAAACGTAATGTACCGTCACGATAGTATACAATTTAAAGGAAATACCTACAACACTATAGGCAGAGTTATTAACCAAGACATTTATTGAGCACGCCCCACTTGATGGTTAGCCACTAAAAGTCCTTGCAATTCATTTTTTACGTGATACTTATAATAAAATTAGTTGTTTCTGAAGAACGTTATAACCCCGGTTTTAAATAATAGCTTTTGTTACGGCGACACGTCGGTTTTGCTATTAAGTCTTACACGATCATAGCTTTCACAATGGACTTAAGTAACAAAGCATATATAACAACAACATCAACGTCTGAATAAAACGCAGTTCGGAAGAATACCGAAATACGACTAACACCTAATAGTCGTAAAAACGTCCAAAGTGGAATTAGTTCAGTATTTATACACTCCTAATCAGTTCCTTCTTACTATGTTGAACATTAATAATGATTTGTTCGAAACGTTTAAAATGATAGAATCCGGCCTAAGAACTTTTTACCTAACCCTAAACCCCATCAATCACCCACCACCAACCCCAAAAGGGGCAAACAAATCGGTAAAAAATGGCGCCCGTCAAACTAAGGGCAACAAAATCGCCGACATCAGAGATCAGACCCATTGCCCCAGATCATCCCATACCTCTTTTCTGGAATAAAAAGTAACTGATTTCCTACGTACAATAAACATACATTACAATTGGTGATTGGTAAATCACTTTATTTCATAACTTAAGCCAATTTACCATGATTTTTTGTTTTATTTACGAGCTTACATTTTGCAACGCACATAGCGTTTGCTATATATATTATATGATGAAATTGTTTTTGAAATGTTAAGTTAAAAATTATGCCGGTTTCGTTGATTGGCTTGTGTCAGTTTAAATCAGGGAGTCGAACCGTTTGACTTTTCCGGTTCAGGTTCGGTTCGGGTTCAAGGATTTTTTCGGAATCTGGTTCAGTTCCGGTTTCATTTCGGAGGAATTTAAAAGTTCCGGTTCAGATACAATATAAGTTGCGTTAAATCTCAAAATGTGGGTCGATAAATGTAGAGAATAATCTTTGAATTGTAAGTCATTTAATCTAAGTTACGTGACGTATTAAAAACCAGCAACTCATTACTGAAATATCTAAAAATTAAAAAATCAACGTTTTATTTATTCAATATTCATATACTTTCATAAAATTTTGAACATGGCGTAACTTACTCTGTAAAATAGAAGTTGTGACGTCATGCTGGAGCGAACCGCTTTTATTTACAGGTTCGGGTTCGGTTAAGGTTCAGGATTTTTCAAATTATTCGGTTCAGTTCCGGTTCGGCTCCTTAAAATCTGACAAAACCCGGCTCAGGTTCGGTTACGGTTCGGACAAAATTGACCCAAAAACCCGTTCATGAAGTTCTGGTTCGGTTCCGGTTCGACTCCCTGGTTAATATTTTATTCAGATACTTAATATTTTACTTAATTAATATAATTTTCACTTGAAACGTTTTTTTTTTTTTTTTGAAATGGAAAAATTATACCAATAGCAATGTTAATCGAAAGGTTGTTGTTGTAACCCACATTTGTAATTGTTGCTTTTTCAATAAATACAGTTTTAACGTTAGTTGCAACCAATTACATACAGACACTTATCTAAGCATTTAAGTGACTAATGTGCCACTTTAGATTATAATTTGAACACAAAAAGCTGTTACAACTTTAAAAAACACTATGAACTCGCACTCCCATGACGAACAGTCCATAATACCCAGTGTTGTAATGACTTGATGACTTGTTCATTATACAATTGACTTGATTTGAAAAGACTTGACTTGGACTTGGTTATTTTATGAATGACTTGACTGGGACTTCTTCAAAATGAATATTGCCGTGGTCACGCAACAAAAACATTAAGCTACTAGAAGACCGTGGCTGGTGAGCCATAGGCCGATTTTATGCGCAGTAGCCTACAGCTCTCAAGTCGTCGCTATTTATTATCTATGATAAAGCGCTTGGCAGCTAAGAAGCCACGGTCTTTCTTCGAAACGTCTTTATCAAGATGATGTCTATTTACTCGACATCATTGGCTTTAACATACATAATTAAGCTACATTACAGATGCACAGTGTACCTATACCCAAATTTAATTTGTTTAAACATCCACCAACCTTAAACGGAAACAAACAGAAAGAAGACCAAGATCGAATGCTTCTTAAACCAACGTTTTAAACAACTGGACTTTGGAATTTTTTGGTTAAATACGGCGAAATTAGGTTGTTTATCTTAACCTTAACATGAAGACCGTGGTTCGCGAGCCACATGGGACTCGTTAATTTGTTATGTATATGGCACTTGGCAGCTGACAAGGTGCATTTAAGAAAATGGAACTCAGTCTTTCACAGGTTTGAACTGAAAAACTGCAGCTATTAGGTTATTTTCATACATTAATTAACGGACCTAAGCTTCGGTTGGTGGTTCAAGAGAAGACCCACAAAGCCCCCTTGGAAAACATTGCTCGAGCGCAGTGGTTCTCAACCGGGTGCCGCGACACCCTGGGGTGACATTTTAATTGCTCAAGGGTACCGAGAGACATTTGAGAATCTTTAAGAATCTGATTATTGTTCAACCCTTACAACTATTTGTTTAAGATTACAGTTACAGCGGAATAAATCCAATTATAACTTCCCACGTTGTGTAGAGTTGATACATTACTAACGAATTCTTGTAGGGGTGCCACATTCAATTCAATATTTCGGCGGGGTGTCGCTTAGACATAAACGGCTGAGAAACACTGGTTTAGGGTAATACAGAGTATCTAGAATGTAGATATTAAAAATGACAATTCATATACTGCAGCAACTCGTACATCTCGGTTTACTTTTAACGTAACAAAACTTAAAATAGTGAACAGACGCTTTTTTTTTCAAATGTGCCTACTTGCAAGAAATGAACAGTTTCGCGTTTGCCACTTGTCAGAAAAATAACATTTTTTTACATTTTTATTATTTTTTAGTTAAAATGTTTTTTTCTCATTAACTAAAGATAATATAAGCTCGTATCGAAACGTCTTAACAAGATAATGTCGATCTACTTTACCTTTTTGGCTTTGCAATTCATTATCAAGCTACATAACAGATATGTGCACAGTGTACCCCAGCATATTACTTGTGCTTTTGGCAGAATAAATTACATGCGGTTATTGGTAATGAATGGGGTTAGAAAACGGGTTAGGGTTATAATTATTAGGCGAGGTATAGGGGTAGGGTAATGTAAAGTGTCGTTGTTTAGGCCCGATTCTGACCATTTAGGTCTTATTCCGATTTAAACGACCATTAGGTAATAGTCCTATTTTGGTCTTATTCCGAACTGTGTTTGATTTCGACGTTGATGTTGTTCTTATTGCGGTCTTATGGCTGCAGTCCGGCCCAAACATGCGCTTTTGACAATGATGAAATTTAATCAACCCTCGGTATATTATTATTCACCGAAAAAAAAACGACAATGTACATTTGGTTTTATTTTATTGCGCACACAACCTTCCACAGTAGGTCAGATTGGCATCAAGTGTTCAGCTTCCAGTATATAAAGGATACGCCGGATCTTTCTGTAAACAAAATACATTTCTTTTTATCTTTAATGAATTTAAATTTAAAAACTCAGGTTTGGCTACCATACATTACCGTTCCATTTTGATTGCATTAGTATGTGACCAAACAGAAATACAACTATACCACAAGGTTGCATTTTTACCTACAATCCTAATTCTGTAAAAAATGAAATTAAACCTGAATAGAAACAAAACGCGGTTATACCTGCAATCAAATGGGATGTTAGCAACGCTGTCTACCACAGACCACCCGTCAAATACCAGCTTACATACACCTGACCCTAAGCCTTACTCTGACTGCTTTAAGACACGTCTTGCAACCAACGTTTTAAATTTCTCAAACGAGCAATGATAACTTACCGTATATCAAATACACCGGGAAAGGTGGTGCAAAGTACAAGACCATATAATAACATTAATCAAAAAAAAAGCTCCTTTTGTAATTGTAATTCTGAACCAACGTTTCGGTAACTTATGCAATTCACCTTTGTCAGGGTGAATGACACTGAACGCTGGTATTCTTTCGAAGGGGTAACACCATATAAAATTGTTATGTGCCAAAATAATAAAAAACAGGACGTGATGATGCTCTCGGCATGCTACAAGCACTTGTTCTTGAAGGACTAAAACGTTCTCTTATTGCTTTATCGTTTCGTTGCTAGCGTTTTTTTTAGCTTTCAGTGTCATTCACCCGGACAAAGGCGACTTGCATAGGTTGCCGAAACGTTGATAAAGAATTACATTCACCCGGACAAAGGCGACTTGCATAGGTTGCCGAAACGTTGATAAAGAATTACATTCACCCGGACAAAGGCGACTTGCATAGGTTGCCGAAACGTTGATAAAGAATTACAATTACCAGAGGAGCTGTTTTTTTTTATTAATATTACTATGCCTGATAGCAACAGTTTATAATCTATATAGTGACGTCTGTTGACACTGCGTTGATCGACAAAATATAAAGCAGGCCATAATCACCTTGTAACAAATCCATTAAAAAAGTCCTTCTTGCTGCTTGGAAAAGGCTTCTAATCTTCCCGGCGCTTTAATCTGCGTTTATAAAGGTCTAAATTAGACTTAAAAATTGTTCGAATAAATGCATCTAACGATTTAAACTGCAGTGATATATATATATGATTTACCCGATCTGCCAGAAGATTGAAGTCCGAGGCTTGAGAGCGGATCGATCCGTTGGGTGGCGGCAGAGATCATGTAGTCGTTCTAAAAAAAGTTATCTTCTTTTTTTTTTTTATCGAACGCGTTATTTTACTCAAAGCAGTAACAACTCACCATAATTCCGAAGAAGCTCTTTGATAAATTCTTCGTCGTCTTTGCTTCTTTGCTTTGGTTGTTGCTTGGTGTCTTGGCTTCTTCCCTAGTTTCTTACTCATGGCGCAAGTTTAACTTTACATACACAAAGGCGAATGTTTAAAAGCGAATGCGCGGCGAGGTTTGGCGACATAAATATAAACGCGATAAAAATACCTTTTGCACAAGCTCTTTTTCTTTACATTGAGTTGGTATTAATTTTGGTTCAGGTCAAGCATAACCACACAGAATTTTTAAATTTAGATTACTAATTAACTATACAGTGTTAATATTGACAAACTGCGGAAAGATAATTAATTAAGAATACATTGTTAATATTGGTACACTGCGCATACTTACTAACTATTAAAGATATTCCGAAAAACTGGTAGTAGATTTTTTAGCCATATCTTGAACCAAAAATAATAATTAAACATAAAATAAAATGGCTGTAGCACGGTTTGGGTAAGATTAAAAATCCTAAACCCCCCCTCCCCTCCAAAAAAATAAAAAATAATACCCCAAAAAATTACCGAAAAAAAAAATGAAAACATTACAAATTAATATTTATCCCCAATTAAATACCTTATAAAATTGTGTGTTTACTATAATGATCAACTTCGATTGTCCGGTTAATGAAGGATAAACAATAAACATAGAACAATAAACAGGCGTTTTGTTCGGTTAAAACGCGTGAACTTTGCGGTGCGATTTGCGGGAATACTTTAAACGCATAACGTCCGTAACATTCTACAAACGAAATCTAACGCCTACCTTAAGAGTCCAGTCTTATTCCGCCGAATTAGCGCGCCGATTTTTTTAACGGTTAGGCAAGCGAATGCGCGTTTTGCACTCTTTACGGAAGCGTTGGAAAAAAAAACAGAGCAACATAACAAAAACAATTAGGAAAACCGACAAATCGAAGTTGAAGTGTGCTACAGCCAATACAGACATATTCTACGTCACTTGGGTTTAGAAGGTGAAACTGTAGCGGAGTCCAACGAAGTTGGGGAGTCCACTGTGACGTCTGGTATAATGATGAGGGAACGGCTTGTTTGGAGAGATGCCCGACTTCTACAGAAAACATAAATAATAATATTAATAGTTACAGGGAAAAGAAACGCGATGCTACCTAAAACCAGTGTTTTAAACAAGTCATTTAAAATAAATTAAGTCTCAGTCAAGCCAAAATTAAAAGCAAGTAAATTCCCAAGGCAAGTCCTTGTCATAAAAATTACACGTTAAGCTATAAAATTCGGTAAACTCGTCCGATTATGAGCAATACCTTAACTAAAAACCCCATAAAGGAAATATAAAGCAAGCAAAATTGTTTTAAAACACTCAAATTTTCACCAAAGTCGTGTGTCGAAAAGACTTAAGTCAAGTCAAGTCATTTACCCAAAAGACTTAAGTCAAGTCATTAAGTCAAGTCATTGACTTAAGTCATTACAACACTGCCTCACATACCGAGTTAATTAGGATTAATTTTATGTCGTTTTACAGACTATAGCAAGACAAATTAATAAACAAAGGTCCTTATGCACAGTATTTCCCAAATTTTAACCTTTTTCACGGTAAAGGCCGATAAATGAAGTGATAGCCTGTCATTCAATCAAGTCATGTTGTAACGCCTGGACTTAAGTCGTTTTGGTCAATTGACTTAACTGGTTTTATTGATAGAACGATTTGGTTGCTACATGTTGATTTTTGGTAATTTTAGTTGAATTTTATCGGTCGTAATCGGATTGGTTTACCTATTTTATTCGTTTATCGTTTTTTTTTTTATTATATGAGTGGTTTCACTTGGACATGACTTGCTGTAATAATGACTGGACCTGCTACTGGACTTTCTCTTCATATACATCGCACATTGTAAAAAAAAAATGTAAAAAAACATTCTACCAACGCGTTGTTTTTTTTACAATGCCAAAACGGCGATCAACCGATTAGAAATTTAAATATCTGTAGTACACTATTACTCAACCCGCAGGTATTAGTGCTTGGATAGTAATAGTATTAAATCCCATTTAGAAGTGGGTATTATTTTAAACGTTGCGAATAACTCTTTCATTTCAACATAGTGAGAAGGCACTGATTCTAAGTATTATATACTGCTGAGACAGTCAACAAAAAGAAACAAGGAGTAAACTATCTAAACCAGGGTGTGGCAAATTAGCAGGCATACTTGGACAACTGGATTTATTTTAGCTTTCTAAAATTAGAATCACAATTAGATTATTTCATTTTTTTTTAAATTAAATTAGAATCACTGAATTCTTTAAAACCAAAACTTAACTAGAATTACATTTAATTATTCACAATAAATTTAATTAAATCGCAATTTATTATTTAAGAATGTGAATGGTAATGTTTTAGTGCGTGACTTAAAAATGGTCTATGCTTTTCAGATTGTAAAAATCATCTACAAGTCGTTCCGACCAAAGGTTGTTATTTTGAATTTTAGTTTCGACTGAGCGACTAAAAATGCCGTTGGACAAAAGTTCATTTTTTGGTAAATTCGGAATTAGATTAGAACTAGAATTAAAGCACACACGCAATTCACAAACCAGATTAGAATTAGCCGCATTTTGCTCTAATTCATTGCATTATAAAACTAGAATTATCTAGTTGTGCATGTCTCTGTTAGATAAGGCCATCCAAGTGACCCCGATAATAAAACGAAATAGTGGTATTGAGGCTTGGTCTGCATTAATATCGTGATTAGGAAAATTAATTTAAAATAAGTTACTAGCTTCGAAAACGAGTAATGCACTACAACATTGTAAAAACACTTTTTATGGAGACTTACTAGTTCGTTTGTTTTCGCTATGGAAAATGCCTGGCACAGCTTGCAACGCCTTGCTTGTCTTCCATATTTGCCGCTGATATTCCCACGTCTAAAAGTAAAAAAATAACAACTTTAGTCCACTTAGCTCAGGAGTTGCCAACCACCTGTGGTACGCCTACCATTACCGGTACGCGAAGGTTTTTTAGGTGGTACGCGAGTAGCTTCCGTTTATTTCACAAAACCCTAGATTGACAACTTTATATTTTGTTTATTTGGTTTTAAAAAAATTCCTCGAAGCCCATTCTTATTGTTACGCAACTACTCCTGTTGTTTCGAAACAATGCGATCTTCAAAATCCTAGGATACAGATGATTTGAAAAGCCGTACAACCCTGTGGGACAGTGGGCGTTAATTATGTAAAATGATTGCTCTTGATAGATATCATCTACTGTTTTATATCTTAAGCTACAAATAGCGTTGAATATTACTAGTTGTAAGACAAAAATACTTGAAAATACGATTCGTTCAAATTATTTTTCAGAAGTGGTACGCGTGGCAGTATAGAGCGTCCAAGAGGTACGAGATTGTAAAAAGGTTGGGAATCCCTCACTCAGCCGCTACGCCAGTGGTCGACAAACTGTGGGCCGTTTATTTATATTTAATAGGCCGCGAACTATTTTTATTTAGTTTAGTTTTATTATGTATAGTTGTGTGCCGAAAGACTGGCTGTAAAATCATTAATTAGTACATAATCGACAATAATTGTTAAAAATAATAAATCGTTGGTTGAAGGCTTAAAAAGTCAGTAAATAGCACATAGCCCAGCAGCACACAAGTGACATGCAGTTCTAATATTGCTAACTTACCTCCTCATTGAAACCGGCCCTTGTTCGAATGTCGTCCGTTCAAAGACCTTCCACTTTCTAGATCCGTCCAATCTTCAATAAAATAAAACTGGTTCAGTAAAGCTGACGAAATATTCCACAGAAATTGCACACAGAGGCGACAAAGTTATTACAGGCCACCAGTGTTGTAAACAAGTCATTTCAAAATGACTGAAGTCCAAGTCAAGTCATTACTTCGAATAAGTAAAGTCAATGACTTTAGTCATTACAACACTACAGGTCAGTCATTTTTCGTGTAACACATAAATGTTACTAAAAGTAAAACTAAAAACTTTTGCTAATACCGCAATAAACAAATTGTTCAAAAGTTACAGATCTAAACTCTGGCTTTTACACAGCGGTGTTGTTTTTCATTTGTAAGTCTTAAATCTTTACAAGCAATCAGTTCATCTTTTCGTTTAAAGTCTAACTAAATAAACTAGTAACCTCAACTACGATTACTGCAACTAAAACCAGTCCACGACAATATTTTCGCACCATACTTTTCAAACCAAATCAAATTAAATAAATCTAAATGCCAAATTTGAAACGATGTTTCAGTTCTGAAACACACCAAACAGTTACCAGACTTATTACAAAATTAAATTGCTGCTACTATCACCAAATTGGGCGATCTGTACGCTAGTTGACTCGAATGAACGTTTTCTCTCAAATTAAATCACTCAACTTTTTCCTAAAGAGTTTTTTTTAGCCGCCAATCAATCAAAATTCCAAGACGCTTTCAATGCAACAGGTTTAAAGCAGTAATTCGCAAACTGTGTGCCGCTGTACAGCCGTGTATTTTGATTAAAGTGCCTTTAGACAAGGACTGGAGGCGAATGCACACTATCCACCAAAGAAGCTAAAGCATCTTAGGAAGTAGGGAATCTCCCGACCATAAAACGCAAAAGAAAGATTCTTGTTTTTGTGTCAGATGATCTTGACTGTTTATCAGACAGATATAAAACATAAATTCATTTCTTAAAACTTTGCAGAAATATATATTTTGCCTTATAAGTATAGGCGTCGTCAGTTTCTGTACAAAAAGCAAACATGTATAAAAAGAAAAAAAAAAATTTATACACGTTTTTCGTATTATCGCCAAATAATAAACAGTTATATCCATGACAGAATAAGGAATTGTCTGAATAAGACCTAAACCTGTCGGAATGCGTCCTAAATTCATTGGAATAAATGGCCAAAATAACGCCCGAAACTGTAAGCAAAGGGTATGGGACGATCAACTGTTTTGGTGTTGACGTTTGGGTGATCTCTACTTAACTGATGCGCCGTTAGGGTACCGGATTATTTGGCCCTATTTAGGTTTAATTATGGGTAATGGGTGAGGTTAGAAAATGGGTTAGGGCTGAAAATACTAGAGCAGTTAAGGATATTTTTAGTGATGGGGTTTGGGATCAGGTAAAAAGTTGTGTAGGCTTGATTCTGGTCATTTAGGTCTTATTCCGACGCTTCTAGGACATTTTCCCATTTCGACGGTTTTACGACTATACTAATATGTTGGTCGTATTTTGGTCTTGTTCAAAACTTTGTTTTATTTCGATTTTCATGTTGTTCTTATTTCGGTGTTATGGCTTAAGTCCAAGACTCTTATTAACACAACTTGTTGCACATTGTAAAAGCTATGGTCGTGTAAGACTATTAATAGCAAAACTTGTTAAATATATAAGGACCGGCGGGTCGCCCGAACAAAAGCTATTATCACAAACTGAGGTTACAAAGTTCTTCAAAACAACTTATTTTATTAAAAGTATCACGTGGCAAACCATTACGTCATAGTGGCAAACCATTACGTCATCACAGTTTGGCGGGTTTATTTTTAAATGTGCCTATAGTGTAGGTCAGTTATTTCCAAACTGTGTTCCTCTGCCCACTAGTGTGCCTCGAAAAATTGTCAAGTGTGCCGCGAAACTTTTTGTAATTCCGGAAAATAGAGTATTTTGTATAACCTATAGCCATACGCAAGCATTTTACACTTAAATACGCACTATTCGTTACAAATTAATAATTTTAGGACAATTACATATAGTTTGTGAGTTTAGGGCGATTGTAAAATTACTTTATTGTTGTTCTGGTAAAAGTGTGCCGCGAAATAGTTAAGATTTTTTTAGTGTGCCGCAAGCCAAAAAAGTTTGGGAACCACTGCTAAAGGTATTTCCTTTTAATTATATAATATCGTGACAAGACCTTAGGTTTTGTTTTAAATTGTACTTGGGCGTCTTTAGTTAGGCCGTTTTTTTTATACAAAAAAGCCACTTAATTTTGCTTTTAGTCTGTTTGCGATAAACCAGTTAAACACCGACCTTAAAGCGTTTTTCCTCTGCTACAGGTTGTTAATGGTTAATGCGTTCCACAAAAATGACACTGCATTGTTTTGTAACAAGCTAATCAGGATGTCGCGTTATCCGCTAATTTTCATTGTGTCTCAATTCTATCCCATTGGCAACGTAACAATAATATGACAAACACCTATTGTGCCGTACATTGCTAACGCAGCTGATTTAATCTCTACGGCTAATTAAGCATATTATGATGTATTTGGCGAGAGGCTTTTCTGTAAAGGTGCAATAGTTCAGTGTTTTTAAACCGTATGCGAAAGGTCCTTGCAGGAATAAAAGCTGTGGTTCACTTAGGGAAGGGGTTCTTAACCAGGGGTAGGTGCACTCCTTGGTGGTACGAAGCACCAAAGCAGTGCATGCATTCAACACTTAAATTATAAATACACTGCTTTTATTTCCTATTATGAGAATTTTATTTACTTCCGTTGACCATTGTAGGCAGGAGGTACGAAAAAATTTTATGAAAGCTCAAAGGGTACGAGCGCTAAAAAGGTTAAGAAACACTAACTTAGGGTATGCAGAACAGGCCAGGATTAGTGCGTTTCACAAATGCAAGTGAATATTTTGGTCATTAATCCGGATTTAGTTAATGCTATATGCTAGCCCGGTAATAGGGAAAGCCTATAGCTTATGTAAGAGGTTCTTAAACTGGCGTCCATGAACCCCTTGGGGGATCCGTGAACTAGTTTTAGGGGTCCACGAAAATATGGTTGAAATATTAGTGTTTATTTAAGAAGTAATCAATTTATTAAAGAAATCAATTTAATTAAAAATAAAACGGTTTTGCACTGAATGTATTTAGACTCCATTTCACTTTCACAATTTTGGACCAAAATCAGCAAATTTATGAAGTCTATTTGTACTGTGACGTCAATTTATGGCGTCATTTATATATTTTTTTTGCCTTCAGTGGTCCACACAAGATGAAAGAAAATTTTAGGGGTCCGCGGTAAAAAAAGTTTAAGAACCCCTGGCTTATGTGGAAAAAGCTCTGTTTTCTAAGGCAATATATAAGACCAATACAAAATCCCTTTAGCAACTAGTTATCAGTTTTGTCCAATTCAGTGCAACTTAACCTTTTTCTACAACGCCTCATTTGGTCATTGTTCTGGATATAGGGATTTGCATGGTGCTCCTAATATTGTTCCCAATTTCGTTTTGCGGAAACAAAGTTTGTTTCGAAATTGCAAAGGAAAATGCTCCGAAAAAATGGGGTTATTTGGTTTGAACTAGCTAAACGTTAAATTATGAGCAATGTCGGAAGCTAGTCTATAATAATCCTACCACTTTATTATAGTAACCAAACAAGTTGTCAAAATAATTAATGGGCGAGAATAAATATAGTAATAATAATATTTGGCCAACCCAAACCCAAACTCGCACCCTAACCCACATAATTTATGCAATATAAACCCATTGGATCAAAGTGTGGTAAGATTCCAAACCAGCGCCCAGTGTTGCATAAATCAGTGGTTCTTAACACTTTTTCTGTCGCAAGTAGGTTTCATTTTGAACGTTTCGAACATCTCTTCATTCATTTTCAACGTATTAATTCAGCATTTTAGCTGTCATTATCTTATTTAGACGTTTAAAAAAGCTGAAAAAACATCCCAGTTGTCCAAATTTGCTAAAAATACCAGGTTTTGCAACGTTGTTAAGGAGCTCTAATTGCAATTCAAATCTAATTTAGGAGAATAATGGTTGGAAGTTAGTAAGATGTAATAAGAGTATAAAAGCCCATATAGGAGTTGGTATCATTTTGAACGTTTCGAATCTCTCTTTATCTATTTTCAACATCTTAATTCAACATCTTAATCTAATCTAGGAAAAGCTGAAAAACATCCTAGTTTTACAAATGTGTTAAAATTAACAGGTTTTACATCGTTGTTCATGGCAACATTCCCGGGGACGATACTGCTCAGCTATTTTTTCCTGAAGAAATTTTGAGCTATCTTCAATGTCCTGGTTCAGGATTCGTCGTACTTTGGTTTGGGCGACAGGTTTCGTCATTTTCGTTGCTTTTCTGTGTTATATGCAGCGACAGACTATAAAGCAACTGCCAAGCAGCAGCAACAACAGTGTTAAGCCTTTTGTGTTCGTAAAGACCCACAAAACTGGATCGACTAGTCTTCGATATATGTTTGGCCAGTACCTTTTCTCACGCGACCCAAAGGTAAGCTGTGGTAAGAATATGAATTTAAAGAACGTTTCAAATTAATCCTATGATAATAGCTGGTGGTTGTAGTTGACGAAGAATGAATATCAAAGCCCATACAAAAGCAGGTGTCACTTTGATCGCTTCGAATAACTCTTAACATAATGGATGAAGGTTGTAGTAAGGCGTAATAAGAATATAAAAGCCAAAACAGGGGTTGTTTTTCTAGCCTGGCCTTGCTTGCACGAAATCCTTAATTGATCAACTGATTTCGGTTGGCCTCTTTGAAAGCTTCTGATGTAAAACTCATAAAGTTTGCACTTTTTTATACAATTGTCCGTTGCAAAGCTAAATGGGATTTTCTAAACATTTTACGCGCCTGTAAGAACCTGCATTTTTTAAATCAAACAGCAGTCTTTTACCTACGTAATGGGTCCCGGTATTACTGTGGTCGTGAGTTTGAACCTCGCCGGAGGCTAGATAACGTCTAACCTTGCCTTGCTTGAACGATAATCCTCATTAGGTTAACTGATTTCGATAAGCCTTTTCGAAGGCTTACATTGCACAAATAATTGTAACGTATCATTCTGTTACTACCATTTTCTTACACCAGATTATCGGCAATGCCCAAATGATGGCCATTAAGCCATTTTCAGCTATTCCCAGCCTGCTTTTGAAAAACGTGCTTCTGTCCAAATTTCACCCAAGTCCAAAAGTTACTTGTTGTTGCTCCTGACGCGTTTTGGATTAATGTCCAACAAAAAACCAGGGGTTATTTCAGGGATGGTGAAAGTGGCAGATGCTGTTATTTGTCAAAAGAAGTACACAAAATAAATAATATTAAATGACTCATAATCCTTACAGAAGGCAAGAATAAAATTTTCAAGCTTATACGACAATATGTGTCTTGTAGCATAATGGTTGGAGGTTGTAGTAAGACGTAATATGACCATGCAGAAGTAGGTATAGTATTTTGAGAAAGTTTTGAATAAATCTTAAGATAATGTCTGGAGGTTGTAGTAAGACGTAGCAAAAATATTAAAGTCCATACAGAAGTTGGTATCATTTTGTAACTCTTTATTCATTTTCAACAAGAGAGTTATTCGAAACGTTCAAAATGGTACCTACTTCAGTAGGGGATTTGATATTCTTGTTATGTCTCTTGCGAAAACGTTTTAATAAAATCTTTACAGATCATCTTAATAGTTTTCACTTCTGCTTCTGTTTTTCGAAGGCATACATTGCACTTGCACTAATGAAACGTATACTTTCGTTACTACAATTTTCTTACACCACTTTTTCATAGCTAAGAAACGAGCAGTGTCCCTCTAAGGTGCGCAACTTCTCAATTGCCAGCCACATCAGACAAATTGCGCAGTAAAATTTGCTTTTGCGCACTTACATAATTCTCAAAATAAAACAAAAAAACTCTTCACGTTTTTTCCACAACAGTCAGAGCATTTTGCGTTAAACATTTTTTCGTTGATGTTTGTATCTAAAAGCAAGTAAACAAATCAAATCCGCATTGCAATTGTGACATAATACTTGTTTTGCTGTAAATTATACTTCTAATCGTTTTTTATCTTCCATGCTGTGTATGTTTTTTTATCTCACTTAGAATTAACACACGAAAACTCATCTCATGGCATCTTACCTTACGAATCGCCTTCAGCGCGTCCGCTTGAATAACTGTCTGTATGATACAATGTCCACTAATGCTGGAGTGCCCCAAGGTTTCAATTTAGGTCCATTGTTATTTCTCGTTTATGTAAATGATATTTCGGCTAATTTAACTTCAAATGTATCACTTTTTGCAGATGACACAGCTTTTTTGTCTACACACGAACATTTTTTGGTATTCCCGGCCTTCTTTTAATAAGCTTGCTTCGGTTTTCAGGTCACAGTAGGAAGACCTCTTCTCAATCCCTTCGTGGGTGGTTACCCTGGGCGAATTCGCTTCAAGTATATTTACCCCCAAGACAAGCAGATTCAAGCCATCTTCGGACATATGCGTTTTGATGCTGACGAGCTGCATCGTCATATGCCGAAGGATACAAAGTATAAGCTTAAGTTGGCATAACGCGTCGTTAGTATCAGGGCTGCGGAGTCGGTTAAAAATAACCCGAGTCCGACTCCGGCCAAAAAAATTAAACCCGAGTCCGCCTCCCGAGTCCCGAGTCCGACTCCGGCCAAAACAATAAACCCGAGTCCGACTCCGGCCAAAAAAATAAACTCGAGTCCGACTCCGGTGAAATGAGCGATTTCGTCGAGTCCCGAGTCCGACCCTGACCCTATAGCCTGTATTCCGCCAATTTACGTAACTAAAATAAGGTGGATATTCAGCAATCCACTTATAGGGGTTTCGTATAAATCATTCACTCACAATACATGGTTGGAAAATATTTCACCATATGCTATTCCACCTGTACAATTTCCAGTTGGCGGCCATATCAGTTTCAAAATTTGGTACTGCGCATGCGCATGCGCATGTCGGACTCGGGACTCGGGTAGTTTTACGAGGTCTTACTCGAGTCCTGAGTCCGACTCCAGCAAAAACAAACCGACTCCTCGAGTCCCGAGTCCCGAGTCCGACTCCTGACTTCGCAGCCCAGTAGTATATACTTACCAGCTTTAATCCTAGTTAAAGATTTTTATTTTAAAGCAAAATACTTCGGCATTCCACTCATGAGGTGGTGTATAACTCGTCCACCCACAATGCATACAAATAGAACCACAAAGGGTATAAAAACATCTAAAACAACTTTAGTAAATATACTATAGTTACGCAAAATGCATCAGTTCCGCTTCAAAACTACTGATGATGCGTTTTGCGTAGCATTCTGCTCTTTTTGAATGAAGTTGTTATGGTTTTATAAACTTGTATTTCTGTTTGGATCTTACGATTTGGATAAAATATGAACAACGAACAGTTTTGGAACAAGCTTAGATCCCAATATACCCACAATACATAGTTTCCATTTACTTCTGTTCAACCTTTACAATTCGCAGTTGCTTGTTTTAACTGACTTCAACAAAATTAACCGACTCCATCAAATATATTTTTCAATGATTTGTTTACAAGACTGGGTAACAGGAGTCGTTTAAAATAACCCGAGATCGACTCTTGACTCTTATATCCGGCTAGCTATAAATCTTACTCTTACTCTTATTCTAACTCAAAAATGTGCGCAGATTTTTGAAGGCATTTCAAAATGTGCGCACATTTTTGCATATTTTTGCGCACATATTTGCATAACGACGCCACGTTCCCTGTTGCGTTTTTAGGTATTTTACCGTTTTGCGGGAGCCTTGGGCCGAATTCCAGTCGGCTTACGACTTCTACCCAAAACAATTCTTTGATAAACTGAAGCCTTCCTGTTTCCATATGCCAAGCCCGCACGTGCTAAACGGCAGGACGCTTGACCCGGTGAGCTTCATGCATGAGTGCGCACGGACCTTGAACAAGTCGATTCCGTGGTATTTCAGGTAAATTGTCCGCCTTTAAACCAGGGTTGCGGAGTCGATTATAAACAACCCGACTCCGGCCCAATGTAAGATTTTGTCGAGTCCCGAGTCCAGCTCTGACTCTACAGCCTGTATTTTACCCATTTACGCAACTAAATTAAGGTGGATTTTCTGCAATCCACTAATATTGTTGTCATAATTGATTCACCCGCATTACATGGTTTAAAAATATTTCACATTTGCTATTACACTTTTACAACTTACATTTTGCCGCCTTAACGGTTAAAAAATTTGATACTGGGCATGCGCATAATAACTGAAGGTAACTAAACTTCTTAACCCTAAATAAATTTCGGCCTAAAAACTTGAAAAGGATTTAGAATGTTTCAAAATATCCATTTTGCTTGTTGGAGCATAGCAATGACGTCATTTGGTATCGGATCGCGGCTCTTTTTGTCCAACAGAATTCAATTGTGGAAGAGAATCTGCAAATATTTACCATAAAAGCTAAAGGTTCCCCATAAAATATTTGCAAAAGCATCGCGTGATTTTATACAGGAAATTTGGAGTCGCAATTGAACATCTAGCAAAGCTCGTATGTTTTGCAAGATTGTACAAAACGGTCGCGTGCTTACTATGAAATGCCTGATACTTGAATATGGCCTAAATGGCCAAATAACACCTGAACCTGTAGGCCAGGGGTTCCCAACCTTTTTTACACAGTAGCCCCCTTAAAAATTTTGAGAAATTAATGGCCCCCTTGTTTTTTTCAACCTTTTGAAAAAATTAGGAAACGTGATTTTAATCAAAAAATTGGTTTATACAGTAACCGGTAGTTGAATAATAAAATGATATAAATGCAACACACAATAGACATATTATTATTTATTTATTTTTTGGCTCCCTTGAAAAAAGGCTTATCGCCCCCTAGGGGGCCATGGCCCACAGGTTAGGAACCCCTGCTATAGGCAGAGGTTAGGGACGATCAAAGGCCATCAGCCTGGCATCGGCCGTTTAGGTGTCGGCGTTTGGACTGAGTTGTTTGGTGAAATGATTTGACTCGTACTCAAGTTGTTTTGCCAATAACTTGGCTTGGACTTAAGTTGTTTTGCGAATGGCTTGTCTTAAACTTAAGATGTTATGGCAATGACCGGGCTTGAAATTAATTCTTTTTGCAAATGTCTGAGACTTAAGTTGGCTGGGATTTAAATTAATTCAAAATGACTGGCTTGCAGCACAGTTACGGCCCCCCGCACATATTAATATAGACCTAATTTATTTAAATTAGCGTCCTTATAACACTCAATTACGCCACTAAAAATGTTCCTTTTAAAGCAGGGGTGGGCGCGGTCCGCGGGCCGCAGGCGGCCCTTTCCGTTTTGGGTGCGGCCCTTCACCTTCTTCCAGCTAATTATCCCTGAATAAGGATATGAGTGTGCACCATGTTGGAAGTTTTGCTCTATTAGTTTTCTGCTTGAAGTTCAATGTAACCCATAATACACCGCTACACTAATGCAGTTGAACTCGAATGGGAAGCATTTATTATACAAAACAATCTTCATTCATAAAGTTTTACTTGTGTCACGTTGTTACGATAAAGAATTGTTTTGCAACAATTACACTTGTCTGGTACGGTCAATGTGTAACAGACTTTTGCCACGCATATTGACTGAGATGTTATGTTTGGCAGCTGGTTTTGAATTATGGCTGTTAATTAAATTGCACCAGTCTGATCCGTACGAGAAAGATGTCATTGTAATAGTAGGAAAAGTTATTTTCAAATTCACAAGTAGACAGCACTGACAAAACTGCCGTAGTTGCAGCCTAGTAGCTCATTAGTTTTTCTAGTAAAAGCTGAAAATATGAATTAGTGTTTATTTGATGTGCGGCCCTCCTGTAAGCATTACATTTCCTAACTGGCCCTTGTGTTAAAAAGGTTGCCCACCCCTGCTTTAAAGTTATGTTGATTAACGATAACGGTACAAATATGAAAGTACGTCCATGGAAGTTATTAACCGGTAAAAACAAATATTCGAAGGTTCAAAAACTACCAAGCTCATGACCTTGGATTCGATCCAATGTTGAAAGACGAAGAAGAAATCGAAAAACAGATTAAAGCTCTGGATGAAAACATGAATTTGGTGATGATCAACGAATATTTACAAGAGTCCCTCATTCTGTTAAAGGTCCTACATGGTTTCGAATGTGATTTAGTTTTATTTAGAATAATGTTTACTCGACCAAAATATGTGAACTTTGTTTGAATGGTTTTAGAAATATTGAAAGGAAAAGGAAATATTTTTTAGAAAAAAGTGAGCTAATCAGTATTTCTGGTTTTGTGCTACATTTACTGAAAGTTTGAATGATACTTATTTAAAGGTTATAATATTTATAATGAGTCTCGGAGCTAGAACGGTAGAGTTAATCAGGATGATGTCGATTTACTCAACCTTTTTTGGAGATTTATTATCAAGCTCCATTGTAAATCTGGGCGTAGTGCACCAAACTTTTCATATTCTATTTCTTTAAGAGACAGCGTCGACTAAACGTCAGACAACAGACAAATTTGAAAACTTTAAACAAAATACACGCTTATTTATAAAGGTATAAACTAGAAGATTAAATCTATTTTCCAAATTGCAGGCTGAACTTGACATGGACTGGCCGGAAATAGTTATCAAATGGATTCATAAACGACCATACGAAAAAATTGATTTGGGACTGATCGACCGGCAAGTATTTTACAAACATAACAACTTGGTAAGCAAATATCGCACCAATTTATCACTTTTGTAAACAAGTCATTTTTAAAGAATTTAAATCCCTTGTTTGATCATCGTGATGACGTCATTTGGTAGCAGATCGCATCGCATTACTTTTTGTTCAATATCGGGTATCGGCATCGGAATACAGTGTAAAGTATAAGACGTCCCTTTTCAAATGGTTTTCAAATGCAAAAAATTTCTATAAAAAAATACTAATCATAATTTAGCAAAGGCTCGCAAAAAGTTCTGCACAGCTTCAGAGTTGTAATGACTTAAGTTAAAGACTTCACTGAAGGGCAGTTAAATTGCTGTTTTGAAATGGCTTGACTTACAGTTAAATGTTTGCGCCACATACCTTGAGTCTAAATCAAGTGTTTTTATTAAATATTTTTCAATAAGTTGAGGTTATTTATTTTTTTCATATTATAAGTTGCTTGCTGTATATTATTGCGTTTTAGTTATTTTTAGTTGACTTACTGCAGTTTGAACAGTTTAACGTTTTATTTTTATGAAGGACTTGACTTGAGGTTGACATTTTTTTATATTGAATTGACTGGGACTTGATTTGGGCAACAGATGACTTGACTGGGACCTGGCTTGTTTGTTTGGAAAATTACTTGACTGGGAACATTTTGAAATAATTTGTTTACAACACTGGAAAGCGTTAAATAATATAAGATAGATTCAAACAAATATAGATGGGGATTAGAAATTAGGTCACACACAATAAAAAGTTTCATTTTTGCTTTATTTAATAAAATTTACTTAAGTTGTTTTGCGAATGACTTGACTTGGACTTAAGTTGTTTTGCAAAGGACTTGGCTTGAACTTAAGTTGTTTTGCAAATGACTTGACTTGGACTTAAGTTGTTTTGCGAATGACTTGATTTAAACTTAAGTTGTTTTGCGAATGACTTGATTTAAACTTAAGTTGTTTTGCGAGTGACTTGACTGGGACTTAAGTTGTCTTGCGATTGACTTGACTTGGACTAGAATTATTTTAAAATGATTTTTTTACTCATGCACAATAGAATGTTATATTTTCTGCCTAAGTGTATGAAATTTTTTATTTTAGGATATTGCCTTATATCGACATTTCAATGAGACGTTCTGGCGCAAAGTCGAATCGTACGGTCGTGAAAGAATGGCAAACGACCTTATAAGACTTGAGGAAGAAATCACCAAGGATCCACCCAAAAAGAGTAACCCCGAAAGAAGTGACTCGAAAACTACTTCGAGCCTACAAAATGCGCCACAGGAACTAATACAATACATGGAGGAAAATTCAGGAAGCTGTTTTATCCTGTCTCGGGATTAAACTTCCTGGTTTGTTTTCGCTATAGAGTGTTTCGTCTTAAAGCAGCAACACTAATAATGACTGGAGGTATTGACATGAAATATGAAGCTAATTTGCATACAAAGTTACACGAAATTAGACGAGGACACTTAAAATATTGTAAAGTCAATTGAAAGCTAAATAAATCAATCAAAAACAACCTAAAATGATACAAAGTATACTTGAAATCTAAAATATTTCTTTGTATTTGATATTTTTGTGCCTTTGTTAACAAAACATTGCGTGGAATTGAATAAATTTGTTAATCCTAATGGTTCAAAAAATGAGTTTTACACTGATACTGTCATGAGGTATTGCCGAAACGTCTGTAAACTGCGAAATGTCAATTTTATCGAATATTACGGCTTTGATATTTTTATTGAAATTCCTAACAAAACGTTCATTGTATTCCAAAGTTTATATTTTATGCCAATAACTTTACTTAAAACTAGGGAAAATGTTTTTGACCGCCATCATTTTACCGGCCCAAGACTGCTCAGACATATTTAGTTTCGACAACGAAATCCCGGGCCGAAATGCTTTGGCCTTCCGACAATAAAGGGTTTTCAGTAAAATGGCTTTACTCGAAGTCATTTGGACTAAAGACTTGACTTGGAGTTAGGTCATCTCGATCTTAAGTGTTAAAAATCACTTTTTGTAAAAATAGTCGGTCATTTATCTCAATTTTTAAAACTACAAAATTTGCTTGGTATTTGTTACGTTTCTGTGTTAACCAAAACGAAAACATGGCTCGAAATTTAATACATTGCGTAATTTTAATAGTTTAACATTCATTTTTGTGCCAGTAACTGTTTGATGGAAGAGAAAATGCAATTGACTTTTTTTAAATGGTCCTGGCCGGCTTTCCAACAATTAAGTGTTTTTAGAAAGATCACAGCGTCGTTTTGCACAACAGGACTCAAAACCTAAACCTGCACATTGTGCGCACATTGTGCACTTGCGATATGTACGCGAACCAAAACGCGCTCAATGTGCAGCTTACAATGTATTAGTGCACGTAAAAGAAATAACTTCATATTAAACGATTTTTACGAATATGTTTTTGTATTGAGAAGATCAAGTAATTCATGTTATCTTTCGGGCATTCCTTTTTATTATTATATATTTTTTAATTGAGTCCCAATTCTATAGATTTCCGATTATATGGGATAAATTTACTAAAACAACTAAGTTAGAAACTGGAGGTAACTAAACCTGCAAATTTAGCCGTAAAAAAATATTTAAACGTTCCTAATTTTTATCTACTCTGCTTATGTGGTCATGGTTATGACGTCATTGGGTATCGGATTGTGATATTTTTTGTCCACGATATTGGTTATCGGAATAAAATGTCAAGTTTTGTGCACCCCTACCCAATTGCATGTTGATAGGACCTTTTAAACGTAAGACAACACTTCTTGTATTTAAAGATTTATGTTTGACCACTTCTAATTCAAGTGCAATATTGCATTTTAATTTTGTTGACTAAGAAAAAAATTCGTTAGAATTAGTTGAACATTGAATAGCGATACGTGAGCCTAGATTGTTTGTTTTTTAAATGACCAATGACTCCTTAAACCAACTTTCGTAATTAGTGGCTCGATCGACCTCTCTGATTCACTGCATTTAAAAAATACAAGCATTTTTATTTATTGTGAAATACATTTAAAATGAGTGATTGTACAACGTTAAGTCAGGCCATAGTTCCGTAAATTTAAAAAACTTGAACACAAAAGTTAATTTTACAAAACCAGAAAATTGAAGGCGTCACGGCACGCATATAGCACAAAAACAAGGAACAAAAAATACTCACTACAGGGCGAAAACCAATCGTAAGATAAAAAGTTGGAAATGGTCGAATAGAAATATTTTAAACGGAAAACGCAACCTAAACTGCAGCAGCAATATTTGCGAAATACTTTAAGCAAGATTATAAACGAAATACTATCGATAGATAGGTAATATGAAAATGCGATAGAAAAAAAATAATGTTAACCTCAAATGACAAAGGAAAATGGAATGATAGTAAAAATAAATTAAAGATGAACAAAAAATGAAAGGCTATTGAAATAAAAACATCAAAAATCAATGGGATGGTTTCCATCACTAGGGGTCGCGCGGACCGACTCAGATGAAGTCGCATTTTTTTACAATGGCGATAGGACTGAGTGTGGCACTATTTGTACGATATTTGCTACAAATACAACAGTATAGCAACTAAACAAGTGTATTTTTTGAATTATAGATTATTATTTATTTCAACTAAATCAAACACTGTTAAAGAATCCAACAACTTAATAAAAAATGCATATAACAAACTAATTTAATCAGCGAGCACTAGAGGTAGAAAATAAACTTTTACCTGTTAGATCACTTGGAAAGCAGCATCTGCTTAAATTGTATTAGAGTACCAGTTTCTTTAGTTCCATAGATTGTTAACCCAGGGAGAGAATGCATAGCAGGTTTAATATTACCAAACAAGTATTTTCTGGAAGTTTACACAAAATTCTCGCTAACTTCAAAAAATTATAAACAACATTATTAGTAAAAATTGACCAGTATATCTAACTTCATTATGGTAAACCCTTACACTTGGTAAATGCATGCTAGTTCAATGCACTACTGGATCAATAACTAGAAGCTTACCCCAAAACATACCACAGCCACCTCCAAACTTCTCGTGAAATATTTTCTGAGTGTGACAAGCTAAAATCGTGAACTAACTTAAATAACAATCCAGTATTTGATTCGGGGGATGGAAAAGGCGTAATTTACAACAATTTATTGCCAGGACAGTTTGATGACTGGAAAACGCAATATTCACATACATGTCTTTGCGATAAAAAACAAATGGTCTGATAGTGACTACAGGGATAAACTTCAGAGTTAAACCGGTCAAAATGTCGCAAACGGCCTTACTAACTGAATTATAATCATTATCTTATAAAAATTATTTATATCTTTTTTATAGGTTTGGAATTAAAACAGACAAATCTGGAAACATAATTTCTACGAAGGAAGATTTAAACAAGCCTGCATTAAAAAAACACTTTTAATCATGTTCTTGATGTCATTTACTACAGTTCACAATCACACCTAACAAAAAGTCAACAGTTTTGCTTGTTTTATTAAACTTCATAATACGCATTTATTTTTTGTATGATACAAAATGAAACAAAATTGTACAGTGGATCAAAACGCTGCGAATTAAATTGATGCTTTGCAAAAAGTACGCAAAAACATTCTACTAAATTTCATATTAACATAAGTACAATATTATTCTAGAGATTTGACTACTATTTGAAAAATGATAAGATTCATTGTAGTTGTGAATTATTCGTAACATTGGAAACTGACAAACTTCTTTCATTGTCCTGGCGTTGTTCCACAAATATACGGTTTCTTTGTCAAGATGTAAGATTTCAGTTCTGTAGCTAAAATATTCTTTGGAATGCAGCAAGTACCTGATTTTTCAGCCAAAGACACAAGCTTACATGATATTGTCTGCTCTAGGGCTCCAGGCTATATTTATTCAACTTTTGTAAAACCACATGGGGTCACTTGTAAGAAAGGTTATAATAAGATAACATTTACAGAATTACACCTATTTCAAAACAGTATAACAGTACAAATAGTTGGTTGTTTCAAAAGGATGTGGATCACTCGAATATTTTTCTATGATGTGAGGTATCTTGTATCAAGAGGTGTTAAATTAATGTTGAGTACAAAAGAAATATCTGGTAAAAAAAAATGACTGTAAAAAAGTGTGAAAGAAACAGCATGCAAAATGCAAAGTTATAGGTTAAAAAACAGCAGTACCACAAAAAACTACAGTATTTCCTCATAAAAATGCCTGTTTCAGCTTTGTTCGAAACTAGCTGGCTTTAAATATTCTAATCATATTTTATTTACAATTTAAAGTTGACGCAAATGCTTCCTGGTTTTACGCGCTCGCAACTGTTCATCTGACTCACGCAACGCCTCTAGTGGTGGAAACCATCCCATTACACTGAAGGGAAATTGAAGACGAACGTAGAAAAATGCTACAGAAACATAAAAAAATGTTTAATGTTAAATATGTAATACAGAGAAAAAAATAGTAACTGAGAATAAAAAGTAAAGGCATACATTTATGCATCATCCAACAAGATAGAGAATCAAAAACACACTAGACAACGTTCCCAGCTTTCGTTTGCAATTTTTCCACATTAATAAATTGCAAATTGCAAACCTATTTTTAGCCACGTTAGAATAAAAACTCTTACCGCAAAACTGTACACTTATTTTTTTAGCTCTGCACCTGAATGTATTCATTTTTCTTTTCGCCAAAGACTTCGAGCAACCAATGCTTGTTTAACAGCCCTGCAGGTGACATTATCTGACGTGGCATGCCATAGCATTGTGATTTTACATTAAAATATTGCCTTTCGTGTTTGTAAATATATATTGCAGATTTTCTCATACAATTTTAAGTAACAAAAAATCTGGCGAGAATTGCGCGGTCCTTATCCACGGAGACCGTTTTTCTTTCAATTGTATATCTTCTGGTAAGAATTTAGCAAGTACAATCCTACATCTGCATGTCTGTCTGTTTTTAAGTTCGATAATAATCGGCTGCCGGACAAACAGCGCCTTACCATCACAAGCTGTGGAAAAGTGATCATGGAAATCAAAGTGTGAACCTTTTTAGCCACTTTCGGCGCACGTACACATGAAGAGCACATCAAACTCACGTGAGGTGAACATTAGATGCAGATTTAGTGCACATTTGGTGCAAATATCGCAAGTGCACAATGTGCAAATAAATGTTGATCACCAGGCAACAAGAAAGTTGAAAGAAGGAACCTTGGTGCACGTATGACAAAAAAAAGCAAATCGTGCGCACAATGTGCACGTTTTGTTTCGTGCACATATGACAAATGCATATCGCGCACACAATGTGCACGTTTTGTTTCGTGCACATATGACAAATGCATATCGCGCACACAATGTGCACGTTTTGTTTCGTGCACATATGACAAGTGCACTTTGTGCGCACACAAAGTGTGCACGTTTTGGCTTGGAGTCCGTCTCCTTTTTCGGATTGGCAAGGGTTTAACCGAATATTTATCGAGTCGTATCTGGAATTCCAAAGCGAGCGCAGACAGGGCGGCCGATGTGTCACTTGCGACGCAAGGTCTAAGCATTATTGACGTAATAATCTGCAGCGATACGTCATAATTGCATAAGCGCTCGCACAAGCAGATGTTTTGTGATGCAATTTGGCGAAGGTCGACAAGCGACTCACTCGTCGCTTCCTCGCAGAAACTGGATTAGGATAGATTGCGCCGAGGGACACTTGGAAATAAAAGCGCCTAACTGGTGCAATAGCGATATGTAGGGGTTAGATGGGCATTTTGCGCATATTCTGCAATGTTAGAAGATTGTCTGTAACGCCTACCGTTGAAATTTTGCCTATTTTGACACGTTGAAGCGAAATCGAGTTGTTAGGTAAAACTTTAGAGTTTTAAAAACAGGCCAAACACAGAACTTTGTTTAAAGGATGATGTATTTCGTCCGTCTGGTGAGTTTCATTATGTTTTTTTAAAATGAAAAACAGTTGGCAGCAGCTTTTTGACTTTCCAATATCTGCCAGTGTTGTAAAGAAGTCATTTTGAAATGATTTAAGTCCCAGTCAAGTCATTTGCGAAAAGACTTGGGTTTAAGTCAAATTGTTTTTGAAAGAGTCAAATTGTTTTTGATTGCTCACGGTCCCTTAAAAATATACACAAAATAACATTTGTTTTTGATGGTATCAATAGGATTGGTGCACTTGCTTCTTTGCTATCAGCTCTGCTATGTTAACCTCTAACGAATCATATATTTGAGTGAAGCAATCACAAACGGTTTTAAAACCGTGACCGTGCAGCCCACAGTGGCAGCGCAGGAAGCTGTAAAACGTAACTTTCGTTAGCTGCACAATGCCACACTATGACGTCACAATGGACAATTGAACTCAAAGCGTACAATAACGTGAAAGGACAAATAATCAGCTCGGTTTGGAAAACTAAGTTGCCTGAAAGTTTACTGCACAAAAAGCTTTCTGCTTCAGAAGCGTCGTGTTGATTTTTTGTTGGGTTATTCGCGGTCCCAGAAAATTGTCTCGCTGACCCCAAAAGGACCGCGGACCCCAGTTTGAGAAACACTGGTTTTAAGGTTGATGTATTTCGTCCGTCTGGTGAGTTTGGTTTTGCTTTGTAAAAATTAAAACCAGTTGGCAGCAGCTTTTTGACTTTTGAATATCTGCCAGTGTTGTAAAGAAGTCATTTTTGTCCCAGTCAAGTCATTTGCGAAAAAAAGACTTGAGTTCAAGTTGAATTGTTTTTGAAGAACTTAAGTCCAAGTCAGTTTTAATAAATACCAAGTGAAGTCCAAGTTCATAAATAGAGCAAGTAAATCAAGTCATCAAATCAAAGGTTAAACTATTAAAATTGGCAAATTAGTCCGTTTATGAGCAATGTTTTAGTATGTCTAACTTCATTTTGATTTTTTATCCCAAGGCGACAGGCGTCTTGTGTCCAATTCCAGCCTTGAAATCATACTTTTGGCAACTTAAACGAGATAAAATTTTTGTTTCACTTTGCGTAAATCAGTAGGACCTTTGTAGCATAATGGTTGGAGGTTGTAGTAACATAGTATATTGAAAATGAATAAAGAGTTATTCGAAACGTTCAAGATGATATCTACTTTTGTACGGGCTTTGATATTCTGATTAGTAGGATCTTTGTAATTTTGCAGTGAATTACATTCAAAGCTAAACTTTAACAAAAAAAACTTGCAATTGAGAAATCGGCTTAGACCTGGACTAAGCTTGCCGTTTATTGACAATGACCTGTCTTGGACTTAAGTTAATTTGTAAAAACTTGACTTGGACTTCATTTTGAAGTCACTGGCTTACAACACTAAATATTAAGGCTTTTTATAAAGTTAATTGGATAAGATTGACAGTGTTGTAATGACTTAAGTGCTCTTAGGTCACTGTTTTTACATGACTTGCCCTTTGACACACAATTTGTTTGACTTGACTTAAGTTTGTTGGTAAAATGACTTGACATGGACTAAAGTCATTGTGTCAAATGACTCGGGTTAAAATAGAGATCAAATAGTTTTCCAATATTTTGCAACATGTTTTCCATTTTGCAAACAAACAACAAAAGTGCCTCGTAACTGTCAGTTAAAACAGCAGTTAAAAAAATCGGAAACTGTTTGTGCGCAATTATCGGATTTAACGAGGCACAAACACAAATATTTTACTATTATTGCTCTCTGCTGGACTGTAAAGGCGCGCTGTATCTTTTATTTTATTTTACAAACTAAAGAAAAGTAGCTTGATATAATGAATTGCAAAGCAAATAAGGTCGAGTGGATCGACATCATCTTGAATAAGACGTTTCGATACGAACTTGTACAATATTCAGTTGATATGACTGTTATACCGTAATGCAGTGGTTCCCAACGCATGGGTCGCGTCGCCTGAATAATTTTTTGGGTCACTTTATTTGAGGCATAACATTTCTTGGACGAAAAGATAACAATAAAAAGGGTTAAAACATGAAGAGATCTCAAAACTGGAAATTTAAATATAATTCACGAAGCGTTTTATGTCGAGACATCGGAAAGCTTTCTAGCATGTTCGTATAGTTCAGGGATGTCCAACCTGCGGCCCGCGGGCCACATTGCGGCCCGCCTGAAGTTTTTGTGCGGCCCGCTAGTCATTTTCAGTCCCAAGTAGTATTTTAAACGTTCAATATTAGCCTAATTAAAATGTACCAGTTAGCGTTTAGGGGCGCACTAATAGTATAACATGGGTAAAAAAAAAAATATATATATATAACTCTAAAGGCCCGTTATAACTCTAAAGGCCAATACTTAAATTTGAAACTTAATAGGTTCTGCGGCCCATTAAATTGTTTCAAGTGTCAATGCGGCCCACTATAATAAAATGTTGGACATCCCTGGTATAGTGCAATAACATTTCACAGTTTTCCTTTTAATTATTGTTATTATAATATTATTATTATTCTTGTTATTGATGAGTGACCTATATTTTAATTATTTATTAGGCTTACGAAAAATGGCTAAACGATCATACAATAAAGATGGTAGTTGAAGCCGACATGCCGCTATATCCCAAAAACTCATTGGCAGCAAGCGAGCACATCTCATTCGTGATTTAATAAATATACTATTTTCGGAAAAAGTTACTGCTTTTTTAGTGCAGTTTGTTTGTAACGCAATCTTGTATGGCTTTTAAAATATTGCGACAATTTGCTTGGGTCGCAAGATTTTACCGAGCTGAATTTTTCTTATCAAATGGGTCGCCTTAAAAACGAGTTGGAAACCACTGCCGTAATGGATACCAATATATTTTTAGATAGGCTATGCACGGATCTGTAATTTAGCTTGATAATGAATTGCAAAGTCGAAAAAGGTTGAGTAGCTCGGCAACAACTTGATTGAGATGTATCGAAAAAAGCTACATTACAGATCTGTGCATAGTCTATACCCAAGTAAAAAATCAGATTCTTACGTATCTCTCGGCACCCTTTGGCATTAGAAATGGCACTTCAGGGTGCCGCGGCACCCCGGTTGAAAACCACTGCGGTTTAACGCAATGAGGTTCAGTAAACCTCGCAAATAAATCATTTCTTTTACTGCTAATTAGAAAAGGCAGGCCGTTAAAACACGTTTAAACCACTTAGAACCGAAATGAATGTTTCATATAAATTAATTTAGACCTCTTTTCTCATATTAAAAAATTTACATTCAAGTAAAATAAAGTAAAAAGTAAAGTAAAGGGTGAGTATGTAGTTGCCGTAGTTTTTTTCCATTTACCAGGAATATTCTAGAATGTCAGTATGTGTGTGCGGAACAAAACCAGTCGCACTTTTTTAAATGAAATTGTTGAACAACGAATGTAGGGATGTCTTGATACAGTGACGGAGAATAAAATATTACATCTGTAGTTTTAATTAGTGCGCCCTTGAAGAGCTGGTGCCGCAACTTGTGGTAGAACCAGGGTACAAACTGCGAATCGGCAGGAGGTTACTTTTTTTACTCTTTTATTATGGCGTTAGTGTAAACTGTCAACATAAATAGTGGGTTTAATTTTAGTATTAACCGCCATATAAAAAACCCAGTGTTATACCTGGGGGAAAATTACAAGATAGGCTACTACCATCTGTGATCAGTGACGTCAGGTAACTAAGGGAAACCAACTTACTCTTTGTAGCATAATAGTCGGAGGTTGTAGCAAGATGTAGTAAGAATACTGTAACTTCTCACTGTGTTCTCACTCAGAGCACGCTAAAAATAGCTATCATACAACAAAACAGTTATCGTTTCGCGCGAAACAAAATAGCTGTTTTTCTCGTTTCAGGATAAAGTTAGCTCGCAACGTTTTTAAACGAGAAAACCGGTCGGAATTTGTTCAAAATTTGTAAGTTATATTGCACCGATTTTTGACAAGAGTCCTGATAGTCCGGAGAAAAGAGTTCCGCATTCCCGACAACAAGTTTGACCTTCGTAATCATGACTAAATTCGAGGAAGCGCCTTTGAAATCGAAAAGAAGTCTAGTTGACGACGCCAGAGAATCTTCTTTAAATGGAGGTAAGAGATTATGTTTTCATTTATTTTTTAACAGTGTTGTACTGACTCAAGGTAATAACTTGACTTAAGTGAATTTAAGCCATTGTTTTCAAATGAATCGACTCGACTTGTCGTTTAACAAACAAAATCTTGTCTTGAAGTTGGTCGTTGTGTCAAAGGGTATAGGTACTTTCATTAGCTATTTTTGATTTAAATTGAGTTATTTATCTCAATTTATACACTTAGAAAATTGCTTGCTGTATATTCGGTTTTTGTTAGTTTTGCTTACGGCTTGCCTTGAACTTAATTTATTTTTCTAATGTCTTGACCGGGATTAAAGACTTAAATTAACCTATTTACAAACCTATCTTTAAATAAAGATATGGGTGCTGGACGGCGTTGCGGTAAAACAAATTTCGTAGGTGCGCCGTACCGCTACAAAAAATGTACTTTTTTAACCAGGGCATGATCTCTTTTCGCTTTTTTTTAGTGGCATATTTGAGATTCCAGTTGCATATTTGCGCACTACGTAAAAACGACATAAGGCTACGTAGAAATACATAACTTGATTTAGGCTCCAGTTATGACGTAACTTTGACATCTGTCTTAAATATATGCAAAACAAGATTTCAGACATCGAAAAAAAGTGTTTGTTTTGAGTGTTTAGTTTAAACGTTTTATTATGACGTTACTTTGTCAAGTGTTTAGGTAAAAAAAATAATCCACCTTCACCCCTGTTCGGAACCAAAATAACCGATAACTCTTCATTGCGTCGGTACGAAATGTTGATTTAAAAATATTCGAAAAGATGGCGGAAAAAAAAATAGCATGACATGTTAGAAAAAGAACATTTTACCGACGTTCTTTCATCACTGGTACTAACTCTATTTGTAGTTTAAAAAGGCTATGTTTTTAAGAGGTGGTTTGAGAAATCCCTTTGAATCATTATACAACCTTAAAACACAAGACATATGAGTCATTTCTTTGTATGAAAGTCAAAAAACTTGTTTTGTACAAATAAAACAGGCAAGGGCAAAGATAAGAGCACCTGCTTTTAAACCTTTTCAAGCGAGGCAGCGAAACGATTCATTTGATTTGAGGCAATACATTTTTTACGATTAAATGACTAAGGTTGATTGCTCACATAGGACAACAGGCAATAGATTTGTAACGGACAGTTTTATTTATCTGGTTATTTTAGTTTATAATAGCGTTGTTGTGATTCTGTACCTATGCATTGCGGTGACTTTATCTTTCAAACGATATTCCCGTATAGTCCCATGTCTGCTGATATGCTTCTGTAACTTCGTTCTTGGGAGATACCGCTCTGTCTCTCGTCCAAGGCAGAACAAACAGCTCTGGTCTCCCTTGCTCCCCTCTTGGTTTAAACCATCTGATATGGACTAAACTAAACAATCTAAAAATACGCCTAGTAGCCGGCAATATGATGTAAGATGCCGTTCCGACAGCTTAAAAAATCGTCCCGGCAGCTTTAAAGGTTGTTTGAACTTTGTTATGTTGCAGATATGGGAAGCGACCATCTCGAAATGTTTCATCTTTTCTTTCGAAGCTCGACGAACATGAAAGAAAAGCAAGCTGCTGACGACTTTTTAAAGGTTCGTGAAAATTAATTTGTTTTTAAGAAAAATACAACTACACCTGATTGAAGGTATGTCGCCAGCGATAAGATTTATTTGACGATCATTATATTAAGGAGAAAAATTATCGCTATAAACTACAATCTATCGAAATTCCTAATGGTATCGAAATATAATAAGAAGTATCAAAAATCCTAATTTTGTTAACAATCGGCTATCGTTATCGGAATAAAGTACCAGACAGTAAAAGTCCTAATTTTGTTAAAAATATTATCTATCACGTAATAAGAATATCAAAGCCTATACAGAAGTAGGTATCATTTTGAACGTTTCGAATAAATCTTTATTCATTTTCAACATAGAGAGAAGTCACAGATGGTAAGTGTATATATACCGCTAAGGCAGACGTCAGAAAGAAGAAAACGTGGAGAGATAGACTATCTAAACCGGGTGTGCGGCGATTAGAAGGTTGGTCGCCGATAGCAGATAAGGCCATCCACGTGATCAGATGTTAAAAAGATAGAGTGGTATAGAAGCTTGGTCTGCGTTAATTTCCGGGTTGTGCCGTGTTATTTCTACCGTTTCCTTAATCAAAAGACGACGTCTGCCTTAGCGGTATATATACACTTACCATCTGTGACTTCTCTCTATGTTGAAAATGAATAAAGAGTTATTCGAAACGTTCAAAATGATACCTACTTCTGTATGGGCTTTGATATTCTTATTATATATCAGTATTGGAATAAAATAAGTTAAGAAAATATACCGGGAATCGAAAATTAACAAGAACTATACTCCTAACTTTGTTAAAAACATCGGGTGTCGGAACAGAACACAATGTATCGGACATTGCTACTGTTACTAAACCTAGTGTTGTTTTGTTTAAAGGACCCCAACGTCATCATCCTGTACAGCGAGGAACGGAAGCAACGAAGCGAGGTTGAGTTTGGTGGATTGCTAGTCTGCTGTCTTGGCTACAGCGAAAACGTGCTGGGAGCGATCAAACAGGGTTCAAAGTCCAGCTTTCCGCCTCGGATTCTGTCGCATCGTCACTGCGCCGGTACGAATAACACGTTTGATCACGTTTATGAGCATAATGTCTAGAGCAGTGGTTCTCAAACGGGGTCCGCGAGACAATTTTCTGAGACCGCGAAGCACCCAACAAAAAATCAAAACGACGCTCCTGAAGAAGAAAACCTCTTGTGCAAAAATATTTAGGAAACTTGCGCTTTCACAGCAAGCTGATTAGTTGTTCATTCACGTTATTGTACGCTTTGCGTTCAATATCACGTTATTGTACGCTTTTGCGTATTGTCCATTGTGACGTAATAGTATTGCATTGTGCTAATGAAAGTTACGTTTTTGCAGCTTGCTGCGCTGTCACTGTGAGCTGTACGGTCACGGTTTTAAAACTGTTCGTGATTGCTTCACACAAAAAAAGTGATTCCTTAGAGGTTAACATAGCCGAGCTGATAGCAAATAAGCAAGTTTACCCGTCCCATTTATACCATTAAAAACAAATGTTATTTTGTGTGTATTTTTAAGGGACCGTGAGCAATTTAAAAAGTTGTTGAGGGACCGTTGCGCAATATCAAAGCCCATACGGAAGTCGGTAGCATGGTTTATCTGAAAATGTTTTTAGAGATGACGTTGTAAATTTGCGTCACAATACAAATTAACTTAGTAGATCAGCCGCTCCAAAAAATGTGAAAGTGAAGTGGAGTCTAAATACATTCAGTGAAAAAATATTTTAATTTTATTAAACTTTTTCTTTGAAAATTTGATTTTTTCTTAAATATACAGTTATCTTTCAATTAGGCTTTCATGGACCCCCTGAAACGAGTTCACGCACCCCCAAGGGGTCCACGGATCGCAGTTTAAGAACCCCTGGACTAGAGGCTGTAGTAAGACGCAGTAACAACATCAAAGCACATACGGAAGTTGTTAAAAATGAATAAGGGTTTATTCGAAACGTTAAAAATAATATACTTCTGTATGGGTTTTATATTCTCAGCACGTCATACGTTTTAATCGGCGGTTTGAAAGGACAAACATAAAATACAAAACTACTCTACAGATAAAAACCCACAGCGTCACACCACAATAAGCAAGAAAAACCAATAAAATAAAACACTAATGGAAAAAAATACCAAAGCCGAATATGTCGATCAAATATGCAAGCAAGACAGGCTAGCAAAAACAACTATAGTCTGTAGTAAGGTTCGAACTCAGTAATACCGGGATCGTCGCTCTACTAACTAGGCTACACATGTTCAGAAAGGAGCGAGTCGAGAAACAACCATACGCCAATGCTTGCCTCATTCTTTTAGTACAACCACCTTCACATTGAAGGGGAGATCTGCAGTAATCCAAACGGACCATCTGTAGCTAAAAAACCCACACCATTATCATACCAGCAAAAGTAACGGTTCTTAAAACTGCGAGCCAGGTTTCTTAGTCGAAAGTGAACACGTCCACTGTTTATTTGTCAAAATTTTCGAAAAAACTGTAATTGTAAAAGAAGTTTCTTGTCAACATACGGAACTGTAAAGATCAAAAGAGTATAAAACGTTGGTCCGTACAGCTGTTTTGGCGTTTGGAATTTAAAATATTTTTTTTACTGAAAACACAGCTCGTACTGTTGTATCTTTAACATCTTCAGTTATTAAATATTTCCTTTTTTACGCGTGTCCTCCCAGTGCCTTGGTTCCCGCGTACGTTGAGCGACTTGGACAAGTGCGTGGGCGTGGAAGAAACTCACCCGAGTTCAAATGATCATGAGTACATCAAGCGACGAAAGGAGATCGGAAAACTCGGCATCAACTACAGGCAGTAAGTGGCAACAAGAATAAACCAACCTTCTTAATTTATCCAAACACTTCCAACTTAACTCTAACCCAGGGGTTATTAAACTTTTTTTACCGCTGACCCCTCAATTTTTTTTTGCTTTGCAAGGACCCCGGTAGACAAGAAATGCTCTAAAATGACGTCATGAATTGACGTAACAATACAAATAGACTTCATGACTCTGTTATTTCGGTCCTAAAAATGTGACAGTTAAATGAAGTCTAACTATACATTCATTGCAATACCGTTTAATTTTTAGTTAAATTGTTTTCGTTTAAAAATTAATTACTTGAAGTATACACTAATTCTTCAATTAGGCCTCCATGTAGCCCCTAAAGCTAGTTCACGGACCCCCAAGGGGTCCATGGACCCCAGTTTAAGAACCCCTGCTCTTACCGCACCCATTGACCACCCCTTAATTTCAAACAAGGGCAAACAGCACTCACAAATAAATTACTGCTGGTAAACGTTTCATACGCTTTCCAGACATTTAGGTCTTAAAGTTCGCCTTGAACTTCATAAAACATTGAAAAGTAACATTGAAAAAAAAACTTAAAACATTGAAAAGGTTGTTTTTAACCGACTCCGCAGCCCTGGCGCTTGTGTGCAATTTTTTACACGCAAAAAAAATTGTTTGAGATTTTTTGCGAAAGTCAAGATCGTAAAAAATATCATAGCGAAGTTACTTTATTACGAGAGGCTTCATCCAAGATAAAGACGTTTGCGTTTCTAACTGCAAAAACCCTTTAAGCTAAAAACGGCCACCGTTGAATAGTTTCAGGTTCCAGGGACGACGAGACAGCGCGCCGTATATGTGTTCCCAGTCATTGTGAAGAATCACGTTTCAGCTCTTTCTTTGTCCAAAACTTGCGTTGGTTGGTGGGACGCGTTTATAGTATGCTGTCTTTACTATTGTTCTCTTGGGTTGAGACATAAGCTTGATGACCACCAACCTCGGGATCCAGGGCGTTACCGAATTGAAAAAAGCGTAAACCCAGTAAATGAAGGTCGACATTTTTAAATGTTTTATAAGTTCCCTTGACAAGCTTACAATGGAACCTTCTAAGCGTGGGCAAGATTTTTACCATTTCCTTATTTTGAAATATTATTTTTCGACGAGGTATTGTATTTTACTAATTTAGGTAAATATATCGATCATATCAAAGCCCTAAGTGACTTTTTAGGCTAGGAATACGAATTTCCGTTTCAACAAGTTTTTTTTTAATTATCCACCTCGAATTGTTTTCACAATGCTCCAAATGAACAGAAAACTACCATTTTAAATTACCCATGCATTGTCCGGACAAAATTTGTTAACTAATAAAACGGTACTAAATATAGTGTAGCAGTTGAGCGAACTTTAAACAGTAGCGTTTCTAACGGCATAAACCAGGGGTGTCCGACATAAGGCACGTGTGCCAAATGTGGCACGCGACCTAATAAAAAGTGGCACGCAAGCCCCCAAAATACAGCCAATTATCAAAAAAGCTAAATTTGTTATACAGCCAATTGTCATTGTTTATTGACAATACAAAACAATCCCAGCAATTATATGACAACAAACAATTATTTCTGATATTATAAAATACTGTTTTATTTTTTGTATGAAAAGAGCTTTTAATATTAGAACAAAAACAAATGGTTGCTAAACTTTGGCACGGAAAGAAGTTCTAAGATAAAAATTGGCACTTCGGTATGTTTGAGTTGGACACCCCTGGCAAAAACCCTTTAAGCTAAAAACGGCCACCGTTGAATAGTTTCAGGTTCCAGGGACGGCGAGACAGCGCGTCGTGTATTTGTTCCCAGTCATTTTGAAGAATCACGTTTCAGCTCTCTCTTTCTTCCAAAACTTGCGTTGGTTGGTTGGGACGCGTTTTAAATAAACCAAGCGTTACCAAGCGTTGAACGAAGAATTCGCAGCGACAATCTTGCTCGTATCTCACCCCTCTCGCTTAATTAGGTTCAGTGACGACTTACAAGCCATAAACGTCCAAGCTTGGATGTTCATTTCCATTCTTGCACCCCATTTTACAGGATCCAATCTTACAGCCGACCAATACTAACACGACAAGAATTTAACAAAAAAGATCTGAAACATAAGAAAGCGGCAAAGCAAAATTATTATTATTATTATTTTTTTTTTCTTATCATTCACGTTTCTGTCTTGTTCAGCGGCGACGCCTTCCCCGCCGTACAGTACACGGAAAGCGAAGTAAATACTTGGAGGACCATCTACAAGATGGCAAAGAAAAACCACCACGGATTTTGCGTCGAATACCTGCATGGTTTCGAGCTGCTGGAAAAATATTGCGGCTATTCGTCGGAATCTATCCCACAGCTGGAAACCATATCGAACTTTTTAAAAGGTATAAAAATGCTCAAAAAACAAGCTTTTCGCACAATATAGTGCTTCGCATTGTTGTAATGACTTAAGTCAGACTAATGCCGTTAAGGATTTAAGTTGTTTTCCAAATAACTCGACTTGCGCTTAACTTGTTTTAAAATGGCTTGACTTGGACTTTATTGTTTTAAAATGGCTTGACTTGGACTTTAGTTGTTTCAAAATGACTTGACTTGGACTTTAGTTGTTTTAAAATGGCTTGACTTTAAATTAACTTGCTTCAAAATGACTTGACTTGGACTTTACTTGTTTTAAAATGACTTGACTTGGACTTTAGTTGTTTTAAAATGACTTGACTTTAACTTAACTTGTTTTAAAATGACTTGACTTGGACTTTAGTTGTTTTAAAATGGCTTGACTTTAACTTAACTTGTTTTGAAATGACTTGACTTGGACTTTAGTTGTTTTAAAATGACTTGACTTTAAATTAACTTGTTTTGAAATGACTTGACTTGGACTTTAGTTGTTTTAAAATGACTTGACTTTAACTTAACTTGTTTTGAAATGACTTGACTTGGACTTTAGTTGTTTTAAAATGACTTGACTTTAACTTAACTTGTTTTGAAATGACTTGACTTGGACTTTAGTTGTTTTAAAATGACTTGACTTTAACTTAACTTGTTTTAAAATGACTTGACTTGGACTTTAGTTGTTTTAAAATGGCTTGACTTTAAATTAACTTGTTTTGAAATGACTTGACTTGGACTTTATTTGTTTAAAAATGACTTGACTTTAACTTAACTTGTTTTGAAATGACTTGACTTGGACTTTAGTTGTTTTAAAATGACTTGACTTTAAATTAACTTGTTTTGAAATGACTTGACTTGGACTTTAGTTGTTTTAAAATGACTTGACTTTAACTTAACTTGTTTTGAAATGACTTGACTTGGACTTTAGTTGTTTTAAAATGACTTGACTTTAACTTAACTTGTTTTGAAATGACTTGACTTGGACTTTAGTTGTTTTAAAATGACTTGACTTTAACTTAACTTGTTTTAAAATGACTTGACTTGGACTTAAGTTGTTTTAAAATGGCTTAACTTTAACTTAACTTGTTTCAAAATGACTTGACTTGACTTAAGGGCGCTGATCTAGAATCCTGCCACAGCGTTGAAACAATTTTTAAAGCAACGCACAATATTTGGGTCAGGGTGTTGGTTAGTGTTTAGGTGTGAGTGGGTCAAGTTTAATACAAAAACACTACAAAAAATGCCACTAAATCGTCCAAAGCGTATTTTAACACGACAAAATTTCTAGCGAGCTTTTTCATCCAGGCCGAACGGGCTTCCAACTGCGGCCGGTAGGTGGTCTCATTTCGGCGCGCAACTTTCTGGCCAGTCTGGCCTTCAGGACGTTCCAGTGTACCCAGTACGTACGTCATCACGCCTCGCCGGCGCATACCCCCGAACCGTAAGTGAATGAAATACATGTATTCGTATTGATGTATGTTTGTTTCGTATTGATGTATGTTTGATATACATGTGTGTGTGTGTGCGTAATATTGTTAAGCTATGAGTGACATCTAGACCAACGCCCAACAAACCTAATGTTAAAAAAACTAGCAGAACAACAAACTTGTTTCTTAAAGTTACCCGGTCAAAAAACGTAGATGACCCCTTAGGTCAGACCTGGGCAAAGTACGGCCCGCCAAGGAAATTTGTCGGCCCGCCTCTTATTTTCCTTAAAACACTTTCTTTTTATCGGTTTTGATTCTGTGAAGAAACGTTCACCTTGTCCACTTTTTGTGTCTAACTTTCTACGTGTTTCTATGCAACTTTTTAGCTGTTGGACCAGCGACCCCGACAACTTGATAATAAATGCACTTATATAAATGCGCATATATGTTCTCTGCGCTTTATGCGTCACGTTCACCTTTAAATTTGAATTAAAGATTGAATTTTAAAACAAATAGCCGCAATTTTTTTCGCCATATTTCAAATTCAACTTCAGTTTCATATTTGTGGCAGCTCCCATATAACGTAATAACACGTTTCCTAATATAGATTGTTTTATAGCTCACATTATGACGTCATATTCTGTGTTGAAATCCTATTTTTGACCCTGCCCGCCACAAAATTCATGCCTTTTTGCTGCCAGCTAAAGAAAAGAAATGCCCACCCCTGCCTTAGGATAGATCAGCGGTTCTCAAACTTGGGTCCGTGCAGCAGTGGAGATATTAGTCTTTAGGTTTTTCAACATTAAGCTTTAGCGAATGTTTTGAAACATTAGTCTATAAAGATATTATCTTTCATCATTAGTGTCTTTAGTTATGCTTTATTATTCAATCCTAAATAATCTATTAGCCTGTCCCTACCAGCGAATTGTTCGCACTAGTTAGAAAGTTGATACAATAGAAATAATTATGACTTCACTAGTGCACCACAAGTAACATGGTTAACTGCCCCTTGAAATTTCATGGGGCCGCGAAATATCAAATTAAATGCAACCGGTTCACCAGGCAAATTGTTAGAAAAGTTTGGGAACCGCTGGTAAAGATCACTAATATTTTCGTGCCCCGCTTGGCCATAAACGAAGTTCAATGGTCGTTTAAATTAGTTTACAGTCGGTGACGACTTCTTTTGTTACCACAGCGACTGTTGCCACGAGCTACTAGGTCACGTGCCGATGTTCCTGGATCCTATCTTCGCAGATTTTTCGCAGGAAGTTGGACTAGCTTCCCTGGGAGCAAGTGATGAGGACATTGAGAAGCTTTCCACCGTAAGTTGATCGCTGTTGAGAAGTGGAAAGAAAACGAAATTTGATAGGATTTACTTAGGTGGATTCAAGTCTGAATAACGTGCACTTAAAATGTAATTTTCCACCAATTCCCTAAGTTTGCTACAAGTGAAGATGATAAGGAAGAAAGGAAAACTAAATTTGGCTTAAATCGGACCCTAGAAAAGGTTTTATTGTACCGAACCACTGCTGATTCCTAATTGTGATGCTTTGATGACAAATCTAATAGTTTCTACGTTTAATTCAGCTTTACTGGTACACCGTTGAATTCGGATTATGTCGGGAAGACAAGGAAATAAAAGTGTACGGAGCAGCACTTATTTCGTCCTTTGGCGAATTTCAGGTAAAAACAATAGTTGACTGTTGCCTTTTGCATACCTATTAGTTTAAATGGCAAAAACTCCGCTTCTAGAGCTTCTCAATTGACCTGTGATTAGACTCCGACGAAATTCAGGATTTTAGTAAATTTCCAAAAACCAAACAAGACAGGAGTTTGACAAAAAAGTTCGTGCTTTTAAACCCAATAACTTTAAAGGCGGTTATTTTACTTCAACGTAACTTTTTACCGGTTTTATCGCCATGGATATTTTTTTATGTCGTTCTTGTAAAATTATCAACAAATATGCTAAAACAGTTTTTTGCCACAATTTGATTTGCTGTGATGGCATGAGGTATTGCTGAAACGTCTGTAAATTGCGAAATGTTGATTTTATCGAATATTATTGCTTTGATATTTTAATTGAAAATACATCTAAATATATACTAAATAAAAAGCATACGTAAATGTATATGTTTTTTGTCGTATTAGCACGCTTTGTCGGATGTTCCCGAACTCAGGGACTTTGACATAAACAGCACATGCTCCCAGCAATACCAAGACCTTGAGTATCAACCCCTCTACTACGTTGCTGATAGTTTTCGAGACGCATTGAAACAAGTCAGGTAAGTGCAGTAGTTGGTTAATATGAAGGGATGTGTAACGTTTTAGGCCCATACTGACCAAATGTGTGGATGCAGAACAAACAAGTGAGCCAAATATGTGTACCACGAGCAAGCAAGTTTGCAGAATTTTCTTTTGGGAAGGCAATGGAAAAATGTCAGATATGACGTCCCAAAGTTAGGTCAAAACATGATGTCAGAGAGTTATCAAAAGCTATGTTACAAAGATGTTATCGCTACGCGCAAAGCAAAAAAAAACGCAATTTTATCGTTTAATTTCTAAAACGGCAAATTCAGATTTGCGCATAGAGTGAAATTTTTTGCATCTATATCCAGTTAAAACAGGCAAAAAATCCAGTTATTGGCTTTAATTACGACATAAAAGTCCACTTTAGTCTAGATATTCAACATTTTATTCTACCTGGTACACCGCAGACTCACCGAATCTGTTGATATATGATGTAAGTACAGATCAAGCAAGCATTGGCGTATGGTTGTTTCTCGACTCGCTCCTCTCGGAGCTTGCATAGCTCAGTTGGTAGAGCGACGGTCCTGGCTTAACCGAAGGTCGTGAGTTCGAACCTCACAACAGGCTAGTTGTTTTTCTAGTCTGCTCTGCTTGCATCATAGATCAAGAGATACGGCGAGTCTGCGATGGCTTTCTGTGAACTAATTATACGTAAGCTGTAATCGTTGGTCAAAACGCTTTGAAGGGCCAGATCTCAGTTATTAACACACATTTGTGTGAATGTTTCATTGAATTTTTCCACCTGATGATGTTTATTGGCATGGCGATAATGTCTATTTCTTTGAATCACCAAACTCTTTTTTATTAAATCCAGGTATTACTCGGCGAACTGTATGCAGCGTGCCTTCAAAGTTTCTTATGACAAGGAAACCGAAAAAATAGAGGTTTCTATGAATCTTGGCTCCACCGACGATTTGTGAATGGCTTTAGTGTTGCTCTTTCTCTTCTATTTTGTCGCGATGGCAACTTTCATTCAATGCAATATATATCTATATATACACTATACTAGGGATGTCCGATGACATTGTATGAGATCCGATACCCATGTTGCATTATCGGCACTCGTCCGATACTAGGTATTGGCGCCGATCTGACACAAAATTTTGGAGCATAATGGTTGGAGGTTGTAGTAAGACGTAATAAGAATATCAAAACCCATACAGAAGTAGGTTGCATTTTTTACGTTGCGAATAACTCTCTTCATATTCAACATCTACATCTGTTGAAAATGAATAAAGAGTTATTCGAAACGTTTAAAATGATATCTACTTCTGTATGGGCGTTGATATTCTTATTACGTGATACCAAATTAATTTAGGAATTTTAATAATTTGTCATCCAGTGCAGCAATCTCTACCTTTAAAGTTTAATTCATTAAAAATGATTATAGGTTAACACATGTGATGGGAAGTAAAATACCTAACGTCGAAGAAACCTGAAAAAAATGTCTTTGAATTTTTTAATTTAATCTATTTCATTTGATAAAGCATGGTAATGACGTCAATTTAAGTATCGGCTATCGGATTTGAATCTAAAGTATCGGACATTCCTAGTATATACTAAGCCTTTTACTGTCGCCGAAAAATCAATTAACTTGCCTAAAAATAATTTTTCCCTGCTTTAAAATGTTTCGAATTGCTTTAAAATCATTTCAACTTGCCAATCATAAAAAAAATCCTTTTTAACTTGGCGCCAATGAGTGCAAAACGTAAAGTGTAACAACAAGGATTTTTGATCACTTTTTAGTGTCTTTGGACGACCATTTATGATTTTTTAAAGTACACATGGTAGCCCTAATATTTACGTAGCCTACAGTACAACGTGATGCCTTACTTGATAAATGCAATATGCTAGTTGTCCTGGTGTTGTTTTAATCGAAAGAGTTTGTTTGAGAAACACTATTGTATACAATTCGCTTATAACCTTAACATTACATACATACATATTCGAGTGCGCGTTACATATACATCACAATACAATGCACGCATCACCATATATTGCACTAGCATGTATACAAGTCTGTAAAGTAGTGAGAGATGTTGTTCTCCTTCCACGGCCGCCAGCTCAGCTCGTAGACGCGCTGTTGCAGAGATTATTAACTTGATCGCGAACTTGAGCTCTCTGCTTGATCTTCGGGCTACGGTTTTCAGGTGCTCAGCCCACAAGCAACGCTCGGAAAGTGCTCAGCCGGGAGTTGAGCCCCGGATCTGAGGATTGCTAGTCAGTGGCGCTAACCACTTCCCATCGCGCCCGCCCCTTAACATTTACATTCTATTATTATACCTAAGGCAAGAAAGTATATTTTTACAGAATGTAATATTTGATAACCTTTGTACACATTACATTTATCTATTAAAAAATAAAATATTTCTACCTAAAGCCTATCTGTACAAAAACAGCTTTAAAAAACTAAAAAAATGCGGTTAAATTGAATGGGCGATGTGTTTAAATTTGTCATACACAACTACTAGTAATGGTATTCATGCCATGGGTCAAAACCTAGACTTTTGCGGACCACCTAAATACATTTGCTTTGCGGGCCGCAGGTTATACGCGCCCGGTTATAAGTAAGGCTATAATGCACAATTTGATAACCTTGTTGTAAACTGTAGCAGCCGGCCAATATTAATAAAAAAAAATTCAGCAAAACTTATAATCCTGGTTTGAAAAAGGCCTATGTCGTCGGCAGAGGCGTAGCCAGGTTTTTTTGAGCCCGGGGACAAACTATAAAATTGGCGCCCCTCCTCCATATTTAAGCACATTTTCTATTACATTGACATAATGTCCCTTTCTTTATACGGAAAAACAATTACAATTTTAAAAAAACATTGCAGTTAAAGAAGAAGCATTCTTGTTTTGGCATTTAAAAGCCTCATTTTGGCGCCCCTGTAGCTTGGCGCCCGGTGACATAATATAAAGAAATTTTAAGAGATGACATCACACAGGAAATCGTTAGACTTACGGACAAGGTTCAGTTATTAAGATAGCAGAAGCATAAAAAAAGTATTCGGTAGGCTAAGTATAAAACCTGTTTTAGTTTTACTGCTTGTCTTTATAAAAGCAAGGTTACATTTAAAATGGCCAGGCCTTGCCATTTATTTGGTGGGTGTTACGACTTTACTAGTAATTCTTAGTGCTAATTAAGCACGTAACAGTGGGAAATGGTTGCGTGTAAAACCGGGCGACATTTTGGACAGCATATCGCAAAATTGGATCAACAGATATGACTGTGGGGACAGCTTAAACAATCGTGTTTAAATGCGTTTACAAACGTCATTCCGCTATATCAAACGTCATTCCGCTATATATTATGCATGCTATTAAATGACAGCTTCAATCAATCCTAAATTGCTTCCTGTTTTGTACGGCACATGGACAGTTAAGGTTTAGGACAGTGCTCCGCAACCGTTTTTCATCTGCGGCACACCAAGAATGGCTAAAAATATTCGGCGGCACACCTACGTAATATATGACGATCGACACAAGACAACAAAAGTGAATATTCTAAGCTGCCCAGAAAGAAGGACCGATTTATAGTTTAAGGCGCCGAAAATGTGACGTTTTACATTCTTTTATCTACTAATTTTGCGGTTTTACGGTTTTACTAAAATATCTTATAAGACGGCCAAAGGAAGTGCAGCCATAAAACCGAAATTAGAACAACATCAACTTCGGAATAAACAAAGTTCGGAATAAGGCCAAAATAGGACTAGTACTAGTAGTCGTAGTAGCGTCTAAATAGGAAAAAATCGCAAATACAGTCCTAAACAAATTCCTAAATGGCCAGAAAGAAGCCCAAACAACTCTTTACCTAACCTTAAACCCCACTCCCAAGGCCTTATTCCCATAAACTTAGGGGACTTATTCCGACAGGTTCGAATATTTTTTAGAAAAAATATTGACTTTATTATGTCGCTGGGCCTAGGCCTAATGTTATTGTTAACTGTCCTGCTTTGGATATTGTTGCTTTGTAGGCCTTATTGTGTGGTTCCAGCCCAAGGCATGTGAATTGCACCCCGTTGCAATACTGAGTCAGAGAATGTTTAGGGTTTTTAATAGAATATTTTAAAAATAACCTGAAAATTGTTCTTTTTTACTTGTTTGCCTAATTTATTTCTTAGAACGGCAGGCCATATTAATTTAAACAAGGGGTGACGAACATGTTTGCTGTCGCGGGCCACTTTGTCAGTTACCGCTGACTAAGCGGGCCACAACTTTTTACTGACACTATAAAATCTGTTTTAAGCAAAGGCAAGCTACGCTTACACTCAACCAGTTACTACTGCATTGTACTGAAGCAGCAACAGGCTCATGGTGTTAAATTATTATTAGTTTATTTTATAACCCAACAATGAATAAACAGTTGAATCCTGAATTGATGCTTACTGTGTGGATTTACACTACAGTTTCCAGGGATGCCATATGGCAAAAATTAAAAAAAGCCAAACTTACCTAAACAAAAGCCAAATCTACTACAAACTCTAACAAGCCTGTGCTTTTCCTTAAAATAATAAAAAAATGAAACAAATAGTCATGCTTGTACATTGAATTTCTCTTTTTGAGGCAATTTTACTCAATTTTTTGTTCCTTGTTGTAAAATTTTCTTGGAAATTGTTTTTCTTTTTGTAAAGTTTTTTGGCAATTTTTGTCTTTCTTTTTTTATGTTAGTTTGATCCCTTCTTAACATAACACTCATCACATTTTTAAATAAAACAAAAAAGCCTAAGCCAAATTTCATTTGGATTTTTGTTAAAAGAGGTTCAAAAAGCCTAAATTTTTAAATTTGGCTTTAAAAAATCCTAACTGGAAACCCTGACAGTTGCTGCGACTCCTGCATGATATACGCGTCAGCTTTTTTTTACCAGCTTTTGATATCGCAAAGAGTAGAAGCGGGTCACGTGTTCGTCACACCTGATTTAAACAATCACAAAATGCAAATAATACATTTACACTGATATTTCACTGGTTCGAGCGTGTGGATAATCTCCCTTTAGCACTTTGTGTAAAGTTCGAAAACAACATATTTATACTCCTGCTGTATGTTTATGCTAAAAAATGTTTTGAAATTTGCTTTCCGGCCATTGAACGTATCATAGTTTTAAAAAAGTTTTAACTGTGAAGGAAAGTTGCATCTGGATTATTGCATAAGGTCAAAATGCCTGCCTTGATGCACCGTTTTTGTGTTAATTCTATTGTAAAAAGCACCATTAAAAACGTAGCTATAAAAACCTCCTGCAACGTCGCGGTACACCTGGCATGGTCTCGCGGCACACCGGTTGCGGAGCACTGGTTTAGGACAAAAGCTCAGATTCATCTAAAAAAAATAGGCTACAATGGATTTATCGGTTACGTTAAATTGATATGATATTTGTGTCAAGTTTGACGTTTGAACACTTTGTGTCGCCAAATTCGAATTTTCATCGGCGCTTTGCTGTAACTGCTTATACTGAGGCTAAAATCTATAAGATTTTTTAAAGTTTTTAAACTACACACAAATACACTCATGTCCGACTAAAACATTTATTTTAATATTATAACTTTATTAAACAGTAGGAATGTAAGTAAAAATGCTCATATTTCAGAATTACTAAGGACGACTTTTATTATTGTTAATTAAATGTACTGATTGTTTACTTTTTAAATTGTACTGGAAGTTGTAACATTTAGCCCAGATTAGTGATAAAGTAATAACCCATTTAAGTGATTATTCTAGGATTGTGATTCAACAATTTAAACAATACAGTGTTTTGCAGCTTTTTCCAGTAATCATTGTTACTTACTGTCCTTGAGTAAAACTACATTCAGCAAATTTCTGAAAGCTAGAGCTGTTTGCATGAGTTCTGTTTGAGTTATTAAACCGACGTTTCCCTGAATTATTCGGGATACATCATTCCCGTCATTGCAGGAAATTTAAACAGCCGTGTCAACTGAACCCCGTAAAAGGTTGTTAAAACTGTTTAGGCTCAGATGAACTGACATTCGCCGCAATAAACGCTTGTTTTTTTGTAGCAGATATATTGAAACGAAGTAATTATTTTGATAGCATTTCGGACCTAGATGACAGAACATGTTAGGCCTACACTATAAATAAAGTTTGCTAAGATGCCAAATAACAGGCCTAAAGCCTAAAAGTTACTGGTTATGCAGATTATGAGTGTAATTTGGCTGTTAATTCCCAAGAAATGTTACGGTCGTCAATAATTGCCAGGTGTTAAAGCTATCTGCTTTAATAAGAGCCTAAACCTAAAGACTTAGAAGGCGTGGTTCATATCAGGTTAGTCTAATTAGGCAGTTGAGGCCTTCTACTTTTTTAGTGAATACTGAACCCTTTGACGTATACCAGTGGTTTTGGCGTGTGCTTAGTTTGTCGACAAAGAGGTAATTTGGCCATTTTGGGCTATCTTTGTTTAAATACTGAATACATGGCAAAAAGTAGTATGAATCTTCCAATTGCAGTGCTGTAAACAAGTCATTTTGATACGACTCAAGTCCCAGTCAATTCATTTGTATAATAACTTGAGCCCAAGTCAAGCTTTTTTGGATAAATAACAGGTCAAGTCCCAGTCAAGTCTTAACTAGAGAAAGTCAATTCCAGGCCAAGTCCTGGTCATAAAAATTACACGTTAAGCTGTTAAAATTAGTAAAAATTACACGTTAAGCTGTTAAAATTAGTAAAAATTACACGTTAAGCTGTTAAAATTAGTAAAAATTACACGTTAAGCTGTTAAAATTAGTAAAAATTACACGTTAAGCTGTTAAAATTAGTAAAAATTACACGTTAAGCTGTTAAAATTAGTAAAAATTACACGTTAAGCTGTTAAAATTAGTAAAAATTACACGTTAAGCTGTTAAAATTATTTAACTCGTCCGATTATAAGCAATGCCTCAACTAAAAAATACTAAAAACGCAATATACAGCAATCAAATTGTTTTATCTGCAATTAGGATAAATAACCCAAATTTATAAAAAATATTTAATAAAGACACTTCATTTTAGCCCAAGTCATTTGTATTCTTATGTTTAGTCAAGTCAATTGTCCAAAAGAATTAAGTCAAGTCAAGTCATTTTGTCTAAACGACCTAAGTCAAGTCAAGCCATTTGAAAACAGTGACTTAAGTCTCATTAAAACGCTGTCCAATTGTATTTATTGTTAATTTGCATTCAAATTTTGCCTCATTTTAATGTTGTTTGTTCATTAATTGTTGAACGGTCATAATTTTATGTTTTTTCGAATGTGGTAACTGAAACCTATATGATTTTAGAAAGGGTATAGGCAGGGTTACCATCTGCTCAGACCAAAAAATAAGCACGCTACTCCAAAAAAATAAGCACGTTACTAAAGACCAGGGTCAGATCCAGGATTCCGGGAGTGAAATCCAAGCTTTCAGGAATAACGTTATAAAATAAAAACTTGAAAAACAGCTGTTTTTGTATGCGCAAAACGTAGCTTAACCGTGCTAAGCGCGAAAAAATGCATTTATTCGATGTACATAAATAAAAAGTCGCTCACTCCTCCGTCAATGTTGAAAAAATTGATAAAGAACGCTTTTAAAAACTAAAATAAGACAAGCTAAGCACACAACTCTAAAATAAGCACGTTTCTTAGAAATAAGCACATTTGTGTTTTCTAAGACACTGCACACAAAAATAAGCACAAATCTTAGAAATTAGCACGGTATGGCAACCCTGGGTATAGGTGTAATTATCAATTCCATTGCACGCAAACATAGGTGACCTATATTTGATGTTGATTTACACTTGTAACGCGCGACTTATATACCCGCTAAAGGTCAAAACGTTCGTATAGGGCTCACAGTCGAAGCAAAAATAGCAACAAATAGCTTCAGCTGCTTAACTGCAAACGTGCTGAACAGTCACTATATACGGATTGCATAAGGAATACAATTAACCAGTGTTTCTCAACCAATGGGTTAAGATTGTGTGGCTGTTTGATTTGGTTAGGTCGCCGACTGCAGTAGTTCACATGGCTAGATTGATTGAGATTGGCTCTAAGCAAGATTGCTTTACAATTTAAAAAAAATGAAGCAATATAAAAAAATGTCCTATACATATTGAGTAAATTAAAACTTATTTATGGTGTTATTTTTGTTTGTTGATTTGTCCAATTGAAGCTTATAAAAACTAATATGAATTTGGTCGCCAATGCTTATCTGCAATATTTCGCTTGAAGGCCTATAGTAATAATCAGCATTAAGTCTCCCTAAAGGACTTATAGACCTCGTAAAACGGTAAATGGTTTGACACTGATAGCAAGGCTACAACAGTAGGTTCGTAAACCGCAAAGACAGCATATAGGAAATCAGGTGCTGTGTAGAAATAGACAAGGGCGCTTAAAAATAACAGGACAACGTTTGCATCGCAAAACATAACCCTGAGTAAGCTAGGCTGGTTTTCACGCTATGCTATACCCTTAACAGATATTGTTTACTCAATTCTCTCCTCTAAGGCAGGGGTTCTCAATCTTTTTTGTAGGTTTTACCCTTTTGAATATCAGATTTAACCCCAATATCTAAAATGATGCTCATTTATCAAAAAACGTAAGTAACAAATTACATCAGTTATATTCAATGCGACAGCTGCCCTTGCTTTTTCGCAACGACAAATAAAGTAACTTAGAGAAAGGGATGTTGCCAATAAACCAAAAAAAGTATTAATTAGCGAAGCATAACGTTACCAACACTAGACGATAAAAAATCAATAGGCTTCTAGGCTAGCTTCGAACTAGCAGCTTATACGAACTAGGAAAGTTGGCTAGCAATTCCTACAGCTGACACATTATTTCTGTCCCGTTAACTGATGTGGATATTTTAATTGATAGCTTATTTACCCACTAAAACGAGGAAATTTACCCCAGGTTAAGAAAGGCTGGTTTAAGGAATTTACCGTTTCCTAATCTTTCTCGCGGCGACCCAACAAACGCCAAGCGTTAGTGTTACACCGAAGCGTTGGCGACCCATTTCTGATAACTGGATTTTTGTATGTGGACAACACATGGGACAACTTGCATAAAAAAGTTAAGTTCGAATTTAATTATTATGTGCCATTTCTACGTTTTTCTTAATTTTCGGAGCAGTATTTATCAGAACCCAATTTTATTAAATCTAGCTTTGTTCACTACCGCGACCCAACCAATCAAACGGCGACAAAAATTTTGGTCGTGACTAAGAGGTCTACCGTTTTTTTTTTTTTTGGCCGATTTTCATATGATACCCTATACCTCAGTGGATCGGCAAACTTTTTTTTTTGTCGCGGCTCAAATTACTCTTTTCAAAGATTTTGAAGGCCCACTACGTAAAACCAGTACGGAAATAGTGGCGAATTTAGGATATTTGTTTTTAAGGTGAAGTATTACACGGCGCCATGATGGGCAAAACACTGCCACACCATAATGCAAAACATACTATAAAAGGAATATTATACGCGCGAAGCGCGAAAAATTTTGCGTTTCCATATATTTAAATGTGGCAAAAAACATAGTTCGACAGGTAGGCTACTCTGGATCACATGTGGCACGTGGGTCTGAACTACACTGAGACAATATAAAAATTTTGAAACAACATGTAATTTTAAAACAAAGTGCAATGAATTTACGGCTACCACGCGGTCCACAACTACATGTTAACACTAAACTATTCAAACGTAACACGCGGCCCACTAAAAATGGCTCTGCGGCCCACAGTTTGCCGACTACTGCTATACCTGATACCTGAGATACAGTAATACCTTTATTTAAAACATGGAATAGAAGTTAAACTTAGTTTAAAGAAAACGCTATATAATATTTTTATAGTAAAATATGGGTCCTAATTTACCGATACCGATCTATCGATAGAGGTGGAATATCGGCCAATTTCATTGGTAAACCGATATATGGGTCTTAGGTCGCGGCCCGTAGGTTGAGAAACATTGACGACTGGCGTATATATTGAGGCTAAGTTAGCAGACTGTATTTTGTTTTCGTACCTTGTTTTGTGCGTTTACATTCTTTCTACACTCTGGCCTGGTTTAAAGAAAAAAACTTTGGCAGACAGATAATTTAGCAATCGCGCGACAAGCAATTTTCATGCTGTACGTTTGCGCAATTTGCGCATATAAGAAGAAACACGGGTGGTACAGTGTAGTCTGTAGCCCTTTTCTTATTGCAGCCCTCTGGTAAAATCAAGGTTGACAAATTTTCAGCAGGCCATAATTGCTGTAGGCGCTGATTACACCCGTTTTGACATTCGCACTTTCACGCAACTAAAAACGGTTTGCTGAATAAATGAAAATGTCGTGCACAAAGCGAAAGGTTTATTGGTTTCAATATTGCTTATTGTGAAGCCATTCGTTCAATATTTATTCATGTGATGGAGCTTAATAATGAATTGCAAAGCCAAAAAGGTCGAGTAGATCGACATCATCTTGATTATTAAGACGTTTCGATACGAACTTACATCCATCTACTCGACCTTTTTGGCTTTGTAATTCATTATTAAGCTACATGCTACATTACAGATTCGTGCATAGTGTGCTCAAGTATATTTATGTAATACTTTAATAAAGTGCTTTGTGGGCTTTAATTTTGACGAATGGACATTGAACAGTCTTTAAGTGCCGCGTTAGGCCTGTTATTTGGGCCAATTTAAAAAAAAAAGGAAAAAAGAAAATTAGCGGCGCTTCACAAAACCGCTGCGTCTAAATCAATACCGCTCAGTTGCTACAGATGCTGTTCAAGTGTAGAGTTATACCAAACATAAAAACGTGTGAAGTTGAATACTCTGCCTGGCTTAAGAATGCTGATTCGGGACAGAATTTCAAGGAATGGCGGCAGTGCTGGTTCTAGCACTGCAACCTCGGACGAAAACGAAAAAGTTACTTCAAATGGAAAACTACCAAGTTCGGATAAAGTCGGTGGGCAAAATACATGGGGAAGGGCATGGTACGTTTGCTTAATGTTTTTACCAATATATGGCTTTGTTGTACATTTAGCGCGTGAAATAATTGGTGTTTAATTGTTCTTTTCTGCAATTTGTTAAGCTAATAAAATGTTTAAACGGTGCATTTAACACACTGCAAGACAAAAATGTGTGAATCGCAATATAACGTTTCAAAGATGTGTCTGGCAATTTTGGCACTGCAAACTTATTTTTGAGGCTTTGGTATTTAAAAATAGGGCTGTTGACTGCAACATTTTGCGAGCAGCCTATCTTAAAACGTTTCATGCAAGCTTTTTTAAAACATTTTACACAACAAAATTTTGCTATACGGCCATGCAAGCTTTTAAGTTTAAAACCGTACCAGACAACCAAACGAGGGTGTGTTCGAAGCATTAGTCTTTTGGTACACAGTGGTGCACTATTTTGGTTTTAAAACAGTGACATATGCCTCAAGGGCCGTAACTTACAAAACAATAGCGTTATGCTTAATTGCCGCACTAGCTTTTCCATTTTAATCAGTTGTGGAAGAAAGGCTTTAGATGTTGAAGCAGCACCATATGCCACATACACTCATGCTGGTTTTCAAACTGGAAACATCTGTAGCATTTCGATATTCAATGATGAATTATTGATGCTTTGATGTTGCATATTATCATACAGTCTTGTAAACAAGTCATTTGTGAAATAACCAAGTCCAAGCCAAGTCTTTAAAAAAAATCAGTCCCAGTCAAAGTCACCAGTTACCCAAATCAAGTCTCAGTTAAGTCATAATAAGAGCAGGTCATCTCCCATTTAAATCACTGATATCAAAATAGAACGATAAACCTTTAAAGTTGGTGCAATTTTTCAAGTACAAAAATAAGAGAAAACAACGTGCAGCAATCTGCTCTTTTTTCATGCAACAATTGAGAAAAATAACTCAATTTTACCTTCAATGATGATTTATTTATGTTTTATGCTTCCGTATTGCCATACGAACATTAGGCATTCAAATTTTGCAAAAACGGCGGCATATTGCTTGTACTGTCTGTAAGCCTTACACGCAGGCTATGCGTTACGCTGTAACTGTAAGAGCATGGTAATGGCCCTCAAATCGATATAAGAGCGCAACTGTATGGAACAAACCCTCTTGGGAGCCGCGCTAACCGTTACTTTGGTAGGTTTACTGGATATTAGTGTGGCATCTATACGCACTCTTAAGCCGCATAATCAATACTGCAGCAGCGTATAGCCTCCGGATGCATTTTGTAAATTGCAAACAATACTTGGTGCTGTTTATTTTGCCAAACATTCTGTGACTGTCTGAAGTGTATATCGAAGGATTAAATCACCCCATGAAGCACTTCAGGCTAAATTTCATGCCTGTTTAGAAGATGTAAGTTAACACCGCGAAAGGGTCTTTTTAAACCGGTTTAATGACCAAAGTTAATACGTTCATCGTTCACCTTCAACATATACCCTAAAGCTACGAAATAAGTGTTTCGGGCCTCGCGTAAAAGGTAAAAAAAATACACGGGTGTACCAGAACAATATTTTTATAAGCCTAGATATTTCCCAGGTAAACTTGTGTAAAAGTAGAATTGCTTTCATAAAAAAATTTTACGAATTGAATGATGAATACAGGACTGACTAGTAGAGGAGGTTATAAACCTTTCTCGGACAAAAATATTGTGACCCAGAATCTGGCAAATCTTAAACCCCTGGTTCAAATTTGAAAGAATAATCACCATTTGGTCTATCCCATCGCCACAGAAGCATCCAATTCTCATACATTCCATATTTTCCGCACCAATATAATTGCAATTAACCGATGTGTTAGGCAGACACGCGTCGCACACGTGCACATCACGCACTGCTCATTGTTGTTTGACAACACTTAGAAATCGGTCAATGTTTGGGGGTCACTGGGATTTTTGTTCGGATGGGCCTGTGACAATTTTTTCAGAGATGGCGTCAGAAATTATTTTCTAAATATGACGTCCCCCCCAAAAAATTATCTAAGCGTTACGTCATAAAAAAGTTACCTTAAGAACGCCACACAGTTCGTTTAGTTTGTTAAATTGAGATGACGTATCAAAGAAGTTGTCTGAACATGTCGTCGCAAATTAACGTCAAACGTCATAAAAAACCAGTAACCTTAAAAACACTGCACGGTGTACACAGTTGGTAAAGTTTTAGTTTAAAAGAGGTGTAAAAATGCATTTACGTATTTAAAATAGTCAAAAAACACTGTTTGGGTTAAAATTGCAGTTACGTTGTTAGAATAGGCAAAAGTGCATTTATTGAGTTAAAATAGGCAAAAAATACAGTTTAAGGGGGGACATGACCACGTGCCCCCCCCATTGAATCGGCCCCTGGTCATAGCGCGACCGACCCACACTTCAAAACCAACGCGCTACCGGTCAAACACGTTATGCAACGGTTTAACGCTGCGGCGTCAAGTTACTAATTCCGTGGTTCGTCGATCACGCCACTCGCTGTCACGTGACCTAGAGCGGGTGGCGTAGCGTGACGCGGCGATAATTTGGCCGGCGTTTCAATGACGCAGACTCTGCACTTGCTCTCAGGCGCTCGAACTTCTAATACCGAGGCCGCAGATTATTTTGTGTATTTTGAAAAAAAATAAATACAAATGATTATGTTGTAACTGTAATGCACACCAACCGTTACTGGTTCTTAACCTTTTTTTCTTGCAATGTTTTAGGTTTAAAGTTTGTCGGGCTTGCCACGCTCCAATGTATATATAGGAAATGTACTAAAATTTTGACCCAAAATAAATTTATTTTTTTTGTTTGTTTCTTAAAATCTTAAACACTGCAGTCGTTTTTCATCAATTACTGCATTTTTTTAACAGTAAATTCGAATGCATATTTCAGCGTAATATCTGCAATCGTTTCAAATCAATTACTGCATTATTTTTAAACAGTAAGATCAATTGTATATGTGTGTGTGTGCAACAATATCTCCGCCGCACAGTTTTGCAGTGAGCGTGAATTTCTCGCCGCCTTTGTTCATGATTGTTTATGTGCATGGTCAAATACGACGATGGCGCAAAATTTTGGCTCATTATGTTAACCTTTCATCTATTTTTGACTTTAAAAGAGCCGATACCCGATACAAAGTGGTGGTATCGGTTCTCGTCCGATACTATGGCGGTATCGGTGCCGATCCGACGTGAATTTAACCATGACTTGCAATGCAAGCTAGAGTTTTTTACCTTAAAACAATAACAGTTTATTATTTTCGATTATACTTGACCAAAGTGTGGCAACGAATTGGATTGCGATACTTTTTTCTCGAAATATCGCGTTTCGATATTTAACTGAAGAGTATCGAACATACATACACCAAACCACTGCTTTAATTCAAACCGTAGGCAATTGTACTAGAAAAAAAACGCATCAAATGTTCACCGTCTGCGGTTTATCAAAGCGTGCTGGTCTAGCAGCTATTTGTGCACTGCACTTTCTGCTGCAAAGATCGTGACCTCGTTTCACAAAAGTTGTTTAAAGGCCAGTAAAGTTTGAATAAGGTCGGTGAACAAACGTGCAACGCTTTTTATCACTTTCTGGGAACTAGCAATGACGCACATGGCTTACGAAAATAAAATTAGCACTAATCAGGGCTAGAGGCCTGCCCATTCAACTTCGTTGCGACCATGCGAGTATGTAAAAATTTAACGAACAAGTGTATTTTGAGTATTTTAACGACTTTATCATAAAAACAAACATATAAAAAAGCGCCGAGGCTGCTTTTGTAGTCTTACAACGCTATATATTGTATAACGAACCGCGCGCAAAAAAGCAAGCAATAAATTTAAATCAACATCAGTTCCAACAGAAGATTGACAGGATTTTTAACACAGGATTTAAGAGTAAACAAACGTTCGATGTTTTTTTCCACTTTCTACGAACCAGAATTGAACCCGCACATGGTTTACGAGAATAAAAATATCACCTATCGAGGTTGGGCTAAAGGCCAGCCCACACAACTTTTAAGTTGCGTGTATTTAAGAATTTAAAGCACAGGTGTATTGTGCGTCTTTTATCGAATTAATCATAAAGACACAAATATGGAGCGTTGAGGTTGCTTTTACTTACTTACAACTGTATATGAAACGCTCAAAAAAGCAAACAATTTCATAAATTTAAATCAACATCAGTTCCAAACAGGAGATTGACAGGATTTTTAACACAGGATTTAAAAGCTTTGTAAAGTAATTTCTTTCAACATGCAACACGTTAACGAAATAAAATAAATGCGAAATAGTTTCAGGCAGTGGTGGGATTCAGCCGGTTCACACCGGTTCTAAAGAACCGTCTCACGAAATTTTATGAGATCAGCGAACCGGTTAGCATTACTGGTTACTGTCAATGGATTTTTGCCTTTTATCTAATGCACCGATTTCGCACGTAACAGTCATAACATTGTGTTAATTTTTATAATTATAATAGTTTATCTTTTGTGATTGTTTGTCTGAAAATTAATTTTTTTGCGTCATAAGTGAAAGTCACAAAACGACAGGTGCTTTTTAGTGTGACTGTAAGCAGTGATGGGATTCAGCCGGTTCGTAACATTTTTAACATGTTGTAGGCTAATTTTAATGGTGAAAACCTTCAATAATTTAGTTTTATTTTACTTGACTTTTTTATATTTGTTGTTTCTATCAATCCCTTGTATGACACAGTGTTAATGTATGCTTGCTTCTCAGTAACAGAATCGGCTAAAAAATATGCCTCTGTGATAGAAGCGGCTGACAAAAAATTTGAATCCCACCACTGGTTTCAGGTAACTTGATCGGATTAGCACCTATACCACCCTAGTATCGGTCGAGTACCGATAGTACACCACTTGGTATCGGGTATCGGCTCCGATCCGATATTGTTGGACATCCTTACGTTTTAACATTCATATACACATCTGCAGGTTTTTTTTAAGGTTTGGTTTGGGTGACCGCTGAGTAGTTTTAAGAGACCGCAAGTGTTTCATTTCAATACCAAAAAGTTGCAAGTCCAAAATTTGGGAAACCGCTGGAGAAATAACACCTAAAAAAAAACACTGCACATCTGTATAATCTGTGACCAATACCTTCTGGGAGTCGTACGGCCCTTTGGCCTATATGTAAGGTTTTAGCCCACAAGCCCTTTAACTTTAAGCCTTGTTGGAAACAAAATTTAGCAGCGACCAAAGCAAAACTACCGGTCTGCTGCACAATGCAAAAAGTACTGCATAACACCACAGTGTGTCTATCCAAAACTTTTGCTCGGGCTTTTTGGCTGCTTTTTGGCTTGGCGAATACTGTAGATAGGTCATCACGCACTGCTGGGCCCTTTCAGATTGCAAGGTCACCGGGGGATTGAATTTCACCAACGCGCTTACGAAGGCCTAAAGACGTTTTCGTTTTAGGAGTTACGGGTTTTAAATTTACTTCGCGAATTTTTTTTTATAATTTACTTCGAATTTTTTTTTTAATTACTTCGTGTTTTTTTTAACGAAATTTTTACGTGGTTGCACTCAAAACAACAGAACGTCGATCGGAGATATAGTACTTTCGCAAAAACACTGCTACAGATGGAATATTTGTAATACTAAGCCAATAGCTGCTCCTAACATGACCAGCGTTTTTTCAGATTTTTTATGCGTGTGTTTTTTGCCTTTTTTAATTTGGCTTCTATCTAGGTCATTGCTCACCGGCGGGCATTTTCTCTAGATCAGGGGTTCTTAAACTGGGGCACAACCCCTTGGGGGTCCGTGAACTAGCTTTAGGGGGTTCGTGAAGGCCTATTTAAAGAACTAGTGTATACTTAAGGTAATTAATTATTAAAATAAAACACTTTAATTAAAAAGTAAACGGTTTTGCACTGAATGTATAGTTAGACTACATTTCTTTCACATTTTTCGGACCGAAATAACAGGAAGTCTATTTGTATTGTGACGTCACTTTGGAGAATTTCTTGTCTACCGGGGTCCATGCAAAACAAAACAAAAATGTAGGGGTCCGCGGTAAAAAAAGTTTAAGAACCCCACCATAGAGCATTTCCATTTTTTGAAAACACGCACAGTTTGCGTAGTGTCATTAACAGACTGCGCGTTTACCACAAAAAGATAGATTTAACAATGAATTGCAAAGCCAAAAAGATTGTATCATCTTATACGAGCTTGTATCATCTTATTTTTGGCTTTGCAATTCATTATCAAGCTACATTTACACATCCGTGCATATAATGTAGAAAAGGGAGATTTATTTTCTAAATTTCACATTTCACGCTATAGGAACGGCTAAACTAAGTTTTTTTACAGACGTCTATGTTCAAAGCGACGCTTTGTTGTTATTAATGCAAACTCGTAAAAACTACGCAAAAATTCGAAGAAAACGGCTGGACATTAAAACCCGTAACCACGAAAAGGGGAATGAGTTTTGAGTAGGGCTTTTTAGTACTCGCCTGCCAGCACATCCAGCACGAATGAGTAGGCCTTTTGTAAGTGCGTTGGTGAAATTCAATCCTTCGATGACCTTTCAATCACAAAAGGGCGCTCATCAGTGCGTAAAAACCTACAGTAGTGCTTTTCAACCTTTTTGATTTCCATCCGCACTTTTTTATTTCGGAAAATTTTCATCCGCACGCACAAGCACAGTAAATTTGCAACCTTTAGTTTTTTCCGTTTGTGTATTAACCGTGAGCCTAAGCCTTGACCGATATGAAATAGATAGCTTAAAGCTGCAATGAACCACTATACGAGACTCTATTAGTACCTGTATCACATAAGTGGGCGCACCAGCATATTTGATTAACTGTATTACACATATGGAAATAATAACATGCGCCATTTTTATCCGCACATTCATCCGCACAACGTTTGTCATCCGCACTACAATTTATTTTCATCCGCACAAGTGTGTACCATCCCACGGGTTGAAAAACACTGACCTACAGTATAAATTCGCCAAATCAAAATGCAGCCAAAAAGCGATGGCCTACAGTTTTGGATATACATAATGTGGTGTTTGGCAGTGAAGAAAAAAAATAACTGAAAAAATACAGCTAGGCTTAGTCTATCTCACATTTTTTTTACATAAATCTATCTTCGAGCGCTGCTTTGTTGTTAATAGCGCAACCGCGTAAAAAACACGAAAAATTTAAAACCCGTAACTGCTAAAACTGAAATGTGTACTGTCTTTGTAAGTGCGTTGGTAAAATCCAATCAACTCACAATTCTAGGGAAATGCATTTCTATAGCTTTTAGCTATTTCATTTTTCGTAGATGATAAACCAAATATTAATAAACAAGATGTTTTCTCGCTCTTGTCAGTAAACGACAACAATGACTTCAAATTAATAAAGGAAATATTCTTTAACATTTTCCTGTTAAATGTTAAGGACAAATAAATATCGCCGAAAAATAATCCTAATAACTAAATCTCATTTTTCAAGGAATTGATTAGTCAAAAAAACTAAGCCAGTCATATTACAAGATGTAAAGAAAATTTCACCCCAAAGGCTTCTTAACTAAATTTCATTTTCAATCAATGAAATAATTGTCAAAACAATTTTAAAAGCCAGACATTTTAAAAGATGTATAGACAAATAAATGTCGTCAAAATAAACGACCCTTCGTCTTAATTCGAATGGTAGAATTCCTACTTACTTTTTAATTATCTAAATTTATCGACAGGAGTGTCGATTTTTTTGCTACAAAAGCATCTTCGTGCCTTAATTCGACTGTTTAATTTTTTTTTAGTTAATCATCTGAATTTATCGACAGGAGTGTCGATTTTTTTTGCTACAAAAGCATCTTTGTGCCTTAATTCGACTGTTTAATTTTTTTTTAGTTAATCGTCTGAATTTATCGACAGGAGTGTCGATTTTTTTTGCTACAAAAGCATCTTTGTGCCTTAATTCGACTGTTTAATTTTTTTTTAGTTAATCATCTGAATTTATCGACAGGAATGTCGATTTGTTCTCTTGGCTTTCCTGTGCATTTCTTCTCTCCGTTCTTCCCGTGATGCCTTTCTTCTTCTACGACGCCTGCACCAATCACGAGTGCAGCCTGCTCCAGACCTCCGCTGATTGGCTGAGCGAGGGACCGCCCTTCAGGAGCTTTATGACGAAGATTGCGTCATCACTATGGCCGGCCTTCGTGCTGTACTCGTGCTGGATGGGCTGGCAGGCGAGTACTAGTTATTAAGCGAGTACTAATTTAAATACGAGTACTCGGGTGGGTTTTTTAGACTATAGTACAGTATTTTTTACCATATAGTGTATATTTTACGAGTTTTAATATGAGGACTCTTTACAAATAGCGCATTTTTTCTAAAATAGCTGCTCGTGCTCTACTCATGCTAAAGCGGCTGGCAGGCGAGTACTGGGTATTAAGCGGGTACGAGTTAAAACAACGAGTAGTTTGGATTTTTTTTAGACCAGTTCAGTTATTTTCCTTTTCTTGGACTCGATTATTTTATTTATAGTGTGTATTTTACAAGTTTAAATATGAGTAGTCTTTACGAATATCGATTTTTTTTCTAAAATATTTGTTCAACTGTACTTGTGTTGGAGCGGCTGTCAGGCGAGTACTGGTTATTAGGCCGCTACGAGTTCAAATACGAGTACTCGAAACGGGTAGCTGACTTTTTTACTCGGTTCGGGCATAGTTTTTTTCTACTTCTTGGACTTTTTTAAATTGTAGGTTTTAGGAGTTTAAATACGAGTATTTGGAATAAGCAAGTACTGGTAATTAATGGGGTACGAGTTCAAATACGAGTACTCAGAATGGGTAGGGCATTTTGTTAAATCGGCATGGATATTGATTGGATTTCAGTCATAAGACCGAAATAAGAACAACATCAACGTCGGAATAATAGTTCGGCAGAGGACTAAAATAGGGCTAATAACTAATAGTCGTAACGTAATAGCGCCTAAATCAGAAGTCCTCAACCCGCCGGAATAAGACCTAAATGGCAAGAATCAGGCATTTATACAACATTTTACCAAACCTCACCCCTAAGTAGATCAATAACTCCCCTAATAATTTCAACCCTACTCATTTTCTAACCCAACTTGTTACCCACTAATAACACCAGAGAGGGCCAAAAAATCCGGTGCCAAAACAGCGCTGCCCTGACGGCGTCGTTTAAACTAGGGCGCCCAAACGTCGACATCAAAACGGCCGCTGCCAGACCGATGGCCCCGTGCGTCCCACATCCTCTCCATATAGTTTTAGACGTTATTTTGTCCATTTTGTTCTTATTCAAACGATTTGGATCTAATTCTGTCTTAAATACGATAGATTAGAAAATATTTCAATGCACATCAGAAACATTGTCAAGTATTCTCTCTTAATAATATTTTTGATTTTTTCATACCCACGAACAGTGTTCCCTCTAAGAAAATTTCCTAGTGCGCAGGATAATTTTATAGCTGCGCAGTGAAAAAATTCAAAGGTGACGTCATCAAACAATTAAGCCTAGGAAACATTCTGTTTCCCATTTAACTGGTGCGGAAATATGTAACTGGAATTGAATTTGAATTCAATTAAGGTTATCGCACCAAGCACCGCGAAAAAAGCGTTTATTGCCAAAAACCTTCACTTCATCAGATGTATATATGACGCCTTCGTCACAAAATCAATAGGCGCGCATTACTCCAATAGTGGCATTTTATCTAAGCAAGTGCGTCAAAGCAAATTGTACTGCGCAAATTGTGTCTTGTAGCTGCGCAGTTGCGTACCTTAGAGGGAACACTGCCCACGAATTGTAAGTTAAACAACTGAAATATTCCGATTTTCTTCTAACGGTTTCGCCATTTTTTCACGACGTTTTTAACTCGCAGGTTTTTCTGGCCATTGTGCCCGACCTCGTCCACAAGGTTATTCCCCGGTACAGCGGCGGAATCCAGAGCGGTGCAGTCACACCGGCCGGGAGGGTCAACAAGTACCAGATCAACGGTCTGCAGGTAACTGGGGAAAACCCAGAGCACTTAGGAATAGCCATGACCGATAACATCTAATCGGAGCCGATACCCGATGCCAAGTGGTAGTATCAGTACTCGCCCGCAACTAGGGTGATAAATTAATTTTTTTAGCCAAAAAATAAACACAGTTAAAGGATCGCTGTTTGGCGTTATTTAAAACCACACCAATTAGATTAGAGATGGACGAAATACGGCCCGCCAAGATAGACTAATTCGGCCGGCGGCGCACTTTATAAAAAAGGTTTTAGGCAAAATTTTTTTTTATTAAATTCTGATGCCCAAAACATTTTTTCTTTGTCATGCTGCCCACTGTTATAACGTTTAAGATTTTTTGAATAAAAATACCCTATCGCTAAATAACTGTCTTAAATCAAATCAAGTCAAGTCACTTTGCCCAAAAGACTTTAAAAGCCTTACGACAAGTCGAGTAATTTTGCTCAAAATGCTTTAATTCATTGGAAAACAAAGACTCCAACCAGACCAATCGTTTTACTTTCCCAGAGCTGGTTAGTGAGCCACGCATTCTGGTTTCTCAACGCTTTCTACCTGAACTGGATCTCACCTGATCTCGTGTTCCAGCTTTGGGGTCCTCTGCTTGTGATCGTCAACATATACGCTTACGTTCTCTGTGCCTTCGTCTACGTAAAAGGTATATGAGTGCTCAGGATAGGCACTCGTCCTGTACAAGAATGGTTTCGGTGCCAACCCGATATCAATTAGATTTGATATTTTAACCCGCTTTTTAAGGTATAAGCTACGGCGCAATGCACAAGTTCTAAAAAATCCAATACAACAAATCTATACGACAGCTCCTGTTTAGCGAATATAGACAATTTTTGAAAGCCGACCACTGAAATCATTTTTTGTTTGGCTTAATCATAGGGTCAGCTTCAAACTTTTAAAGTTGACTTCATGAACTACACGTAAGAAGTGAACTGTTTTCATTCTAACAAATGAAAAACTGAAATAGATCTTAATAGAACATCAAAGCCCATACAGAAGTAGGTAGCATTTTGAACGTTTTAAATAACTTAAGGAATATTGATTAAAGGGTTGTTCAAAACGTTCAAAATGCAGCATACTTCTGTACGGGCTTTGATATTCATTTCTGGGAAAAAGGGAAGGAAAACAACCTTACAGAGAAAAAAAGGGTTGTAGTTAGTCATAGTAAGAATATCAGAGCACATGCAGAAGTATAGGTAACATTTTGAACGTTTCGAATAAAGAGTAATTCAACATGCAACCTACAACCTACAACCATTATGCTTCGGAGTCTTAATAAATTCATCGAAAAGGCACCAAAGTGTTGCTTTTTAGTGAACTATTTTTTCCCATTTTAAAACATACACTCAAGATTAATGAACTTTTAAAATAGTCCACGTCATTAATTTATTTACAGTCTTATTTCAACTTTTTTTTCTAAAAACGTTTTCTTTTTTAAATTGCTTGACTGAAGTGGTAATCAAGCATTTACCTCCATTTCCTGAAAAAAAAAAACACTTTTTCACTTGCTTGGACGAATGAAGTGGCGTGAAAATCTTGCTGCAATAATTGCCAAACAATGTCGCGTGCTGTTCGTTTTAAAATAGTCCCCCAAAGTGTCCACGGCCCAGTTTAAGAACATGGCACTCAAATTTGTTACTTGGATGCGTGTTACGCATGTGACATGTTAATTTCAAAAATCCCCAATCATTGCGCCGATTAATTACGCAAGGGTATCAATCAACAAAAGTTACGTAATTGCGTTGCATAACAAATTACGTGCGTCACGTTTTTTTTACGCAACTGAACTCGTCGAGTTTAAACCCGCTTCCGTTGAAATTGTCAAAACGCAATGGGAAATCGTGACTGAACATAACGCTCTGCTTTAAACCATTCGAAATTACCGTTTAGTTTTCTGTGTTCGAAAACTAACTTTGCCAGACGATTTATAGGATAGGAAATATGTTTTGAGTTTTGCTGTATTCATTTTATACGTCCAACGGCACCTCCAGCCATTAATTATTTTAAGATTTATTCGAAACGTTCACAAAATGCTACCTACTTCTGCATGGGCTTTGATATTTATTCTACGTCTAACTATTCAACCTCCAACCATTATCTTAAAGTTTATCCGAAACGTTTGCAAAATGCTACCAGCTTCTTTATGGACTTGAAATATTAACTTGACGTCTAACCAAAACCACCAACCATTAAATAATTAAAGATACATACACATATTTGTTTAACAACTGTGATCTGAAGCTGCTTTTTGACCAACGATTACGGCTTACGTATAATTAGTACAGCGAACAACCATTGCAGATGCAGACTCACCGAATCTGTCGATCAATGATGCAAGCAGGGTAAATTAGAAAAAACAACTAGTACCGTGAGGCTCGAACTCACGACCTCCGGTCATACCGGGATTGTTGCTTTACCAACTATGCTATGCAGGCTAAGAGGGGGGCAAGTCAACAAACAACCATACGCCAATGCTTGCTCAATCTGTTAGTACAAGCAATTTCATATTGAAGGGGATCTGCAGTGACTATATCATTATTCAATAAAATCTGCACACACATATGTGTTCAATTATAATATAATTCAGCCATTATAAAAAAGGTTGAAAACCCATGCGTTATACTTTAAACTTTTTCATCGCCAGGAATCTATTTCCCAACCCACCCCGACGATTGCAAGAAAAGCGGCAGCGTGCTTTACGATTACGTCATGGGAGTGGAGTTTAACCCCAGAATCGGAAAGCTGTTCGACTTTAAGATTTTCTTCAACGGACGTCCAGGTAAGACAGGAGTATAAATTTATTTTTTTCATAAAAGGCTGGATAACTGTAAAGATTAAAGATTCATTTTAATTATTGAAATAATTTTGCTTTTAAGACACCTATTCCTATTCCTACCCCTGCCTTTGTCAAAAAGAAAGAATTTTAACTGTTTTTTAAGGGAATTACTTTGCGATAAGTTTATTTCAAATCAATGTTTGATCCAGGAATACATTTTCTCTTTCTCATGCGGCGCCCTGTCAAAATTAAATATATTATGCAATTTCATAAACACATTCCTTACTAAAAACACATCATTTCAATTAATTGTCCAAAATACTTACGTCAAGTCGTTACTGTGTGCTGAAACAAGCAAAATAGATCAAATTGAAATGTTCCAAGTTATTTTTCAAAAGGGTATTAAGCTGAAATTCGCATTACCGTTACGACATACTATTGTTTAATAAAGTTGAAACACTTTAGGAAGTTAAGGAATCTTGATGCCTTAAGGCCCGTTTACACTACAGCTGCACTGAGCTGCGCTCGGCGTAAAAATCGCTCCAAACGTATAGCTGCAGTGGGCTTGAGTTTAGCAAAGCGTGAAAATCGCTCCAAAGCGTAACTTTAAGCTAGCTGCAGCTGCTGCACGGGGCTTGAATTTAGCAAAGCGTAAAACGCTCGCCACAATAGAATTTAAATGCAAATTACGCTTTGCTCAGCTCGGTGCAGCTGTAGTGTAAACAGGCCTTTATAGGCATAATATATATTTCTGTAAAATTGTAAGATATTATTATAAACATTTTTAAGATCGTTGGTTAATAAATTCACATTTTAAGGCAGAAATTGCTACATTAGATCGCAAACATGAATGAAATTCCTGTGTTAATTTGTTATGGGATGGGCAGCTAAACAACCCTATAGTAGTCGGACTAGTACCGATACTGCCACTTGGCACCGGGCATCGATCCCGATCCGATATTATCGGACGACCCTAATAAGTACTCGTCTCATATAAGTTTGTATGTCGCAGATCTAATGGAGCAGTGGCCAACAAAATATGGGGTAAATTATTTGCCCCCACGTTGTACACAACTGAGTCCCAATTAGACAACGTAAAATATTTCCTCATAACTTTGTAGCACAATGAATAAATATAAATCGCTCCTCTGGTGTAAACGAAGTATAAAGCGACGTTTCGGCAGCAACGTCGGTTTATACTTCGTTTACACCAGAAGAGCGATTTATATTTATTGATATGTTGCCTGGTGGAGCTAACTCTATTTGTAGCACAATGGTTGGAAGTTGTAGTAGGACGTACAATGAATATCAAAGCCCATACAGAAGTAGGTATCATTTTGGACGTTTCTAACAAAGCTTATCTTAAGATAATGGCTTGAGGTTATAGCAGGGGTGTCCAACAAGCGGCACGCGTGCCAAATCTGGCACGCGACCTAACAAAAAATGGCACGCGGGCCCGCCTCCAAAACAATAAAATTGTTATTTAGCCAATTGTCAAAAAAGTCCAATTTGTTACTCAGCCAATTGCCAAAAAATACTAAATTTGTTATTCAGCCAATTGCCATTGGTTTGTCACCTATAAAACAATCGTAGCAATCACGTCAACTAACAATTACTTTTGATATTGTAACATTATACTGTATAGTGGAGGCTAGCATTTACATATTTATATAGCTTGGTGTGAAGAAGCAAAAGTCAGCTCACTGACGAACACTTAACCACAATATTGCGAATTCCTACTGCACAGTTTTCCATGTGTAAATAAACGTTTTAATTTTTGGTAAAAAGGCGCTTTTAAAATTAAAAAGAATTGGTTACGCAACTTTGGCACGGGAAGAAGTTATAAGATAAAAATTGGCACGCCGGCATGTTTGAGTTGGACACCCCTGGGTTATAGTAAGACGTAGTAAGAATACCAAAGCCCATACAGAATTTTCGTCTGAATTTCCACATAACGTTTTAGTAAACGATAAGTGCCTGCAGATAAATAAAAGTTTGGAAAGTCCAAAATAAGACTACAAATGTCAGTTAGCAAAATTAGTTCTCCCAAAAAGTTCATTCCATTCGGTTTTACGACGAAACTTGAATGCCGCAAGCGGATAATGGGCGGTATTTAAAACAGCGTTCTAATAAGGTGTTGTAATGAGCAAAGGTCGCCGAACTATGAGTCACAAATCTTCCCGCAAGATCTGCCATTCAAACAGGCGCCTATTTAATACTAAAAGCATAACCGAACGTCAGCCTTGACCTTTAATTTTAATTCCACGTCAAAATTACGTAAACGCATTCGCGTATAATCGTGTCAGAAATACGTCGCTTGAGGAGATTTTATCAAACTTGGAGAGACTTTATCAAGCTTGGAGAGATTTTATGGGCGAACCTTATTAGCGATTATGAGGATCATCAGCTTGCAGGCAAGTTTAAAACGAACCGGTTTTGCTCTTTTTCACCAAAAACGCTAAAACTGCGTTTTGTTGAATAGCGGTTTTCAACAGTTTACTGTTATAAAAGCCCAAGTGTTTAAAGGCCTGCTGAAAAATAAACAAGACTTTTATAACCAAGTCAGAAGCAAAATATATTCAATTAATTGAAATATTCGGTTAAGTAAGGACGCCGCCTAATTTGAACTTGTCGTATTCCTAATAATACTCGTTTTGATTCCAATATTTCAGGTCGGACTCGTCGCATTCTCACAATACTCGCGCTTGATTAGAACTCGTAGCACAGTGGTTCTCAAACTTTTTTGAGCGCGACCCAAATCTGAGTTTTATGAACATCTCACGACCCAAGCCTCAAACATCAAAAAATGTATTTTTTCTAATATGCATGAAATAGAAAAAAGACACGACAACCATGAAACAATGATTGATTACAAACAGATGATTGATTTATTTTAGTGTGATCGGTGAAACTGATTTTTTTCCTTTATAACATCAGCGTGGCTTGTTTGAGCTTACACCAGTCTTAGCAGCTACTGTAGCTGGCTGCCATCAAAACGTTCAGAAAACCAATTATGATGCAATAATCCAGGTTACAGATTTGAAGACACGTGAAAAGCTTATGATGCAATTATTCAGTTATGATTGAATTGAAAATATTTTAAAGATAAAATGAAAAAAGGTAGTTTGCGCAGGATTGAATCACCATAAGGCGACCCATTTTTTGACCCTGTGCGACCCATGTTGGGGTCGCGACCCATACTTTGAGAACAACTGTCGTAGCAGAAAACGAACAATAAAACATAAACTTTAAGTTTTATTGTTTATATACGCGTCAATGGAACAGTGATCGACAAGCAGAAACCTATACTGTCTATTGTTTTGAATTCCATAAAAATGCACCCTTTTACATAGAGAAAACTATACTAAACGCATTTCCAATACAGGTATCATCGCATGGACCCTGATCAACCTGTCCTTCGCCTGGCACCAATACGTCACTATCGGTTACGTCACTGACTCGATGACGTTGCTCAACGTGCTGCAGGCCGTGTACGTTGTGGACTTCTTCTGGAACGAGACTTGGTACTTGAAGACGATTGATATTTGCCACGAGCATTTCGGATGGATGCTGGGATGGGGAGATCTGGTTTGGCTGCCCTATATGTACACACTACAGGTACGTTGCTGGTTCTATAAGACCTAAAAAAAAAACTAACGCAGAATGATCTATAATATCATAGTATCAAGACCAATGACGCTTTAAAGACAAATGCTCAGTAATATCCATGGTACGAAATCGCCCAAATAAGACCTAAATCTGCCGGTATAAGTCCCATATGGATTTAGACCCCAATGGTCAAAATAACGCCTAAAACTGTAGAGAGAGGGTATGGGACGATCGGGGGCCATGGGTCTGGGCGCCCTAATTTGAATGGCGCCGTGTTTTGTTCACCCATACAATTTCTTACAATTATAATATGCAAACGCAAAACGTCAATCCGCCATCGTAATAAGCGGAACGGCGCTAATCACCACGCGGCATTTCCACGTTTCTGACGTTTCCACGTTTTTTCTGACGTCTTTCACACAGTGGAGTGTGCTTTGCGAGATGGTGCGCGGACTTTGGACTGTTGGCGCGAGATAAGGCGACTTTGCCTTGCGGATAAATTAGGCGTCTCCTCGATTGAGCGATAAGCTTTTGCGGCAAGCTGTATGCTGTCGTCGAATTTGGTGTGTAATTAAACTTCTTAATGGACTTTGGGCGTTGGTGCTTGTGCAGTTAAGGTTGGAAACTAACTAAAAGGGAAATAACATACTAAATTAATTATGAATTTCAAAGCCAGAAAGGTCGAGTAGATCGACATCATATTGATTAGGACTTACGAGCTTGTATCATCTTTAGTTAAGGTTGTTATACAAGTTCCTATCGAAACGTTTTTATCAAAATGATGTCGATCTACTCGACCTTTTTAGCTTTATAATTTATTATCAAGCTACATTACCCGTTCGTGCATAGTGTACCCAACATACTAAATTGTTTTGTAAATAGTTAAAAATGTTTAAACGGTGAAGATAAGTGAAAAAAATCATTTACACAAACTATTTTCACCTAATAAAAGATTATACAGTCGTTCTTCAACTCTTGCCGTAATTTTCCTTGAGAACAACTAAACTTCAGTAAAAAATGTAATAAATCGGGATTTCGATAATATCGGATCGGAGCCGACACCCGACGCAAAGTGGTAGTATCGGTACTCGTCCGATAATATCGGATCGGAGCCGACACCCGACGCAAAGTGGTAGTATCGGTACTCGTCCGATACTAGGGTGGTATCGGTGCCGATCCTATACGAAATTAATAAAAAATTAAACGTTAAACTATAAAAATTGTCAGACTCGTTGAATTATATGAGCAATAACTTAAAACAACCCATTTTTTGAGAAAAAAAACGCCTAATAGAAACATTTTATTTAAAAGCCATTTGCCCAAAGTCATTGCAACACTGTGGCCACCTTCTTAGAAGCTGATGACAGCTCTTGACCTCATCTAGCGGCCGTTTGTTTTGTTGTTGAAGGGATTCTACTTGGCGCACAACCCGGTGGATCTCGGCGGGCTGAAATCGGCCGCCATTTTTTGTCTCGGCATGGCGGGCTACTACATTTTCCGTTCTTGCAACGCGCAAAAGGATCGATTCAGAGCGCTGAAGGACAACTGTCTTATCTGGGGTAAGAATGACTAAAAAATCGCCTTAAGAATGTGGAAATGTGTTGAAAAAAAAAAAAATATATATAATAAAAAAATGTTAAAGTTTGAAGGCTGATGTCAATACCAGGGTGGAATTAGGGGGGCTACGTCGCCATCAACCCCTAAAACTATATTTTTTTGCATATTTTACTACGTAAATGCAAATATTTAAATCTGGCTTGCGTTTTAGTTTATCTAAGCCTAAAAGCGTAATGCGTCTCTTCGCACCATCGGAAATGAAGTTTTTTATGAATTTGAACGGTTTAAAGGCAGATTTTCGCATTGCCGGAAACGATAACACCTCAATAACCTAAAAGTTCGACGAAATAAACTGAATATGTGGTGGTCTTAAAAACACTTTTTACGTAATGTTTACATGTAACTTTGTGACCTACATTTGTAATGCCATTTCTGAAATTTTTCAGAAAAAAAACCTGTTTTACAACATCAAGCCATCGGACTTTTCTAATGTTACGCCAGGCATAGTTTGGTGACCCTGGTTTGTATATAGATCACGAAAAAATGTTTTGTCTCTCCACATTTCAAAAATTGTTTCGGACCAAAACGAACAGTTTTTTTTTCTGCTCAGGCGCCAAACCAAAATACATCGAGTGCAGTTTCTCATCGTCTGATGGCAAGACTCATCAGAGTACCTTGCTGCACAGTGGATGGTGGGGAGTGGCAAGGCACATGAACTACACCGGAGATCTTATGGGGGTGAGATGTGTGGCTGGAAAACTTTTAAACTAAATAATCGTTTACCGATTAAAATACACTGTTGTAATCACTTAAGTCAATAGCTTCACTTAAGCGCACTTAAGTTACTGTTTTTAAATGACTTGACTTGACTTGAGTATTTTCAAAAAATGACTTGACTTGGCTTAAGTGTTTTGGACAAGTGACTTTGGTTCAAATCGGGTGTTTTCATTAGACATTTTTCTTATAAACATTGGGTTATTCAAGTTTTGCAAATTAAGCAAATTGCTTGCTATTTGTTTTGTGATATTTTTTAGTTGAGTTATTGCACATAATCGGATAAATTTTCCAATTTTCTTTGTTATTGCCATTTCTATTTTCTATAACAACTGAAATTAACTTGCGTATCCAATGACTTAAATTGGGAGTTAGGTTACTTGTTGGAAATGACTTTATTACAACACTGCCAAAAACAAAAGGTAATTTCCTAGAAAAAACACTTTAATAATCATATACTATATCACCGACTTTTTTTTTTTTTTTTTTTCGCAGTCGCTGTCCTACTGCCTTTGCTGCGGCTCCGACCACCTTCTGCCCTACTTCTACATAATATTCATCAGCATCCTTCTGGTCCACCGTATATACAGGGACGAGCATCGTTGTAGCGCTAAGTACGGCCTCTATTGGGAAAAATACACGTGCAAGGTGCCCTACCGACTTCTCCCAGGCGTCTACTAGCCCTTTTGGCTTGATTTGGTACAGCAGAGCCTGATTAAAAACTGAAATCAACTTTTTTCGTTTCGCCACAAATTTTGGGTCAATTTTGACCGGAAATGATCGTTGTTATGGGTGTTTTAAAACCATTAACAATTTGTCTTTTTCGCCACAAATTTTGGGGTCAATTTTTAGGGTTATTTTTAACGGTAATAATTGTTGTTATGTTTTTTTTTTTTTTAAATCCTTAACAATTGACTTATAATATTACAAATTAATACTGTGGTTTTGACCGTTTTGGCATGATTTACGCACAGTAGAGCCTGATTTAAAAACTAAAATAAACTTGTCAATTTTTAGGGGTAATTCTTTGATTTAAAAATTAGTCTAAACGGGATTTGTGGTTGTTATAGGTTTTTAAATCATTAACAAGCAAGTTTAAAGTAGACAGTGTGTGTTTTTTGTTTGTTTAGTACATACTATCGACTGTTTTGGCTTGATTTGGGCAAAAAAAAGCCCGACTTTTGCGCTGAATGTTCTGGTTGGAAAATAGTCTTAACTGGATTAAATGATGTGAAGTTTTTAAATTGCTAGTCTCAGTAATAATGATTGTGCTCCATTTTAGGGGCTATTAACAATTAAGTTCATAATAGACAAAGTGTGTGTTTTTCGTTTCTTTCAGACGCTTCTATAAGCAAAGTTCCTGTTGAATATAAGTGGTTTTTAGGCACTATTTATCCACAAACAGTGTTGAAAATATAATCGTAGTTCGAATGTTTTTTGTTTATTTCATGACCATTTTGTTAGAACAATTTAAATAAATTTTCTTTGTGGTTTTCGAATATAAGAAAAAGCGTTCCTTTTGCGGGCAGAAAAAAAATACCTTTTAAATTCGCTTAGCATAACATTTCTTACTGTTTTTGGTTACCATGCCGGTACTTACTTTTTAAACAGTGGTTCTCAACCTATTGTTAGGCCCTAGTTTACATTGCATTTCTTCTTCAATAGTGTAGTAGCCTATTATAAGGCCAACGATTGAAAAGACTAACAGCTGACAAAATAGTAGGCAAAGTGAATTTGGCACCGCACTACAGGATTTAGAACAGCATTACCAACTTTTTTGTCGTTACAACCCACAATTCAAGTTGTCGAAAATCTACGCGACAAACCCAAATTTGGTGAAATCAGATTACAATTTATACAATTTGGCTCCAAGAAACAAGAATGTCCGGATTACGCCATAAGCATGCAAAAGAACTCGAAGTAATCGCTGAAGGTTAATTTGCTTCATAACGACTTTTCATCCAAAAAATTAAAAAAATATTGTGCTTTAGTGACACACCAATGGTTAACAAGACTGGTTCACCGAAATGGATGCAGCAGCTCGTCCTAAATTAAAATTTTAGTTTATGGGGGTCCATAACAAATACTACGCGGCGGCCCCCAGACAACCTACTGTGACCTTCAGGTTAGAAGCCTAAAATCCTGGCCGTTTAGGTCTTTAATCCGACTATTGGGAAGTTTTGTTTGAAGGATGGTTTCGGTCACGGGTCGGCAACATTTTTCTAGTCGCGGGCCAACACCAAACTCAGAAAGGTCTCTGCGGGCCGCACAAAATGTTAACTAATAATTGTGTTATTAAAATGTTAGACCAACTTTTATTCAGGCGGGCCTCGGATCGTTTTTGCGCTTAAAAACGTGTTTAATTACATTTGAGGAGCAGTAAAGTGTTGACGCAAAGCGAAAAAAGCGTTTGTTTGTTTTAAAATTAGAGTTCACACGTCGTCATCCGTGCAACGAATGAAAAGTGTAATAAAACTACTTTGATGGAACGCGATAATATTCAAAGGTAATCTTAAGCTCATTGTTTGTAACCTTTTGAAGTAAAGGTAGACCTGGCGAGCGAAGCGAGCGCGTTTTTTTTTCGTATACGGGCATTTCTTTTAAACTTCTTTTTTTTTTGTATACGGGCATTTCTTTTAAACTGCAAGTTTTCATACATTGCCGAAAATGAAAAATAAATTTCATCGGCGGGCCGTAGGTTGCCGACCCCTGGTTTAGGTCTTTATTGCTCTTATCAAAATTTTTGTGAAAACGTTATTTTTTTTAGGAGTTTTGGACGCCAATCGTCAATTGGAGCTCAGTTATTTTAGAAGGATGTTTAAATATTATATATTCAATAAAGTTTTTAAATGGTGCCCTAAGACTTGGGACACTTTCACGTTCGATAATTTTGAAACTTTGCGCACTGATTTTCGGGCCCTGTGCAAAATTTTGGGCAATCTACCTTAATGCCTGGACTTGGAAGTTTATTTGTTTAATAAAAGACTGGACTTGGGCAAACTAAAGTATTTTCAAAATGACTCGTTTACAACATAATACTACCCTTTGATATTTCTCAGTGAAACTAAGGTGATTTACCCACGTTGATTAAGAACTAACGTCCATTTGCAACTGGTTTAACTGCACTGCACCTCACGCAAAACGAGACTTAGTTTGGTAGCGAGCGAGCTTTTAATTCATGGTGCGGACCAAGTTGTTGATCTTCTCCTCGCGGTTTCCGCAATCTCCACCTTCCACAAAGTGGTTGGTGACCTTCTGGAATCCTCCCTTTGGCGAGGAGAGCTTGAAAGGCCAGAGGAAGTTGGAAGCTTGACGGAAACTGGGTCCAACCGTGAAGATTTCGTGGATAAGGTCCTCCACACAGATGATGCCCTGCTTGCCTGTTTTGATAGCGATGGAATATAGAGCAATTTTAGTTAACTGTTTTAATAGAGATAAGCTGTTCTCTCTAGGGCCGATAGCGATTCCAGATTTTTTATGTTTTAGCCAGCCGATACCCGTTATGCTAGAAAAAAATGATGCTAAAAAAAGAAAATTTCTTTGTTTTTCAAGAACTGCTATAGTTCATTGCCGTAGAAAAGTATCGGTCAAAATTAGCCGATACTGAAATATCGGAAGAAACGATAAACTGATATATCGGTCAACGTCTAGTTTTAACTAACAGAAAGATCCAGGTTGAATCCCTATTTTTTGGCCTTTTTTAAATATGTAAATGCAAAAAATGATTTGTTTTCAAGTATGTCTTTTGACAGAAAAGCAAGGATGCTGTGTGTCTCATCGCATCCTCAAAAAGATCTTTGAAATACAGCTTTTGTATTAAAAGTAACACCTCTCTACCCTAAAACTAACAATAAAGAACTATGTAGTGTTCTTAAGGTTAAAAAATATCCCAGTTTGATTTTCGGAACAAGAACAGACCCTGGGCCAAAAATAATAAAAACATGAATTAAGGTCGTTTGCTTCTTACCCAAGGATCCCTCAATGATGCTGTTGTCAGTGATTGGGATTCTGTCCTTGTTCACTTTGCCGTGGCCTCGCTTGTAGATCAGTTCACGGACAGTCTTAAGGTTGGGGTACCTTAAACATAAATGTTGAAATGACTACTTGGCTTGAAACCATGTTATCCAACCTTTTTCGTGTCATGTATCACAGAGACATTACGAGTTCTGTGTAAGTCGAAACGAAAGTTTGCAATAGTCCATGAGAATACACAACAAAACCTTTGCTTTCAGTTTTCATAGTTTGATATTGGGGCTGTATGATTCTTAGGAAACAACAGGCCAACACTAGCAACCCTACACTTACAACAAAGCAACAGTAGGTAGTCAAGTTTTAATTCTTCAAAATGATTTACACAAATACTAAGCCGGTTAATCTAGCCGCAAAAAAATTATTCTTGATAAAAAATAAAATATATTTATTCTGTATGCTTTGCTACTATTGGACAGGTAAACTATTAAGCAATTAGCTTGAATTTGTGTCGGTTAAAAAGTTTAGATTTTTTGTAAAAAGCTTGAATAAAAGGATTACAAATTAAAGTAAAACAAAATAAGTTTTAACTCCTAAAAACATGCGAAACTACATGCTTTGTTACTATGGACTTCAGTCATTCGTGTCAACAATTTTTTTTCTCACCCCCAAGCAATGTAGGGTTCAGCAATCCTCAACATTTGCAGAGTGGCTTTAGTGAGCTTGACAAACACTCCGTTGTGGATTTGACGAAGACGCATAAGCTGTAAAATCTTCTTCACCTTCGGGCTCACTTGGTTGATACTGTACACAAAAAAATCGAGGATAAGAAAAAATATTCAGCGTTTATACGGTAAACTTTTTTTTTTGATTTAAAGACAATCAGGTGGCAGTCTTTACGACTGAAGAAAACCTTTTGCAACTGAAAAATTTTCTTTCAATTTTAACTTTTTAAACAATTGTTTATTTTGTTTCAAAAGTTTAAATTTCTGGTTCATAGTCAATACAAAACAATCTAAAATAAAAAAACACCAAAAGGACTATTTTTACATACGTAGGTTGAACATACTAATAAACAAATTGCCATAAAAGTTGGGAGAATAAAATAAAGCGGAAAAAAAACAGTTACATTATATAACAGTTCAATTGTTATTTAAACATTTTATTTTTGTCCTTCATAACAAAGTTACCAATATTAGCGTGCAAAACCCATTCTTAGTCTAGATTGAAATTTTTGCAGCTTTAAATTGTGCGAATTACCTAACCAAAAGCATGGCGTGGAAGTTTTGTACGTTTGAGCAATATTTTCCTGGCTAAACACATTATACAACGATTTTATATGAAACGCTTGGATATGGCAGTGGCAGAACTGGTAACAAGTAAACCCCAACACAGACCCAAATTTCCAATCTGGCTCCCCTAGTCTGTGCCTACGTCACAAAAAATTTAAACTCCACTCACCCTCTAATCCTGATCACGAAAGCAAGTCGTGGTTGATCGGGCACATAGTAGTTGCTGTGCTTGCGAGCTTGACGAGCCAATCTGATCCCGTCTCTCTCCTTTAGGCGGTACTCTCGGATGTACTGTTCCGCTCGCTTGAAGTGGAGCTTTCGCTTTTCCTGGTTGCGCTACAAAAAAGGTAGAAATTGATGAACGAACAGCATATAGCTAAATATACAGGCTTTTTAGGCTGGTATATTGGGGGTACCACAAACAAAATTAAATAAAAATTGCACTTTGTAGCTAAAATTTTGGTGGCAGCAACAAATTTTAAGGTCTGTATCAAGCGAGTTTGTTTATGCAGGTTAAAAATAGGCATCTATGATTTCTAAAATTTTTACTGCGTAAAAAAGTTTTCAGACATTTTAAAGCGATTTTCACTGAAGTTGCATTTCATTGGTCTCCATACAGATCCCATATTGGAATTCTTGGATTTTAGGACACGTTTATGTAGTTTAAATAGAAACGGTTGAAATAAAATTTTTTGCGAAATTTGCGCAGCTGGAACATGTGCAAGACGGAAAAAAGTGTTATACACAAAACCATTGGCGGTACAAAAGTTAACTTTTGACGGCTGCATGCATTTTATGGTACTCTACACGAAAAGCGCGGCTATGGCCGTCGCCGAAAGATGATCTTAGGAGTGCAGCCAATTTTAATCTAGGTTTTATGCACATCCAAGGTTCCAGAATCTAGCACAACCAAACCTTTATCAGAAATTTAAATGTGCAAGTTACTAACTCAAAGGTGCACGCAAATTTAAAAAAACGTTTTGGGAGTACTCCTGCCACAAAATGCAGACTGGCTCCTACCAAATGATTTTTTGTATTGTGTATTCTTGTTCGTATAAGTTTGTGTTCTGAGAAACCAGCGGTAAATAAATAAAAAACACTTCTTCCAATCCTAAGAATGTTAAACAACTTTTTTGCATTTTTTATTTACAAAATTAGGATTTTAAAATGGTTTGTAAGACTTTTGAAAGTCCATTTGTATTTCGCAGCGAGCCACCACAAAATGCTAGGCGCTGATCTAGAATTCTACCGCATTTTCGTCCGGGTGTTTATATTGCTTATAAAATTGAGGTTAGGATGGGAGTTAGGGTTTGGGTTGGTCAAGTGTTATTATATTTACAAATTTATGCCTTCCTTGCAATTTCAACGTTGACAACTTGTTAAGTCTAAATTAAAATAAATATGGAAAGATTCTAGACCAGCGCCAAATGTTTTACCTCGCATGTTAGTTGTTACCAGAAAAATATTACTAAATTATTCCGGCTAATATTTTTTTAAATACCAGAAGAATTACCTTTCTCTGTAAAATGGCAGCCTGTGCCTGTTTCGCCTTAACGGCTTGGTATTCCTTTCGTCTCTTGAGAAGAGACTCTGGGACTCTCGGAAGTTTTTTGCTAAAAAATATAGCACTGCGTTAGTTAGCTTTCGTTATCTCATTTTCGCTAAATACCATCTTACAAACGACGAAAATGCTTGACAATTTGCACAAAAACATTTAACTTTTAAAATGAAACAGTCTTTGCTGCGGTAATTGTTTTATTTGCTTGATTATTTCAGATTTAAATACCTCTCCACCATCTTCCCAATTCAGGCTAAAAAAGGATGAAAACTTCGTGCTGTCCCGCAGACATGTACGACACAAGGTGGCGCAAACTCCAATATTTTTCGATTGTTTTTATTTTAGGTAAAATTGTTTGAAAAGAATATAGATCCATGGGTTTACACTACACAATTTTAATTTTTATTTGCACTAGAAATAAAATACATTTTAAATTACTAATATTTTGAACTTTTATAGCGAGGCAGCTTCCGTTTTACTACAATTTACTAATATTTAAATGTTTTCTGGTAACTCAGATTTTATTGCAATATTTTTAAGATCGTAAAGCACTTAATGACATTTAAAACTTTTAAATAGTTGAAATTAAACTTTTCAAAGTTGACTCAGCAATTTCAAGTTGCTTTTTAGTAATTCTTACGTCACAATGTGAAAACTTATTTTCGACCAATCAGCGTCGAGCTCAAGTCGGGTTTGAGTTTTTTGTTTAGGCTGAAACTAAACAAATCGTAGTTTGTGGAAAGTTTTTTAAATTTTTTGCGGTTTTACTTTGCTCTGTAAGTTATTTGTGTTAGTTAATCCGATTTATTAACGTGCATTCGATTTTACACGTTTTGTGTTTTTATTTTTTAGTTTAAATGAAAGGTCGGTAATTTTTCTGCAAAAAGAGCTAGTTTTCGAAGAGATATAAGTAAAGAGTTTCCTTTTGAAAATATTCCGAAAAATGTCTGAGGTTTTTCTTCTCTTGAGTTACGTTTTTTCATTAATTTTACATATATCTGAGGGAAAGTTAGATTCCTTGTGTATAATTTCAGTTCCTTTAATAATAAAAATGCTTGGTGCGGTCTATAGAATCCTACCACATTTTCATCCAAGGGTTTATATTGCTTAAAAAATTGGGTTAGGTAGCGAGTTCGGGTGGTCCAACTATTAATATTTTATTTATTTGTACATATTTATGCTTTACTTCAAATTTCAACATTGACATCTCGTTTCGTTAGTAATAAAATGAATTTGGTAGGATTCTAGACCTGTGCCAAATGCGTTTATAAGGTTTGCAAAACTAAAAAGCTTGCACATTTTTTAGGGTCGAAATAACCATCGCAAAAGTCACTCAAACATAAAACTTCTGTTGTGCTAATTTAGTATTCAGTAGATTTACTCATGCCGTGCATATTTAAGCTGCTTGAACAAAAGATATATATATGGGTCATAACTCCAGATTGGAAAGTTTGGTTAATACAATAGTCTCATCTCAGACTGCATTTTATGGCACTTTACGTAGAGATTTCAGGTGTGCAGCAGTAATTTTTTTGTGCAGGTGTGAAATCAAAGTATTTTGCACATCCCAGTTTCGAAATCCTACCACAACTTACTGTTTTTAAAAAATAGGTGTGCTGTTTACTAGTTTAGGTGTGTGCCTAAAAAATACTCTGGTGTGCACCTGCCACAAAATGCAGACTGGCCCTCAGCCAGAAAAAGTCAATATAACACTTAAAACTGGGGCTTAAGATTAGTTTACAGTAGATGCAATTTGCACCTAGCAATAGCCTATAATGTAGCAGTTACCAGCGTTAACGCCAAATGTCCGCACTCCCAACCGAAAGCTTTAAAGTTAAAAAATTAAACTTTTTGCAACAGAAAGCAATTTTTACGCTACAGGCATTGTCTTATTTCATTAACGGATTTTATAACACATACCAACCAACTGTTACGGTTTTTGTTAGTACTTAAGTTGCCGCCAGGCGAATTTCAAAAGCAACTTTATTTTCTTTCTGAAATTTTAAGTTGCATAAACATCTCTCCCTTTATAATTTCCAAGTTTCAAATGTTGGCATGACTTTAATTTTTTTGTATATTTGCTTGTAGCGTTTTTTTTTGTTTAGTATGTTGACATAACTTAGGTTATACCACAAAAAATTGCAAAACAAACTCACAAAATGACTCCCACCAACTGTTGGAACCTTCGAGTTACGGCAGAAGTCAATCAGGGCGGTCGTAAATACATGGAAGATGTAACATCCGTGCAATTCGAACGTGTTAAATCAGGGAATGTTGTTGTTGAATACGCTTCGTTTGCAATTTTCGATGGACATGGAGGCAAAGACGCCGCTCACTTTGCTAGAGACAATTTAATGGAGACAATCAAACAGCAAAAAGGGTTTTTATCCAACAACAGTGAAACCGTCAAGAAAGCAATATCAGATGCATTCGTGGCAACTCATCAAGCAATGTGGCAAAAACTGCGTAAGGTCTTCTTGTTTTTTTTGTAGTGTTTCTTATCTATTGGTAGCGACGGGTATCGGTTGAAAAATTGTAAAAAATCGGTATCGGTCCAAAAAATGGATATCGGTAGATCTCTAGTCACTATCACTAACTTCAGTAGTTTACATGGTTAGGTGTTTGTTAAGATTGATTAGATTAATTCAATTTAAACTTTTGTATGCTATTGTCTATGTTTTGTTCACCAATAAAAGTACAGCATAGGGAATTGGGTCGCCAAAGGTTCGCTGTTATTTTAGCATTTGGGTCACCAGAGAAACAAAAAGTTGAAAAACACTCTTTATTGTAATTAGGAAGACAATTGAACAAAATATATTTTACTATGTTCCAAATTAGTTGCAAATCTTCTGGCATGAACTTTTTGCCATCATGCCTGATTGTAGAGCAGTGTTTCATACTGTTTTTTTTTGTTTGGCATCCCAAATACAAGCATAGGTGTAAAAGCGAAGCTTCGTGTGATTTTGTATTGCTTCTGTAATTTTGGAAGAAGTTATGCTTAGAGCCGATCTTAATAAATCGAAACATGTCAACCGCTGCAATCGACAAATCAATGAAATCCATCAGCGACACACAAATATTTAGTGTTTAAAATAGAGATAGACTGATTCATATCTGTTTATCAGAATTGGTAAACTTTTTTATATTTCGGATGACATTTTAATACAAAATATGATAGTTTTCCTGAAAATTAAACAAATTTTCTCATTGTTTATGCTAAAAAAAATTTATTTTAAGCATCATGCCAAGTTAATATGCAAAATAAGAGTTTAATAAATATAGAAATGTTATTTTGATTTTTTTTTTAAACAAATTAAGTTTTGACTACATTTCAGTTATATAAAGAAAATCAGTATCGTTAAAGGGTATAGGTTAGCAAAACTGTTAAAAATTATGATTCAGTATCTGTTTCAAAATTTGATATCTTGGCCAATTTCTAGTTCACATACCAACGACTAAATTTGTTCACAGCTGATTGGCCCAAAACTCCCCTGGGTCATCCCAGCACAGCCGGCACCACTGCAAGTTTGGTGATTATTCGGGGCAATCGCATGTATGTCGCAAACGTGGGTGACTCCATGATTGTTATGGGGAGCCGTGCGATCAACGACAAACCCACTGCCTTTGTGACTAGCGGACTGACCATCGACCACAAACCGGAACTACCCAAGGAAAAGAGCAGAATTGAGAAGTGTGGTGGATGGTAGGTTTTGTTAGTTTTGTAATATATATTTTTAAAATTTATATTCAGCTTGCAGGTCATGTAAAAAAGTTCTAATATGCTAATATGCTCTTTAATTGTTTTTTACTCTCACTTATTTAGTGTTTCCACAAAGTCTTTGAGTCTTTAAAAGTCTTTATATATATAGTCTTTTTATTTATTTTACGTCCAGCTTAGTTTTGTGTTTTGAAGTCATATTAAAACACAATTAAAACATGTTTTTTCAGTTTGTATTGACTGTGGCATTTATACTGTTTTGTTTTTGAATTCTATTTTAACCACACTTACAAAAAACTATTTATATAAACATGATTTAATTATGACAATTTACTTGAAATTCTATGTCTTATTGAAACCATTTTTTTTATAATTTGTTTACAACAACATTACATTAAAACAATATATATATATATATATATAAATCAAAGTTAAGATATTTTAAGCTGTTGAACAAAAGAAAAATATGTGATTTTGCTTCAATAAAACATTTTTCTTCAGTGTTATGAATAAATCTGGCGTGAATCGTGTTGTCTGGTCAAGACCAAAGTTGAGTCACAACGGGCCAGTTCGAAGAAGCACGCACATTGACAAAATACCATTTCTCGCTGTCGCAAGGTCTCTAGGAGACCTGTGGAGCTTTAATTCTGAACTAAATGAATTTGTGGTAAGTGTGTGTGTAATTTAATGTTGGCATATTTGCATTACAAGCATTTTGAGCAGTTTTTTACATTGTATATAACTCCTGGTTAAAAAATTAAAACAAAACAGAGCATCAAATTGGGCATCAATATGCTTCTAAGGGGTAATATTTTGACCTGCAAAAATGTCGTAATTTTCTAATTTAGTGTTTTAAAATCTGTGTAAAAGACAAATTTTAAATCTTGATTAAAATCTGTAGAGCAAAATTCGAAACTAAATAAACGTTAACCTAATATCGGTGTATGAAGTTAGACAGTTTTGTTAACATGCAGAGAATTGCATTTAAAGTAGTTCCCAAACTAGGTGTGGGGCAGGTGACTCTAAAAAGGATTTACAGCGTATTTGCATTTCAGTGCGATTGTAATATAAAATAATCTTATCTGTACAACGCTGAATATCTCACATTAAAGGTAGTACAGTAAAACGACCGAAGGAGCTATATGTCAGGGTTGCCACAACGTTTTTGTTGTCTTCTTAATTTCTGTATTGAAAAGTCTCTGGAATTTTTTAAAAGTTTTATCTACAGCTTAAGTTATATATTAAGAAATTGCCCTTTTTATCCATTGCACTTATATATATTGTTCATTTTTCAAATATACTCAAAATTCTTGGAACGACCATTTTTTAGGTCTTTGAAAACTTGAAAAGATTTTGAAGCTCTATTTTTGATATTTTTTAATTTATATAATTGTATGGCAACCTTCAATTATCTCTAAACCAACATAAATGTAGGTGTGACCTTCGAGTTTACAAAGCGTGATTTCAACCCACTTTTGCAATTACTGGACAGGTTTCACCGGTGCCAGACGTTTACATGTACGACCTTCACCAAGACAAGGAACAGTTTATCGTCCTGGCAAGTGACGGGTTGTGGAACATGGTCCGGCCCCAAGAATCTGTATCTGTGGTCGCTACTATGGAGGAATACAGACAAAAAACTGTAAGGCTTATATGAACACTTATTTATTCCTTTAGTGCTTCACGTAAACAATTTGCCTGCTATATGTTATTTTCTTATTTTAAGTTGAGTTGTTGCTCATAATTTGGTCAAGTTTACAAATTTTTATAGATGCTTGTTTTATTTTTATGTCAATACCTTGACTTGGACGTACGTTATACTACAAATGACTTGACTAGCACTAGATTTAAGCAACTCATGACTTGGGCAGGACTTTATTGTATGTAATATAGGTAACTTTAAATATTATATCATTTGATTTGTGTGTAACTCTTACATTGGAAAACTTGTTTCAGTTTCCCACTCATTTCCATATAAAGTGTAGTATGCAAATGAACAGTCATATGGAGTTCAGCGGTTTCGTTTTTACACCTGGCAGACAAACACAGAATTTATTCTTAACCTAAAGCCATATTGACACTCAATGGCACAATAAATAAACCAACTTATGGTGTAATTCATACGGTACAAGTTTTAAAATTTAAGTAATTTTGAATTCGATTTAATATTTCCACTATGTTGCTGCTTTTTCTCTAGCAATATATTATAATATGGGATAAAATGAGACGATTACATCCAAATCATATACCCCATTTTTATTTTGTTCCTCTCTTCGGAAATTGGTTGAAATATGCTTTTTGTGCAGACCAGCAAATATTGATTACATGTCCGATGATTTGAACTTAATCTTGACACTGGCACCACCTAATATAATTACTGTTTCCTAAGCTGGTCATGACTTAAAGGATTTTAGGCTTAAATTTGTTTTTGCTCTACACAGCCTATTTATTAATTTGTAATGTGATGTTTGATTTGTAATCTGATTTTCAAAATTCAATTTTTAAGTAGAAAAACTACATTGATTTGCAAATCACGACGGAAATGCCTCATATTAACTTAATGCAAGGTGGCACTCAAAATTCTACTTTGACCTGTAGAAGAATGTTTGTGCAAAAGCTTGTTAAGATTTCAATACAACTTGTCTCTATAAAATGACACTGCAGATTTAGAATTAGACAAATAGGGCTACCAACCAAGATTCATGTTAACTTTATATTGGATCAATGTCGATACTACCAAAGTATTCAGGCTAGTACCAATTAGAGATAAACCGATATATCAGTTTACCGATATATCGGCCGGTTTTCTCTTCTACCGATTTTTTGGTGTCAGCAAATTTTGGCCGATATTTTATAACGAAAATATATTTTTTTTTTTAAAAAACAAAAAAAATTCCGTTTTTTGACAACAAAAAAATTGTTTAGCATCTTGCCACGTTAAGATGTAAAATAAGAGTTCATTAAATATAGGTAACTTAACTGAAATGCTATTTGGATTTATTATCTATTAATTAAAATTGTTACCACATGTCAGGTATATCAAAAAATCAGTACTGTTTGGCAAAAAATATAGAAAATTGGGTATGTTTTATTATCGGACGGAAAAGTGTTATCCGCTGAATGTCAATACACTTAAATGACACCAGGCATTGTTTTTGATATTATATAATCCGGCCTGCCTACTGATTTAGTCCAGTATGGCAGAATGCTGGCAACTACGTCGGCCGAAGAATCAGCCACAAACCTGAAACATTTTTAATATTATTTTAAGATTCATTTCATAAAATAACAAACTTGTCGTTCTTTCTACACCATTTTAAATCACATATATTTTTAAAATGCTGAATCTCTAGGAACATTCGCTCTACAATTGTCAGAAACTAGTTTTGGTGTGCCATTCAGAAAAAAATTTACGGAAGTACAAAGCACTTTGTTTGGTGTGAAAACGACCATAAAAACCAAAGAATTTCGGTCAAATATGCTTGTTACCAGAAGGCTAGCAAGCTTCTGCCCGCCTGCTGATTTACTGTTGAACTCCAATTTAAACTGTTAAGACTTTTTTGCCTGCTTGATGTAGGGAAGCAAGTCAAGTCCGGCACACCGTCTCGTTCAGCTTGCGTTAGATCGATGGTCGATGCGTACGATGCGAGCAGACAACACAAGCGTCATCGTGGTGATCATTGAACGGAGAAAGATTGAACCCAAGAAAAAGCGAGACGCATACTTCGAAAGCTGGACCAGCGCAAAGTAACAGAAACAACTTTTAATATGTTCGACAAAAAGTGTATTTTAAACAACCAAAAATAGACAGTAATAATAATAATAGCATTTTGACATATAAGTAAAGTGTATTTTACTATGTCACAAAAAAAAAAATTGTTTCCAAGAAACTACAAGAACTGTTTTATCCAATATCATCTACAGATAAGTTTGGCAAATTTCACAAAAAACTAATTAAAATGAAAGCCTAACTTTCTTAAAATTTTGGAAAAAATTAGGACATAGTACACTTTTTTGATCGATTATTTATTCAGCTGCTTGTTAATGTTTTAGGAGTGAACTGACTTCATCAGATGTTGACGAATTTGATGATTTTGAAGACGAATCCGCTCCCAAGAAAGTTCCAAGCGACAAAAGTAAGTTTTACAAACAACCATCCAAAGTCGGGTTACATCCGAAACTGTCCAATAGAAAAAAAACTGATTACAAAAAAACAAAATTCAATCCCTGGAAATAAAATCAAATCATGGTGATCCAATACCAATTTTTAATATAATTACTACTCATTTATTATGTTGGATAGCTAGGGATATCAGATAATGGATATTTTATTCCAGTTCCTATAAAAATACCAGATATTTTGGACAACATGCATTAGGAAGTTATAAGTATTTGAATTTTTAAAAGTCATAGAATTGATTTGCGTATTAAAAAAATCATTAAAATAATCAAAAAGTATTTTATTATATTTTTACATCTTAATTTAAGTGTTAAAGTGCCATGTAGTGAAACAAACTATTTGTCATTATGTTGCCCATGGCACCTTTACCGTTTATCATTTGAATTGTATTCAAAACATCCTGAGTGATCTAACATTAGGCCTTGAAACCTATTCTTTTGAACTATTTATTGTCTTTGAATGTATTTTATAAAAACGTGTGGTTACCCTGCACCAGCTTATCCAATCAATACTCCGTACAACTACAACTACCTTCAAAGTATTACACATTACACCTGTTTTTGACCCGGCCCTCAAACACTTTTTAATTCTCAGGCGGCACCCTATGAAAATAATTGCCCACCCCGGCATTAGAGGCTATTTGTTTATACTTCAGTAATTCTTACATTTCATAAGGAGGTGATTGATTTTCATCAAGTTTAAATTGGCCTTTGCATTCACTGCATGAACACCATTAATCTTTACAACATATATTTAAACGTGTTTTTGTGCTTTTAGTGGAAGAGGGCGTACCTACCAAACTACGCTGGAACGTCAACGCGGAAAGTAAGTCAAAAACCGTTACCTTTGCAAGTTAACAGCAACTGTACCTAGTGAAAACGCGGGGGCCTAACTTCTGTTATATTGTTCTAACGAGTCATTTACTTCCGAAAACGTTCGTTGACCTACTTAGTTTCACAATAATAACATCAGTTGTCCATGTTTTACAAGCTTTCTTGTTCAGTGCGTTTTAATGCAATTAGCGAAGTCGCTATTCACCACATTATACTTAACTTCGTAAAAGACTAGTGTTAGACTGATCTTTTGTAATTAGCAAGGAGCATTTGTTAATAGAGATTTCCCTATATAACGTGCCCGTTTAAACTGTTTAAAGATTATACTTCATTTTTTTCATGAAACTGTTAACAGCATTGTATGTAGGCCCACATCGAACCTTTAGTGCAGGGGTGTCCAACATGAGGCACGCGTGCCAAGAACTAATAAAAAATGGCACGCAAGCACCCAAAATACAGCCAAAAAAGCTAAATTTGTTATACAGCATATTGTCATTGTTTATTCACAATACAGCACAATCCCAGCAATTACGACAACAAACAATTACTTCTGATATTATAACACTATACCGTTTTTTATTTATTGTATAAAAGCGCTTTTAATATGAGAAAAAAATAGTTGCTAAACTTTTACACGGGAAGAAGTTATTAGATAACAATTGGAACGTCGGCATGTTTGAGTTGGACACCCCTGCTTTAGTGCATAACATGTTAGCGCAAGGTGTCTAACTTAGTTGGTACTTTAAAGTAGGTAGATTTAACTAAAAATCTACCAAAGAAATTATTCCCCCATTGGCGTGTTTACCCAAGAGGATATTAACTAAAGTTTACTAAATTCGTCAAACTTTACCGAATCAACAGTGCCAAAGTCAGTTGGCAGAACGATTTTACATGTCATGTAAAAACCAAGATTACAAGTACCAATGTTGCCCCGGGCTATTTTTCTTGCATGATAGTTTGCTTGGTTACTTGCGTGCATGGAAAGCCTTGACAAGCATATAGATATTTCAGTTATTTATCCTGAATGTTCTGCGTTCGAGGTTTCTGTCGTTACTCAATTTCATTGAAAACCAACATGTACACTTTTATATACATACAGGCCTGGTTTTACGAGATTCTATACTACGGATTTTGAAAGTTTTGTTGCAAATGTATTAAGTTTACCAACCATTTAAGTTATCTTCCTCCATACTTTAAGGTCGACTCGTATTGACAAATTTGCGTCACTCCAACCTTTATTCTAAGCACTCTTGTTGGCCATGTCACATAATCATTTTTCAAAGTTTAATTATAAACAAAATAATTTTGGTTAGGTCAAAATGGATCAAACCGTCATTTCTTTAGGTCCCGACCAAAAGTTGCTTTTTGTGTGTGTCATTTTTTAGTCACGCCCACCAGCGAAAAAAACAAACACACACAGCATGTAAAGTATCTAAAAAAAAACTGCCCACCGAAAAAAAGGGGGGAAAAAAAAACAGAAACCACTATTTACATTTAATATTTTTGCTTAACTATACAAATGTTATCAATCACTCGGAAATAAAGTTTAATTATTAAATTAAAGTTGTTTTTTTGTTGTTGCAAATTGTCGATAAGCACTAACTTATTCAAAGCTACCAAAAAACTAATTAATTCTCACAAAAAACGTCACTACGTGCACGTCATAATTTGACCATCAGCGTCACAATAACGTCATTTTTTGGGTATGACGAAACTGAATAAAAAGCGTGTTTTGGGATATAAAGAGAAATATTTAATCCAATCAAAGAAAAAATAGAGATCGACCGATATCGCTTCTTGAAAATGATATGATGTCCTATTTTTTTAGTTTCGATTAAATAAAAAAAAATAATCAACCCATGTTTATTAAACTAATATTTTGCATTTTAGCTTGACGTGAAGCTAAACATAAGTATGCCAAAATACGAAGTTTTCAGGAAAATCTATATCATGTTTTCGTATAGTAAATTATAAAATTTACCGATACCACAAGAGTTTAAACTTTTTTGTTCTTCAGGGAAAACTATGTCATATGTTAGTAGGAAATATCGGTCAAAATTTGCCGATACCGATATATCGGTAGAAGCAAAATATCGGCCGATTTAATATCATCGTCTATCTCTGTAATCCTAAAAAATAGCAATTAATCATATAAAACACACTCCACAGCACCACCGCCCGCCGAACCTCTGCAAGACGCTCGCATCTCGTCATCAAACGGTGACGTAGCCGATGACGTCAGCGCCAAAGCGGAAGCGAAACCTCCCACCAAGGCCACGCCCACAAAAACAACAACAACCAATAACGAGGAGCCGAGCAGCAGCGGTCTAGGTGAATCCCCAGGTCATCGGGTGACCAGGTCGTCATCCAGTCGAGCAGTCACTCCGCTCCGCAAGTCAACACGGAAGCGGAAGTCGTCAGGACCTGAAGCGGACTCTGGGAAGAACAGCAAGAGGAAGATGTCACTAAGGTCCTCCGCACCCACCACAGCATCCTCCGGGAACAAGAAGATAAAGAAGAGATCAAAGTCTGAGGGAGGATCACTTCTTAAGACTCCTCCGCTGCCTCCGAGAGTCCGCAGACTGCGCAAGGGAAAACGGAGCCTGTGAAAATCTGCGTCGCGCTCCACTGCCGTTTTTGAAGGGTCGCAGTTTTTGTCGTGACGTCATACCTCCTCGCATGAGCGCGATTTCATCTTCGCTCGCCATTCGTTAAAAAAAGGTGTTGTTTTGGTCGTGGGCCGCGAAATGAAACGGACTTGTTGGAAATGCACGAATGGACGCAGTCGCAAAAGGGTTCGAAAGCGTTTAGGTAAAGTCTTTAACATGACTTTTTTTCGGGTGAAATCCCAAACTTGACTTTTTTTCCAAAAAGTCTTAAATATTGCTTTTGTCTTTTTTTATTCTTTACAGAAATTTTCTGACACCCAGCACTGTTTATAACAGGTTAATTGACAACGTTTTTTGTCGTTAAAAGCCCTTGACCATTCTCTTGCAGTCCATTTGCGGTTGTGTCCATTCCCGTTTTACTTTGTCTGCGATTCTTTTCATTTTATCAGAGGAGTCCGATCGCGGTCGAGTCCACCATATTTGTAACCTATTCGGCGTTCATGTTACATTCATGTGATGGGAGTCCACACGTTGTCATGTCTTCTCTATTTGCAGTCTTTTCCCGGTCGTGTGTTTCCATCAGTGAAATCACGCTTCCAAGCGTGTTTGTGTCATTTTCATTTTAAGTCAATTTCCATGCCTTTTTCATTTTGAGTCGATTTAGACCCCAGTCTTTCCCATTTCGAGACAATTTGGCTCATGTCTTTTTGATTTATAGTCAGTTTGACTTGTGTTATTTTTATTTTCAGCCAGTCTGGCTTGTGTCTTATCCCTCAAGAGTCAATTTGGCTTGTGTCATTTCCATTTGCAGTCCATTTGGCTGATGACTTTCCCATTTCAAGTCAATTTGGGTCGTGTTTTTCATATTTCGAGTCAATTTGGCTTGTGTCTTTTCCTTTTCCAGTCCATTTGGCTTTGGTCTTTTCCTTACGGATCCATGTGCGGTCATGTCTCTTTGCTCAGAGTCAATCACCTTGTACCATGTTTTAAGTGCGATTTGCGCGTTTGTTTTTAGACTGTGATCGTGCGACAAAGGCCTACTGTAAATACCTTGTTTTTTTCTGCTTTTAATGTCATTTTAACTTGTAAACATTTTTCAACCTGCCGTCTAGTCGCCCAAAACGAATTTACATACACTACAGCCCTGCCGTAACCTTCCTTAACGCTTGAAAACCGCCTAAACCACGACAAAACTATTAGGTAGGATAAAATGCTTTACACAATTCGGACAAAGCTTAACAATGACGATGTTTAATTTTCTTTTCGACCAATAGTTTTGCGGCGCCGGAGAATTTAGTCCTAAAATTGAGTTGCGGCGTTGGGTACTTATTACGGACGAAAGTATTGATTTTAATATCTCGATTTTAGCTTTTGTTGTCATTTTTTTTTCATTCTGAATGGTTAACGTTAACTGTTTGTCTCGTTCATGGGAGAAAATATTATGTCTGGAAAAAAAATTCGATAGGTTTAATGATAACATTGTTTTTTGACGGAAAACAAGACTTTACTTAATTCAAAGTTGGCTAGGAAGTGAACTGCCAAATTGACCATAACATCCATCACAAAACTCCTAAAAACATGATTTATATACAAAACATTATGGGCCACAAGACCATCATTAACTACCGTTAAACAAAATCTGTATAGTGTTTAAAAGAGACCACTCATATGACTACGCTGTTTTTTTGCTAGGACTTTGGTCAAATTAAATCTCAACACTCTTCTACGACAAAAAAAGTAGTCTGGCAAAATTTTGATTTGCATTTCATTTCCTTCTCACCCAATTTTTAGTTTAGTTTTCTTTTCTCACCGTTCTCACGAGCAATACTATTGCAATTTGTTGGTACACTTATAAATACTGGCCAGTACTGTTTGTGCCTAAGTTGTGACCAGACAAAAACGTCTAGCGTAGTTGGTTTCCGCCGATTTTTAACTTTTCGAAACTATATTTTTCATACGATTTTACCCAAAAAGGCCTTTAAATTGTTATTTTTGTAGCGTTAAAATGGCCGCGTTTGCTTTCAAGCGAAAGTTTAAAGCACCGTAAAACGCCGGCTGTTTGGTCCATTATGGTTTTCCAGTTTACTGCTAATGCTAACTGTAACGTCAGTGTTTTTACCGCTGTCGTATTTTGCTGCTTTTATCGAAACTTCTTTGCGATTGTAGACATTCAGCCTGTTTAAGACGCTTTTTTGGAGGCCACTATTTTTCGTGTCCTTGCACTAAATCAACGGCCACCAAACTACGGCCTGTGTATGGCCGTGGTCCCCAACTAAAAACTAAAAGACTGTTTCCTGAAGCTCACTATATATTTAGACGTTTTAGTTTTGATAAATATATTTTTTTTTTCTTAAAAACTTGAAACAAAATTTATTTTCAAACCGTCATCTTCAACGTTTGCGAACTATGGCAATGATTCCCCTCTAAAAACTAAGCGACTGTTACTATATAGTTGTTAATTATTTTGACGTTTTATTTGATAAATAGTATTAAAATTTCGAAAAATTCGAAACAAACTGATTATACCAGCAATCTTTAGCCCTTGAGAGTTTTCCATTTATAAACAAGTGGAAAGCCCTGTCTAAAACAAATTCCCCTTTCTTTCTTTTTTTCTTGTTCAACTTCTGTACATTACATATCGTGTCTGCCCCCAAAAGAGGCGCGCATTACGTCATATTCGGAGCCTTGTCGGGACTTCCCCTAAATAAAAAGTGGCGCGTGAAACTTGATTATGGGGACTTTCCCCTGACAGAGTTCCTACTTTTGGGACTTTCCCCGGTGTTTTTATGTTTCGTGTCCTGTACAATAAATAATTTTTCTCTCGGAGATTTTCTGTGTGACTTTGGCTGCTAATTAAGCGCCATTTATGTTAAACCAGGGGTTCTTAAACTTGGGTCCATAAACCCCTTGGGGATCCATGTAATATTCAATTTTTAAAAGGTAGTTAATAAAAATAAAACGGTTTTTGCACCGAATATATTTAGACTCCAGTTTACTTTCACATTTTTTGAACCAAAATCGAACAAATTTCTATTTGTATTATTACGGCATATTATGCATCATCTCTGAAACTTCCTTGCTAACCGTGGTCCACCCTAAGCAAACAAAAAGTTTTAGAGATCTGCGGTAAAAAGGTTTAATAACTGCTGCGTTAAACAGAGTGTTGCCTATTGGACTTGAACTTATTGAACAGTTCTAACAAGATTCCATGTAGTATCGAATCCGATATCCGATGTCAAGTGGTAGTATCGGCAATCGCCCGATCCTTAAACAATAATAGAGTTTCAGCCATGATTTGCGGTCAACTGCAACTAGCCATCTTGAGAAGTGAACATATCACAACTGGCGATAACTAAACTTCTCAACGCTAAAGGCCCGTTTACACTACAGATGCACTGAGCTGAGCTGGGCGTAAAATTGATTTCACTACAGCTGCAGTGAGCGGAAAATCACCCCAAAACGTAACGAGTTTTTATAGCTTCACTGGGCTTGAGTTTACCAAAGCGTAACTTTAAATAGCTTCACTGGGCTTGAGTTTAGCAAAGCGTAACTTTAAATAGCTTCACTGGGCTTGAGTTTAGCAAAGCGTAACGTTAAGATAGCTTCACTGGGCTAGAGTTTAGCAAAGCGTAACTTTAAGATAGCTTCACTGGGCTTGAGTTTAGCAAAGCGTAACTTTAAGATAGCTTAACTTGGCTTGAGTTTAGCAAAGCGTAACTTTAAGATAGCTTTACTGGGCTAGAGTTTAGCAAAGCGTAACTTTAAGATAGCTTCACTGGGCTAGAGTTTAGCAAAGCGTAACTTTAAGATAGCTTCACTGGGCTTGAGTTTAGCAAAGCGTAACTTTAAGATAGCTTCACTGGGCTTGAGTTTAGCAAAGCGTAACTTTAAGATAGCTGCACTGGGCTTGAGTTTAGCAAAGCGTAACTTTAAGATAGCTGCACTGGGCTTGAGTTTAGCAAAGCGTAACTTTAAGATAGCTTCACTGGGCTTGAGTTTAGCAAAGCGTAACTTTAAGATAGCTTCACTGGGCTTGAGTTTAGCAAAGCGTAACTTTAAGATAGCTGCACTGGGCTTGAGTTTAGCAAAGCGTAACTTTAAAATAGCTGCACTGGGCTTGAGTTTAGCAAAGCGTAACTTTAAGATAGCTTTACTGGGCTTGAGTTGAGCAAAGCGTAACTTTAAGATAGCTTCACTGGGCTTGAGTTTAGCAAAGCGTAACTTTAAGATAGCTTCACTGGGCTTGAGTTTAGCAAAGCGTAACTTTAAGATAGCTTCACTGGGCTTGAGTTTAGCAAAGCGTAACTTTAAGATAGCTGCACTGGGCTTGAGTTTAGCAAAGCGTAAGTTTAAGATAGCTTCACTGGGCTTGAGTTTAGCAAAGCGTAACTTTAAGATAGCTTCACTGGGCTAGAGTTTAGCAAAGCGTAACTTTAAATAGCTTCACTGGGCTTGAGTTTAGCAAAGCGTAACGTTAAGATAGCTTCACTGGGCTAGAGTTTAGCAAAGCGTAACTTTAAGATAGCTTCACTGGGCTTGAGTTTAGCAAAGCGTAACTTTAAGATAGCTTAACTTGGCTTGAGTTTAGCAAAGCGTAACTTTAAGATAGCTTTACTGGGCTAGAGTTTAGCAAAGCGTAACTTTAAGATAGCTTCACTGGGCTAGAGTTTAGCAAAGCGTAACTTTAAGATAGCTTCACTGGGCTTGAGTTTAGCAAAGCGTAACTTTAAGATAGCTTAACTTGGCTTGAGTTTAGCAAAGCGTAACTTTAAGATAGCTTTACTGGGCTAGAGTTTAGCAAAGCGTAACTTTAAGATAGCTTCACTGGGCTAGAGTTTAGCAAAGCGTAACTTTAAGATAGCTTCACTGGGCTTGAGTTTAGCAAAGCGTAACTTTAAGATAGCTTCACTGGGCTTGAGTTTAGCAAAGCGTAACTTTAAGATAGCTGCACTGGGCTTGAGTTTAGCAAAGCGTAACTTTAAGATAGCTGCACTGGGCTTGAGTTTAGCAAAGCGTAACTTTAAGATAGCTTCACTGGGCTTGAGTTTAGCAAAGCGTAACTTTAAGATAGCTTCACTGGGCTTGAGTTTAGCAAAGCGTAACTTTAAGATAGCTGCACTGGGCTTGAGTTTAGCAAAGCGTAACTTTAAAATAGCTGCACTGGGCTTGAGTTTAGCAAAGCGTAACTTTAAGATAGCTTTACTGGGCTTGAGTTGAGCAAAGCGTAACTTTAAGATAGCTTCACTGGGCTTGAGTTTAGCAAAGCGTAACTTTAAGATAGCTTCACTGGGCTTGAGTTTAGCAAAGCGTAACTTTAAGATAGCTTCACTGGGCTTGAGTTTAGCAAAGCGTAACTTTAAGATAGCTGCACTGGGCTTGAGTTTAGCAAAGCGTAAGTTTAAGATAGCTTCACTGGGCTTGAGTTTAGCAAAGCGTAACTTTAAGATAGCTTCACTGGGCTAGAGTTTAGCAAAGCGTAACTTTAAGATAGCTTCACTTGGCTTGAGTTTAGCAAAGCGTAACTTTAAGATAGCTTTACTGGGCTAGAGTTTAGCAAAGCGTAACTTTAAGATAGCTGCACTGGGCTAGAGTTTAGCAAAGCGTAACTTTAAGATAGCTTCACTGGGCTTGAGTTTAGCAAAGCGTAACTTTTAAGATAGCTTCACTTGGCTTGAGTTTAGCAAAGCGTAACTTTAAGATAGCTTCACTGGGCTAGAGTTTAGCAAAGCGTAACTTTAAGATAGCTTCACTGGGCTAGAGTTTAGCAAAGCGTAACTTTAAGATAGCTTCACTGGGCTAGAGTTTAGCAAAGCGTAACTTTAAGATAGCTTCACTGGGCTAGAGTTTAGCAAAGCGTAACTTTAAGATAGCTTCACTGGGCTAGAGTTTAGCCAAGCGTAACTTTAAGATAGCTTTACTGGGCTTGAGTTGAGCAAAGCGTAACTTTAAGATAGCTTCACTGGGCTAGAGTTTAGCAAAGCGTAACTTTAAGATAGCTTCACTGGGCTAGAGTTTAGCAAAGCGTAACTTTAAGATAGCTTCACTGGGCTATAGTTTAGCAAAGCGTAACTTTAAGATAGCTTCACTGGGCTAGAGTTTAGCAAAGCGTAACTTTAAGATAGCTTCACTGGGCTTGAGTTGAGCAAAGCGTAACTTTTAAGATAGCTTCACTGGGCTTGAGTTTAGCAAAGCGTAACTTTAAGATAGCTGCACTGGGCTTGAGTTTAGCAAAGCGTAACTTTAAGATAGCTGCACGGGGCTTGAGTTTAGCAAAGCGTGAAACGCTCGCCACAATAGAATTTAAATGCAAATTACGCTTTGCTCAGCTCAGCGCAGCTGTAGTGTAAACGGGCCTTAAACCAAACTTTAGCCCATAAACTTGATAGAATGACCTTTGAATGCTTTTTTTACAATCATTTTGTTTTTAATGTTTCACACAGTCAAAAGCAAAAAAAAATTAGATTTTGTTTGGTTGGTTGCCAGACAAAACGGACAGCCAAGAGTTTTAACTTCCTGATTTATTTCATGCCAAGTTATCAGCGTTTGGCAGTATTCTATGGTATGACTCGATTGTAAAATTAAAACCAAATGCGCTGTGTGTATGTTGTACTGGTGTGCAACCTGCGTTTTAAAGTTTAAGGCGCGTGACACGAATACTCTGGCAAGTACCTTTATAGCTCATTTAAATAAAACGTGTTAGTGACAAAGCATCGCGGTCCTTAGGGAACCATAAAAAAAAAGGAAGACGCCGCAAAGTCACGTCATAACATGACGTCAGATAGTTTCGTCAAAACTTGACGTCATAAAGTTACATCTAAACGTCACGTCATAAAGGTTGGAGAGGTGCTACTTTTTATACAAAAGCTACATTACAAAGATTTTGTCGATTGTCGCAAAGTGAAATAAACGCCCATAGGCCTATATTGAATAAATTGCCCAATAAAAATTATTTTAGATTGCGATGAGGCGCACTAAGTCTTTGGGCTAAAACAAATTTATTAAGACATGCCGGTACCAGAAACGTAGGCGTAAAGGAAATTGAATAGCAGCCTAGTTTTACACATTTTTTGATGGCCTTGTACACTTGCTGAACATGTAGGCAATGAATGAGCAATAGTAATCTTTCTAGATATATGCCTTGTTACAGTACGTTAAGTAGGTTCGACACTGAACATTTCTTTAGTCAGCGTTTGTTTTAAACAGCATTGTGTCTCAAACTTTTGGACAGTACTTTAAGTAGAACTGTAGTTTCAATCAACCTATAATATTCCTAATAGCATAAACTTTTCTTATAATATAAAATTTTGGCCAAACTTTTGTATTTAGAATCCGTTGCGACTATTTATTTTGTCTTAACAAAAAAGTCACTAAATATAACGTCATTACCTTGCTAAACTTTATCAATATACTGATAAGAATAACTGATCAACTTGGAACAGGAAGTGTCTGAGCCAAAACAGCAATCACTTCTTTATTTTACTGCAGGATTTATTTCACTGCTCAAATGACCAAATTTTGGATGGCATTTACATGTATACCGCTAGATGCCCGCAAGACATCCATAAGCAGAGCAAATATGCTTTCATGATTTAGAAGGTATTTAGTTTTTTTTTCCCTTTTTACCTAATCAAAATAATATAATCATTTAGATTTATTACTGCCTTTCCTGCTATTTAATATCTCATCCAAAATTTGTGGCTTTTGTTTATGACAGTAATGTCATTACTTTGCTAACTCTACTAATATCTACTTAAAAAATCGATCAACTTAGCAATTATCTGGGGCTAAACAGCAATCAATCACAACTTTAATTTCACTGCAGGATTTATTTCACTGCTCAATGGTCAGCACTTGGATGGCATTTACATATTGCCCTGGATCCAGGAGTAGACAGCTGAGTTCTTGGACCAAGCTGATGGGTAGGATTCAGTACAACCACTTGCTCCCCAGGAAGTGTTTCCAACCAAGACCCAAGTGCCATTATCGTTCACAGCCAATGGACCGCCAGAATCTCCCTGTGTATAAGATAAAAGTTAACTTTGGCAATTCGAATTTATCCACGCCGGTAAAATTGGATATAGGAACTCAACATGTAGCAATCAAAAGGCAAATTAAAGTAGTCTGCCATTTAAGGTAAGGTACCACTACAACGGGGATAGCTGAATGGCGGCTCCAACATTCAGGTTGTATTTGTTTTTAGGATGTCCAGTGTCAACTTTTGTGTACGTAAATAATTTTTTAATAACGGTGCAAATTTTTTTTGTGTGTGTTTATTTAAGAATTCCTACAGTGTGAACAAAAATTTCGCTAAATGTAGTCTATGCGCATTAATGTTTATGGGCAACATGAAGTGGTGAATATACAGCAATCCACTCGTAGGAGTGTCATATCATTTGAACCCACAAATACACGGTTGGCAAATATTTCACCATTTGCTATTACATTTTACAGTTTACAGTTTGCTGCCTTTGCAGTTTCCAAGTTTGGTCATGCGCACGTCGGACTCAGGACTCGGTTAGTTCTACTAGAGTCCCGAATCTGACGACTCTGCGTCCCTGGTTAAAGGTTAGCAGTTCGTTAAAATGGGTTGATAAGCCCTGCTTTGTGTTTTAGAAGTGCATAAGAGCAGTCAAACTTACGTTGCAAGCGCTGTTGTTTACGTCGTTGGCGCATTGCATGCGAGCAGTGACCTGAGTACCCCAGGTAGCTTTGCACTCCAACTCAGAGATGAGAGTGGTGTAAGCGTACTGCATGTTGTCTGGGATTTGTCCGAAAAATCCACCGCTAGTCTTGCCCCATCCGGTCATGAGAGCCTGGGTTCCGGCAGCGTATTCTTTGCTGGCGACCACAATCGGCGCAATCTGCAAATATATTTCAATGTAAGGCTTGAATGTTCGGACCAAAAAAAAAATGAATGTTCGGAACAATGGTAAAAGTAGGCCAGCGTTCCGGGAAATTAATTTTTTGTATGTTTTTTCACTTCTCCTATTCAATTTGTTGCCAACTGATTAGTTCCAATCTTTTGCAAAGTTTTAAGGTTAAGATTTCAGCTGCGTTTTTGTCATGAGATTAAACGAAAACCTTAGGTCTCTTAATGTCCTTAGTTTTATGATGTTTTTCTATGACGTAACTCATTGACGTTGATCTATTACAATTTCGTCCAATTAGATGTCAGCAATAACTCGAATAAAAAACAACAAAACCGCAACATATGGCAAGCAAATTATTTTATAAATTGCTTAATGAAAACACTTCATTTAAACCAGGGGTTCTTAAACTGGGGTCCATGAACCATTAGGGGGGTCCATTAACTAGTTTTTGGGGTTCCATGAAAACCAAATTAAAATATTAGTGTATATTTAAGAAGTAATAAATTTATCAAAGAAAACGTTTAGTTAAAAATAAAACGGTTTTGCACTGAATGCATTAATACCCCATCTCACTTTTACATTTTTAGAGCGAAATCAGCAGATTTCTGAAGTCTATTTGTATTGTGACGTAAATTTATGACGTCATTCTTGATTTTTTTGTCTACCGTGGTCCGTGCGAGGCAACGAAATGTTAGGGGTCCGCGGTAAAAAAAGTTTAAGAACCCCTGGTCTAAACCCGAAACACTTGTACAAATGGCTTAAGCAAAGTCAAAGGATTTTACCCAAAGACTTACTCAAGTTTTGGAGCATAATGGTTGGAGGTTGTAGTTAGACGTAATAAGAATATCAAAGCCCTTAAAGAAGTAGGTATCATTTTGAACGTTTCGAATAAAGTTGTTGAAAATGAATAAAGACTTAATAATAAATTTCAAAGCCAAAAAGGTCGAGTAGATCGACAGCATCTTGATTAAGGCGTTTCGATATGAACTTGTATCATCTTCAGTTAATGTGATCTACTCGACTTTTTGGTCGATCTACTCGACCTTTTTGGCTTTGAAATTTATAATTAAGCTACATTACAGATCCGTGCATAGTGTACCCAAGAATAAAGACTTATTCGAAACGTTCAAAATGATACCTACTTCTGTATGGGTTTTGATATTCTTATTAAGACTTACTCAAGTCATTTAAAAACAGTGAATTCTTAAGTTCGAATTTAAGCATAATTTAGCCATGTGTTCGTAATGCTTTCACATTTCCATCCGAATTAAACAACGATCCATAGCTTGAGAAACACTGGCATAATCCATTACAACACGGCTGTCTCTAAGGACGACAACAAGAAAACAGAGATAAACGATCCAGTGTTTAACGACTTACGTCAATGAGTCACTGTTTTCAAATTACTTGGCTTGACTTAAGTTTTTTGGGCAGAATGACTTGACTTGACTTAAGTCTTTCGGACAAAGTAACTTGACTCAAGTCTTTTGGAAGAATGACTTGACTTGAGTGGTTTTGAAAAAATGACTGTGGTTAAAATTAAGTGTTTTCACTAAGGATTTATTCATCCTAATTTTTGTACATAAAACAATTTGCTTGCCCTCTATCGCGTTTTTAGTATTTTTTTTCCAATTTTAATTGCTTAACGTGCAATTTTTATGGGGGGGACCTGACTTGGAATTGGCTTGCTTTAAATATGACTTGACTGGGACTTGAGTCATTTCTAAATGACTTGTTTACAACACTGGCAATATACTATACTGACTTACTTCAGAGGTAGGTAGGCCAACATCTGCAATGGTGATAATTGCGTAATCGTAATCGATGGTTCTGGAGCTGTACGAAGGATGGCAGAGGAAGTTGGTGGTGAAGAAACTGCTTCCGCCGTTTTTGTAAGTGGTTGTTCCCAATACCACAGTCAAAGATCTTAAAATGAGATATTCGATGTCAGCAATTGAATGTGTTTGACAGTGATGCATTGACTCAAGTCAATGACTTTACTTTACTTAAGTGCCCTAAAGTGATTGTTTTTAAATGATTTGACTTGACTTCTTGACTTGACTTAAGTCTTTTGGACAAATAAATTAGGTTGAAATAAAGTGTTTTCTGTAAGTATATTTTTATAATATGAGCTATTTATCCAAATCTTTGCACATAAAACAATTTGCTAGATATATGTTGTGTTTTTCTTATTTTTTGCTCATCATCGTAAGATTTAAAAATTCTAATAGTTTGATATTTGTTTTTTATGACAAGGACGTGACTTGAAATTGACTGGCTTTAATTATGACTTGACTGGGAATTGACTTGAGAAACCGATGACTTGGACTGCGACTTACTTTATCTTTAGTCGAAACAACTTGACTTGGACTTAAGTTATTTTACAAATGACTTGACTGGGACTTAAGTCATTTCAAAATAACTTGTTTTCAACACTGCTGTTTGACTCCTTAAGACAGTGATTTACGAGCGGGGTGCCATTTCTAATGCTCATGGATACTGAGAGGTATTTGGGTTTCTTTAGGATTCTAATTTTTAGTCTGTGCCAATCATCCTGATATAACATTTACGTACGATAAAGTGCAAACGTTTAAAAGATATTTTTTAATCTTGTGTTTCGTTCCATTCGCGTTTATTGTGACATCACAGTAAACCACTCGGCGAAAATTCAACGGCGGGGATACTGTAATCTATTAATTATCTCTTGGGGTGCCTTCAACCTAAATGTTGGGAACTACTGCTTTAAAAGTTACAGGAAATGTGGTTTAAGTTGAATGTGTGCCTGTCATTCCAAATCTATTTTCATACATAGCCGGGAGGGTTTTAAAGTCTACTTAGTTTGTGACGCCAATTTATGGCGTTATTTCTGAAAAATAATAATCAGAGTTGAAATATTAATAGAAAAACGTTGGCACTAATCGAAACGTCGGCGAAAGTAATCAAAAACGTTGGCACTTTGATAAAAATTTTCCGGAAGAGCAATTTTACAATTGAAATAATAGTTGCATCAATCACAGGATCAAAATTTAGGGCACCGAAATTGGTTGGGTTGAAGGATTATTATTGCAAGCGAGGCATTGGACGCCTGAAATAAAAGTTGAACGACAAACAAAAACTTACGACTGGGAGCAATGGCAGGCACTCATAACTTTGGTACGACTGATGAGGGATCCTCCGCAGAAATGGCTTCCGCCGACCTGGAGTGACGCTTGCCACGGGGCCATTGACATGTCTGTCACGTCATTACCGCCGACGATGCGGTTGTTGCAAAGGGCAGGAACTGAAAAGCAAAGAAAGGGATTATTGTTAGTTTGTTTTGGTGAAACTGACATGACAAAGCAATTTTACTGTTACGCTAAAACGATCCCAGTATTTTTGTACAAGCAAAGCCAGACTAGAAATATCTAGCGTGCGGTGAGGTTCGAACTCAAGACCTCGGTCGTATTGAGACCGTTGCTCTACCAAGTAAGCTACACAGGCTCAGAGGGGAGAAAGTCGAGAAACAGCCATGATACCATTGCCTGCTGTATCCTGTTGGTGAAACTAGTCTGTGGTGAGGTTCGAACTCACAACCTTCGACATACCGGGACAGTTGCTTTACCAACTGAGATGCGTATACTCAACGGAAGCTAATGACCACCATTGCCTGTTGCATCCTGTTCGACATTGTTCCCACATACAACCTCATTTGAAAAGGATCAACGGTCCGTATTCAAAACTGAAATATTCATAAACACTCAATGTTGTTTATTCGGTGATCAAGCCCTACTGTAACCGTACTGACCAGCAACGGCACACATTGTTTACTGCACAAGATGCCTTCGGAAAAACTTCCCAAATCTGTCAGCCTGATTACGACTAAAAGTGGCCCACTGTTATTATGCGCAATTAATCGCAAAATGACTTTTTGCCTTTTTGAGTTTTAAAAATCCAATGGTGTTTGAGCGTTTTGTCAGCACATTGAAACACATTTTGAATGGCATTAAGCAATTGCCCAATCTTTTTACAAGGCTTAAGCCCTGCCTAAATTGCCTTCACTGTTAAACAAACTGGATACAAAGTTTTAGGGGAAGCAATGGTTTACCCCTAAACAAGGCAAAAAAATTTGGGCTTTAAAACCTACCCTAGTAGAATTGGGAGGCGTGCTTACCCAAAATAATTTCAATTTTTTATTAAGTAAAGAAACATATTACCCAATGGAGGGAAATGTTGTTTTGGGTAGTAAGATTTTATACTCAAGTATTCACAAACGTTTTTACCCAATGTAGAAAAATTGGGTACGAATCACAAGTATTCCCAATTCCAATAGAAATTGCCTTTGAAGTCAAGTTCTTGCACGTTGCTTTATTTAATCGAAAGCTCGACTTACCTGCCACGGCAAAAAGAAGAATGGCGATTGAGATCATCTTTCAACTTGGTTTTACTTTAACTCTGATAAAAAACAGAATGACTACTGGTGGTTAGAACCCGGCTTATATAGGTTACTTCTTGGCAGGTGTAGCATTCCCACGATAACGCGTGGTCAAAATAGATCCGCAACTTTTTTCGTAATTGGCGCCGACTCCTTACCATCTGCTTTGTGACGTAGTGGTTAAATTTTGCTGACGATACGTATAAGCTGTTTTTAACTGGTTACTCAAACTGAACCGGAACTCTATGGTTTTGGGCCTATTTTCGTTTCGCTAAGTTACGCTTTGGGCTATTGTTTTTTTTTTTCGGCGAAATCATGGTTTTGGGATAACTTTTGTGGCATAATATGATTTTGGGCTAATTATTTTGGCCAAATTTGGGTTTTGGCTAATTGTTTTTTGTTTTTTCGGTTATGGTTTTGGGTAACTTTTCGGCTATATAACGATTACGGTTATGGGCTATAATTGTTTTTTTTGTTTTTTTGGCTGAATTTTGGTTTCGGGATAACTAAATATTTTGACTAATTACGGATTCGGGCTAATTTGTTTTTGTCTAAATTACGGTTTGGGCTATATTTTTTTGTAATTGGGGTCGACTCGATCTTATCGTCTGCTGCGTGGTGATTAAATTTTGCTGGCGATGCATAATGATGCAATGACTTATAAGTGGCTTTTACCCAGCCCAAATTGAACCGGAACATTAGAGTTCAGTTGCACCGGAACTTAATGGTGTTGGGCTATTTTTTTGGCTTAATTACGGAATTACGGGTTTGGGTTATTTTGTTTTGTGCTAAATTACGGTTTGGGGCTATTTTTTGTATTTAGCGCCAAATTCTTACCATCTGTGTGACGTAGTAATTAAAGTTTACTGACGATGCTTAGTTGAAAGAGGATTCTAACCCGGTAGTACAACTTAACCGGAACTGTATGGTTTCGGGCCTGTTTTTGTTTCGCTAAGTTACACTTTTGGGCTATTGTTTTTTTTTCGGCTAAATTATGCTTCTGGGACAACTTTTTGGGCTAGATTACGGCCTTGTTTTTCGGCGAAATTATGGTTTTTGGGATAACTTTTGTGGTTAAATATTGTTTTGGGCAAATTTGTTTGGGTAAATTACGGTTATGGGCTAATCTTTTTTAGAGTCGATCTATGCTGTGTGGCGTTATATTAAAGTTTGATGACCATTCCTTAGTTAAGTGGCTTTTTTTAGTTTTAATTCTGTTGAAGGGAAAACTTTTGGCTCCGTTTCGACTCACAAGACAACCAACACTTCTTTTACGCACATTTAGACTTGTAATGCCTTTACTAAACGTTTCAGTTTTTTGTTTTAAAACTAGCGCTCCTTTCAAAGTAGTTAGACCAAGGTTTTTAAAACTGGGGTACTTCGTTACTAGAGTGGTATTTGTGCCAACCCGACACCACATTAATACAGGAATTCCAGCTATGGTTTGCGATCCAACGCGGTTTACATTAAAAGGTAAAGTTAATTACAAAGTAGGCTAACAACTGGCCGTAACTCAATTTCCTAACGCGAAAACAAACTTCCTGATAACCTAAAAACAACCTAATAACCTAAAAACAAATACCTTGAAATCAGTGCTACCAAATCTGGGGTCCTCGACCTCCAAGGGGGTCGCAATGGGTTGCAGTCGTTTTAGGGAGAAAGACAGAGCAACCGTGGCTCATTTTGCTCCCTTTTAAGCGAGTCGCCGAGAAATTGGGAAAAATAGAAAGAAAGTCGTGTGCTCCCAGACAGAAAAAAAGTTGTTTCTTTCTATGAGAGAAAGTCTCGCATCTCAAGCAAGCGCCGTCGCAAACCGGTCACGGGTGAGCAATTTTTATACCATTTCAAAAACATCACACAACATTCGTTGCATGTTAACTTGAAAGAGCGGGCGTGCGACTTGCAGAACCTTATGACGAAACGGGTTAAACCTTTTCACACATTTATAAGGCAATAACCTGCGTGAAGTAAATTGCCTTGGTAAAAATACAGTTTCATGTGGCGAAGTTTATCCTTTTATGTTTAATAGCTTTTTTGCAGTTTTCGTTAGGTAAAATATGCGAGACGTGTTTAGCCAAGGTTGTGTGTTTAGTAGCTCCATTTACAAAAACACACAACGTTGCAATTTGTTTGTTGTTAAATACCCCACATTTTTTTTCATCATCGGCTATAATATACGGCTTCAGCAAGCTTATACAATGCTGGTAGCACGTAAATTAATGATTTTTTGTGACCTTTTTACGTTATATGTTAAATTTTCATCTTTACACTGTTTAAACCAAATGAACAAATTACTGGAAATTTACGGAGACAAAGAATTATATCTTTAAAGCCACGCAGATATGTCACATAGTTAAACACGCCATTCCGCTTTCACATTAATGCTGCTTTCACACAGGCTGTGGGGTGTTACTCTGATTGTGGGGAAGCAAAAGGTTGACCGATTTTAGACCCACGATATAACATGATTTTATATTTCTATTTAGTGACACGCAGTGAAAATGTTTAGGCATATATACGCAAATTTGTTATGACTTTTAAATAACTATGTCTGCATTATTTATGCCCCTTACGAAGATTTAACGCTATCCGTTAAATATTTATGTATATGCTGATTACCACATTTATCTTCCCTCCTCCTAACGTAACCGTGCAAAACATTTTTTCAAACGCAATTACCTGCGTGGACATAAAAATCAAAATAAGTGTATTGGCTTAATAAAAAGAAATTGTTATGTTTCGCGCTTAAGACTTTTATGTTTAAGAACTCCTTGAACTATGTTACCGCGCAAAAGTAGGTATATACGGCGGTTTTAATAGTAACCATTTTTTAGTTTTAAACAAGATTTTACTTACGTTGGACGCAGTATGCCGGGATTACGTATTTGCTTGAATACCATGCAATGCGAACAATGGCTGCTACAAGTTTTCTTTACCGAAACGATGTTTGACGTGCTTAGCCGTTGGGTATTTACTCGTTCCAAGTAAAAAAATAAAGTTTAGGTTTGTGAGTGATTTCCGATCAATATACATATCACGAAATGTCATTAAATTGAAGCCGATTAGGTTAGCGCTGGCATTGCCCGAATGCACATGATATATCGCGCTTATTGCCAACAGCTGCATATTATTTTTCCAAGTAAATACCCTATTTAACCTGGGCAACGTCGGGTATTTCGTCTAGTGTCTAATAAAAATGAATGGACGCTCAAACCGCAACTTAAGCTTGGTTTGCATACTGAAATCCGGAGATTTTAGCCAAATTTTTGAACATTCCGTCTATATTTTTTCCAATTTGATATTGAAAATGTGTTTGTTATTGACTCTGTTTTATGTATTATACACTATAATTGGGGGATCGCGGAAGTTATTGAAAACTTAAGGGGTGGCGAAGGTTGGTTTAAATACCTAAACTATATATATTTTGTTGATTCAAGCATAGTAATGACGTCACTTGTTCAAAATTACTGGTATCGGCATCGTGGTACATGTAAAACATCAGGCATCCCTGCGAACAAGTCATATATAGTCCAAACAAAGCCCGTACCAAATCAAGTACCGGTAACATAAAGCAGATGTAAAACTAAGTAGGGCGAATATTTTTTGACCAAAAAAATAGGAAATTTTGACCTGAAAATAATTATTTTGACAAAATTTTGACCTGTTAGAATTACATTAATTTAAGTAACCTATATAGGCGTCGTTAATCACGCGTTTTTTATGCTGTATATTGCTCTAATAAAGATATAATACGGTTAAACTCACTTTAACTTATATCAAAACTATTTTTTTTTTGATAAAATGAAAGATGAATTTCAAAATAACCGAACGACCAATTTCAAAAAGCTGACTTTGTTTTTTTTTAAATTTTGTAAGCGATTTATGTGCAATTTTATTCGATTTCGACTTTTTTGACAAATTTTGACCTAACGTGTAAATTTTGACAAAATTTTCATTTTTTTGACAAGTCAAAAAATATTCGCGCTACTAATAAGACAGATGTCAGCTACTCATGTATGGTTTTTGATATTCTTACTGCCGGTAAACATCTGAATAAGACCCGCAACGATGTTCACATTTTTTTCATTTAAAAATTCAGACAAAAACGAAATTATGTAAGAAATCGATTCTTTTTGTTTTGTTCAAGTTACTTTCACGGCAGCCAACTTTTCATTGTTACGTCATATGCACAAAATATATCTTCTTTATTGGGATAAAAATTCCTTAAGGCAAATAAATCATTAATTACTTCGGCATGCTTATGGATTAAATTCGGAAATTCCTGTCAAATTTTGAAACAGTAGGTCTAGAAATGCAAACATTTTGTCAAATTTTATATGATAGTCTTATATGTAATAGCCTACGCCAAACTGAGGGTCACGTAGACGCGGCAACAAAAAGTTTTGGAACAGCTGCTCTAGTATTTAGTTGTTTTCTAAGCAATAAAACAAGAAAATCCTTGGGCAAACTATGCACCGACCTGTAATGTAGCTTGATAATGAATCTAAAAGCCAGAAAGGTCGACATCATCTTGATAAAGACGTTTCTATACAAACTTGTATCTTTAGTTAATGTCATTTACTCGATCTTTTTGGTTTTAAGATTCATTAATAAGATTTGGTAAGAACTAAGAAAGATTTGGTGAAATGAAAGAAGTTCACTCACCATTTTGCGGTCATAAACCATTTTTTTCAAGCAGGTGCGACGTAAAGATTTAGTCATGAATGTCCTTGTTCAAGGTTCTTTAGGCTACCATGTAATTGAGTTGCTACCGATTTATGTTTATAGGTAACTAACTGTGCAGCTGTTTCTATTTTTGATTAAACTATGCTATAGGCCGGTCATGTTCAAATGGCGGATCGCGATCCGGTTCCGGATCTTTTCAACGTTTTGCGCGGATCTTCTAATGTAGTCTTGAAAAATAAAATACTTACTTTTTGACTATTTTAACTATACGTAGGGGCGAAAAATTTTCGCGCTTCGCGCGAATGATTTTTCTACGTCCAACTTGTTTACGTTTTTAATAACTAACTGTACAACAATTTATATTTTGGATTGAACTATGAGGTTGTAGGGCATCTTACAAGTATTGCAGACTAATTGCATATAGTTAGCTTGTTGCATATAGTTAGCTTGTTCATTTTATTTTATTATAGAATGTAGCAAAGTGGAAGAGGAGTAAGGAGACTAAAGGATAGGTGTCACTTATGGCCTGGCCGAGAGCCTAATGCTGTTTTTCCTGAAGAGATCAAGTATAAAGTAAATAAGCAGGCACAAGACGAGCACTTGATTAAATACTACACGACTATGGTTTGGCAGTTACAGAAATCACTATAAATGTCTCCTTTACCTCTCCGTTTTTAAATATGCGATGACTCTCATGACATAGCTCTGCTAACTTATATCTAGTGAGCCACCACTAGTAGTGACAATTGTACAGCTCAGGTAACGTAGTTTCTAACCTATTATAGCATCACAACTACAAATTCACTGCAATATTTAGTTCAGTGCTCAATAGTCAGCTCTTGGATGACATTTAGATGCCAGCATTTTGCTGGATCCAGCCGTAGACAACTGAGTTCTTGGACCAAACTGATGGATAGGTTGTGGTACAACGGTTTGCTCCCCACGAATAGTTTCCAACCAATACCCAGTTGCCATTATCGTTTACAGCCAATGGACCGCCGGAATCTACCTGTTAAAATAGATAAGAGTTAACTTTTCAACAAATTGTCTATTAACTGAAAAAAAACGACTCATAAAATGTCGGGTCGGTCAAGTTGACGTGGAAAATAAATAAACCAAGGAAACAAACTTATAGCTTTAATCATTTTTCTTTACACTAGGGATGTCCGATGGTTGATGTTTCATTTTGATAGCGATACCCGATATTTTAAGGAAAAAGTTCCGCGATTCGATACCAAATGACGTCAATAATGTGACCAAACAAGCAAAGTTGATTAAACCAAACCAAGTTCAAAGCATAGTTATAATTCACAAATAAATTTGGTATCGGAGCGGCCCAGATACGACCCTAGCATCGGACGATTAGACATCCTTATTTTACATTACAAAAAAGATTTCAACCGAAATAAAAAGAGCTTTTTAAAAAGTTTTGTTCAGACAAACTTGGGAGAAATAGCTCTGTTTATGGCAAATTGATATTTTAAACTGATTTTTTTTTATACCCCTTAAAATCACTGGTAAATCTATTTTAAAATCGAAAGGCGTATTTTTCTACTAGTTGAACCCTTTTCCTGAGAATAATAAAATCATTTTTTGCACGAATTCCGCATCTCATAAACAAAAACCTTTCTAAATACAGCAACTAACTTACGTTACAAGCACTGTTGGATTCGTCATTGGCGCATTGCATGCGAGCAGTGACCTGTGAGCCCCAGGTAGCCTTACACTGGAACTCAGAAATAAGATAGATATAAGCGTGCTGGAGGGTGTCTGAGATGCCCCATCCGGTGATGAGAGCCTGGGTTCCAGCAGCGTATTCCAGGTTGGCGACAGTAATAGGCTGAACCTGTAAACAGACGTAGATGTAAGGAGTTAACTACACGCTAAACTGAACCCTAACGAATATCTTTGCGTACATGTAAGGAGATAATCATCAAATTAAACTGAAACCTGATCAATGTCAGCGTATTTTAAGACAATTCGAATGAGAAATACCGCATCATTAACAGTGATTTAATTGCGATAATAATATTTTTTATAAGCATTCCGTTGAATAACTAATATGCGGCAAGGGATTTTTTTTATTTCAAACTAAATATAAAATAATGTTAAAGCATTGTATTTTTATACTTTGAAGATTTCCAAGAAGTACTGTTGCTACTTACAGCAGAGTTGAGAGATGCGCCGGAAATGGTGATAATTGCGTAATCGTAATCAATGGTTCTGGAGCTGTACGAAGGATGGCAGAGGAAATTCGTGGTGGAGTAGCTTTGTCCTGGGTTCTTGTACTGGGTTGTTCCCAAGACAACAGTCAAAAAACTGTAAATTAAATTAATAACGATCAATATCAATAACAACCACTTTTGTCTTCCAGTCACGAAGTTTAAGTCTTTTTATGATGCAAAGAGTTTAAAATTACGTTTGACTGCAATGGCAGGCACTCATCACTTTGGTTGCACTGATGAGGGATCCACCGCAGAAATGGCTTCCGCTTCTCTGGAGTGACGCTTGCCACGGGGCGAATGACGCAGAATTGACGTCTTCACCGCCGACGATGCGGTTGTCGCAAAGGGCAGGGACTGAAAAATAATAAAAAAAATTATTCGTTTGAGCTTAGCGTCTACAACTTTAAATAAAGTGCGCGGCCTTAGGAGCGAAATTAGAATATTTTATCCTTGGAAAAAACAAGTTAGCAAAAAACATCAAACAAATAAAATGTAAAAATAATAAAATAATGAAAAAATTCTTAAACTGCTACAGCGAGTATAATGCCTTACCTAACCCTACCCTAACTCAATTTTACCAGTAGTTTCAACCCTAAAGGGAGACATGTGACCATGCACTCCTGTTACGTGCTTAAATAGTAACCGATGATAATTTGTAGTGCTAATTAAGCACGTAACAACCCCCCCCCCAAAAAAAAAAATCATTTTTTTTCTATTATGTCTAAGCCTGTTTGTGAAATGGTTTTATCCAAAGTCGAAATGCGTCCCATCGCACCCTCGGAAATAAAAGTTTTTGCAGCTTAAACAATATAACACTTTTTTTGTTTCGTGCAAATCGACAGTAATGTCGCGTCTTTGTAATGTAACTTTTATTTAAAGTAACAGCTCTCCAACCTAACAAAAAATGAACAAGCTGTAGGAATGTTCTTAAAGTTACTTCTCTATGACGTAATGTGACGCTACGTTGTGACATAACGTTGTGACGTCACGTTTGAAAAAAAAGTTTCATGGCCCCCCAAACAGAAATCGTGGATCCCCGACTGGTGGTGACCCAAAATTTTTGACAACACTAAAACCGTCGTTGGTCCACCGAAATTCTCTTGAAAGTTCATTCATACACATTTCTTATGAGATTTAATTCAGTGTTTGTCAACCTATGGGTAGCGAACCAAAATTGTTTGGCGGTTTGATTTGATTGGGTCGCCGACTGCAATATAGTTTGACATCATTAGGTTTTTTTAGTATTGACTCCTGAAAACGCTTCTCTAAAACTGAAGAAAATCGCAGCCACTGGTCTAAACTTACTATTTTTTCTAATTTGCAAGTATTGTTATCAGTAGGGCGATTAGTTTTTGACTTAAAAAATAGGAAATTTTGACCTAAAAAATTGAAATTTTGACAAATTTTGACTTAAAAATAATATATTTTGACAATTTTTTGACCTGTTAGAAATAGATTGATTTGAGTAATCTAGACGTCGTTAATCACGCGTTTTTTATACCGTATATTGCTTTAATAAAGATATAATACGGGTAAAAGGACTTGAACATAAATTAATCAAAACTAAATTTTTTTAAACGATAATTTTCAAAACAAGTAAACGACCCATTTTAAAAAGATGAATATTGAGTAATTTTAATTTTGTAGACGATTATGTGCATTTTTATTCGATTTTGACTTGAAAGAAATTTGACAAATTTTAACCTAACGTGTAAATTTTGACAAAATTTTGACTTTTTCTGACAAGTCAAAAAATAATCGCCCTAGTTATCAGGAATAATAACGTTCTCACAATCTCACAAAACGGTAGTGGGAGTAATCAAAGGTTACTTTAAAGTTGAGTTCATTAATGCCTTTGTCTTATTTGTGTTTTGTTTATTTCGGCCTAAAGTTAGGTGAAAAAAATAACGTCGTCAAAGAATCGCCGGTATAACTACAGTAAGTACTTTGTTGGTACGGTAGCGAAAAAGTTGAGAAAAATGTTTCAACTGAAGCTTGACGTACCATTTAAAAAATGTATTTGCATTTCGTCAACATTTTTGTTGGAATGTTGGAAGACGTTCGTTCAACGGGACGCCCCAATATTTTTACAATACCGAAGCCGTCTTTGTGTAACCGATCTAGTAGTTGAAGCCAGGTTCGAAATGTAGTAAATATACGTCTATAGATTCAATTCGAAAGCTGGACTGACCTGCCGCGACGAGAAGAAGAATGGCGATTGAGATCATCTTTTCAACTTGGTTTCAATTCAACTCTGTGAGAGAAACAGGATGATCATTGTAAGTCATGGTTGCGCATATATACACTGTTTCAAGCCAGGTGTGGCCTTCCCACGGCTGTGTGCTTCCAAGGTTGAACGTGAACATTTCGTTTTGAACCGTCTGTTGAGTGACGTGAAGTTGAACTTGCGAAATCGAGTTTTAGCAACAACTTGCCCCTAGGTTCGATTATATACTTTGGGTTGAAAGACGTACCATTTCGCCTATATACCTCTACATTCAACCTTTAAAAGTATTTCAAATGTACATTGCTGCAAGTTGTTCGTCAAATCGTTTTTTAACCTGTTTAGCTTTTCGTACTGATCAATCCAATGCTGTTAAACATGTTTGGCAAGATTTACAGTGTGTCCAAGAGAAAAGCGAAAATCATCTAAAATATTTCAGTAAAATTCAAACGGCGAAAAAAGCACAAGAAAATAAATCATAATAGGAAAGCTGTCATGCAGCTTACGGCCATTTACTTTTGTGTATCGGCATACTTCGTCTTTTTAAAGCCCAATATCGCTCAGAATTTCGCAGATAAGATAACATAGGGAAAAGAGCGTAACATATTCTTGGTACTTTCGACATATTTACATTGACAAAAGACATACCTTGCACATAAAGCGACACAATCCACATCTTTGTGCATTATTAAGAGTAACTTCTAGCGCAAAACATGCACGATTTTTGTAGTTTCATACTTAACCGCTCGCTCACGTTTTCCCAAAATAAACACGCCACGTGAGACAAATAAAACAAGCGGTATAATGTTCCATTGCGTTTTTGCCAAAACTACAATAGTTTGGTTCTATTTTACCAAACAAATAAAGCGCATAAGTTTTCACAGAGAATTGCGTCTCTCATAGAGATGGTGAAAAAGCAAAATTTGTGTTCGCTGCCCGCACCACACTTTGATGAATTGCTCGCAACTGCGCTGCACCGCAAATTATTTTCGAAATCTTAAGCTGTGCTGCCCGTAAAATTTGAGCATTATACGCAATTCCAACACTTATAAAAAATACTACCAACACCTAGAAAGCTAGTTCAAACATAAATGTAACAGGTTGTTTTTTTAAAGATGAAACATCCATGTGTAAACTGCTCGCTATTTTACTACAAATAACTAAAAAGAAAACTTAGACAAGTCGCACGCGGCATGCGGCACGACGCGGCAAAAATTTGTAGATTTATTTACGCGCCGCTGTGCGGTTACTTGGCTAAACCGCGCAAGCGGCCGAAAACACTGCGAGGTTGACATCTCTAGTCTCTCACATGACCACGCAAAGAGCGCCGCCTGACGAAAATGTCCCGCGGGTAAATATTTTTCATTAATTTTGTCAACAAAAGTGCATTTCATTTAACCGGGAAATAATCTGTACCATTTTCAGATGTTTGTGTAAATGGTTTTATTGACGCGGGTACTTTTTTTGCAATTAATATTCCATCTTTTAGATCTTGTGTTACAATGAGATTAATTTAGACAGGTTTTTAAAAAATGTACGAACGATTTAATGTCCACAAATCAAGAATAAATAGCCCAAGCACATCACAACGCAAAAATGATGCATACTTAGGAGGATTTTAATAAAAATGTATAACACTTGTGACCGTGTAAAATGCTATTAACTATAACTACTTGGCGATTAAAGTCAGTAAACTCTTTGCGAACTTTGCAGACATCACGCAGGCTGGGCGTGTACCGTGGGATCAACACAAGATGTCGTCTGCTTCTTGGAAATGCTAACACAAACGTCACGCTGCCACCGAATATAGCTGTCTGTGTTTAATTTCCTATCGCACGAAGCACAAAAATAACTAGAAGTCAAACAAAAAAATGTGTTTGTTATTGACGCTGTTTTATCTATTATACACTATAATTGGGGGATCGCGGAAGTTATTGAAAACTTGAGGGGTCGCGAGAACAATAAGGTTGGCAACCACTGCTTTAACTACCTAAACTATATATATTTTGCTGATTCGAGCATAGTAATTACGTCACTTGTTCAAATTACTGGTATCGGTATCGGTAATACATGTCAAATATGGGGCATCCCTGCGAACAAGTCATATATAGTCCAAACAAAGCCCGTACCAAATCAAGTACCGGTAACATAAAGCAGATGTAAAACTAATAAGTAGGGCGAATATTTTTTGACCAAAAAACTAGGAAATTTTGACTTGAAAATAATTTATTTTGACAAAATTTTGACCTGTTAGAATTACATTAATTTAAGTAACCTATCGATAGGCGTCGTTAATCACGCGTTTTTTATACTGTATATTGCTCTAATAAAGATATAATACGGTTAAACTCACTTTAACTTATATCAAAACTATTTTTTTTTTTGATAAAATGAAAGATGAATTTCAAAATAACCGAACGACCAATTTCAAAAAGCTGACTTTGTTTTTTTTTTAATTTTGTAAGCGATTTATGTGCAATTTTATTCGATTTCGACTTTTTTGACAAATTTTGACCTAACGTGTAAATTTTGACAAAATTTTCATTTTTTCGACAAGTCAAAAAATATTCGCGCTACTAATAAGACAGATGTCAGCTACTCATGTATGGTTTTTGATATTCTTACCACCGGTAAACATCTGAATAAGACCCGCAACGATGTTCACATTTTTTTCATTTAAAAATTCAGACAAAAACGAAATTATGTAAGAAATCGATTCTTTTTGTTTTGTTCAAGTTACTTTCACGGCAGCCAACTTTTCATTGTTACGTCATATGCACAAAATATATCTTTCTTTATTGGGATAAAAATTCCTTGAGGCAAATAAATCATTAATTACTTCGGCATGCTTATGGCTTAAAGTCGGAAATTCCTGTCAAATTTTGAAACAGTAGGTCTAGAAATGCAAACATTTTGTCAAATTGTATATGATAGTCTTATATGTAATAGCCTACGCCAAACTGAGGGTCACGTAGACGCGGCAACAAAAAGTTTTGGAACAGCTGCTCTAGTATTTAGTTGTTTTCTAAGCAATAAAACAAGAAAATCCTTGGGCAAACTATGCACCGACCTTTAATGTAGCTTGATAATGAATCTAAAAGCCAGAAAGGTCGACATCATCTTGATAAAGACGTTTCTATACAAACTTGTATCTTTATTTAATGTCATTTACTCGACCTTTTTGGTTTTGAGATTCATAAATAAAAAAATATCTATTACTTTTCGGTTTTAGTAAGAGCTGAAAAAGATTTGGTGAAATGAATGAAGTTCACTCACCATTTGGGGTTAACTTTTTTAAGCAGGTGCGACGCAAAGATTTATTCAGAATGTCCTATTTTAAGGTTCTTTAGAGGCTACCATTTTTAATAATTGAGTTGCTACCGATTGATGTTTATAGGTAACTAACTGCGCAGCTGTTTATATTTTTGATTAAACTATGCTATAGGCCTTCTTAAATGTATTGCAGACTACCGGCTACCGGGTTTACGGTTTATAGGTAACTAACTGTGCAACAATTTATATTTTTTATTGAACTATGAGGTTGTAGGGCATCTTACAAGTATTGCAGACTACTGATTGCATATAGTTAGCTTGTTCATTTTATTTTATTATAGAATGTAGCAAAGTGGAAGAGGAGTAAGGAGACTAAAGGATAGGTGTCACTTACAGCCTGGCCGAGAGCCTAATGCTGTTTTTCCTGAAGAGATCAAGTATAAAGTATATAAGCAGGCACAAGACGAATGAGCACTTGATTAAATACTACACGACTATGGTTTGGCAGTTACAGAAATCACTATAAATGTCTCCTTTACCTCTCGGTTTTTAAAACTGCGGTGACTCTCATGACATAGCTCTACTAACTTACTAGTAGTGACAATTGTACAACTTAGGCAAGGTAGTTTCTAACCTATTATAACATCATAACTTTAATTTCACTGCAATATTTATTTCACTGCTCAATGGTCAACTCTTGGATGACATTTAGATGCCGGCATTGGTCTGAATCCAGGAGTAGACAGCCGAGTTCTTGGACCAAGCTGATGGATAGGTTGTGGTACAACCGTTTGCTCCCCAGGAAGTGTTTCCAACCAAGACCCAAGTGCCACCATCATTCACAGCCAATGGACCGCCGGAATCTCCCTGTGAAAATAGATAAGAGTTAACTTTTCAACAAATTGTCTATTAACTGAAAAAAAAAGACTCAGTAAATGTCGGGTCGGTCAAGTTGACGTGGAAAATAAATAAACCAAAGAAACAAACAACCTTATAGCTTTAATCATTTTTCTTTACACTAGGGATGTCCGATGGTTGATGTTTCATTTTGATAGCGATACCCGATATTTTGAGGAAATAGTCTCGCGATTCGATACCAAATGACGTCATTAATGTGACCAAACAAGCAAATTTGATTAAACCAAACCAAGTTCAAAACATAGTTGTAATTCACAAATTAATTTGGTATCGGAGCGGCGCAGATACGACCCTAGCATCGGACGATTAGACATCCTTATTTTACATTACAAAAAAGATTTCAACCGAAATAAAAAGAGCTTTTTGAAAAATTTTGTTCAGACAAACTTGGGAGAAATAGCTCTGTTTATGGCAAATTGATATTTTAAACTGATTTTTTTAATTTTTTTATACCCCTTAAAATCACTGGTAAATCTATTTTAAAATCGAAAGGCCTATTTTTCTACTCGTTGAACCCTTTTCCTGAGAATAATAAAATCATTTTTTGCACGGATTCCGCATCTCATAAACAAAAACCTTTCTAAATACAGCAACTAAACTTACGTTGCAAGCGCTGTTGGTGTCGTCATTGGCGCATTGCATGCGAGCAGTGACCTGTGAGCCCCAGGTAGCCTTACACTGGAGCTCAGAAATAAGATAGGTATAAGCGTGCTGGAGGGTGTCTGGGATAGGGCCGTTACCGTAGATTCTTCCCCATCCGGTCATAAGAGCCTGGGTTCCAGCAGCGTATTCCTGGTTGGCGACAGTAATAGGCTGAACCTGTGAACAGACGTAGATGTAAGGAGTTAACTACACGCTAAACTGAAACCTAACGAATATCTTTGCGTACATGTAATGAGATAATCATCAAATTAAACTGAAACCTGATCAATGTCAGCGTATTTTAAGACAATTCGAATGAGAAATACCGCATCATTAACAGTGATTTAATTGCGATAATAATATTTTTTATAAGCATTCCGTTTAATAACTAATATGCGGCAAGGGATTTTTTTTATTTCAAACTAAATATAAAATAATGTTAAAGCATTGTTTTTTTATACTTTGAAGATTTCCAAGAAGTACTGTTGCTACTTACAGCAGAGTTGAGAGTAGCGCCGGAAATGGTGATGATGGCGTAATCGTAATCGATGGTTAATCTCCTGTAATTTGGATGGCAGAGGAAGTCTCTGGTGAAGTAGCTTTGTCCGGGGTTTTTGTACTGAGTTGTTCCCAAGACAACGGTCAAAGAACTGTAAATTAAATTAATAGCGATCAATATCAATAACAACCACTTTTGTCTTCCAGTCACGAAGTTTAGGTCTTTTTATGATGCAAAGAGTTTAAAACTTACGACTGGGAGCAATGGCAGGCACTCATCACTTTGGTGGCACTGATGAGAGATCCACCGCAGAAATGGCTTCCGCTGACCTGGAGTGACGCTTGCCATGGGGCGAATGACGCAGAATTGACGTCATCACCACCGACGATACGGTTGTCGCAAAGGGCAGGGACTGAAAAATAATACAAAAAAATTATTCGTTTGAGCTTACCGTCTACAACTTAAAATAAAGTGCGCGGCCTTAGGACCGAAATTAGAATGTTTTTTCCTTGGAAAAAAAATTAGGAAACATCAAACAAATAAAATGTTAAAATAATATGATAACGAAAAAATCTTAAACTGCTACAGCGAGAATAATGCCTTACCTAACCCTACCCTAACTTAATTTTACCAGTAGTTTCAACCCTACAGGGAGACATGTGACCATGCAACCCCCCCAAAAAAATGGATTTTTGCTAAAGTTTTGGCAGCTTAAACAATATAACACGTTTTTTGCTTCGCGCAAATCGACAGTAATGTCGCGTCTTTGTAATGTAACTTTTATTTAAAGTAACAGCTCTCCAACCTAACAACAAATGAACAAGCTATAGGGGTGTTCTTAAAGTTACTTCTCTATGACGTAATGTGACGCTACGTTGTGACGTCACGTTTGAAAAAAAGTTTCATGGCCCCCCAAACAGAAATCGTGGATTCCCGACTGGTGGTGACCCAAAATTTTTGACAACACTAAAACCGTCGTTGGTCCACCGAAATTCTCTTGAAAGTTCATTCATACACATTTCTTATGAGATTTAATTCAGTGTTTGTCAACCTATGGGTAGAAACCCAAAATTGTGTGGCAGTTTGATTTGGTTGGGTCGCCGACCGCAGCATAATTTCACATCGTTAGATTTTTTAACATCAGTTCTCGTGAACATTTCTCTAAAACTGAAGAAAATCGCAGCCACAGGTCTGAACATTACTATTTTTTTTCTAATTTGAAAGTTTTTTGTTTTTTTTTAATATTTTATTTTAACAATTTTTTGACCTGTTAGAAATAGATTGATTTGAGTAACCTAGACGTCGTTAATCACGCGTTTTTTATACCGTATATTGCTTTATAAAGATATAATACGGTTAAAAGGAGTTTGAACATAAATTAATCAAAACTAATTTTTTTTGATAAAATTGAACGATAAATTTCAAAACAACTGAACGACCAATTTTAAAAAGCTGATTATTGAGTAATTTTAATTTTGTAGACGATTTATGTGCATTTTTATTCGATTTTGACTTAAAGAATTTTGACAAATTTTGACCTAACGTGTAAATTCTGACAAAATTTTTACTTTTTCTGACAAGTCAAAAAATAATCGCCCTAGTTATCAGGGAATATTATTTAACTCGAGCCATGGGTGAAATTAAAGACACCACCCTGAGTTTATTGTCCACTTGGGAAAAAAACGACTCTTCATCTAATCCGCGTTCTTACAATTTCACGAACGGAAGTGGAAGTAATCAAAGGAGAAGACATGGGTAATATTTTGAATTTGAGTCCAATAATGCCTTTGTTTTATTTGTGTTTTGTTTACTTCGACTTAAAGGTTGGTGAAAAAATAGCGTCGTCAAAGACTCGCTGTTAAACCTACACTAATATTTTGCTGGGCGCGAAAAAGCGAAAATATAATTTACCCAATCTATAGACGTATATTTACTATATTTCGAACCTGGCTTCAATTACTAGATCGGTTACATGAAGACGGCTTCGGTATTGTAAAACATCGGGTCGACACGTTAAACGAACGTCTCCCAAGATTTCAACAAAAATGGTGACAAATTTCCAACATATTTTTGAAATGGTAAGTTAAGCATTTGGTTTTGCTTGACCAAATGCTTGAATTACCATTTTCAAAAATGTGTTGGTTGAAGCCAGGTTCGAAATATAGTAAATATACGTCTATAAATTGAATTGAAATCTCGACTAACCTGCCACGACGAGTAGAAGAATGGCGATTGAGATCATCTTTTCAACTTGGTTTCAATTCAACTCTGTGAGAGAAACAGAATGATCATTGGGAGTCACGGTTGCGCTTATATACACTTTCAAGTCAGGTGTGGCCTTCCCACGGCTGTGTGCTTCCAAGGTTAAACGTGAACATTTCGTCTTGAACCGTCTGTTGAGTGACGCGATGTTGAAAGTTTGCTGAAGTTGCGAAATTGAGTTTGGCAACAACTTGTGTACACGCATCGCCCCCAAAGGTTCAATTATATACTTGGAGTTTAAAGACGTACCATCTCGCCTATACAACTTTATATTCAGCCTTTAACAGTATTTCAAATGTACATCGAAACGAGTTGTTCGTCAAATCTGTTTTATCAAGTCCTTTTTTGATCTGTTTCTTGTTTCGTAGGGATCAATCTAACGCTGTTAAACAAGTTTGGCAAGACTTAAAGTGTGTCCATCATCTAAAAATTTTCAATAAAATTCTAATGACGAAAAAAGCACAAAAAACAAATTATAATAGGAAATCTCTCATGCAGCTAACGACCATTTACTTTTGTGTATCGGCATACTTCGTCTTTTTAAAGCCCAATATCGCTGGAAAGTTCGCACAGAAGATAGCATTCGCGAAAAGAGCGTAACTCTTCGGCATATTTACATTGACAAAAGACATACCTTGCACATAAGCGACACAATTCAGAAATATCTTGTCCCGTTTATCATGGTGCATTTCGAAGAGTAACTTCTAGCTAGAGTGAAAAATACGCGATATTCGCATTTTCATGCTTACCCGCGTGCTCACGTTTTTCCAGAATATACGCGTCACGTGATACAAATAAAGCAAGCGGTACACTGTTCCATTGCGTTAATACAGAAAGTACATTAGTTTATCTTCAGTAGAAAGAGAGTAGCCCAAATAATAGATAAAAGATTCATTCTTTTATTAGCAAACGTCTATTATTTGGGCCACTCTCTTTCTACTGAAGATAATCAACAGATCCGTGTTTAGTGTTCCTACATTAGTTTAGTTCTAATATATCAAACTAATAACGCATGAACTTTTCAGAGAGAATTGCGTCTCTTGTAGAGATAGTGAGAATATAAAATTTGTGTTCACTGCCTGCACCGCACTTGGGTTGTTTGCAAGCCAAATTATTTGCGAAATATTAGGCTGATGCGCTGCCCGCAAAATTTGAGAACTATAAGCAATTCCAACACTTATAAAAAAGCACTACAAACACCTAGAAAGCTAGTTCAAACAAAAAAATACGGACAACAGGTTGTTTTGTTTAAAGATGAAACATCCATGTGTAAACTGCTCGCTATTTTACTGCAAATAACAAAAAAGAAAACTTAGACAAGTCGCACGCGGTATGCGGCACGGCGCGGCAGAAAGTTCTAAATTTATTAACGTGCTGCTGTGCGGTTACTTGGCTAAATCACGCAAGCGGCCGCAAACGCTGCGCGGTTGACACTCTCGTCTATCACGTGACCACGCAAAGAGCGCCCCTGACGAAAATGTCCCGCGAGTAAATCTTTTTCATTAATTTTGTCAACAAAAGTGCATTTCATTTAACCGGGAAATAATCTGTACCATTTTCAGATGTTTGTGTAAATGGTTTTATTGACGCGGGTACTTTTTTTGCAATTAATATTCCATCTTTTAGATCTTGTGTTACAATGAGATTAATTTAGAAAGGTTTTTTTAAAAAAATACGAACGATTTAATGTCCACAAATCAAGAATAAATAGCCCAAGCACATGACAACGCAAACATGATGCATACGGTTAGGAGGATTTTAATAAAAAGTATAACACTCGCAATCTTGTAAAATGCTATTAACTATAATTACCTGGCGATTAAAGTCAGTAAACTCTTTGCGAACTTTGCAGACATCACGTAGGCTAGGCGTGTACCGTGGGATCAACACAAGATGTCGTCTGCTTCTTGGAAAAGCTAACACAAACGTCACGCTGCCACCGAATATAGCTGTCTGTGTTTAATTTCCTATCGCACGAAGCACAAAAATAACTAGAAGTCAAACAAACGCTTGGCTGAACGACTGTTTAGACGTGCTATTTTCACGAACGATCTGAAAAACAAAGGACGTGGGTTCACAATATACGCGCCCACAAAGTCACATTTACAAGAATCTATAAATATACCGCTTTCCGTAGCGCAACAAAAACTGTACGAATTTTGAGTCCGAGCCGGCTAAATGTGCGATTTCGTCGAATTCCAATTACGGCTCCCACTCTACAGCCTGTATTTTACCCATTAACGTAACTTAAGATAAAGTGGATATTTAGCAATCCACTCACTGGGGTGGGTGCCATGTAATTTATCAACTCAGATAAAAGTGATTGGAAACATTTTAACACTTCTTTATAACTTATTTTTTGCGCCCTTATCACTTTCAAAATTAAGAGTACCAGAGCAAATAGTCTCCATGAATTTTAACCGACTCCGTCCAGACAATAACGCAAATAATTATCGGTAGGGGGTGCAATAATAAGCCATTTTGTAGCTTTGTGCAAACGATTTTTTATTTTAAATGGCATCATTTTACCTTGTCTGTTTTAAACGGCATAATTTTGTGCTGCAATTGCTTGTTCTCTTTAGGCTATTTAGACCTAACTTGATTGCCAGCACTTGAAAATTGTAGGGCAAACGAAAAAAACTTGAATATTTTGCGGCACACTTTTTACAGGACACCATAATCGCAACTTCACACTCGCTCGTAACACACGACAAACTATATGTAAGTGTATTATTATTATCAAGTTTGTATTGTATAGTGCGCATTTAAGTCTGAACTGCTTGGTCGTGGGCATACTTGTTTACAAAATAACACAGTTTTAGAAGGCCAAAGGACTAATGTGACAATCGTTGTGTAGTTTTACCACTGGGCGTTGCAAAACAGTGATCACATAATGGTGTTTAGTGAGAAATACATCAGATGTTGTCTGCTTCTCGGAACGTCGATACAATCGTCATGCCTCTATAATATAGAGCCTTCAGTGTTTAAACTTCCATAGCACGGTAGCACAAAAATACATTTAAGCAAACAAGCGTATAGTCATTACTTGCTGATTGGGACTGACGCGAAAAACAGAAAACAACAGTGCAGGCGCTGTGTCATTATCAACAACTAATCGCCTTTTTTGTGCCACTAAGTGAATTTTAATTTATTTCATTCCTGTTTTGACCTGATGCGGCACGGTGCGAAAGCTTGTCAAGATTTTTATACAATTTGTCGCTGTATAATTCCACCTGATTAACCCCATTGAGAATTAGACAAATCTGGCCATTTACATAAATTCATTTTCTGTATGTGAAAAAAGCAGTGCTGTTAATCTGGTATTAGATGCTACCAACACGCGTATACTTGCATTTATCGCAGATTTTTTATTAGTTGGTCCAGTCAAGTAATTATCTTAGGAACACCCGTTTATTTGAAACAAGTTTTTTAATGTAAATGCGAATTTAATATTGCTATATTGTGCCTTTTTATCCTTATTCACTTTGACCTGACGAAGCACAGTTGTGCGAAAGCTGGTCAAGATTTTAATACAATTTGTGTCGGTATGAAGTTCCACCTGATTTCCAGTTTAGAAATCAGACAAATACGTTTATGAACAAAGTGCATTTCAGACAATACGCCTTTTCCATTACACAATTAATAATATCAAGCATTTCAGATTTCAATACGCCCTGTCCATTACAAAAAAATAGCATTAAGATACTTACATATATTTTTTCGTGTGTTAAAGGCGATTGTTAAGTTACCATATAGTTGTTCTGTAAAACGTGTGCCCCGAAATATTTAAAAATTTGAAAGTGGCGCAAAATTTTCAAGATTATTAAGTATGCTGCAGCGCGTTTAACAACAAAGTGTCGTCATAACTGAGGTCGCGAGTCATCCCACTACAAGAGCAGCTCTCTACATTTTTTCACGTTCGATGCCGATCATTTCACCCAAAGCAACGTCTTGAAACTCCGGGTAACTTACCTAAAAAACTTTTTTTAAGAAAAAATTTCTAACTAAAACGTTAATTGGTAAATTTTGATTGAGAAATTTTTACCTTTAAAATCCGCCGTTTGTTTAGATAAGCACGTTTTTTTTAGCAAGATGGTCAACAAAAACCTGCTTTTGTGCAAATTATGGAAATGTTAATTTTAACTTAATTGTAAGGGTACATAAGTATTCTAAGGAAGAGACGTTTTTGTTTTTGTTAAGTTTTGTTTTAATTAAACACATGCGGTGTAAAAATGTGGGTTGAAAATCAGAAAAATACTTTTTAAATTTAGAGCTAGGCATCAGGTCCGGTTACATTATTTTCATTTGAGAGGATATATAATTGTTTTCACAGTGTTTCGCCATGATGTGACTTCACAAAACGATTACCTTATCCTAAAAGCACTTAGTGCTCTTGAGCGACCTCGTGCGCAAAATGTAGCTAAACCCAGTCTAATTACGCGAACCGCAAAAAATGCGCTTATTTTGCTTTTATTGAAATACAAATTATTTTAAAACATAAACGATATTCGCTTATTGCCCAAAAGATCAGCATTTATAGTTATTTTTAACAAAGACAGCATTTTATAGAGTTCACACAGCACAACATGGCCCAATACATATGACGTGTTCGGCCTGAATAGATTCCCCTTAAACGGACTTGTTGAAATGGTAGTTCGGCAAATACTGATACTTATCTAAGCCTAAAAGGCCCTGTATATATAGTGAGAAACAAGCATCAGTAATATATAACAAACAAATCAGTGATAAGATTATACAGTTAAAACAGAAATTTTCACAGCAATAAAGCTACAACCCGCACGTTATTGCTGCCACCACAGCGATTTTTCTGCGGTGTGAGTCAAAGTCTGACTCGAACTCGGGACTCGAATAGCTATACCCTAATCTTGATTCCCGAGTCCGGCGTGCTAATGGGCAGTACCAAATTATAAAACTAGTAATGCCGCCAACTTTAAATTGTAAAGGACGTGTAAATACTTTTCAACCATGTTTTGTGGGTCGATCAATTATCTTACACCCCTGTGAGGGGATTACTGTAATCCACCTTCTCAAAAAGTTACATGAATGGGTGAAATACAGGCTGTGGAGCCGAAATCGCACATTTGGCCTGAGTCGGACTCAAATTGGATTTTTTGGCATAGGTTTTTCTTGCGCTGCGGTTAACCGGTACAGTCATAGATACTTGTAAAATTATGTAACTTTGTGGGGTCGCGTATATTGTGAACCCTCGTCCTTTGTTTTTCAGATCGTTCGTGAAAATAGCACGTCTAAGAAGTCCTTCAGCTCAGCGCTTGTTTGACTTCTAGTTATTTTTGTGCTCGCGTGCGATAGAAAATTAAACACAGACAGCTATATATCGTGACAGCGCGACGTTTGTGATAGCTTTTCCAAGAAGCAGACGACATCTTGTGTTGATCCCACGGTACACGCCTAGCCTACGTGATGTCTGCAAAGTTCGCAAAGAGTTTACTGACTTTAATCGCCAGGTAATTATAGTTAATAGCATTTTACAAGGTTACGAGTGTTATACTTCTTTAATAAGATCCTAAACACAATTTTTAAATAATTGCACAATATATAAAATAGCATGCGCAATTGTACAACTTAGTTTCCACTTGGCTTTTAATACACTCTGTGTACGAACGATATAAATGGCATAAATATGTGTCAGTTGCTTTCTTTGCGAAAACTTCCGTCAGTTGGCGCTAAGTGCGAAACCACACAATGCAACGCAATTTACTGTATAAATATATTTCCTTTAATTTTTTGGTAAAATAGAATCAGCTTAATTTACTTTCAATAGAAAACGGAGTTCTTGTAGTGTTTGCGTGTGATTACAGAGAAAACTTGAGCGAGCGGTTGAGTGTTAAAATATATCATATCGTGTTAATGTTTCCCGAGCAGATACTTCTCGAAGTACACCACAATGAACTGTGGAAAATACTTCTAAAAAATTGTATGCCTTTATATCCAAGGTGGTCATCTATCATGCCGAAAGTGACCCCGATTTTTTCGCGATGGTGCGAATTTTCGTGCGATATTCGGCCTTAAAAAGACAGTAAGCCAATACACAAAAGTATATGGTCGTTAGTTGCTTTCCGTTAATTATTTGATTTCTTGTGTTGTTTTCGCCATTTGAATTTTAATGAAAATTTTTAGATGATTTTCGTTTTTCCTTTGGACACACTTTAAGTCTTACCAAACATGTTTAACAGCATTGGATTGATCAGTACAAAACACAGATTGAAAAAAGATTTGCGAAAACAGATTTAACCAACGACTCACAGCAATATGTGAAATACTGTTATAAAGCTGTTTAGGCGGAATGATACGTCTTTCAACTCCAAGTATATAATTGAACCTTTAGGGGCGATGCGTGTACACAAGTTGTTGCCAAACTCGATTTCGCAACTTCAGCAAACTTTCAACATCACGTCACTCAACAGACGGTTCAAGACGAAATGTTCACGTTTAACCTTGGAAGCACACAACCGTGGGAATGCCACACCTGGCTTGAAGCAGTGTATATAAGCGCGACCCTGACTTCCAATATTCATCCTGTTTCTCTCACAGAGTTGAATTGAAACCAAGTTGAAAAGATGATCTCAATCGCCATTCTTCTTCTCGTCGTGGCAGGTTAGTCAAGCTTTTGATTAAATTTAGACGTAAATCAATATATTTGGAAACTGGCTTCAATGACTAATATTATTAAATGAAGACGGCTTTGATATTGTAAAAACATTGGGTCGCCACGTAAAACGAACCCCTTCTTAAATTCGAACAAAAGTTGTGACAAAATTCGTAAAATGCTAAGTCAACCTTTCGTATTAAGCTGCAGGAAAATTATTTAATTAGAATTTGAGTTTCCACGTTTTAAGAAAAATCGGATTTCCCCTTAAGAATCTTTCAATTAGAACATTTTCGTATTATATGGGCAGTCACCCCGAATACCAACCGCCGTTGACTTGGTGCTTTTAGTTATATTTAGCTTTCAACAGTCACACCAACCAACGCATTCTCAACTAAGAAATATTTTTCCATTGCGATGCCGGTCCGCCACCAACAACACACTTTAAACACCCAAAATTGTGAGTTCGAACGGCTGATGAGTTTTTATTTATATTTCAGTTCCTGCCCTTTGCGACAACCGCATCGTCGGCGGTAATGACGTAACAGACATCTCAATGGCCCCGTGGCAAGCTTCACTCCAGGTCGGCGGAAGCCATTTCTGCGGTGGATCCCTCATCAGTGCAACCAAAGTGATGAGCGCCTGCCATTGCTCCCAGTCGTAAGTTGGAAACTCTTTGCGTCATAAAAAGACTTCAAAAACTTCGCGACTGGAACACAAACGTGGTTGTTATTGATCGTTGCAAATTTAATTTACAGATCCCTCACTGTTGTCTTGGGAACAACCCAGTACAAGAACCCAGGGCAAAGCTTCTTCACCACGAACTTCCTCTGCCATCCTTCGTACAGCTCCAGAACCATTGATTACGATTACGCAATTATCACCATTTCCGGCGCTTCTCTCAACTCTGCTGTAAGTCTTTAATGTTGTTTTAAACGTAGGAAAACACAAATGTTTTGGTATATTTTTATCGCGATGCGATTCCAAATGACGACATAACTATGTATAAACAAGCAAATAAGATAAAACGGAACGTTTGAATGCAATGCAGACACCACCCTAGTAATAGACGAGTCTCGATACTATCACCGAACATCGGGTATCGGCTTTGATCCGATATTAACGGAAATCCCCTCCATGGCATTTACTGACATTGATTAGGTTTGAATTGAGTTAGTTTTAAGATTTCATATTGGTGTTTGTTTACAGGTTCAGCCAATTACTGTCGCCAGCAAAGAATACGCTGCCGGAACCCAGGCTCTCATGACCGGATGGGGAAAGACCGACGGTGGATTTTTCGGACAAATCCCAGACAACATGCAGTACGCTTACACCTATCTCATTTCTGAATTGCAGTGCAAAGCAACCTGGGGTTCACAGGTCACTGCCCGCATGCAATGCGCCAATGACAACACCAACAGCGCTTGCAACGTAAGTTTGATCGCCCTTATACAATTCTAAAAGGTAAAGTAGTCCTTATAAACCCATTTTCACGCACGGCAACCCTACAACCAGGGCTGTCCGCTACTTAAAGTACCGCATGTAAAACAAACAGAAATCGCTTTCTTCTGAAAGCTAGGAGGTGAAAATTATATTTTCGAGATTTTTTTAGTGCCATTAAATAAGAACAGATTTTAATGTTAACCATAAAATTTAACAGATACAAAAACAATTTCGTTTTATTTCTGATTTGTCCAGAATCAAATATGCAAGTATCAATAAAGCCCAGAGAAATGTCTACTATTGTAGGTAATATTGGCTGAAACAGATGCTAGAAAACCATAACACAAAAGTTTATGTAGATTTCAATGCCCTTTCATCTCTTTTATGCTTTTTTCATTTTTTTACATGTTATAGGCCTGTTTAGAAATATAAATAGCTAGTTGCAAAATAACTTTTAAATCCATAGTATTTTTGTGGCTGTGCTTAGCTGTTATTATGTTTTGAATGCATCCCAATTTTTTGCCTAGGAAGCATAGATCATGCCAAAGTTAACTCTAATCTTTATTAAAAGGGAGATTCCGGCGGTCCATTGGCTGTGAACGATGGTGGCACTTGGGTCTTGGTTGGAAACACTTCCTGGGGAGTTAACGGTTGTACTGAATCCTACCCATCAGCTTGGTCCAAGAACTCAGCTGTCTACTCCTGGATCCAGACCAATGCCGGCATCTAAATGTCATGCAAGAGTTGACCATTGAGCAGTGAAATAAATCCTGCAGTGAAATTAAAGTTGTGATTGATGTTGTTTAGGCCCAGGCAGTTGCTAAGTTGATCAATGTTTTAGTAGATATTAGTAGAGTTAGCAAAGTAATGACATTAATGTCATAAACAAAAGCTGCTAACCATAAATATTTGGCTAAGATATTAAATAGCAGGAAAGACAATAATTAATATAAAGGATTAAATTAGTAGGATTAGGTTAATGGGCAATCTGAATGTTTTCTAAACCTTGAAAAGAATATGTTATTTGCTCTGCTTACGGAAAACTTCGGGCAAGTAGCCTACCAGACAAATAAGTGGACTTTTCGAGATATGGTCTAACTCAGGGGTTCTTAAACTTTTTTTGCCGCGGACCCCTAAAATGTTTTTTTGCTTCGCGTGGACCACGATAGGCAAGAAATTTTCAAAAATGACGTCATCAATTGACTAAATTTGCTGAATTCGGTCCAAAAATGTGAAAGTGAAATAGAGTCTAAATACATTCAGTGCAAAACCGTTTTATTCCTAATTAAACTGTTTTCTTTAAAATATTGATAACTTCATAAATATTCACTGATATTTTAATTAGGCCTTCATGGACCCCTAAATGTAGTTTGCGGACCCCCGAGGGGTCCATTGACCCCAGTTTAAGAACCCCTGGTCTAACTGCAAACAAGCCGCTAGGAGACAGACAAGTCGTATAACATTAAACACGTTTTTCTCTACCATTTAGTAAAAATATTTAATGGAAGTCTTTGTTCACCCTAAGTCTTCAAACGACTAACTTAATCAGTAAATTAATTAAGGATTTCATGTAGGCCAGGCTAAAAACACAACTATAGCCTGACATTTGAATTAGGAAAGAAAAAACGACTCCGCAAGGGCTAGATCACAGTGTACATACCTTTTACTTAAAATCTTTGTTATTACTTTTTATCCATCATTAAGTAAAAGTTCAAAACGAAATCATTTCTATTGGTAAAGGGTAAAAAGAACTGGTTAAGTATTATTCTAGTCTTCTCAACTAAAGCGCTGTAGCTCAGTCATTTGCAAAATTACGTCCCTTTTTGTTAAGTTATAGGTCAGGGGTTCTTAAACTGGGGTCCATGGACCCCTTAGAGGTCCGTCACCTAGTTTGAGGGGTTCCATGAAAACCTAATTGAAATATCAGTGTATATTTACGAAGTAATCAATTTATCAAACACAACAGTTTAATTAAAAATTAAACGGTATTGCACTAAATGCATTAAACTCCGTTACCCTTTCACATTTTTGGACTGAAATCAGCAGACTTATGAAGTCTATTTGTATTGTTACGTAAATACATGACGTCATTTAAAAAATTTTTGCCCTTTGTGGTCCCATGCGAGGCCAAAACAAAATTTAGGGTCCACGGTAAAAAAAGTTTAAGAACCCTTGTTATAGGTGAAACTTTACGTAAAAGAATGTTCTTCTCTCGTAAACTATAATCTCTAAGCCTATAAACAGATAAATTTATCTCTCACGCTAACAGAAGTTGCGTCTTTAAAAGTGCCATTTCCTTTAGCGGCTAATGTGCCGTCTGGTCTTATATGGTTTACGGTGATTGATCATAGATATCACACCTAAAATAACCTGACCGCTTTGTTTGAATTCCGGGCAAAGATCCCGATGATTTTAAGGCCACGTGATGCCTTTTTACTTCACGGAAGGCTGAGATCCATTTGGGTTACAAGCTTACATAGTGTAACTTTTTAGTTTAACCTTTACGCCAAGGTTAAAATGTCTGTCATTTAGGGATTACTTTTAAAATGGACAAGGCGTTTATTTTGTTTTCGAGTTTCAGAGTTTAGCACCTTTAACTTCCTTGATTTCGGTATTCTAGAACGATAGATTCTAGGCATTTGACTGACGGTTTTTGTCTTTCTACATTAAAATTACGATTTTTACGGCTCTATTTCTGCATTGTAGGCTATATTCTTGTGTATTCGCATGTTGTTAATCGCCAGTGTAAGTATTTTTACTCAGATCGTTCAGCAACAACGAACCAGCTTGATAACAGAGGTAATCTCGATGTCTTGAAAAGGAACTGTTCAGCCGTTTCTCGAAGGAGCTATTCAGCCTCAGCATCACGTTTACGAATTCGCTTTGAACGAAGCGAGCTTTTCATCGCCAGACAACAGTAATCTGTGGCTTGACGGTCACCTCCGCTCCTGACTTGCTACAAAGAGACGATTAACAAGGAGGACATTCTCATCCAATGGACGATGTTTGACATCCTGGAGGAAGAAGACGAAGAATTTCTCCGGACCTCTTTAAAGACAGGGATAGTGATCTGTAGCAGTTTGGACTTTGGGACTGTGACCCCGTCAACTCTGGCCGCCTGTCAACAGCTTGCCGGCTGAATCACTCATGTTGTCAATTTAACTTTCCGCCGCATGTTGAAATTTGGTTCGTCGTATGGCAATTTCCTAAGTCGTGTTATGTGTCATGTTTTCTAACGAATTGTAATTATTAACATCAGGCCGATGAAGGTTATATAAGAAATGTTTTCAATTGTTAAATCAGCAGTCTCACTGTTCACTTCTGGCGTCCAGATCGCGTACGTTACGGAGGTATATTTATTGTACGTATATCGCAAGTACCTGTAAGTACTGTTCGTTTGTTTGTTTATTTGCAATAAATACTATTTTATTGTGGCCAAATCCCACAACTGTTCATTTTACGTTCCAAATGCGAACACGGTAGAAAAAGATGAACAGAAAACCACACAATGGCTATCGAGTCAGTTGACCCTGAAGGTATAAGGAATTACTGAAAAAATATCAACAACAAACTAAAGAGATACGAGTCAAGCGTTTTGCTAGACTTGCAATTCCAACAACAAAAGACAATATTCGCTTTGCTTGTACCGTATTCGTGGTAAAAGAACAAACATATTCAACAAAATATACTTGAGTTACATGAAAACTATGCTACTTACAAAACTGCTCAGTGCGAGTTTAGCAGTTATTTAGTCTGATTATTGTCTGATTGGAAAAGCTAATTTGACTTAATTATTCCACGACTTAAGGCTTAAGCGTTAAAAATACTTTTCGAACTAGAAAATACGTAGGGTTGCAAAATTTCCGGTAATTTTGAGAGCCGAAACTTTCCATGGAAATTTTGGGAATTAACGGGAATTTTAAAAAGTTTTCGGAAACTTTTAAAACAATCTTAGTTTGATATTAAAACAGGAAAATAATGGTCTTATACTGTTTAGATTAAAAGTACTATGTATAACTAAAATACTTAAGAACATAGAAATACATGGTTTAGTTTATTAACTGCAAAAATAAATAATTACCACCAATTTGTTTTTTTACAAACAAAAACAACACTGACAGGTCTGGGCCAAAATATCCCCAGCTTATGGTAGCTAAATCTTTAACATTTGTTGTTTTGTGAGTTACAAAGTCGTTGTACTAGTTCAGGGTCGGCAACCTACGGCCCGCCAAGGTAATTCATCCGACCCGCCGCCTATTTGATAAAATAGACACGAGTCCATTTCAAATACTTTTTGACTATTTTAACTACGTAAGAGCAAAAAAATTTTCCGCTACGCACGAATGATCTTTATACATCCGGTTGGTTTACGTTTTGTAATGTCTTTTCAATTCTTCTTTACCGTTGCGGCGTGGAAGGCTGACAAGTGCGTCGCAGACAAACGGAATACGTATTTAATTTTTTTTGACCTTTCTAACATTTTATTATTTACGGCAGTGTAATGAAAACTTAAAAGAAATACCGGTATACCAAAAAAAAAAATCAACACTTCGCTCGACAGGTACGCCCAGACTTAAAAACTTAGCAAATATTGAATTAGATTAACCAATAAAGTTATCGCGTTTCTTTAAAGTAGCTTCATTTCACTTTTTATCAATAGTATGGATGACGACGTGTGGACTGTGGACTCGAATTTTACACCAAACAAATGCTTTTTGTTGCACTGTGCGCCAACATTTACTGCCCCCTTAAATGTAATTGAACAAGTCTTTTAGTGCAAAAGAAAATACCCGCCTTATTTACAGTTGTTTAACACTTTAATAACAATTCTTAGTTACTTATTGTGCGGCCCACAGAGACCTTTCTAGTTTGGTTTAGGCCCGCGACTAGAAAAAGGCTGCCGGTTAGCATCTCCTCATGCTCGTCTAGAAATGCTCAAAATAGGTTTTTAATATTTTTCTGGTTGATGAAATCTAACAAATGTTTTAAACATAACAAATGCCAAATTAAAAAAATTCCCAATATTCCCATTATTCCAGGGTCCTTCAAAATTCGCGGAAAGTTTCCAAAATTCCCGGAAACTTTCCACCCCTTTATAACCCTAAAAATACGTTTTATGAAATCGCCGTTTAGCTTAAATTTCACCAAAGGTTATCTTGACTCTGCAACTGATAAACTCGTGTGTTAATAAACTTTCTGAAACTGTATTTTGGGACAACGAAAAAAAATATGCCACAAAACCTTAGGCTAACCAAAAGCCAAAGCAATTACAAAACTTGTCGGAAAAAAGGTGTTTGTATGTAAAACTAAATGTCAGTCATACATATTTCGTAAGACCCTGGTAACTTTGATAAGTGCCTCAGTCTTTGTCCAGAACGATTTTATTTTTTTATTTTTAAAAGGCAAACCTAGTTTAAAGACTTTTTGGAAACCCTGTTATTCACAGTTTATCAGGGTTGCAAATATATATACAACGCAAATCACTAAACCATCTTTTGCTTGAATCTCCTATAGCAAAAAATAAAAATAAACAAATATACTCATTTCTCCGTTTGTTAATTCACAACGATTGCCGCACTATTGTCGAATAGAAATCGGCAATTTCTGGAAAATTAGATGTAACAGCCACAATTCAAAAAAGAAAATGTTTCGCTGCTGTTAAAACATAAAATTAGTTGTATTTTGTCACTACAAAAGGTGGAATCAGCTTACTTTTTACAAGGTAAACTCCGCTGCCCCTACAGTAACACCTGACGTTCATAATAATATATCAATGACACAGCAGACTTTATTTCCCCTAGTTACGGGAATGAAATAGTGTGCATATAGACTTCAGGAATGCACGGAATATTTCAACATGTGCTATGTTCAACTTTGCGATTTACAGTGTGCTGTCTTTGATTCGTAGAGTTTTAATTCGCTTGTAGTAGACCGTAAGCAAAATAAAAATACCGTCAAAAAAAAACAAATACAACTCAGGGTAAAAATGAGATATAGACGGACATATCGGTTGACTGATATATTTTACCAGTACTTTACCCTTGCCGACATACAAGTATCGGTAAAATTGGAGCGATATTTCACAATAAAAACACTATAGAGTGTTTAAGTTATTGAAAACAGTGAATTGACTGCACTTCAGTCAAGTCATAGAATTAAGTCATTACAACACTGAGTTTTTGTGCTGTGGTTCTATACTTTAAACCAGTGTTTCTTAAACAGGTGAATGGTTCACCCAAGGGTGAATAAAAATTTTGCATGGGTGAACCAACAAAAAGGGGTGAATAAGGGTGAACCGTCAGAAATAGTTAATAGCTCTGCAGTAAATTGACTAACTGTTGTTTTGGTGTGTTTTTTTGGCTTATTGTAATAGTGAAGTTGGCTGCTTTGAGTGTATAAGTACAAAAAATTGGTGACTGCGTTCTGTGCTCCTGTAGCTTTATATCTCTGGACTCAAAAAGTTATAGCTTCCAATGGTAAAACTTAGCTTAAGTTGATTTTAACAATTATCGAAACAACCTAACTTATTTTGTGCTGTTATATAGACGAGATAGTTTTGTCATATCACGAGACAAGGGTGAATGAAGTTTTCTTCAAATTTTGTAAGGCTACGCCGAACCAGTCGTTTTTATCAACGTTGTTTCGTTTTTATAAACGTTTTTTTTTATCAACCAGTCGTTTTTATCAACGTTTGTTTGGCTTGGAAGTCTAAACACGTCTACGCATCTTAACCGCGCTGAGTTTGTTTGTATTTCATGTATATTTGTGCTAAGTGCGTTGACAATTTAAACAGAGACATCAAAATATCGCAACGGTATGACGTACGTATTGGGTTTTTATAAGCCCCACAACATCTTGTGTTATTCCCACGATATACGCTTAGCCTACGCCCTACGTGATGTCTGCAAATTTTGTGTTAAAGTTCACTGACTTACCATTGTCTGAAATCCAAACTCCGTGTGCAAATCATGTTACCCTTGAAACTTTGAAAGGCTGTTTCTGTGTAATTTCCCTTGCAGCAGAATTTTGAGAGAGTTTTCATATTATCATTTTGAAATCCGAGTTGTTGTATTTAACCTACGTTTAAACGTTTTGCAAAGATATTTTTGTAATAGGTTTTAACCTTATAAAACTGCCTGTAACGTTGCTGCTCTATTATTTGGCGATTGCTATGTAGTTCGCGTTGAGTATAAATGCTGTTATTTCGAGCAATATGCATTTTAACGCCCGCTGCTTGTTACATTGTTAAGTGGTAAACTGTCGTTACGGTTACCTCTGAGGGCTATAGTTTGCTTCCAATAGAGGGAATTTTTGCGCTTGTAGGTGCAAATTTGAAAAAGACATGGCATTCATCATAGGACTAAGCTTTAAAAGACTTCCGTTGCTTTATTTTTAGTTTATTCCACACTAAAACAAATTTCCAAGATTTAAGCCAACCTCAGCGCATTAAACAAGAAAAAGGTTATTGGCTTGCTTTTCAAAATTCCGCCAGGTGTCACTTAGTGCTGGGCGCAGTTATCTAAACAAAATTTGATTTTACTTCACTCCAATGTAAAAAGAGATTAATGTAACTTATATTGTTTAAGCGTGTAGGCTAAATCGCCTGTTACAATAAAGCAAGGTTAATGACAAGTTTTATACAAGTACCAATAGCTTTGATCCTTTACGAGTTGTTTGCTGGAAATATAGTCGCTTTTTCATGCCGGTTACCTAACTTTCAGGTATAAGGACGTGACAAAGCTAAAAACATCTGAATTGCGAAACTTTTCAAACTTTGTACAATTATGATGACGTTCAGGTTTAATTTTGGAATCACCCCTACCCTGGGAAGCATGCATCTGCCGCGAAATAAGGTATATAAGCCGGGCTGTGGACACCAGTAGTCATTCTGTTTTTACCACAGAGTTAAATTGGACCAAGTTGAAAGATGATCTCAATCGCCATTCTTCTTTTTGCCGTGGCAGGTAAGTCGAGATTTCGATAAAATGAAGTATGATGTGTTCGAACTTGACTTTTAAGGCAATTTCGGTGGACGAAGGGGGTTTAAGTGTTGTAAAAAGATTGGGCGATTGCTTAATACGCTTACGCTTAAAATTTATTTAAATTTGCCGATAAAACGCCTAAACACCATAGGATTTGTATACCACCAAAGTAGATTAAAGTAAATTTGCGATTACCCATAATAGTAGTTTTAGATGTCGGCTTTCAAACAAGATATCACAGACTAAAGTACCGTAGTTTTAATTCGTTAGATTTGTTAAAATCGCTTCTCAGCAAAAGTTTCCCCAAATTTACGAAAATTGCGGAAGCTTTGCGAAGACATGGCCGATATTTATTAAAATTGACTTTATTAATGCTACTGTCTTACTTCCTCTTTGTTCACTTTAAGCTTGCAAAAAAAATTGTGAAGACAATAGGGTTGCCAAAACTTTTGAACTTACGACCAGAATTTGGGTTGCTGAGGGAACGTTGAGAAACACTGATCCATGGTATTGGTAGGCTACCATGGGCAAGTCCGTACTAACCTTTGCTCCTTCTAACAATCAGCTTTAGCTCGCCTATATATTTTCTTCTAAAGTCACGACAAAAATCTCCATTTGTTTTTCGTCAGAAAAGATGTGACTTCGAGCGGTGACAATAAACTTTTACACTGTTCTTAGTTCCTGCCCTTTGCGACAACCGCATCGTCAGCGGTAATGACGTCACATCTACGTCATTCGCCCCGTGGCAAGCGTCACTTCAGGTCAGCGGAAGCCATTTCTGCGGTGGTTCCCTCATCAGTGCCACCAAAGTGATGAGTGCCTGCCATTGCTCCCAGTCGTAAGTTCAAAACTCTTTTAAACAGGGCTGCGACGTCGGTTAAAAATGAAACGAGTTCAACTCTGGCCAAAAGTGCGTTTTTTTGCCCTAGTCCTGGCCCTACTCTACAGCCCTGTATTTCACCCATTTATGTAACTAAAATCAGCAAAATATTTAGAAATCTACTCATAGCGATATGACATACACCAACAAAACATAGTTGAAAATTTTTTCCACAAAATGCTATTTCACTGCTTTAGAATTTGCAGTTTTCGGCCTTATTAGTTTTGATATTTGGTACTGCGCATGCGCATGAGCACGTCGGAATCGGGACTCGGCTAGTCTTAAGTAGCCTTACTCGGGTCCAGAGTCCGGCTCCAACTCTGCCATCCTGCATTTCACCCATTTATGTAACTAAAATAAGCTAATTATTGAGAAACCTACTGATAGGTGATAATTAGCCCGACTTCGCTCCGACTCCGTAGCCCTGTATTCAAACATCAGCTGACGTATCTGCTGTAAACATTTAAGGCCTTATATAGCAGGGATGGCGAAGCTTTCCATCGCGCGGGTCACAAACACGACCTTATTACTCACTAAATTCACAAGTGGGTCGCGCTAATAATTATATTTACAGATCCCTCACTGTTGTATTGGGAACAACCCAGTACAAGAACCCAGGGCAAAGCTTCTTCACCACCAATTTCCTCTGCCATCCTTCGTACAGCTCCAGAACCATTGATTACGATTACGCAATTATCACCATTTCCGGCGCTTCTCTCAACTCTGCTGTAAGTCTTTAATGTTGTTTTAAACGTAGGAAAACACAAATGTTTTGGTATATTTTTATCGCGATGCGATTCCAAATGACGACATAACTATGTATAAACAAGCAAATAAGATAAAACGGAACGTTTGAATGCAATACAGACACCACCCTAGTAATAGACGAGTCTCGATACTATCACCGAACATCGGGTATCGGCTTTGATCCGATATAACTCTGCTGTAAATATTTTGTGTTTTTTTAAAACAGCAAAATTTATACATGGAGAAACTAGTAGCATAGTGTTGTATACTGTATAAAACTCTATATTATGGAGTGAAATACAACAAAACCATGGTTGTACATTCAATTTTCGAACAAAATGTTTATCTACAAAGTTTGCTACGGCCTTAAATTAAGTCACTCCTTAAAGCTGAGGTATTTGTCGATCTAAATCGATTAAAAATAGCCTACTGATTTGATGGAGTTTTAGTTCACTTTGTAGTTCGTCGTATGTTGACTATCCAACAGAATGTTTATTAAAATATATTATCACACCTCTTAAGTCACTGTTAATACTATTGCAACCCCTCGTAACTTATTATAAAAATACTGACTTTTATTGAGTTTTAGTTTATTTGCATTTTACCACTTTAAATTCCGTTGTCTACAGGTTCAGCCAATTACTGTCGCCAGCAAGGAATACGCTGCCGGAACCCAGGCTCTCATGACCGGATGGGGCAAGACCAGTGGAGGAATTTTCGGACAAATCCCAGACAACATGCAGTACGCTTACACCTATCTCATTTCTGAATTGCAGTGCAAAGCAACCTGGGGTTCTCAGGTCACTGATCGCATGCAATGCGCCAATGACGAATCCAACAGTGCTTGCAACGTAAGTATTTTATTATTTATAATTTGTACGGTAGCGCAAAGTTGGTCTGGCGCTCTTAAGGGTGGTCTTTTTTTGCTTTTAATGTGATTGCTTTTGCTTCAGTATGGCGTTATACCTTTGCTCGGTCATAAGGAACTATGTAAGTTTACTGAGAAGGATAATAATTCAGGCCTCCATTAGATATTCTTTAACAAAGATCAAAAAACGTGTTCGTTAAAGTTGTAAAATTTTAATAAAACATTGTATAAATTTAATTATAAAGGGGTTCTTCTACCCTTTTATAATTGATACAACGCCTCTGGCAGCAACAGTATATTCATTATATAAATTAAACCGAAAAAAGAATTGTATGTTAAAGCTATGGTTTTCATTTTAGTTTGTAATCTTTTTAGACTACTTATTTTAATTGCAATTTTTCCCTATAGTCGATCTATCGTTTTAAGCTTTACTCATAATCCAAATCAAAAAAGTTAACTCTTATCTATTTTAACAGGGAGATTCTGGCGGTCCATTGGCTGTGAACGATGGTGGCACTTGGGTCTTGGTTGGAAACACTTCATGGGGAGCAAGCGGTTGTTCCACAACAGCACCTTCAGCTTGGTCCAAGAACTCAGCCATATACCCATGGATCCAGACCAATGCTGGCATCTAAATGTCATCCAACAGTTGACCATTAAGCAGTGAAATAAATCCTGCAGAGAAATAAATGTTGTGATTGATTGCTAATTAGGTCTAGACCAGGATAGGCAAATAATATTGACAGGGGACGCATTGGAATAAGCAAGTATCTTGAATAAGAAAGGACAAGGTCAAAAGAGAACGTTAAATACGCATATTAAAACTAAAAATGCTTGGGTAACATAAGTTGCCTTAGCGTAAAGAGGCTTTTACTCTTATGTAAAATGAGTCTCGGATTGGATTATATTACTCTACAGGTGTGAATTGGCTTGCGGGCCTAGTTCGTCCAGGTCTTGCCTAGAACGTATTTCATAGATCAATTTTCAGAGGATATAGGTTTGTTCAACAAAAGGTATTTTGTTACTGTTCAATTTGGGACAAAGTCTCAAGCAGTACTAACCGTAAAATAAATAAAAAATAACATAAAATACAGGAAAACTAGTAATCATTATGACTTCGGAGAAAAGAACGTTTTGAGTGGATTGCAAAATTTTAATATGAAAACTCAAATAAGCACAGCTCAATAGTTCTGCATAGAGTAATCTTGTGCGGTTTTGTCGAATAGCCATTTTAAACGAGACTCTCAAATCACGCCTTTAAGGGATAACACTAATTTACGGAATGATGAACGGTCGGAATGGTCGGAACGCTCACTAATTTACGGAATGGTCGGAATTGTCGGAATGGAATGAATAGGGCCGAAACTAATTTGATGAATGGTCTGAACGGAATGAACTGTCGGAATAGAATGAACTGTCGAAATGGAATAAATGACGCTGTAGGAACAGAATGAACTGTCGGAATAGGTTTTATGCACACCTGAGGTTTACAAACAACTTAACTTATTTCAAAATTGGGCGCTGGTCTAGAATCCTACCACAACGCGCATTATTTGGGTTAGGTTGCGGGTTAGCGTTTGGGTTAAGGTGGGTCAAGTATTATTATTAAATAAAGAATATAATAATACTTGACCCTCCCACACCCAAACGCTAACCCGCAACCTAACTCAATTTTGTGCGTTGATTTCATAACTGTGGTAGGATTCTAGACCAGCGCCCAAAATTGGAATTTGCAATTAATTAATTCAGGTTCGTTTCATTCCGACATTTCATTGTGTTCATACAGCTTTGTTCATTTCATCCCGACAGTTTATTGTGTTCATACAGCTTCGTTCATTCTATTCCGACCATTCATCAAATTAGTTTCGGCCCTATTCATTCCATTCCGAAAATTTTGACCATTCCGTAAATTAGTGAGCGTTCCGACCATTCCGACCATTCATCATTCCGTAAATTAGTGTTACCCCCTTTAGGTGACAGACCATAGTTAGATGATAACTTAAGTAGGCTACGGTATGGTACGATTTTACATCGCCATTGGCAAAATAGGTTCGTATAACTTCCTGTAATTTTACTGTGGTGTCGTCCTTTTAATTTAATGCTGAGTTTTTAAACCTTTTATCATTCATCACGGGGAAATGAATAATATAAATTCATGGTTGGTTAAATTCATGTTATGCCTGACTGGTTTTGTTGTTTGTCAATCAAGTTTTTTTGTGAAACGACTGGAACCGAAAAAAAGAGCTTTAAAGTTAAAAGATGATGTTTAGTATGAATGATTGAAAGGAGGCTTTAATAGACGTTTAAACAACTTTGATTATGGCTTTATACTTACAGTAACAACTAGTCTAGCAACAACATTAAAAATCATGTAAAAAATTGGGCGCTCGTCTAGAATCCTACCACAACGAACATTATTAGGGTTAGGGTGCTGGTTAGCGTTTGGGTTTGGGTGAGTCCAGTAATAGTGTTAAACAATATTACTTGACCTACCCACACCCAAACACTAACCGACACCCTAACCCACGTATTTTGCATTGCTTAATAATTAATTTAACGTTGTGGTAGGATTCTAGACCAGCGCCAAAAATTGTATTATTCATCATAGAACTTCATTTTCAGCACTGCAAATTTTATAAATAGGGACTCTTCGGTTTATGTATGGATTGCAGAAGGCCGGGTGTTACTCATATAGAAATACTGCGCTGGTCTATCCTGCCACTTTTTAGTGTGTGGAATTAAAGTGTTAACATTGTTTGGGTTCGGCAGGGTGAAGTGTTATTGTCATATTTATTCTCCCATACATTTCAAATTTTGACAACTCGTTTTGTTACTGTAGAGAAAAGTGGTATCTTACTAGACCAGCGCTATGAAATGTGATTATTTATAAACTTTATCTGGCAAGAAAGTGACTTGTAGAATAAAATCTACGTAAGCGATCGTCCAAATTGTAACTTAATTGGAATTGTGCAGGAATCTGTAATAAACTTGCATCTGAAATTAAGCGACCGTAACTACTCAGAACTTCAAGCATGGCTTGACTATTTTCTGTCACTGTTTTCAGATAACTAATAAAAAAAATAAATAAATAAAAAATAAAAAAAAGTGGACTGGACAAAAGCAAAAGTCACAGATCTTTGCAAAAACACTCATTCGCTTCATAGAGATCACATTTCGAATGAAAAACTTTTATCGTAAAAAAATCATTTTAGGGAAAATTACTAATTCCTGACACAAGTTAACCTTCCTTTCATTCTTTTGCTAACGCCTTTGAGCTAAAAAAAAAACTTTGAGAAGTTCACATTTTGACAAAAACAAGACGCACAATATTTCTCATAAAAAATACGACCCCAAGATTTATATGTTTTCGTTAACAAATATTTTTACATCGTTTTCTTTGTGAGCATGGATCATTGTGGACTCAAACTTTTCAAAAATACGATTTTAACAACTTTACAAATATGACTATAAATATGACTATATATGACTATTGTAACGCATTTTAATTGACTCGGTCTTAGTCATTTCAAAACGACCTGATTACCAGCTTAAAGAGATTGATTTCAAACAGATAGAAAAAATGAAACATTTTATAAAGTTTTGTAAAAATCCAAATCATCGAGCATCCAACATTAACTCGAGTTCAACAAAATCTAAACAAAAATCAAAAAAAATTACAGAAAAGCTAGAAAGGCAACTTTTAAAAACGAGGCGACCAGCGTCTCCAGCTATTCATGATGCCCCCGGATTACAAAGATCTTTGGCATGAAATGTTACCTAAAACCATGCAAGTTATGTAATTTGCCATAAATAATGCCAGCCTAGTGAATTTACAATAAAAAACAGCCCTTTACCAATCTTCAAGGTAAACATTTATTTTGCAATAATAAAGACAGCCTCGCATAGCATAGGGGTGTTTAAAATCTTAATGCCCTTTAAAAATCTAGAAAGCACTATTTATTGAGGTTATACTAAACCCATCTTTATTTTATGGCACTTCATGCCAAGATCACGGGTGTGTAGCAACAAATTTTGAGGCGTGCAATTATGTTATGTGTTAATAAACACGTAACACTCACCTTAGGTTGGAAATCTTGCCACAATTAACTTTTTTTTCTAAATTTAATATTGTTGTTAAAACGACTTGTTTTAGTGTGTTGAGCATGCTATTTATAATGTTTTGTTTTCAATTTATGTTCAAAAACACATCAAGCGATCAAATTTAAGTCTTTAAAATCTTTAACTTCTCTGATCGTCTGTTGAGGAATAAATGGTGGTATTAAACGCTAAGTAATTTTCACAAAAATACAACAAAAGGTTAACTTGTATATGCAAAAAATGTGCAAACTATTGTTTAATTATTTTCCACCAGAGTTTTAATCAGTTCAGTTTTAGCCACATTTTAGGTGCTTTTTAATGTGCCAAATGTAATAGCTTAAGACTTTTCTTCATCAAAAGAAATAAAATCCGTTTGATTTGAAATGATTTGACTGGGATAACAAGAAATCGCATCCAATGCTCTGCTGCGGCAAACAGAAAGAACCTTTCACTTGTGAAGTTGCTTTGCTGGATGGCAGCCGTGTTACATTCTCCAGAAACCAAAATATTAAGGTTGGCCTTTGTTTTGGTTCAAAGGGGGGGCTGAACACCCCGAGTTTTTACTAGGGGTGTTCTTGGCCCAACCACTTAAGTTATGTTGAAGTACAGTTCTATGTATCATTGTATTTGTATGCCAAAGTTATTTGGCTACAATTTCACTGTTAAATAGTTTTCTTTGGTTAATTATGTTATTTATATTTCATAGCACTGAGTTGGTTTTATCTTGGTTGATGGTAGATTTATCTTATTCATGGAATAAAAATTGCATCATTACAATATTAACAAACTGTATTTATATAATATACGACCTTTTGCACAATTACGCGTTACTTTAATGTTTAAACTGATGAAGCACAGTTGTATTTAAGCTTGTCAAATTTAAAATACAATTTGTCTCCTGTTTTTCTTTAGAGTTTGTTTTACCATACTTTTATGGTTATTTTTCTTACACTTTGTTGTTCCAGATTACAACAAAGGGCCATGCATTGTTCAGCTCGGTTTGCGAACATCTAAACCTGGTGGAACGCGATTACTTTGGCCTAAAGTTTCTTGACAGCCGATCCAATGTTGTAAGTATTTGAAAAGATTTTTAAAGAAAATATGGAATATTATCATGTCATACATCAGACATACTTATGCTAAATAATTTATATATTTAAGTTTAAAAATGTAAGGTGCAAGAATGGTCTCTGTTATTAGATTGAACCCAATATGTAATGCCATGTTATAGCAAAAGGATAGTTTTCCCATACTTGGGTGGTATCAGTGCTTATTTGATACCAAAGCAATTTCACTTGAGGTAAATTGTTTGGAAAATTAATGACAAAGCCAAATAAATCGAGGAAATTCACATAATCCTAATTAAGATATTTCAAAACGCATTTTGTATCATCCTCAGTTGGAAACATCTTTTGAAGATGATGTCTATTTACTTAACCTAATGGTTTTGACATTCATCTTCAATCTACAATACAGATCCGTGCATGGTGTATCTAAAAACTATATTTATTTATTTTTTTGCGCCAATTTTATTTTGTAATTATTTATACCTGAATCGTGTTGTAATTGGTCTCAGCAGAATGTAATTTTTGCTTGAAATACCAGTTATTAATATAAAAGCAAAATATATTTACATCTTATTTATTTATAATTTATTTTTTGTTATAACAGCATTGGATCGACCACGACAAAGCTCTGTGCAATGATGAGACATTCATGACATGTAAGACTGGTTAAACATTTACTTGAACTATGTGTAGAATGTTGCTGGTTAAATAACATTCCACAGAACCGAAACCTTTGCAAACCATTAATTCTGCAAGCTTTAGATTACAAATATATAGATGGCTTTTACATTTTAGTACTGTTTATTCATTTTTTTAAAGTTAATAAAATTTATTATTGCATTAAAAATCATTTATAAAATCTCTTTTTAATATTTTTCCTGGCAATTTTTTAATATTTGATTTAAAGATAGTGAGTAAACATACTTTCTGTACATATTGCAAAAACACAAGAAAAGTTAAATGACCGGTAACTCTTGTTATAAACTGTTAGTTCAATCAATTGTCCAAGCTACTCAATATATAGAAAATGGAAGACAATGCTAATCTCATTTCAGATATTATGTAAAAAACAGAAAAAAAATGTTTTTACTATATTTTAGGTAACTCCAATAGAAAATAAGATCCTGACTTTTATAAGAAATAACTTAAACTCGATCGTTTTGCTGCCGTACTACTCCACAGGAAAATAAACAGAAATTTGCTTTTTATTGCTCACCGACTTACCAGACAGGCAAATTGTTGATTTAGGAATTCCATTATGTGAGTCAGTGTCGTAAATGTGAGCCGGCACCGACCTGTTTAACAACTTTTACCCCATTAAGGCCCTTGTGCAAAGACAAGAGTAATATTTTGTTGTGTATGCAGTCATTCTTAACCACTCTGCGTTTTTATACAAGGCTGTAATATAAAAGTTGTTCAGATTAGATACTGTTTCATCAATAAATACCTTCTCACAAACAAATTTGTGAAACTTATAAAACAACCATGTCAGGAAATAAATTTGTAAAACACTAAAATTATTAAAAACACCAAAAACAGCAATGGATCCAAATGGAATATCAAAACACCCAGATTAACTTCTGTTTAAAAAAACTGCGACAAATTATAAAAGAATTAAATAAAAAGCTTTAATTTTTAACACACCGTTCAATTTTTTTTATAATCTATTGCTATCGTCCAACTCATCGCTCAACCAACCAATGTTTTCAGATGTAGCCGGCAACCAGTGTACTTTATTATTCGGCGTGAAGTTTTACGCGGCCGACCCATGCGCTTGCAAGGAAGAGGTGACAAGATACCAGTTCTTTCTTCAACTCAAACAAGACATCCTTACCTCACGTCTGCCATGCCAGTGGAAAAAAGCGGCAGAGCTGTCGGCACTGGCTATCCAATGTGAGCCTTTATACACATCTCATCAACTAAGTGTTTTTTAAAATAAAGAAGTTTTTGCCTGCTCATTATTAGTGGAAAGTTTTTACTTTTAGTTTTCATGTGGTCGACTGTTAAGATCAGGGGTGGGCAAATGTATTCAATGGAAAAGCCATTTGCAGAAAATACAAGTAGGCCTACCAGAGGGCATCAAATTTATTTCAATACAAAAACGGTAAATAATGCAAGGCCAGCTACAATAATAATAGAATTGTAATATAACAAAACGGTATAATCAACACAGTAATAACGGTGATAGCAAAATAACACGCACAATAGTTATTAATATCAGTCTTTGTTAACTCACTATTCGGACTCCATGTCTAGTGTTACATCATAAACGAAATGCTGGCCTAAATAAATAAAAGAAAAAGAGAGAAGCATTTCTAAACAGTACTCTTGGTAACCTTTACATTTTTTCGATTCGACTAAAAGAGCCACGAAAAACATGCCAGAGAGCCGCAGTTTGCCCACCCCTGGTTAAGATCATTTAACTTTTGAGCCGGTTTATTAACTTAGTTTTATTTTATTTTTAATATTGTTATTTCAGAATACCGGTCTAGAATTTATTTAACAACTTGCTCTAGTATTTATTCAGGATGTTTTTTGATTTATAAAGCAATGGTATACCAAAAAAAAACAGTATACCAAAAATAATCAACAAAAAAAACGTTTTGGTATGAAGTCAGTATAGGACTAACAAAACATAGTTTTTTAGAAAATAAATGAAAAAAAAGTATAAAAACTATTTTTCATCATTGTGTTCATAATTATGATTAATTTATAGGTTAAAAGAATGAATTTCTCAGGCTCACGGCCCATAAAGAAGTAGGTAGCATATTTTGCAAATATTGAACAGTTCAAATAATTCTTTATCCGATTTCAACACGGTTGCAATATTTTCATGTTTTTCGTACAGCCGAGATCGGGGATTTCTATCCAGCTGACCACAAGCTTGGATATGTGTCGGAATTTCGCTTCGTCAAAAACCAAGACGAGAAGTTCGAAGCAGAAGTGGCGAGACTGCACGCAATGTTCAAGTAACACATGTTTTCTTTTGCGCAACACGCTTGTTTAACAAGACAGCCTAACAACTTTGCAAATGGTGTCAAACAAGCTAACGTTCCAGTACACCGATTCCAAACTTACATTTCTGCTTGTCCTTAGGTTCTTAAAAAATGACTGCTCTTTTTTTTCCAAAAAAGGACTTCTTTTATATGCCCTGCCTACAAAAATTAGTTTAATATTTAAACTAGTGCTGTAGAATGCTTAATGAAAACAACGCTAAAATAATTTACAAATCAAATCATTTAAAATATGTTTCTATTGCGTGACTGTGACTGTTTGAAATCGTGTGATGGACCTCCGTTTGAGATCCACTGGTAGTATTAAGACATTTCACAATGAACCCTATGTTGTTTATATATTATACATTATAAATACTAAGTTTTTTTACAAAAGTTGTACCTAAGACATACAAGTTCCATTTAATAAGCTGTAATTGCAATGGTTTATTCGAAAGTTACATTGTTCACATAATGTTTTTATTCAATATTTAGCTGTAAATACCATGCTTTATTCAGAGAGTTCACTGTCAACGCATTTTTTCTATTAAATATTGAAACAGCTTTTAATACCATTGTATATTTAAAGATTTCACAGCTAAACACAATAGATTTTTTCTAATTTTGCAAAACAGCTGATGTGCAAAACTTTGTTGACCGAAAAACATTGCTGTTTATCAGCTTAGATATTTAGAGTTTTAAACATGCTAAACAATTTTGAATACCATGTGAAATAAAGATTGACCGATATCACTTTTTTGGACCGATACGATACCCGATTTTTTACAATTTTGTCAACCGATACCTATTTTTTTTATATACCTGGGAAATGTTCAAAACTTTAATTATATGAAAATAAAATCCAAATAACATTTTAGTTTATATACCTTTATTAATTAACTATTATTTTTTTTTGATTAAAAAGTGGTTAAGTTGTTTGTTGTATAGCAAAAATTATACTACATTTTCGGACTAAAATATCGGCCGAAGTATCGGCCAACATTTGCCGATACCGATATATCAGTAGAAGCCAAATATCGGCCGATATTATCGGTCTATCTCTAATGTGAAACAAGCCATTGGTTTAATTTATTCAGATACTTGAGCTGTAAATAAATATTCAGGGTTTAACACCCTTAACAGTTTGTCAAATGCTGTTAAACACGGACATTGCTGTATTTTATTGAAAATTCCACGGTGACAATTTGACATAATATTTTCCGTTAAATATTGAGCCTTTAAATTACGTGGTTTATTCAGAGATTCTACTATCAGATACTTTTTTGTTTAATATTGCAACAGCTGCCAAAACTGTTGTTTATTCGTTGATTCTCCCCAAGATGATGTTTCTGTTTATTATTGTAAAGCTTATCTGCAAAAAACTCTATTAACTGAAGGTTATGTTATTACCTTAGCTGAGATATGGATATTTTCAGGAGAAGACGCTCCTTTGTAATATTTGAACAGCTTAAGCCCAAGCCATTTATTAACTTTTTGGTTTAATCCCCAGTGGAGAGATTATGTCACAAAAAATGATAAATTTTGTTTTCACAATCTCAGCTCTTTTTACCTACTACATAATGTGTCTTTACCATTGTGATTATGTAACTGAAATTCCAAATCTAAATGAAACATTGTTTTATTTGAATAGAGTAGTTAACTTATTTAAAACAAGTTTTTTTTTTCATAGTCCCATATTAACCTGGTTTAATCCACTGTGATTTAACATTGCACTACGACTTCAAATCGAAACCCTTACAATGTTTGTTGTTACTTTCATTTTAAATACCACCTATTGTTAAAGCCTATACTTTTTCAGAGTTTACCATCCTAAACAGTTATGCAAATACTGGTAAATATGCATATGTTGTATTTTCCACATTGTGTGAAGTTAATGCTGCTTTCTCCTGAAAGAGCATCCTTCTGTAAGCCTTTTCCTTCCTCCAGTTGGTTGACATAAAACAGTTGAACATCCGACACACAATACCACATCAGTTTGCGCGTGACTAAACATGGTTGTGATTTTGTAACAACCTGGACATTTCACGTCCATAAAATATGAGTTAGGTGATTGAACCACGATTTGTGGCCATGCTTTTAAAAACTCTGCATTGTGACCATATGTGGAGTTTGCACCACCCCTGTGATATAGACATGTACAAATATACCCAATGTAATTCTATTCCAATATTGTTCAACTGCGAACACCAATATATTATGGCATTTTTATAAATATACATGTTTCAGCATTTTACTTGAATTTTTGGCTGCAGAAAACGATGCAGAACTGTAATGTGTAAAATCATCCAATAAATGTTTTTTATTGTAAGGTTTAATAAAGGACACAGTTCACAAATATTTTGGCTGGTTCCAAATTGTACACTCCGTAACTGCGGCAAAAATAAATGCACAATATTCCTAGTTTGGAATATTAGCAGTAAATACATTTCAGGGTACACCAACAAAACAAGTGGTACATGTTTTTTTTTGGCGTTTTGCAGAATTTTACTAAACGAATATATACCGAAAATTAAAAAAAAAAGTTTAAATATATTTTTTGAGGACTTATCAACAACAACAAAAAAATATATTTTACATAATTCCAAATTTTTTTTCTTTTTTTACAGAGGTCTGGTGCCATCTAGTGCGGAAATGCAATACCTGCGGAAATGCCGTCAGCTCGACCTGTACGGGGTCGAACTTCACTCGGCAAAGGGGGCTGCTGGAATGCAGTTTATGCTCGGAATTTCACCAAGGGGCATAGAGACGTTTAAGAATAAGTACAGAATAGCAGTGTACTACTGGTGAGAATCTTATTTTAGTTACACCTTATTTTATATTGCCATAAAAATTTCAAAAACTGTAAACAAGAAACATCAACCAATCTTCAACCAAAATTCAAAATTTTAAAAATGAAAGTCAGATGAGAACAACTTTAAATAACAAATAGGTCTTGGACAAAAGGTTGTTTACATAAATAAAAAAACAATCAAACTTTTAGTTATTTATTGTGGGAGATATGTACTGTTTTACACCCTTTTGATTTAACTTTTTGTTTTTATATTTCATTGTTTACCAGAGAAACTTAATTCATTTTATAACATCAGGTATAAAGCATGACTGCTAACAGAGTTGTTGACCTTTTTATTTATCCATTGAACTCGAAAATGACTTATTTAGCCAAGATTTAATATCTAAAACATTGTCTCATATTGACCGAATATAGCTACATATTTTCAAGGTCACAAGTTTGACCTTGCAGTGTATCCGAGCCACAAAAAGTTAAATCACTATTATTAAGTGCATTGTAATTACGGTTCTGTAAGCTGCTCATTTTGACTGGATTTGTTGTTGCTTTTGTTAAGGCCAAGGATTGAGTTGGTGGATTTTAAAGACCGCTACATGAAGATAACGGTTAAAACCAAACAGGTGCTGTTGACTTTACTATTAATTTTAATTTTTAAAAAACATTATTTTTTTTTGTGTGTCCATTGAACAATTTATGCATTTTTTTTTGTTTAACTTGTAATTATTAAATAACTTTGTAGAGAAAGCAAAAAGTGATTTTTGAGTTGGCCCATTTCTGTTGAGGTATAAAATTTTGTTTTTATAAAAGTAAAGAAAAAGATGAGCATACTTAATTACAACAGAGAGTTAAACAGACATACATTTGGTCATCTAGTTATGCTGTCCAACACTCATCAAATATCGAACATTTTTTTAACGGTGAAAACCAAACAGGTGCTGTTGACTTTATTATTGATATTTTAATCAAAAAAACAAATCTTTATCTTTCAATTATTTATAAGACTTTGTAGAGCAAATTTGACTTTATTATTATTATTAATATTGGTGCATAATGGTTGGAGGTTTTAGTAAGACATAATAAGAGTATCAAAGCCCATACAGAAAAAGGTATATGAATAAAGAGTTCTTCGAATCGTTCAAAATGATACCTACCTCTGTATAGGCTTTGAAATATTAATATTGTAATTTAATAAAAATATTCTTTCATTTTTTTGTTCACTAAACAACATATATATTTTATGTCTTGGTTTATCTCGTAATTATAAAATCACTTGGTAAAGCAAAAAAAAAGTGTTAGGATTGGCCCGTTTCTGGTAAAGATATTTTTTAACTACTTATTAGAAACCTCTTTTTTGCCCTGATAAAAATTTGTTTTTAAAAGTTAAGAAAATAGATTGAGCATAATTAATTACAGCTGGGTGTTGAAAACACACACATTTTTGGTCACCTAACTATGCTGTCCTGCCGATTATTGTTTTAATAATTTCATTGATATGTTTATTTATAGGGCCACGAATCGAACCACAATTTTGAACTTCTCTCGAGCGAGCAATGCAGACTTGTGTGGAAAAGTGTTGTGGACCACCACGTATTCTACAGACTGCCGCAGAATATCAATGCTACTTGGAACAAAAAGTTCAGGTTAATATAATATAGATGTACATTATGTGTGTACCCATTTCAAAATAGTTAAAAAAAGAAAAAAAATCGAATTAATATTCAAACGCATCTGTATACACTAAACACAAAAAAATTTTTAAACAAATCCTTACAAAAAGGGCAAATAATGGAAATATAGAATAAATTTTAGCCAAAAAAAGTGTTTATTTGATATTTATTTTAGCAGAATCCGATTGTCCTATTAATCTAAATAAACCTCTTACAAAAAAAAAATGCCAAAAAAATGTTTTTCCTTAGGTACAGCGGTCGAACTGAGGCAGAAATCCTTCAGTCGGAGGTGGAACGTGAAGAACCTGAGGTACATCGAGGAAGCAGTAAGCGATATCCGCCCAGACAATCGACAGAAAATCTCGGTAAGCCTACCACCTCTGTATAAAAGTTCATATTGTTGTGCTTTTCTTCACTTGTTTTAACTCTTTTAACCTAATTTGGCAAATTCAAAGAAAAATGAAAGTATTAACCCTCTTTTGTGCGAACTTTATTTAAAACTGTGTGACCGAATTCTGCAGCAATGTTGTTTAACTGCGTCGAGTCCTTTATCTGTGTTTTTTTGTAAATTTAATTTATTTTAATTAAAAAAATGTTAACCCCTTTTATGCGAATTGTTTTCTAAAAATTAGTTCGACAAAAAAAATTGCAAGTCATATTTAAGATAATTACTAAGTTTAATTACTAAGCTGTTTCGCCTTTTTTCGCCTTATTAAGTTTAGTATTTATTAATTAAAGGTACAGGTAAATTAGCTAGTCCGATTTTGGAACCTATTCGTTTCACAGATATTATACAGTCTACGTATTTGGCCTATGTTCATAAACTACCATGTATGTCCTTTAAGGCATGATATACTATTAAGAAATGCGACCGAACCAGACAAACTTGTATATTCCAATTATCTTAATTGCGTTTTATCGTCGCTTCAGCAAAGTAAGTGGCCAGACAAGTAGAACCTTGACGTATATCGGCGCCACAACAAACACAAACGCATTAAACAACACCTCGTTGCCGACACCCTAATGACCCTGTAATTTCGCTCCGAGAAACTGCGCAATGTAATTACGACCAGTTTTAAAACGAGGACTTTTACGGTCGCGTTTTTGCCAAATTTTAAGGGAAATAAGCCACGTTGAAGCGACAGTGTTTACTGTGAAATTGATAGAAACAAACTTTTTTTAATACAATACCGGGCGCATTTTTAACTGACTGTGTTAACAGGACAATGGGTAAAAACGTAAGTCAATTTTTTTTTTGCCAAAATTAAGTCCACCATTAAATACTAGCTAGTGGTAAGAAAAACGTAAAAATTGCGTTTAAAAAGGGAAAGCCTCTAAAAGTGATTTTAATTTACAATGTAAGCCAGTGTTCGGCGAACTGTGGGCCGTGACCCAAATGTGGGCCTTTGAGCAATTTTTAGTGGGCCGCAGACTATTTAATAATATTTCAGTTTTGTCATGTCGTTGTGGGCCGCTTGATAGCAGCACATTCACCGTACTGTATTTCCAAAATGTTGTGGCTAAGAGATTTTTATTTTTTTGCTCATTGTTTCATCATAGGGCCACCGTGCTATGCACCCCTAAAAAACTATACTTTATTAATTCGTTTAAGACGAAATACGCTATGCATACTATGGCATGTTGCGCCGTGTGGCTTATTAACGCTACAAAGGTAAATTTTATAAAATGAGGCCATAAACTTTTTCCACTACGAGCTTTTTTTTAGGTGTTTCATGTCTTAACTTTGTAATGTGGTTCGTTTTACCTAGTAGGCCTTTAATAGCTATTGAAAGCATTTTGGACCACGACGAAAAAGTTTGCCGACCGCTGATGTAAACCGTTCAATAGGTAGAATAAAAACGCAAAAATGTTCGTTTTAAAAAAGGTTTAACGTTCATTAGAAAAAATGTCTTTTACATGGAAATACACCACAAAAAAACTCTTCAAAGCTGTCACCTTTCAATTGGGCCGTTTACACTGACCAATTAACCAACTATGGCGTCATTTTCATGCCCACTTACATTCCAACGTAGTCCCGACGGTTTTGTTTTGGTTTTCCCGCAGACATTTCCCTCTCTAGTTTAGTTCGTTTAGATGAGTCAAGCGTTTTAAGGGAAATCGCGTCGACCCAATAGGAAACCTAAATAAATCGTTTCCTAGCGCCTTATCCGGTCTTGCTAACTTAAGATTAAATGGCTAGGGCTCGCGGAAAAACGTATGACCCTAGGGAGACCTCTTTGTCTGAGTGCATAAATAAATGCTAGGTGTCAGACTTACTAGATAATTCCAGTTTTCTAATTCTATAAGTTAAAGCAAAATAATTCTAATCGAAACAATTTTTTTTTTGATAAATTTTAGAGAGTTAAATGACCTGGTTTGCCGAATGTTGAAAAAAGTGCGTGAATAAGTATCTAAGAGGGTGCATCTTTATGGAAACCAAAACCATTGGGAACAGATTTCTGCTTGCCTGACGCTGTCTCGCTGACCGAAACGGTCCCCCAAATTTCTCCAGCGGTTTCCCAAATTTTGGACTTGCAACTTTTTGGTATTTAAATGAAACACTTGCGGTCTCTTAAAACTACTTAGCGGTCACCCAAACCAAACCTTAAAAAAAACCTGCATATACGTAGCAAAGTAATACTTTAATTAATGAAAACGTCAATAACACATGAAATTTTAAACGTACGTATATACGATATTTTGGGTTTTTTTCTGATTTGCTAAAAAAATGTGTAAAAAACTTTTCTTCAAATGTTGCTGTGTTCTTTCTTTCTTTTCACACCATTGCACGAAGGAATTGTGTTTTTCAATTCGTCTGGATATATTATAAGGGCGCATTTACAAAAACCACAGCGACATACGCCTTACGATTATTTCAGGCTCTATAACAGCGGCTCTCAACCAGTGGGCCATGGCTCACTTGGTGGGCCATAAGAACATTTGAGGTGGGCCACAGACCAATAAAGCTAGATTGAATTTCATTTTTGTCACTATATTTAATTTTACAGGAATAATGGCTTGGGGAGGAATTAAAAAGGAATGTAAATTTATTGTTTTGCCGCAAGTATCTCACTAATGCACAGTTAAATAAATAATCTGTTTTGAAACATGTTCTGCTGTGTTTTGTTCTAAACCTATTTTACAGTTTTTTTCTTTCATAAAAATTTATTGGGCCACAGATTTTTTTTGCAACGTAAATGGGCCACGAAAGAAAAAAAGGTTGAGAATCACTGCTCTATAAGGTTATAACTCGCGCAAATATGCAAAACCCTTCCATATTTTGATTAAATTTGCGAACCAATTATCTGTTGAAACATATATGGGTGGGTTTTGTTTAGTCAATGGCGAGTATCACGTAATGAATCTGGAATGCCGATAGGAATTTGGGTTTTTTCTTTCTGGGTTGTCTTCTGTAAAAACATTTTTCTCCTCACTGTACCTTTGCGTTTATTCTCACTTAATTGCAAAACGACCACAGACTAGATTTATCTAGCTTTGAATCAGACAGACGCCAATGACGATGATAAACGTGACCTCACTATCACCTTTATTCGCCACAGCGCTTATGAGTTTGCGTAATTTTGCCTGAACCAGATAAATTACCAGGTCACAGTATTTTTTTTGTCCGAGTCCGCTTTACTGAGATTGAATTTTATGTTATGCGTCGCGATAACATCAAAATTGTTGTAATGTAGGCAGTTTAGTTTAATATGTTCTAGAGCGGTGATGTTCAAATGAAGGATCCGGTCCCGCATTTTTTAAACTTTTTGTGCGGATTTTTTGGTTTTGAAAAAAAAAACTTTTATGTTACCAATCCATTTAACATGTCCTTTCTTGCTGGCTGTTTTACCCATTTAAAAACTCTAAACTTGAAGCTCTAGGGCAGTGGTTCCCAACCTTTTTTGGGTTTTTCAAGCCCCGAATCGATGCTATTCTAAGATCTAAACCAACCCAATATTTCTTTATTGTTTGTAATTTGGAGATCACTGACCGTAGCACGGAGGCGAGTTTAAGAACCCCTGCTCCAGATCTCAAAAAGTTTGTTAGTTTTTTTAATATTTTTTCTTCTTACATCAGACGAAGCTGTTTCTTTTTTTTTGGCAATTCGAAGGAAAAAAGTTTTTAGTTAAAAATGAAAATTCGGCAAGGCTATAGCATTGATGTTTTTCTCAATTTTTGACGATTTTAAGAAAATTCAAAAAAGTTTGTTAGTTTTTTTAATATTTTTTCTTCTTACTTCAGACGAAGCTGTTTCGAAGGAGAATGTCGCCGACAACAATTCGAACAACGAGGAATTGCGGGAAATTGCAGAGAACGCGAAAAACACAGATTCTTTAAACAAAGTCATCGAGAAAAAGTAAACTCGGAGTGCATTGTGACGTAACGATTCCTCTGCTAAAGATGAATTTTTTTGGTTGAGCTTTAAATTTTGTCGATTCAAACCGAAGATTTTAAATGCGAAAAATACCTATTCGCTTTGGCTTTTTTTACTTTAAAACCTTCCTATTTTGTAAAAAAATAAAAATAACAGAAATAACAGTATAGACGTTGAAACAAAAAAAAAATATTTCCCAGTACGATGATTTTCCAACTACATTACCTGATAAAGTAGAAATTGTGGTTCAAATCCTATATTTTAACCCTTATTCTACTTATGCAAATTTAAACGGAGATTTTCCAAAAGGTTTACCGAGTTTTCGCTATTTTGCAATTGCGTGCATGTTTTAAACGTTTCATTCTACGTCTTAAGTGACACCTCCAGCCATTATCGTAAGATTTACTTGTTAATTTACGAAATGCCACATAATTCTGTATTTAATATTCATTCAATGTCTATCGACAACAACAATTTCGCAACAATTTTGATGCAACCCAAGTACGAAGTCGAAGCGCAAGTTTAAAAAATCTTGCTCAGAACCAATTTCAACTCATCTAACCATGTAACTTACAGTCGGCGACCCAACCAAATCCATTTGCGACCAGATATTGGTTCGCGGCCCATAGCTTGAGAAACACCTATGTACATTGTACAGCATCCAGCTATTATCTTAAGATTTATTCAAAACCTTCAAAAAACGTTCAAAACTCCTATCTATATGTGCTTTGACATCATTCTACGTCGAACTACAACCTCCAGCAGCCATTATATTTTATTCAAAATATTCACAAAATGCTTCCAACTTCTCTATGGCCTTGATGTGCAATGTGCATGCAACGTTCGCCCCTTATGCTTCAAACTTAGACTTACGTTGTTCGCAAACCCCTTCTAACCCCATTTTTACCCCAGGGGCATGTTCAGTGTGTCTGACGTTATTGACAAACCCCATCTAACCCCATTTTTACCCCAGGGGCATGTTCAGCGTGTCCGACGTGGAGCAGAGTACAGCGGTGAGGTACATGACGCCCAAGAGCGAACGACGCGAAAGAAACCGACAACTTCAATCTCTCAGTGACACTGAGAATCGAAACCGGAAACACAGGTGACGTCATAATGAGACGCGGCGCTGAGTCGTGCTTAATGGAAATATGAATAAAATCGTTAATTTTTTTTTGGCCGAGATTTTTGGGCATTTTAAAGTGGCCTAGAAGCAGTGGGGAATAATTTCGATTTTTTGGTCTTTTTTTAAACTACTTTTTGTTCATTTAATTATCCCTAACTTCAAACACTTTGTAGTCGAAAAAGTTTACTTGTATAACTTAAACCATTGAAATGTTAGCGTACTTGATTTCTCTTCGAAATGTGTTAGTTTTGCTTATTTTGTTTGTAACCCAATAATAAAAATAGGTCGCAAATTTTTTTTTCTAACTTTTCCCAATTTTTTTTCTATAGATTTTATAAATTTCTGCCTTGTTCGTTTGTCGCTTTTTGAAAACACTTAAAAAAACTTAAAAACACGTAATTCAACAAATGGATTTTATTTTGTATTTAAAAACCCAATTAAACGAAAAAACCCAAAATAAAACACTTCATCCAGAAAATTGTTTTTATTTTGCATTTTAAACCACAAACAATTTTTACCCCCACTAACCCCTATTTTACCCCCTCAGGTCCCACAGGGGTCGTTCCAGTGGGGAGGAGTCTGACAGCCCCAGCAAACGGCGCATAAGGTCCCGGGCTCGACAGAAGCACAACAATTACAACAGCGATGCAAGCGAGGTTTCACATCACAGAAGGTTGGTTCAATTCTATTACGAAAATCAGGTGGAACTATAAGTTTAATGGTGAAAATAACGGCCCAAATAGACATAAAAGCGACATGCTTTATTATTCAAACGTTTCAGCAAATGCTCATGCCATCATCAGTGATATGAAGGCCACATCAGTTACACCCGTTTATATACACTTTAGTCGCACAAAGGAATGATAAACTAAAGTGACTAAAGTGCGACTAAAGTGTATATAAACGGGTGTAACTGATGTGGCCTTCATATCACTGTTGATGGCAAGAGCATTTGCTGAAACGTTTGAATAATAAAGCATGTCGCTTTTAACGTCTATTTGGGCCTTTATTTTCACCATTAAAATTATGAACAGATCCGTATATAGTGTTCCAGGTGGAACTATAAAGACAAATTGTTTTGATTCTCGACAAGCTGTCGCACAACCGTGCTTCATCAGGTTAAAGTGGAAATCATACTTTTCTGGTATATTTAAATAAAGTTTCAACCTCTGGGTCATGCCAACAGCTTTGGGGGAATAAGAAAGGTTTAGCGAAATCCGGACAACTGTTTTATGTCAGCACTCAGCAGTCATTTTTTTATTTTTCATTATGCGATGTTAAATCGGCCCATAAAATCAGAAATGGTTTTGCTGTGCCATGTGCTTACCCACAGCTGGATTCTCGACGGTTCGTTTTTTACTCGGTCGCTCGAAACCTCTTGTTACCAGCGTTTATCGACAATTATCCGCTTAACAACTGGTAATTAACAGAACCCGGAAATCGTTAAACATAAACAAAGCCGAAATACGACCTTGACAGTCACATATACAACCTTGAAACCACGAAGTACGACCTTGAAACCACGAAATACGACCTTGACAGTCCGAAATGCGACCTTAACAGTTCGAAATACGACCTTGACCACAAAAAATACGACCTTGACGGCCAGAAATACGACCTTGACGGCCCGAAATGTGACCTTGACAGCTCGTAATACGACCTTGAGCCTATTTTACGCAGCGGCGAATATTTTACCGGGCGTAACTTTCCTGTCGTGTAGCGCCCGTTTCTTACGTCATAATCCCTCTTGCCGCAATTAGCCGCGCGACAATGGCGCTTTGTTTGATGCGCCGTTTTACGACGCAATATGACGTCACTATAGGCATCGCGCGTCGCTTATCGGGACCGGGTGATCATAGATTGGTGCCGCGATATTTTGACTGGCAAGGGTCGGTTCGCAGCTGATCTATAAGGATGAAGAATTTTTGTTATTTTGTAAATTGAAACGGTGGTTTTTGTATGACTTTCAACTTATTTTATATAACAATTTTTCTTCGGGAAACGTGGAAATAATAAACTTTGGAGCATAATGGTTGGAGGCTGTAGTAAGATGTAGTAAGAATATAAAAGCAGTTTCGAATAATATAATTTGTCTTACTACAACCTACAACGATTATGCTCCAAAGTTTATTATATATCCATGTTTCCCAAAGAACAGTTGTTATAAAACATATTTTCTAAGGTCATTTAAAACCACCTTTTCAATCTACAAAATAACATAATAAATTACCTTAAAAAAGGTTGCCTAATTCGAAATAAATCTTGTTGTAAAACATAGGTTTAAAAGGTCATTTAAAAAGCATTAAAATGCCGTTTAGATCCCACGAAATAAATCAATAATCAACTAAAATAAATTGGTCCCTGTGTCGAAATTCCTGTTTCACATAGCTCGCCATAACGGTTGAATAAATTGTACTTTGTTAACTAGGCACTAGGTAAACACCAGAACAACCTTAATTTTTTTTAGGTGTCGTGAATATGTTTTTCTTAAAAAGAAATATTACAAGATTAAACTATATTACTGAACTGTCGTTTGAACGAATATCTTTATTATTTCAAGATTTCACAAAAAAAATGTTAAAAGGCCATTTAAAAAGCATTAGAAAAGAACACCGTTTCAAATACAGGAAACAGATAAATAAATAAACCAAAGGTTGCCTAAGCCAAAAAAAAATTGTTGTTCTAAAACATATTTTTAAAAGGCTATTTAAAAAGCATTATGATACCGTTTCAATCTCAGGAATCAACCTAATAAATCAACTTAATAAAGGTTGCCTCCGCCGAAATGAAACTTGTTGTAAAACATATTAATAAAAGGTTATTTAAAAAGCATTATGATACCGTTTTGACTCCACAAAATAAATCAGTAAATTAACTTGAAAAAGGTTGCCCTAGCCGAAATTCCTGTTTAGCGTGACTCGCCATAACTTAACGACATTTTGGTCGAAGCATGTTGTGATTGCATCACACGCCCAACAAAAAAATAAACAATTCCTTGACGTAACACAACAGGGCCTCCGTTTTATCGCGCCATTTTCAAGATAGCCTTAGAAAGACTAGACCCGTTTCTGCTCTTAAGCAATAAGGCTCGATTTTTTTTCGAGTTAAGCTGTCCAAATACGTAAGTCCTTTTAAAAATTGGAATTTTTTTGTTATTTTGGGGGGCCCTAGTTCGGCATAAGAACGTTTTGTTTATGAAAACGATGCGACGTTGTCTTGATTTTTCTGTTTCTGGAAGGATTTGTTCTTACCTTTTAAAAAAATCTAAATTAAAAAAAGGCAAAATTTAACTTCGGAAAAAACAGCTGAACTAAACAGTGCGATTTTTATCGAATAATTAACATTTGTGTTTCAATTTGAATGGAAATAAAATAATTCCAAATACCAAAAAAAAGTTTTATTGAATGAAAAGTTGGCCTTGTATATTACCAGTCATTGCATTGGCACAATTTTAAGCAATATGTTTTTTACATTCCATATAAAGTCCGTTTTTATAAGTTTTTTTAAATGGGCTGTTTTTTCAAAAAGTAAATTTAAGTCACATTACTTGCCTAATTAAAACTCATTATAAAGGTATAGCTTAACAGATTTTAGTGGCGGCGTTATCAAATCCAAAACTGTATAATCCAGTATTTTTTTTACAATTTACCCGAAGTTTTCGCGCTAATAATAAGGTTTCTATTTTCCCTTCTAATCGCTACTGCGTTTGTACAGGCGGCGCGGCTATTACACCGACTCTGAGATGGGCAACAAGGTACGTCAGGATATCGAGCGAAACAAGAGACGCCAGGCACAAATAGGATCGCCGCAATCCGAAACAAGGTCACAAAGAAGACAGAAGAGGTAATGGTGGCCGTAGCTCGTAAACATGATGAAAACCTGCAAGATTTAATAAAACTTTTATATCTCAATTTTACTTTTAAAGTCCAAAAAAACTTTTAAAGTCCCAAAACGATTTTTTTAATAAGTTTTTAGTCACGAAATCTTTATTTTTTGATTTTTTTTTTTGATTTTTTTTGATCAAGTTTTTAAATCTAGAAATATTTTTTTTGCAAAAAACGTTACTAGGGATGCCCAATAGTACCGGATCGGTGCCGATCCGTGACCAAATGAATGTAGAAATTCCCGCAATAAGAATTTAGTTTTTCGATCCCGAAAACTGGTGAAAGACGAAAATTGTTTAAACAATGTGCCCTAATACTTTCAATTTTTCCACAGGCTTTCTCGTGAAGACGAACTGGCAAGACAACAGCTCTGGCAGCACATAAGGTAACTTGGATCGTCGTTAGTTTATTTTTCGCTTGGCGCCTTATTTTCATCTGAAGGCGTCACATTTCAGCGACTTTGCTACGTAAAAAAATAGGTTCAAGAAAACATTTAGGTGTTTCTCTAGTGTCGTAACTCTGTCGGATGTGCGAAAAATAAATATTGGTTGTCGTGTGTTCGAGGCATGTAGTATAGTTCAAGCTTGCGTTTAACAAGCAGAATACTTAGAAACACATTAAAGTTGGTTGAAATTAATGTTATTTCATAATCTCATGTATGCCACTATAGCTATAGCAAGTATTTTCGGCAAAATTTTATAGAGTAAATGGTCACGATAAACCGATACGAAGGGACATATAGTTCTATTTGAAGTTATACTTCATCTTCCTTATTTCCAAACTTGGCACCGCTCATATTAGAATCGGATGTCCGATAATATCAGATCGTACCCGATACCAAGTGGTAGTATCGGTACTTGTCCGATAATATCGAATCGAAGCCGATACTCGATACCAAGTTGCAGTATCGGTTATCGTCCGATACCAGGAGGGCATCCGTTCAGATCCGATATTAAATGTATATATAGCGGTTTTATCCATGATTTGCTCATGGATCCGACGCCGCAATTTCAAGTTAAATTTATCAAAACATAATAGGTCAACAACTAAACGTCTTACTTTTGATGCAAATTTGGGCGTAACAAACTGCAAAAAATTACCTCTGAATGTTTCAATTTTGCCTATTTTGCTGGTTTGATCATAGTAATGACGTCATTTGGTGTCGGATCGGATCGCGATAGTTTACGTCCGATATATCGTGTATCGGTATCTGAGTGAAATATTGTATAACAGAGGTGGGCAAATGTGTTCAAAGCAAATGTATTCAATGGAAGAGTCATTTGCAGAAATTACAAGTTCCAGAGGGCCTCAAAATTATTTCAATACAAAAACGGTAATTCAAGTGCAGCAATGATAACAGAATTGTAATATAACAAAACCGTATTAATCAACAAAATAATAATAACTGTAATAACAAAATGGAACGCACAGTATTTATCAATATCAGTCTTTTTTTTTTTTTTCTAAACAATTTTTTTTTCTTTTTTTTCTTTTGTTTGATTTGCTAATCTCTGAAACCTTAGCAATAAAATTGCGTTGACTTGCTGTTAACTAACTCTTCGGATTCTACGTTTAGTGTTACGTCATAAACGAAATGCTAGCCTAAATAAAAAAGCGTTCATCAACGGTATCTTGGTAGTCTTTACAATTTTTTCGGAATTTTACGATTCGACTAGAAGAGCCACAAAAAACATACCGGCGAGCCGCAGTTGCTCACCCCTGTTGTATAACGTACTTCCCTATAATCACAACAAAAAGAAAATAACCAAAAAATTTCTTAGGAATATATTTTAAGTCTCGAGCATCACTATACGTGTCACTTGAGGCCAAATCTATACTGGCGAGTTTAATCAGGGAAATAAAATTAGACTAGCCACGGGACTTGAAAGACGATAAACCAAGGCCCGTTCTAATTGGTCTGTGAAGCGCAACGCACAATCTTATCTAACATCTTGTGAATGGATGAACGTGCCACTGTATTTGCTTAACGTGCTTCTCCAACAAAATTCCACCGAGATTTGAATCTGTACAAAGTGCTCTATGAGTCATATGTATGTAGGATTAAGGATGTTCGTTGCTTCTTAAAAGTACAATTCATTCTGCATTTTTTTTTTAACATTGACTATGGCGGTTATTTAAATAAAAACAAATATTACTAAAACAATCAAAATCAGTAAAAAATAAAATTGAGTAATTTTTATTTTGTTTGTTTTCAACATTGACTATGGTGGTCATTTAAATACAAACGAAACTTATTAAAACAAACAAAATTACTAAAAAAATAAAATTAGTTATTTTATTTTATGTTTTAAAAAATAAAACGTTTAAATCTTGTGTTATGTATAGATTCGACTTTTTTTCATCTTTTGATTGATTATTTTAATCTTTTGGTTGATTATTTTAATCGCGTTTTCTGAGTTTAAGCAGCAAAATCATTTGGAACCAACAAGGAACACAATGGTTTAACGGCCCTATTAGCATTTTTTTTTAATTCTAACCATGTTTACTTTGTTTAGACGAGATGTTGTTGACCCGGCCGATCCGTCGCAACTCAACGATATTTCCTACACTGAGATCAAGTAAGTTTCCTGAAAACTATAAGAATCCTGGGTTTAAAGTAAATAGTGCTGTTAGTGGTGTTTTAGATCAGACTTGGCAAACTAACCCCACCCAGCAATTTTCAATTTACAATGTGAGACTTTTTGAGTTTCAATTTTTTTCGCTTTTCTCCTTTTAGCCAGATCTACAAGTGTTGGGCCTAAAATTGTTTTTAGATTGTGTTTTTTTACCAATATATTCTTTATTTCTCATGTACTTTTCTATTCAATTGCCCACTTCAACTCAAAACTATCTTTTTCAAGAAATAATTGTGCGTTTCCTGGCCTATTATGACACTTTCCTTGTGCTTTATGGTCGAAAAACCTTATTCACCATCCAAGGCCTCAGAGATGCATTAGCTGCATTTATATTGGTGTGTTTTTGCCTATACCTGAGAACATTTTTGCCGAATCCTGGCCGATTTAACAGTTGTTTAGCCCACTTAAATTCAGGTTAATTTGACCAGATTTGGCAAATCGCGGCGATTTTTAAGCCGTTTACGCTACTTTTTGAACGCTTTGTACCGCGACACCACGTTTTCGCCAAGTGGCAAATCCACTTGATTCTTGCTTAATGATTTCTTGTTTTTTATGGATGTGTTTTGTTTAAGGACTGGCGGCAACCCTATACCTGCCAGACGCCACAAGCATCGACCTCACAGTAAGCGAGCAAGCACCGCGTCAGCATTCAGGTAATTTTCTACAAAAATCGATTGGCTGTTTATGCAGTTTTGTGAAATGTACAAGCGATAAATCTAGATCAGCAAAAAACACCCTTTATATACTGGAATTTGAAATTGGGCTGTTTTGCTCAAACACGTTTAAAAAACTTGATCAGAAAAACGTAAAAAAAATAGCTAAACCTATAGTAGAAAAGTTAGATCTTGATTATTAAAAAAAAAACTAAAAAAAAAAAAAAATTCTTTAAATTCTTAAGTATGCCCATTTATTTGTGTTCATATCTTGGCCTCTTTGTGGGCCATAGAAAAAATAAAACAGTGAACCAAAAAAAAAGGCAAAAAAGGTTTAGGAAGCATTTTCCATACGCCCGCAAACCTTATGGTAAAAATTGGCTGCAATAAATAAAACTTTTGTTATAAATCTTTAGATTCTTAGGTAAACCTATATATACTTTTTATATCCATTTAATACAACCTTCTATATTCACAGCGGCGTTACGTTGGAGGAAGGCATGGTTTCGCCCTTGCAAGTGACCACCACAGTTCTACAGGAGAACAACAGAAGCAAGCAGCAGTCGTACGGTAACGGCCACAGCAACCAGCGCTACAAGCCTTCCAACCCGCAGCGTCCCGGTAAAGACTGGGACACACGGACTTCGCTGTCAGGTGATGACCAGCACTTTTGCCTTTAATTTTTACTTCAATAAAGATATATTGAAGATTTATAAAAAAACGTATAAATGCATTTTTTTGCTTTTTAAAGCTTTAAGTTACCGATGTGTTACTTGCGATGCAATGGACATATTGCAAGGCAGTGTAAATCGATAGAAACACTTACAAGGCCTGAAACACTGACAACTAAATTAGGTTGACAAAATGAAAATCGGGTTGTTCCAAATCCAGAGATTGGAAAACGGCCGTTATACTAATTTTCGTTCATATTTTAAAAGCAACTCTTGCACAAATTGAGTTTGTACACGGAAGAAGGCGTACGTGGACTAATTTTAGGGGGTCCATGGAGGCAACTTTGAATCTTAGTGATTACTTATATAAAAATATTTTTATTCAACTATTTTTTTTTACAAAATACGTTCTAAAAAAAGAAAAAAACGCTTTGGCCCCTACCGTTTTGATGTATTTAGACTTAATTTAAATTTAGGTTTAAATTTTTTTATTTAACTCTTTTTTTTACAAAATTCGTTTAAAAAAAGAGTTAAATGAAAAAAAACGCTTTGGCCCCTACCTTTTCGATGTATTTAGACTTAATTTAAATTTAGGTTTAAATTTTTTTATTTAACTCTGTTTTTTACAAAATTCGTTTAAAAAAAGAGTTAAATGAAAAAAAACGCTTTGGCGCCTACCTTTTCGATGTATTTAGACTTAATTTAAATTTAGGTTTACATTTTTTTATTTAACTTGTTTTTTTAAATTCGTTTGAAAAAAGAGTTAAATGAAAAAAAAAATTATGACATCTGATATTTAAAACTGAATCTCAAAGCAGCAAGTCTTTACCTTAAAAAGTTAGTTTTTCACCTTTTTAAATCCGCACTCTTCTGCCCCCAGTGGACGACTTTCGTTCCGCTTCGTCGACCGCCAACGGCGTACGCGTGCCGCGCTCTCATCCGAAAAAGCGGACGCCGGAAAACGCGCGACGCAGGAACAATAACAACAACAATGGAAACAACAATGGGGTGGTCTTTCGACCAGTCTACAGCCAGATCTGAAGCTCCTGAAAACTTCTGTTGTGCTGTGGGTTTCTTGAAGTTGTATGGGAATCACACAATAAAGGCCGGTTTACACTACAGCTGCACTGAGCTGCGCTGGGCGTAATTTGCATTTAAATTCTATTGTGGCGAGCGTTTCACGCTTTGCTAAACGCAAGCCCCGTGCAGCTATAGAAACACGTTACGTTTGGAGCGATTTTTTACGCCCAGCGTAGCTGCAGCTGTAGTGAGAAAAATTCCACGCCCAGCGCAGCTCAGTGCAGCTGTAGTGTAAACGGGCCTTAAGACCTAAATCAAAAAAATCTATAATAGCCTAGTATTAGTACCCATTGACATAATAAAGTCAAATACGCAGTAAAACCTAATCGGTGAAATAAGACATAAACCTGTCGGAATAAGTCCCAAGTTCATCGGAATAAATCCTAAAAGGCCTATATAACGCCCGAAACTGTAGGAAAGGGGTTCAAACTTATATTTTTTGTTTTTAACCGTGGGGTGCTCTTTCGACCGGCAGCCTATTCTGATTCCCCTGGAAACTTCTGTTTTGCTGTGGGTTTCTTGAAGTTGTTAAGGTATGTTTGGTTTGCTCAAGACAAAATTTCCGGATTTTTTTCGTATTTTCAGTATTGATACAGATCAAGTTGACTTTACAAGGATATTTTAAGGCAAGAAAACTAGCCTTTTAGAAGGCTTGTCGCATTTCTTTTTTCGGCTTTTCGGAAATTTTTTTCGGAGAAAATTAGGACAGTTTTGAACCGTGGTGTCAATTTCTATTTTGAGTAAATTTTAGCAACTTGAAGGAGCAGCCAAAAACAGACTTGTCCAAATTTCAGAATGTGTATTGGACACATTCTGTTCCTACTATATACTTCCCAATTTTCAGCTTCACATGTAGAAAATTTACTCATTCCTGACTGAGTATATTTTTTGGAAAATATGGCAAAATGCAGCGGCTGTCGAATTGATTGATTCGGCAGCTTCAAGCATTCAAATTATTCGGCAACTGTTTTTGTGGTAAACCTGTATAACTGGGTTGCTGACAAAAAACGGAATTGTTGAAGACCACTGCGCTAGACAAACTACACTAAAAATAGATTCGCAAACTTACAAACGACAATCAAATCAAGTTAATAAACATCCTTTTCTACCCTTTGACCGTCTGCTAATGTCACATATTGCTGCAAGAAAACACAAAAAAACGCTAATTTGGACATTCAAGTCTTAAATCTTATTTTTATTTCAAGTCTTATTTTTAGTGGAGCTTTTTAAAACTTAGCACTCAATATTTTGTGTTCAAACGTTTATTTTGTAGTTTGTCCTGCATAGCTATAGTATAGAAGTCCCTATTTACAAGTCTATTGCTGCAAATTGTGAAATTCGATTTTTAGCTGCTGTTTAATGTAGAGCGGACGGCAAAGTTTTAGTTAGCAAAAAAGCAATAATCTCTGCTGCTCATAGATGGTCGTTTGAACAAAAATATAAACTTATCGATTTAGGCATGTTGCCCACATATATTTCGCTTAAAACTTGGGTTTATCTAGCAAGTTTTATTAGCGTTTTCTTCTGTGGTTTTTAAGGCCTGATTCTTCTGAAAAAATTTCGATTTTGGATTTAAGTTTATTTGTAGTTAACGCTCATCTATTAGTTGTAATTCTAACCTCATTCAGGGAAACTTGAAAACCTTGATTCTAACTCAGTTTAGATAATTATCATGATCTAATTGAAAAAAAAACTCAGAAACCCGTAATTCCATTATAATTTTCGAAAACTTGAAAATTTATAATTAACAAAAAAAATTGAAGACCGATTTAAATTGCAAAAAAGCTACACCCCTGTTTTTATTAGTGAAAACACAGCAGCTAAGCAAGCACATAAAAACAAATTCTTGAATATTTTCGTCGAAAATCCACATTTTATTTCTATGAGCGTTTTTAGCGTTGTTCTGCCCTATCACGAATCGATGTTTATTTTTAATTCATCTTTTTCAAGTCTTTTTTTACTCGCTTGAACCGTACTTTTTAATCGTTCGAGGCCAACTCGCCGCGGTTAAATTTCGTACTATTCTTTTTTTCGCAGTTGCCCTTATTTTATGATGCGGAGCCTATTAACGTACATTGTGGTAACGAACACTTTACCAATATGCTTTTAAATGTAAAGTATTTCGTTTAAGAGTTAAAAAAAAAAAAAAATATTGTATATTAATAGGCCAAATCTTACAGTATTAAATTTCTACTGTGGTCTAATGACTTAAATTAGTCACCAAAGTGTTTGCACACCATTATTATTTGCTATTTGGTCCGCCATTTTTCACAGGAATTGTGAAATATTTTTTCGAGCGAAAGTAGCTTCCACTTTTAGAGCATGATATCACTGAAGCATGGTGTTTTCAAATGTCACATGGTGCTTTAAATGTATTTCGTTGTATTCCTATTCAAAATGAATTTTAATTTTCGGCCTTTCTGTAATGGCGCTTTACAAAAACAGTACTTTCCGGCAATTACACTGATACAACCAGTTGTTTGGATCACTGTACCGTCGCAAAACTGTTGAAACAAGCGCGTAAGGCTTTTCGTGTGCCCTCGTATGACGTTCGTCGTTTTATTGCAAACGCTACGGTTTAATATTGCGCCGATTCGAAAGTTTTGCTTGTCCAAGCAGTCTTGTTAAAGAAAAACTGTGCATTAGCGTGATTTTTTTTCTTGGCATTAGGCGCATTTTTTATATTGTGACTTTTTGACGACTTAGCTTTAGAATTGTGATTTAATTGCTTTTTAAAGAGACAGGCCAACGTAATTATTTGGTCCGTTTCGTTAAACCCTCAAATGACCGGGTTCAGAAATGGATTTTTTTATTTTGGACCGATTTAATGTGGGCTATTATTTTCACATAATACCGAACCTTGAAAACAGCACAAAACACAATATTTTAATATTCCTGAAATTGAACTGGGATCACTAATATTCTCCTGCTGTGAAAACATACATAAAAAATAGCAAATTCTGTGATAAATTAATACAAGAATGCCTCGCAGCTCGGTTGTTATTTACCAGCATTAAAACCCTTTTTGTATGACTCATCTTTCACGATTTCATGTACAGTATTTTTAACAGTAATACAGTATTGTGTTTTTTTATGTAATTTTCCTAAGCCACCGAAAAACGCTGAATCCAACATTACGCTACTCGTTTTTTTTAGTTTATCAGCTATGATAAGGCAGTTAAGTATTTTTGTACAAAATCTGTCCACACACATGCACCGCTACACTTTTTCTCAATTTCGTTCTGTACTATTTCTTCCCGGCACTCCGAATAGCTGATTATATTCATATATTTCGTTTATTTGCAAACTTGTAATAAAACTTTTTACACTTCCAGAGGCTCGAAAAATGTAGGTCCGCAATATGGCTTCAACATTTCTTTTTGTAACAAAAAATGTAGAGTTTTTAAACATATATTCTTACGCCTATGTTCTTATTAAAGCTTCTAGTACACTATGTAACTTCATTCAGTTTTAACCGCTAACAATTCGTAGGGCGACTTATACACAGCAAATGTAACTGGATGCAGTTTTGTTTTCAATTTTTCCGTAAAGCCATTAACAATCAGCAGTAGCAGTTCAAAAACTTACAAACAAAATGGCTACGTTTCCAATAAAAAATGAGACACATCGTGACCACATAAGGTAGTGTTTTTGACAATTTGAATTTAATTAAACAAAATGGAAACCGTTTACCAAACGTAGATTTGCGAAGTATGGACTGGGTAGTTTGTAGGCTTCATCAATAATAAAAATTACAGAGTGACTTAAATCCTTCGCTTTTCCTTGAAAATAAATTTGTTTTTATTGTTGAAAATAATTCGCCTCTCCCCTTAAATGAAAATTATTTTGTCAAAAATCCAGGAAATCAGAATGGTTTCGTGTTTTGTTAACAGTTTGAAAAACAATGAAAATGTGCTGACGACTATGACAGTTATGCCATATGATAAATTGCTAACTGGTATGTGTGCCTTTATAAATCTAAAACGTTCAGCTTCGCATTTTACCACCAAAACATGGACCACCTGTTTAAGAAGCAAAACAGCGCTATATGTTTTGGATTTATAACTTTCCAGAAAGGACAATAACTGTATTTCTTTCATTGATCCAATTCAGAAGCACGAACACGAATATTTTGCGGTTTTTCGAAGCCAAACTAACTAAAACTTGGACTAAAAGAATTTGAATTATTTACCGGTAATAAAGCCCCTATTAGGAAGTAAAATATGTATATACCAGTGGTTTGCTAAGTTTTTTAGTTTGCCAGGGGTTACCATACAGTTTTTTAAAAGTGGCCGGATATGTTAGGATTTACGATGGCTGGCCGGAAGAAAAAAAAATGGCCGAACTTTATTTACTTTTTATTTGGAAACAGAATATCTTTTGGACCATCGTATTCAGACGCAATCTTTTATTAGACAAAGAAATGGATTTTGTTTAAACACGTGCTCGTTTTAATAGTTCAATCGGTTTTGGCGTTATGTTTGTTTTTAAGGACTTAGTAAATCAGTTTAATTTGAAAGGTTTGAAATTATAGTATATAACGCCGCAGTCAAACTTTGGCGACTAAATAAATCTAGTTTTCTACTTCGGTGAATTAGAGCAAGCATATCTCTTAATGATTCCAAAATACGGGTAGCCTATTTACAGTTTATTACCGGAAAACTTTGTCCAATGCAATTTCAGGCTAATTTTTTATGAATTTTTATTTAAACGACAATTATTTAAAGCAAATTATATATTTTGGTAGATCTTTTTAATGTATTCTTTTTTTAATATTCAAGTCAAGATAGGCTAAGTTAACTGGTATATCCGACCGACGATTTTTAATCTTCATGGTATCCGGCCTGCAATCACCAGTCCTTACAGTTATCTGGCCCTTTATGACATTTTTTTCGTGAATTATAGCCAAACGCGACTAATTTTATGCTAATAATTTTAAAGCTAAAATAAAACTAGTTGTCCAAGTCTGGTCACAGCTACTGTACTTTCCAAACCTCATTAGTGAGTGTTTCCGGTTGGTAAAATAATTAATGTATAGAAATTGGCGCACTACGTTAATTTACGTTTACGAACTTTGATATTTTACTACTGGAGTTCTTAATAGAAAACGAGCCTGTTACAAATAACAACATAATGTGTCGAAGGCAGAACACTCGTGGGTCGATTATATGAATTTTATTGCTGATACCGCCGCTTCAGCGTACAGTAAATAAGAGTAACACTGAAACTCGGACAAGTTAGCACGGAAAACGTTAACAAATGAGGACACTGAACAACGAGATTGCAACAGAAACCGTGAACACATTGATGGTATGTCAGTAACTTGACGAAAAGTCTTAACGAGACAAATTAGCTTTAAAAAAAAACATTTGGTTGTGTTTCTGAAAAAATAACTGGTAAAGATTGAAACAAAAAATAGCCCATTAAAATAATTTTATCCATGTGGTACATGGACCGCTGCGTTTGTTGACAAAACAGATTAAAATGCAGTTGACAATGCGAAGTTGCTTGCTCATACCTAACATTTCACAAAAATAAAATCAACTATACCACAATTTACCCGAAGCTTCGGAAATTACTGTTTTCTTTTTTATACTTATCCTGTGAATTAACTTTCTTAAAACTTTCTTAAAATATTTTTTTCTTACGAATGAGCCAAAAAAGGTCGAGTAGATCGACATCATCTTGATTGTTAAGACGTTTCGACACGAACTTGTATCATCTTCAGTTAAGCTCGTATCGAAACGTCTTAACAGTCAAAATGATGTCGATCTACTCGACCTTTTTGGCTTTGCAATTTATTATCAAGCTACATTACAGATCCGTGCAAAATGTACCCAAGTAACTTTCTTAATTGCCGAAAACAATTTAATTTGTGCAATTTAATTATTTAACGCTTTTGGCTTTAAGTGACCAAGGTTACCAATTAGGGTAAATATTAAAAAGGTAACTTTAAACATCGAATGCAATACTGTACAAAAATTGAAACATTTTTGTCTAAAATACAACCGTCGTGGCATCAGAATTCACAAGAGATTGCGGCGGTCAATAACAATCGATTTGTTCGCCTTTTACATTTACGGTAAAGCGGGCTTTTGTACATTGTACAGCAAACAAACAAATATACACTGCAATTGCAACAACGAAAAACAAGTTTCTATTGTACATGCGTGAAAAAAAATCTATATTTTATCGCGTGACTTCTAATTAAACCAATTGGTGGCACATTTTACCAAATATGCCAATATACGATGTCAACAATTTAAAAAGATTTTTTTCCTTATGGGTGAAAACTTGGAAGTTATTTTAAATGAACGGTATACAAGTGTTAAATGTGGCCTTATATTATGTAATGTGATGCAATTGTACAACTATCACATGGATAAAAAATTAAAAATAATCTTTACAAAAAAATGCAAAATCAGCGTTTATCAGATAGAAAAAATTGAAAAACAATCTTTTATCGCAAATGAGTTGACAAATTTAAAAAGCCCTGAAATCCCTTTTTTGGCCAAAAATAAATATTTGTTCTTAGGAAAGTTAGGTCAAAGTGTAATGCGGAAATTTATCACAACAGATTTCAAAGTGTTCACACAATAAGACGAAACCTATTTACAAACGCTTTCTTTACCTTTTCGGTATCAAGCATTCCAAAGCGATGGAAAATTTTCAAGCGGCAATTGTTCAAAGTTAAAAAGCACGAAGGCGAAGTTTATTGGTAGGTGGGCTTAAAGTTTGGCCTCAAAGGAATTTTGGCCGAGATAGTTTGACCTGGGTTTTCGAACGCTTGCTTCCACAGACTTGTTTCTTCCTCCGTTGAACCTTTCACTGATTTGTCAGATGTTTCTGCGGGGAAAAAACAAACACCTGAACTTACAGATTCTTAAATATATAAATCGGGTAATCAGGTGGCACCAGGGAGTCGAGCCGGAACCGAACCGGAACTTTATAAACCGGTTTTGGGTCAATTTTTTCCGAACCGTAACCGAACCTGAACCGTTTTTTGTAAGATTTTAAGGAGCCAAACCGGAACTGAACCGAATAATTTGAAAGTACCTGAACCTTAACCGAACCCGAACCTGTAAATAAAAGCGGTTCGCTCCTGCATGACGTCACAACTTCTATTTTACAGAGTCGAGTTACGCCATATTCGAAATTTATGAAAAAAATATGAATATTGAATGTAAAAATCTTTAATTTTTTATATTTTAGATATTTTTATAATGAGTTGCTGTTTTTTTAATACGTCACGTAACTTAGATTAAATGACTTACAATTCAAAAATTATTCTCTACATTTATCGACCCACATTTTGAGATTTAACGCAAATTATATTGTATCTGAACCGGAACTTTATGAACCGGTTTTGAAATAGCGACGGTCGAACCGGAGCTGAACCGGAACTTTTAAATTCCTCCGAAATGAAACCGGAACTGAACCGAATTTCGAAAAAATCCTTGAACCCGAACCGAACCTGAACCGGAAAAGTCAAACGGTTTGACTCCCTGGGTGGCACTATATAAAGACAAACTGCATTCATTCTCGACAAGCTTTCGTTTATCACATCAGGTTCAGCTCGAACTTCCTTTTTGCTTTATATAAGTGTGTATCTCTGATTTGGAAATATGTATTTAACAGCATTTTATTTTTTACCTTTTCTACCTTGGATTTCAACTGTTTACACAATTTTTTCCAAAAAAACAGCGTATTGTTTTTCTAGGGTATTTGTATACTGTTTTTTGAAATGACAAAAATATCTACCACACAATCCCAAGAGTATTGCATAAACCCGAAAAAATGACTGAATTGTGTTTCACAACCGTGCTTCATAAAGTCAAAATAGAAATTTGATTCCTCTTTGATTTCGACTTTGACCTTATGAACAAAGGTTGTGTGGAAGCTTATAGAGAATGAATACAATTTGACGTTAAGAGTGACACATGATTATCCTATTTAGACTTACACGAATACGGAAAATATAAAAATCACACCGGAATCCTTCGGGAAAGATAATAATTAAACGTCGGTCTATGAAGTACTTAATACCAGTGTTGTAATGACTTAAGTCACTGTTTTCACATGGCTTGATTTATTTATTTTGCCCAAAATGGCTGGACTTGGACTTAAGTAATTTTGTCAAATAACTTTCTTTTTTTTTATAAAATATTTTTGTTATGAGATTGGGTTATTTCTCTCAATGTACCTAAAACAATTTTCATGCTGTATATGGCGGTTTGGTTATTTTTGGTCGAGTTATATCTCTCATAATGAAACACCAACAATTGTAATGCTTTTTGACAAAAATGACTTTGACTTGAGTTATTTTTCCTAATGACTTGACTAAGTTTAAGTATTTAAGTTAAACTCGACTCTTACTCGCGTTATTTCCCAAATACCCGTCGTACTCTCAAATTGAACTCGTGTGAGTTACCTGGTGTGTTGGAGAGCCTTACTCCGCCGATAACCACCGCTTTGCCGATCGAGTAGGTGAGTCCGCACACCAGAATCTCGAAGAAGTTCTTCTCAAACTCTTCTTGCTTGAATCCGCGGTAAATGAATTTGTGGTGGAAGCTAATTCAGAATGCAGAAAAGTTTAACTCAAAAATTAAAATTAAGGTTTATCTGAAATATTAGGCGTACTCGAAATTAAAGCTCAACCACAATTTTAGGTAAACTGAAAATTAAACAAATATAAAATTGTTCGTCTGACAAGGATTGTTATCATAGATGCCAACGTTTCGATTGCTCTGAAAAAGATTATCTGAATAGATCCTCCAAACGATGGCTCGTTTAACAAAAATCTTGGTCTCACTTACAATTGTATAGTTAATAAAATCCCTGGCAGCAACAGTATATTCATTGGAAATGAAAAGCAACTTAAAAATGTAGCTCGGGGCTTGTAAATCAACGTTAACAATATTTGAGGTTTAATTTTGACTGCAATTCAAGTTAAGCACACCCAAATCCAGTTATTATGTAACAACAATCTTGGGTAACGACATTATAAAGGTCACCTGCAAATTGAAGTTATAAAAATAAACCTTGAAATTTAACCGCATTCAAATTTTAACCACAAATAAGCAAACACAATTTTGTGAATAATGGCGTTGCGGAAAAAACATCCAGGAAAAGTCTTACAAAGTGATGATAGTTAATTTGTCCTTTACAAAAACACAAAAATAAATAGTTCACAAAAATAGAAAGCTTTAAAATTAAGTAAACGTTAGCTTACGAACCAAGGGTTGTCTGAGTCTTTCGCAACTGAACTTCGCATCTTGGCTGCGTGGAAGCGGTCTGGGATCATGTAGCACTTTATGTAGGTGCGCCGTTTGTTCCTGAAACAACAACAATTAATTAAAACTGTATACTTATATCAAATATGGATACAGGGTTTCAACAGTACAACGGGGGCCTTCAAAAAGGCGAAATGTTACGGAAATATATGGTTTCGCCTTATGAATAGATTCCGTCGAATTATGAAAAATATTCATTGGAATATTGAACTGATGATGCCTATTCATAAGTCGAATAATTTATTTCGGTCGAAATTACTTTATGTTTTATACCTGTTTTTACAAACAGCCTAAACATCAACTGACACGAAAGGAACAATATTTGTTAACATTTTATTGTCTGCGGGAGATTTCTTACTTGCGAAAAGGTTTCAGTTTAAAATAACAAACTTGACCAAATTAGATTAGTAAATTATTTCCTCTGTTTTTTATCTAAATTAAGAAAGTCTTATATTACCATTTATATGAATAAAATTTAAAAATTTTTTGCATCACAAAATCCATTGTTTTTTGCATTAATATGTTCCGAAATACGGTTTTACAAGTTCTATGTAACAAACTAATACCATAATTTTTGTAAGCGGTTATTTACTTGATGACTGAGCTTGGCATGACCAGCCGTTCCACTTGATTGACCATGATGTGAATCTCGTTCTCGTCTTCCTCTTTAGCGCCGCTGGCGGACGTTTTTACTACTGGGATTTTGGCTCCAGTGAGCGACGTGTATTCCTTGCGTACCATGATGTCGGTTTTGTCAGCGCGAGAGAATCGACTGTGATAAAAAAGAAAAAGGGTAAAAATGCGAAAAGAGAACAAAAGTTGAGTAAGGGAATCAGAGTTTATTATCTAGGTACCTCGTCCGCCCTTCAATGTCGATAATATTCAAATTATTGATTTAACTACGGACCTTATGTCAAAGTTTTTTTGATATTTCGACAAAACATTGTTTGTCAACAAAGAGATATTTTTTTTATTTTTTTTACGTGATATTTTCTGTTTACTTAACTTTCAAAACTTCACTGTTTTTATTACGTGTAAGGTTCCAACCAAAGGAATTGTTTGACGATTTATGATTTTTCAATGATATTGTAAGCTATCTTCGGCCGTTAAAACACTTGTAGCATCTAGCCGTCTACTAGTTAATTTTTTACTTGTATGTTTAATGTCCATTGAAGAGATGGTAATCCATTTATTGACTTTAATTCATAACTTTAATATTTTTCATACTGGGTTAATATAAGTTTCGAGGATTGGCACTAGGAAGGTAAACTGGGTAAAAAGTGACAGATAAGATTAGAAATAATGAAATATTTGCCCATTACAAAATAAATGTCCTCGAAATGATTTTCCTTTTTACTACATGACACAGAGCAATTAATTTCTGTCTGACTGATGTTCATATAAGTTCGCATAGACACAAAAATTAGGGTTATTATATAAACTGTTGCTGTTAGGCATAAAATAAACAATTTTTCTCTGCTGACAATTTTGTTTGAATAATAATCAGAGTCTTTAGGATGACAGAATGGAACATGGGGCGTCATAACTTAGGGACTAAATATAATTGCCAAAAGAGCTGTTTTAATTGGAAATAATATTTAATCAATCATAAAATACAACTTACGTTCCCTTGGCAGGACAGGTGGTCCGTGGTTCAGGCCCATCAGCAGGAAAGTAGGTGAAAGTTACGCTTAAAACCGCCTAAAAAATAGTAAAAAAATGTCAAGTATATGAAGCAGCGCTAAACAATGTTAATTTTTCCGAGTCTACACTTTGGAGCTATTACGTGCTTTTCTTGTAAACCGTTTGTTACTTGTTTTATATGAGGTCACGACAAAAGGTTTTGTTCAGTGATAAGACTGCCACCAGATTGTCGTTAAATCAATAAACAACCCAAACATGAAAAAAGCCTTCAAAGATTTTTTGGGCCTAATAATTCCACAAATGGTTTTCGTAAGATCTGAAACGTCTCGTCGTTCAACATGAATTTTTTTCTCTTTTTTTGTAGCTTTAATGTTTTTGCGATTTTCTAGCTTTTTTCTTAGAAGGGTATAGATTTAAAAGTGATTTTGTTATGAATTTTCAAGCGAGCGTTAACATTTTCTAAAGCACATAATGTCCTCCTGTAACACCTGTAATGAACTCGTGTAATACATGCCTCAATTACCAGTCACTGGCTAAAAATAACTATAAAATAAATTTCGCTGCTATATTCTGTGGCGTGATTTTAACCGCCTGAAGTATCCAGTGACAGAAACATTTTAACACTAGACTACTTCTTTTTATTGCCATTTGTAAAAGTTGATGACGATTAATTAAAAACGTAATGTGTGATATGTGGGGAGTTTTATCACACATTTTAATTTCGTAAGGTTGATTTTAAACAACCCTTATATCGACGTACAGTCACTAAAAATCCTTATGTTTATCTTACTTTTACAAACAAATTGAATAATAGCGGTTACATGTTAGCATCATAAAAAAACTATACATTAACAAAACTTCAAAATTTAATTAACAACAATTAAAAATACTATTAACAACTATTCAAAACACTATTAACAATAATTTAAAATACTATTAATAAAAATTTAAAATACTGTTAATAATAATTCAAAATACTATTAACAATAATTTAAAATACTATTAACAACAAATCAAAATACTATTAACAACAATTCAAAATATTATTATTAACACCAATTTCAAATATTTGAAACTTTATTAACAACAAAATATTACCTTATCAAAAACGCCAGGAAAAAAATCATTGTTTTTTTCCGCTGAGCATACCTGATCGTTACCGTCTTCTTGAACAGGAGTCACTTCTGCAAAAATAAAATAACAAAAATAAACAACAGCCGCTGGGTGGCGATATGGATCCACGAATTAAGCTGCGATATAAGACTGTAGTGTCAGTATGTAAACCTACCAAGCATCAATATCTTAAGCAGCATAATCTAGAATACCATAGTATTAGGACCAACGCACAATAAAGCCAAATATGTAGTAATATCCATGACAGAATAAGAACTTAATCGTATGAACAAGACCAAAACCTGTCGGAAGACGTCTTAAATTCACCTGAATAAGGCCTAAATGGCCGAAATAACATCTGAAACTGTGGGAAAGGGTGTGGAACGATCATCGGCCGAAAGTTTTTCGCCAACAATTTTGTCCATATTGAAAATTTGTTTGAAAACTTAGTGCAGGACGGGTCTCTAAGCGAGCGGCTTTAGTTCGCAAGTTCTTTTGAAACTAAAACAGCTGAGTGCATCTGCATTTTCCTACCTTCATTCATATTGGTAGCGAGCGAATTGTGGCTGGCTGCTGGTGACACCTTCGTTTCTTCCTCCTAAAAATCACTATTTGGTTAGACGTGGTAAGAATATCAAACCCACACAGAATACGCACGGATCTGTAATGCAGCCTAATAATAAATTTCCTACAGTAAGTATTTGACTAGTTAATGCATTTCAAAACCTAAAAGGTCGAGTAGATCGACATCATCTTGAAGAGGTTCGTATCGAAACGTCTTAATTAAGATGATGTCGATCTACTTTTAAGGCTTTGAAATTCATCAACTAACCAAATACTTTGTCCCATAATGGCTAAGAGTGCAATAAGACGTAGTAAGAATAACTCTTTGTTCATTTTCAACATCGAGCTATTCGAGACATTTACAAAACGCTACCACAGCATTTTGTTATTTTTGCCGTTTCCAAGTTGGTTTCAGCACTTAGTGGTTTAGTTAAGACGTAATAAGAATATCAAAGCCCATACAGAAGTATAGGTATCATCTTGAACGTTTCGAATAACTCTTTATTCATTTTCAACATCAAGTCCGTAAAAAAGATACGTCCTCGCGTTTTTTGGCAGGCTTGCGGATGATACTCTCCAGCCTGCGTTGCGTAGAAACGTTCAAAAGCTCCCCACTTCTGTATGGGCTTTGATATTCTTATTACGTCTTACTACAACCTCCAACCATTATGCTCCAAGGTTTAGTTAAGTTTTTGAAATATACTATGCCTGGTAGCAACAGCATGTTTATGGTTTAGTTCAGGTTCATAAAAATCCAGTTTATATAAAAACTTCATGGAAAATTAAAAATGGTTTTTTTTGGTTTGTTTTTGAATAGGACTTTCATGAATCCATAGTTGTTGTTCAACACTTTGTGATAAATTTCGGTTTAGCTGGGGTCCGGACCGTCCGGCGTTTTTCGGCCGAATCTCAGCTCAATTGGGCTCTTCCCTTCTCTAATAGGAAGCCGACAATGTTTCGACAGGCCCGAAAACCAATCGGCGGCTATCTGTGGAAGTTGTTAATCCAGCAAAACAATCGAGGTTGTTGTGAATAAGTACGCCAAAGTGCGATGTTGATACTAATACACACTTGTACATATAGGCGCTTATTTATAGACGACCATCGCTTTCAATGCTTTGGTTTGTTCGATGAAATGAGATAGAATTACATTCGAAATACTGTGTTTCGCTTCCATAGTGTGGTTTATGATTTGTTTGAATGTATTTCCACCATAATTCGACTTAATATACAAGTTCCAAGTCCTTTGTCAAATGAACCACGTATACAAGCGTTTACTTAACGCTGTTTATAAATTTTTCCTTTTGAAAATCAGTAAAATGCTGACAAAAGTACATTGCAAAATTTTAGGATACTGATACAATTGTTTTTTCTTGAATATCTTCCGAGAAAGTCATGATTTGGTAAGTTTGACGAACATTCGAAATACTGTTTTTTGGTTATTAGTCTGGTATAGTTTGTTTTAATGTATATCCACTACCATTTACTTCCAAATCTATTGACATTACCACGTACAAGATTTTAGCGCTGTTAATAAATATATCCAGGTAGTAAAGTAGTGACGCGAATAATAGTTTTGAAAATTTTGTGATACTCGTACAATTTTGTTGTCTGTTTCTTAATTAGCACGAATTCGTTTATTGAGAAAACATTTACAAAGCCCTTCGTAAAGATTTTAAGTGATTTAGTTTTATTTAAATGTCTCATTCCTAAACGTATAACTATACGGTGATATAGAAGATCCTATGTATATAAATGCATTCCAGATATCCTGTATATTATAAATCCGCCAAATTTAAAACACTAGTAAATTTGATTCTACCATATTGGTTATGTCGCGACCCATTGGTGGGTTGCAAAACTATTTCAGGTGGATCAAGCTTTTCTAAATGTTACAGTTTTTTATTAGATCGGGGAATTATTGCATTATCATTACGTAATATTTATGCAACAATGTAACCAAGATGTAACAATTAGATTGGGTTGCATTAATTATTTCAGTATGACGCCAGTAGTAAAGATGCGGGTTTTATGTAACTTTATTCGTTTGGTCGCACAATAAAACTTGCATTAAGAGTGGGTCGCGAACTGAAAAAGTTTTGGAAGCATTGTGTTAAACAATACAACTTACTAATATGAATAGATCTTATAACTAAAAAGCATATTTTTCTGTAAACAAGCTCTCACTTTTTTCTCTTCCTCTTCTTGTTGCTCTTGCTCTTTCTCTTCTTGCTCTTCATCCTTTGCTTCGTTGGAGGAGACGCTTGTGATGCTGATCTGGCGCTTGGGACTTGCTCCGGAGGTCTTCTGGTCGATCTCATCCAGGATGTCGCTGAGGACAGCCTGGAAGACCTCCTTTTGCTCCTGTTGCGTGGCAACCGGGGAGGGATGCGGACTTGGAGGAAGATCTAAGGAGGAAATTTAATGAAAAAATTAAATGTAATGTCGTTACAATTCTAATTACTTCAATCAACTAGAAAAATTAAAAAATTAAATATAAAAACGTAATAATTCAACATATTCATTTTCAACATTTTTTAACATGAATAAAGAGTTATTCGAAACGTTCAAATTGCTGCCTACCTCTGTATAGGCTTTAAAACAGAAAATAGATAGAAAAACAAGCTTATTAATAAGGAGGAAATTTGAGGAAACAATTAAATTTAAGATGGTACTATTAGGCTCATGATCGGGCGAGTTTTACCAAAGTGTTGTGCTTTGTTGCTAAGTTAATGACTTGACTTGAGGATGACTTGCTCTAGTAATGACTTGACTGTGACTTGACTTGGGCAACTGATGACTTGGACGTGTTATGAGAAAGGATTTTTAATGAATGACACATGTGCCAGTGTTTCGTTTGTCTAAATGAGTAAAGAAAAATAAGTGCCCCCCTAATTTTTGTAATATTAACTCACATCGTGAGACGAACGTGCGGCAAGTGGACGACAAGTGCTGGTAGGCGACCACCGCAGGTTCACCCGGGGGTTTAGGATTGCGCCAGACCCCATTGCTGTCTTGCGATACAGCCAAACACGACAAGCCAGCGTTTTCTAAAAATAGCTTCTTTTAGCGCACGTTTTAATCGAAGGGGCATTCAAAAACAGCGCCTATGGGACACAGGACAGTGCTGTAAACAAGTTATTTTGAAATGACCCAAGTCCCAGTCAAGTCATTTGGAAAATAACTTAAGTCCAAGTCAAATCATGTGGAAAATAACTTAAGTCCAAGTCAAGTCATTTGAAAAATAACTAAAGTCCAAGTCAGATGTTTTGAATAAATAACAAGACAAGTCCCAGTCAACTCATATTTAGGGCAAGTCAAATCCAAGTCAAGCCCTTGTCAAAAAAATGCAAACTTAAACCATTAAAATTGGTAAACTCGTCCTAATATGAGCAATAACTCTACTAAATAATAATAAAAACGCAACATATAGCAACAAATGATTTTATTTGCAAAAATTAGGATAAATGCCCTATTCTACAAAATAATGCTTAATGAAAACACGATTTTCAACCAAGTCATTTGTACAACATACTCCATCCATGCCATGTCATTTAAAAACAATGACTTTGCATTTACGTTAATTCATTGGCTTAAGTCATTACAACCCTGGGACAAAAACTGGGGTCCGTAGACCCATAGAGGCCAAACCTGGGCGTGCAGAGGATTTTTAGACACCCTGGATTTCTTAAGAGGCGTCAAAACACTATTAGTGTGTAACATTAATTTCTGTAGCACAGTTCTAGATTAGCAAAAGTGTTCAAAAATGTGAAATTTATCATGTATCACAAGGTCACAGAACCCCAAGACTATTTTATTAATTAATTTCACGTAAATTCATTTTTGTGATTTGATGTCAAGTTTTGCGCATTGCTATGGAATCTTTTTACCCTTAGGGCACTCCAAGAAAGTTGCAATACGCCAAATGGCTTGTTTCAGTAAAAATGTGTTAAACAACGCAAAAGCTGTTATCTTACAGCTCTCAAGTAAATATGTAATTAATGTTATTTTTTGCACTGGCTGGGAAAAACGCTCTAGAATTTTGAAAGTTCGGCTCCCATGTTACGTAGAATAATCTAGGTGGTACGTGGACAAAAATTATTTTTCCATATAGACCTAGTTAATAAATAAAAAATAAACCGAATTTTCTATAGGACGAAATTTTGATCGAAGAAAACGTTTTGGCTCCTTAAATGTAGTTAGACTTCATTCCAGTTTCAAATTTTTCGGACCAAAAACAGCGCGATTATTCAGTCTTCTTGTTTTTGGGGACGGAAATTTGTGACATCATCTCCCCCTCCGACGCTGTTTGAAGAAACCAAAAAGCCTTTTTTCAAGGGGCCGCGTTTAAAAAATTATAATCCGCTGACTTAGATTAGTAACCGCAGTTGGTTTGTCTGTTGTTGTAAAATCATGTTGCCAATAAGGTGCGATAATCCTTAACAGGCTTGCCTAACGTAACTATCTATAAGTTCTTAAAATATTCACGGGGCCATGTAATTCTGCTGTTGGCTCCGGAAAACACTAATCCCGTAAAAAAGTTCATGGAACGCAGGGTTAGAAGTTAGTAGTACACCGCAGTTCGTTTATCTTTTGTAAAAACATGTCGGCAATAAAGTGCGATGATTCTTAACAGGCTTGCCTAACGCTACTGCTTATAAGTTCTTAAAGTATTCGAGGGGCAATGTAATTAGGCTGTTTGCTCCGGAAAACACTAACCCTGTATGCACTCGTATGCATGTGCGCGTGTGTACGTGACAAAAAGGTCCAAGAAATACTGGAAACAACTAACTCTAAAGTTAAGTTGCTCTGTGAAGGCAGTTCACAAAGAAAACTAAACAAGAATATTTTAAGCAAGAAAAGTGGCTCTTTGCAGTCAACCAAGTAAAAAATGTGACTCTTGGTCTATTACTGGTTGGCACCCATGCTCTAAAGCAGGGAAAAAAATAAAATCAGTCAACAGATTTAGAAACTTTGACATTTATTTAACAAGTCCCGCAGTGTGAATAAACAATCGTTATACGTAGCTTAAACAATATTTGTTAGGGTGCAACGTTTCAAATAAATCTATCTTGGCAAATGTACTTGAATAAGAAATCCTGGTAGAATAAAAACGCATTTTTCATTGCATATTTCCGAACGAGACTTATTTTATTGCATGACGTTTTTACCATAACGTGATCCATCCCTACTCAGATCCTTTTCCTTTTTGTAAAATCAGTCAACAGATTTAGAAAACTAACTCCTGCAGTATGAATAAAAAATCGCTATACGTAGCTTAAACAATATTTGTTCAGGTGCGACGTTCCAAATAAATCTATCTTGGCGAAGGAACTTGTGTAAGAAAGAAACAGGGTGATATTAATTCATGTCCATATGTGCAACGTGTGGTTCTTTGCGGTCAACCAAGTAAGAAATATTGGCTTGTTTTCTGAATGGTTGGCAACCCCTGCTCTAAAGGGTTTCATTGCGTAGCTTTCGGGTTGTTTCCTCGCTTGAAGCGCGTTTCACACAGGAAGGGCGAGGCGTTCAATCGTTTATTGACATCCTGTTAATCGTTTCGTCAGTTTGATGCCACATAAAACCGGTTACGTCATTTGTGCTGGGGAACAAGGCATAACATTGGTGTGTATGGATTAAACTACTGCCTACACCCGCCAAGCCATTTATTCAGCCCGCGGCCAAATTTTCACAAAACTTTTGAAAGCAAAAACAAGCCCATATGTGTTTTATTGATCAATATACTTTCGAATAATTAAATCACACTTGTAAATTATCACCTTTAACCTTCTCTTAGCTTGTCTAAACAAAATATTTACAGTTTTATTTTAAGAGAAATCATTCTTTATTTCCCGTGTTTGTACATAGCTTTTTGACCCAGGACTTCCAGAACATTCCTGTTTCACCTGCGGCACCACATCAAAAATACTTGACCATCCCTGTTTTACTTTATAAGTTTTTCAGTGGGTCTCTGTTCGTTTAGCTTAAAAATTAGCACCAATACAATTCTATTACTATCGGCTGAGTATTAATCTTTCATGTAAGTCGCGATTAAAGAAACATTACTGAACCTGGCCTATTTATTTAACCCACCCATTCCCAGTATTTTGGTATCTTCTATAATCCTTTATTTACCAAAGACGTATAATTATCATATTATATACACAAATGTTGTGTTTTCCCCGTATTAAAAATCACAATTCACTTCAAATAAAAAAAAACTGGCTCGGCAGTTAACCTAAAATACTATTTTCAAAGAAGAACACATTATTCGTTGGAAGCTAAACCATGACTTAAATTCTAATTTTAGTTTTTGTATAGACTATAAAGCAGTGGTCTTCAATCGTTTAAAAAGCGTCCACAATTTGAATAGATTGAAATAAGAATTTACATTGCGACCCAATTTTGTGTCAGACACGAATCAAAATATTTCAATTAGGTCTAATGCTGGAACTAAGTAACACGAGCGAATATGCGTGAACTATAACACAATTACAGAGAACTGTGGCTATAAACATGTCCACAAAAATTATCGCTTTTACGAAGTTTTAGTTAACATATAAATTGTAATTTAACAAACGAACGAACACAAAAATTTTTGCAAACGCGGCTTCACTTTACATAAGCATAACCGCATGTCATGCCTTCATGTTTTTAATATCATGCTAATTGCGCTGAATCGAGCTTCACAAAACCATTGCGTTGAAAACGGAATAAGTATTTCCATTCCACTAGTTGGTATCGGGTGTCGGTTTTGACTCAATATAATCGGACATCCGACAATCGCGTCATCGCGCAAAACAAAGACCCACAGTGACGTTACATTCACCTGTTTCCTCGGTCACTGGTGGGCGCTCAAGGGCGGCGAACACCATGTCCCAGCCCGACTGGTATTTTTCCGACTGGCTCCATGACGACATAATGACGTCATCCGATTTAAGGGGCTTGTTGGGCGCCGGTCCGCCGTTCCTGGATTTCAAAGGTGCCTTTGTTATTTTATTAAGTTAAAATATTCAACAACTTGACTTGTTTCAAGATGTGTAGAAAGTAGTAACACCCATAAACGAAGTGAATTGTATATCTAAACCGACTTGGTGGTTATTAGAGGGGGGTACATTCTTTATTGGGGGCGTAAATGAAGGATTTCCACCTAAAAACCGTTTTTGTTTCGGATCAAGGCAGTTAAGGTTAGCAACCGTATTCCTAACTCAAAGGCATCGGTGTATTTTGGGGCGGGTTTTCCTTTTTCTACAACGCATTTTAGGCTTTGAAGCGATAAGAGCCTCAAAGTGAAGGCTACTTTTTATAGCCAGCGCTCAACTTTTGTTGAAATCTTTTGGATTTCTTTCTAATCGACCAGGTTTCAAACCAGGCAACTTTAATAAGTTACTATTACCAACCGCTCCCTATGGAATAACTAAATCTTATATCGCAGTTTAATTCGTTTATTATTATTAGTGTTAATGAAAGGAAAGCACGTTACCTATGTTTAGTTCGAAAATGTTAAAGTTTAAAACCGAGCAGTTGCATTATTTGCAACTATGGCGAAATATTTGTGCATCTAAATTAATTTTTTGAAAGCATGTTATTCTTAACACCTGAATGTGTCAAAATATGTGTACAGTATTTTTTTGCGGCACAGTAGTTGTGCTGTGATTGTAAAATTTACAATTATCAGTTGTCTGGCGTTTTTCTAAAATCATCAGGCGCTATTTACGACACCACAAACTCAGCCGATTGTTTGTAATGAATGGGCTTCAGTCAGACAACCGCATCTGAAATATGACGTCACAACAATGCTATTAAAAATAAAAACTTTTCGGTACAACCGGCGTCAATTATGACGTACATAAACGCGTGGGTCTATTATTATCTTCTGATTTGTAAAACCGTTGTTAATTTAACAAAGATGAACACATTTTACTGTTTTAAGATGTTTTTTGATTTTTAGTGGTTTTTAAACTTGTGGGGAATTTAGTGTTTTTAGCGTGGAAATTTTTCGGTATGATTTATATTTTCATCTTTTTCAGCTTATAGAAAAAGTGTTATACCGGTATTTCAATTAATACAATAAAAACAGACATTTTGACGCAACATATTTCGTCATATTTGTGTTGTGTTTGATTGCAATCATTAGTTAAAGTTTTTTTTTTGTGGGGGGGCGGGGGGCAGGTTCTTTAAAGTTAAAAAGGCATTTTGCTTTGGCTGTCATGAGTTGTTTTAAATGGAGGGAATAGCGCTTACGAATATCTCAAGGGCACATATAATTTAGTTGAAAGTTAAAATCGCCATGTAGACCTAGATTAGACCTAAATTCGTGGCACTTTTCGTTGCACAACCATATAACAATTGCCACAGGAAAAGTAAGTATATAAGTATTTAAGCAAGCATTTATCACATTAGCACATATTGAACTATACCACAGAAAACTGTTAAAATATTCCCAAAAGAATCCAAAGTATTACGGTACGTTGGTGCTTTAAAATGGGATCAATTTTGTCACGAATGTCTCAATTTAAGTAGCAAAACAAAACCTGTGGCATTAATACTGGATATAAATATTCTAAATTATTTTAAGAAAAGTATTAAGTACAAGCCCTTCAAGGAAAGAGTTTTTTAAACTTACATGCTGACCCCTATTCCCTGCTCCTGTGCCCTTCTCAAAACCTCCCTGATGTGCATGACCTCTGAAGGGGTCAGGTGACTGAGGTCAAGCGACGACATTGTGACGTAACAATAAAGAGAACTAATACAGCTGTTACAATTGAAAAAGGGAAGTTAACATCTAAAAAGTAAGAAACACAACGATTTAGTTAGGAAAATGACAGTTTGTAAAAGATTTTAGTTAATACAGATTCCGTTTAGGCCTGAGTTGCCAAACTGAATGTCAGAACTATCAGAATAATTTACGCTATAAAATTTTCTTCTCTTACACTTGCATTGTCGCATATACATTAAGATTAGACAGTAAACTAGGACAAAAGATATAAACAGCAGAAAATCAAAAAAGCATAAATAAACTTTCAATTTGTTTACGTTTACTATTGCAGTATTTTGTTAAATTTTTGGTACCAATTTTACTAAATTACAAAAATGAAATTAGAACTTTGCTAACCCAGCCATAAAAGGGTTACGCTAACTAAAACCAACATTTGCAAAGTCAAAAAATTTCTTAAGGGAAACACTGCTTTCAAAAATCGTAAAAGTTACTGATTTATCTCATTATAAGACTTTGAACTTCAATATATAAATGTTAGCTCGGATCACTACAGTTTTATACCCTTTCGTGAGACTTTCTGGCAATGTTTTTCAAAGTTAAACTAACAGCCGTTTTTGCTTCCTTTAAGCGATGTAACCTGAACAGTAACACGCACCTACTAAAATGTAAAGGAAGCGGCATGACCTAAAAGCATATTTGACGAACCTATAGATAGCCTCAACCAGTAAATGTGACAGCTACCCAAGCCTGTGCTGCTTTTCGTGTGCTGGTTTCACACGCTAGTATTTCTAAGAGGGTAAAACAGTAGCTCCCAAACTTTTTAGCCTCCAGCACCCTTAAAAACAGGGTAACTATTATAAGCATGTTGAGAGAGGTTACTATGTATCTTACTAAACCAGTGTTGATTCATAATTACTTAAGTCTTCCGGAAAACAATACAAAAAGCAATTTTTTTACGTCAAAAAGCAATTCTTTTTACGAAGTCATTTTGCACTTCCAAAAATATTTGAAAACCTATCAAACGAGAAAAATATAGTTTCCATTAATTCAAACTGTCTTTTGGCACCTTCAAGCAATAAAATAACATCCAAGTGTGCCGTGGCACCCCAGTTAGGAACCACTGAATTAAAGATAACTCAGATAACTCAGTAAGACCAGGACTTTAAAACATCTGCTCCGAAAGTGCTACCAACGTAGCAATACCTTAAAATCAGCTTAACAAAAAACGAGCAAAATCAGGTCCTTGGCTAGAACTCAAACAAGAAGCGACTGAATTTTTTAAAACCTATTTTTATTAGTGCACTACTGCACACGCTAAGTGTAAACAAGTTTTTTCAGGTAACACACTGACAATTCACTTCCTATAGGCCGTATTGGTAGGCAATGACTAAAACGGGACATTGAATCTAGGTCGATAAACAAGACATTTCATTTGGAAAACAACAAAATCTTGTCCGTGATTACTCGCATTTCCGTTTTAGAGCAGTTCTGCTAGATTTGGGACGTGCAAAACACTTCAATGGCGTTCGAAATTCGAATGTAAAATACTGACGCTGGCTTTTTTGAACACATTCAGTGGCAATCTCTTATGAGTTCTGCACAATTTATGCGTAGCATAAATAAATTGCAAATGAGGCCAGTATTACAAGTTAAAGACAAATTTTATCTTAAGTCTTTTTACGGGGATGGTCAAGAACCCTACAACTTTTTTACAGCAACTATAACTAGTTGTTAAAATTGAAATTGCAAGGAAGAAATAAATAGCAGAATAAATATAATAACTTGGCCAACTCGAACCCAAACGTTAACTCGCACCCCAACTAAAATAATGTAAGCAATATAAACCCCCGGACGAAAATGCGGTACGATTGTAGACCAGCGCCGTTTTTACATTTAACACAGCTTTCAGCTTTGCATTATATTTTTTTTAATTTATCACAAAGAGCTAAATGCGCACTATGACGCAACAATGTGAGTAAACTGGAAAGGCAATGTGAACAATAAAACTATTCTAGTTTTTTGGTTGTGACGTAACACGGAGACAAAAATGCAAATGATCCCGTGAGAAAGAACAACATACGATATTGCGGTTAAATGGGCGAATTTTTAAATGTTGCTACAGGAAAAAACAGAGCACTTTAATAAAATCAAGTGACTTTGTTTTAAAACTGGCGCCAAACAGGGTTGGAATTTTGCACCCACCCGCTCGCCAATGCTAAACCTTAGGCCTAAAGCAAAAATTAGCTGCTGAAATCAGATCTACTGGACTCACTTTGCGACAAATGATGTTAAACGCCAATTACTGAAACTATTTTATTGCATAAACCGCTATAACGATCCACGCTTGCGCAACTACATAATTAAACAAGCACATGATAAAAACGTGCTACGCATTCAATAGTCTGGTAAGCAATCGGGACAGGCCATACCATGGCTATATACACGCAACGATACAGAAAAGCAGGTTGAATTATTATCAAAACAATTTTTTATGACGAAAATTCGTAGATATGTGTTTTTTGGCAAGTATTATTTCGTCCGGGCGAGTGCTGATTGGTAGACACTCGCCAGTAATCTTAATTCCAAATCAACCTTGCCAACAAATTTTATGTGTGTTTTAACCTGGCAGTTTTTCATTAGAAAATACGCCAACACAGTTCATCCGGTTAACCAGGTAATTTGCTATTACCGTACTTAGTTCACTATAAAGCAGGGGTACTTAAACATTTTTTACCGCGGACCCCTAAAATTTTCTTTTATCTCGCGTGGACCACTGTAGGGAAAAAAATTGAAAAATGATGTCATAAATTGACGTCACAATACAAATAGACTTCATAAGTTTGCTGATTTTGCTCCACAAACGTGAAAGTGAAATGGAGTCTAAATACATTCAGTGCAAACCCGTTTTATTTTTGATTAAATTATTTTCTTTAAAAATCTGATTACTTCTGTAATATACACTAATATTTCAATTATACCTTCATGGACCCCCTAAAACTAGTTTACGGACCCCCAAGGGGTCCATGGACCCCAGTTTAAGAACTCCTGCTATAAAGGTACTTAGTTAACCTGTTAATCCAATAGAAATAGTTAATTTGATTTCCCCTCCTAATAATCCCACACCAACGCAGTTTGTATCTCACCCATGAAAATCGCAAAAGTATCTTTTTACACAAGTAATTTTACCAACTTAAACTCACAAACGTAGAACTAAATTAACCCAGTAATTATTACCTAAAAAAGACACAATTTTCCTGAATAAATTATCTGTTATTTTTTAAGAACTACAAACAATTGGACTTTTCTATTAAACCATGCGATTTTTTTTTCGGTAAAATTCAAATTACGCAGTTCATCTGCAGCTACATGCGATAAATGCAACTGTTGACACATTTCATGTTTTTTATCAAAAGCGCAACCGCGTTAATATGACGCGACAAAATCTCAATTCCAAAAAAGGAGTTTGGCGATGTGCAAAAATCATGAGTAAGTTTAACACACACACACGATCAAAATTCCCCGCAATAAAACACAATAGAAAAAGCACAAACAACCAAACAGTGTACATTTATCAAGCAGGGGTAAATGCGGGCGTATACACGCTTGACCGCAATTTAACTCATATTGGGAAGTTTATTGGTGGTTTGAGCTCATGATTAATGCGTAAATAAACGATCTCCTCTCAACAAAACAAAGTATGACAAATTACTTTCAATCAAAGTGCTATAAGGTCAGTGCTAGACAAGCATCGAAAAATATGTGCTTTAAACGGTTTCGACACTGAACCATTAACTATCGTATCTGCCTAAATAAAACAAAAGACAGAGAACAGTATATCACCACTTTTTTGGCGGCGACCAAATACTAAGGCTGTTGAATAACTTTCCTAAATTTTGCTTACACGACAAATATCTGATAACTGCATAGCAAACATAGCAATTACAGCACATTTTCAAGCTCCGTGCGAATTTTTACGTGATTTCAGTGCAAGCATTCAGCTGTGGAGTCAATAACCCTCATACATATATCGAGCAAAATGCTAATATTTTTATGTTCCCATTACGTCACATTTCCTTTTAAGGTAAAAGTTTTACCAACTTAAACCGAATATACTCCCTCTATAAGAATAGCTTCATAATTCCACACTAGTTCGTTTTATGACAGCACGACTCGCAACATTACTTGCGATATGACGTCACGTTATGACGTAACTAGAACTTACTATTCAGTAGTAAAAGTATTTCGAAAAGGTCCGGCCGGCTTTCTGGTAAAAACATTGCTAAAGGTACGCCCTACCGATAAAAAAATGTTCTTTTTCAAATCAGATAATGTTCTTTTTTACTAGGACAACTCGCCATCTCCCTAAAACAGTGATTCCCAAACTGTGTGCCGCGGCACACTGGTGTGCCTGGAGAGATTGTCAAGTGTGCCGCGAAACTTTTTGTAATTTTGTAAAAGTATTTGTATTACCAATAGGCATTCACGCAAGAATTTTACACTTAAACACACACTATCCATTACCAGGTATTAGTATTGAGAAATTTACGTATAGTTTGTCGTGTGTTGGGCGAATGTAAAATTACTCTATTGTTGTTCTGTTAAAAGTGTGCCGCGAAATAGCTAAGATTTGTTTAGTGTGCCGCGAGCCAAAAAAGTTTGGGAACTACTGCCCTAAAAGTATTCAAGCTAATATTAAAGTTGCATATTTGTGCAAATTATTAAACAAAAACCTCAGGTTTCCTAATATCGCTTGTCTTAAGAGGTCGTTATGACGTAACCTTCGTGACGTCATCTATGAAAGTTGCAATGCGTTTCGCAGTGTTGAAATGACTTAAGTCAATGATGCACTTAAGTCACTGTTTTTAAATGACTTGACTTGACTTAAGTCATTTGGGCAAAATGACTTGACTTGACTTGACTTAAGTCTTTTGAACAAATGACTTGGGTTTGAAATAAAACGAGTATTTTTTTATAAAATTGAGCTATTTGCCCAAATTTTTGCACAAAAAACAAATTGCTTGCTATATGTTCCGTTTTCCTTATTTTTTAGTTCAGTTATTGTTCATATTTATGCGAGTTTAAAAATTATAATGTTTAACGTTTTATTTTTACGACAAGGACGTGACTTGAAGTTGACTTGCTCTAATTATGACTTGACTGGGACTTGACTTGCGCAACTGATGACTTGGACTGGGACTTGACTTGTTATTTATTCAAAAAGACTTGACTTGGACTTAAGTTATTTAACAAATAACTTGGCTCATTTTGAAATGACTTGTTTACAACACTGGCGTTTCAGCAAGAAAAAATTATTCTACTTTTAACATTGAGCTTCCTTTAAAAAAATGCTCCCTAGCCAAAATCCTAATCCGCCCAAGCTTAACGGTGTCTATATGAAGATAGCTTTACTGCTTTCTACAGGAAGTTATGCACCGACTATTAGGCAGCACACTGCAGCTGGCGTAAACAGGCTAATTAATTAAAACTAAAATCGATTTTTTAATAGAATCAGCGGTTGGCAGCAGAATAACGTTTTTTCCGGAACGCATTAAAATTTCTAAAGATGACGTCATAAAGTTACACCATAACAGGACTTTTAAAAACTAACCTTCGAAAACCTAGTCTATCGTTGTACGTGAAAACTTGTTTTACCGGAATACCGTTTACTATTCCAGCTTAATTTTACTACTGAATAGAATAGAATAGACTTAACTTCTACGAATCCAGTCAACTTCTGCTGAAACGTTTTCCGGATGCTTTTGTGTATTGTATGCTTTAATCACCCCTACTTTGCTGAAATAAAGCAACAATTAGCTCAACATTTGTAACATTTTTAAAATAAAATGGAATTTTTGAAATGTGTAACCGAAAAGGGTTTCCTACTTGCACGGAAAACTGCAACATTGACACATTTTACACCTATAGTCTTAAATTAAGCATTAAAAAATAATTGAATTTCATTTTGACAATTTTTTCCTGGAAATTTTGCTGTGCCAATATGGGCGATCGATTGCATAACAAAAAATAGCCGGCTGCTTTCTCCTTATGATAAATTGCTAAAAATAAACAATAAAGTTTGAAATTGATTCCATATCTTGCCTATTTAAATTAGGTAAGCAAGTTACACATGAACACTTTCTTAAATTTTGCAAGCAAGACAAAATATCTGATACTGACTATAGTAAATACAGCAATTACAGCAAAACAAAGCCCAATTCTAAACCATTGTTACAGAAATTGTAGCCTGTTTAAAAATTTTAGCAAAACAATTTGACCTGTAAATAAATAAACTGACCAAAAGAATGTCTTTTTCAGCAAACGTTTACTGCCCAATTGCGCGTGCAACTTTAATTTTGCTTGAGCGGAAATAAAGCATCAAATTACCAGGAAGAAAACGTTTTGTCTCTGCCAAAACTTAACGTAACACGATTTGCTGTGCAGTTACACGCACGCAGTTTGTCTGTTTCTTGTTTTTGCAGGCAGAACGAGTAATTACTTGGTGAGGCTCAACTAGAAGCATGTTACGAGGGTGCTAGGTATATATATGTTCAAATCGTGCCCAATTTTACATGCTAAAACGTTAACCACAGTCACTCAATTAAGCCTTAAACGCTTAACACCGTCCCTCATAGGGGTGAACGAAAATAATGCTATTAGTTTGTTGATAAGTTTCGAATCTAAGTCTGTTTTCTTTGTGGTTTTTTCCATCTATTTGTAGAGTGGTTTGATTTGCAAAACATGGCGAAATGCACAAATTCATGCGGCATCTACTTTCAAACCAAAACTCTCAAATTCATCATTATACAACCCCGGGGGTGAAAATGCAAAAATTTTCATACATAAACGTTTAAATTTCTTACTCACCGGAACGCATGGCAATGTTTACGGATGACGTCACAAAGTTGCTTCACCACAAAACGTGATAAAATTTTAGCACAGTAACCTTATGAAACCTAACCTTATCGTTCAAATATGCAACTGAAATGTTGTATTTTATTCTTTTAAAGTGAACTCAAGGAAATTGCGACAAAATTCGAGTCTAAAACGAACACTTGTTTTACCAGAAAGTCGTTAATTCGGGTTAGTTCTGGCTAACTTTCACAACTGCAAACAACCCGCTACATCATAGCCTACACAGCACTTTAAAACAAGACGAATATCTCTTGCGTAAAGCTCTATTTTTAAGTGTTGCAATGACTTAAGTCAATGACTTGACCTCAGTTCACTCAACTAGGTCTTTTGAACGTAATGACTTGACTTTACTTCAGTCTTTTGGACAAATGACTTGGATTGATTCTTTAAGTGTTTTCATTAAGAATTTTTTATCATAAAATTGTGTCATTCATCTTAAGTTTCGCACAAAAAAACAATTGCTTGCTATATGCAACGTTTAATTTTTATGATAAGGTTTTGACTTAAATTGAGTTGCCGTTATTATTACTTGAATACTTTTAAAAATGACTTGACTTTTGACTTTTTCACAAATGACTTGGCTGAGACTTGAGTCATTTCAAAATGCCTTGTTTAAAACACTACCTTTTTCGTCCCCACGTCACCGTCATTTAACACGAGCGAAAACAACCTCTTCAAAAAGCCTTAATTATCGGTTCGACCCGCATGTTGCCCTAATGCAGTTTCAGGCTACAGACCAAACCCTTGTCGCTCTTCCCGTCTTTCGACGAAGCCTAAACATAGCAACGCCCCTCTTGCCTGCATGCTGGGAAAGTCGTTTCAATAGTTAATGGATCATCGGCTAACGCTGTAGAACTTATCACTTAACACCTTATGTTTTTATAAGCATTTTCTGCAGGCTGTGCGAAATGTTGAATGGGAAAAAGACAGGTCGTTAACAAGTCATTTTGAAAAGACTCAAGTCCCACTCAAGTCATTTGTGAAATAAATAAGTCCAAGTCAAGCCTTTACAAAACAACAAGTCAAGTCCCAGTCATGTATTGTATAATGACGGATTGATATGTAAAAAACGATATGCTGTCAAAATGAGTAAATTCTCCGATTACAACAATAATTCAAATAAAAAGTAAAAAAAACAACTTAAGTAGCAATATAATCGTTTAACGTGTAAAAATTGAGGTAAAGAGCTCAATGTATAACAAATGTTAAATGAAAACACTTAATTTCAACTCAATGAATTTTACTCAAAGACTTCCACAAAGAATCAAGTCAATAATTTTACCAAAAGCACTTCAAATTAAGTCAAGTTATTTACTTTAATCATTGCAACAATGAAAAAAGATAACCGTTTCTGATACGTGTGAGGTCAAAACCTAAAGTTTTACCACATTGTACTCAATAACAATCTATCAGCGCCACACTTTCAAACTGAAAAAAGCACACTTTTTAAACCCAAGAACAACGACTGTTGAATTAGCAGAATAGATCGAAAAGATGTGCCTTTTTGGTCCATATTAACCCGATACTGAGGCCTAATTTCGTCACAAGCTGTTCAAAATACCTTATATTACTAGTTTAATCAACCAACATATGGAATATGGGGTGCCCTAAAATAAGCTTTTTTCGTTTTCCGAACTCCGTTACTGCATAAACATGAATTTGAACGACAAAGCGAACCACATTTTCAACGCCTATCTACTCTTAGGCGAAAAATCGAACTCTGCAACGCCTTTCTGTTAAACGCTATGCGTGACGTTCCTTAGAGCATCCGCTGAATTTTTTCGTAAATTTCCAGTTGTGCTTACCTATATGCACTTGCGCCTAATTTTCAAAGTTGGCTTGCTCGCAAATACATTGTTATTCCAATACTATTCTTTTCGGGATGTCCGGTACTCTTGAAATTCCATTCTGATACAGATACCCGATATTTTGGACAAAAACTTTTCGCGATCCGATAGCGAATGACGTCATTACTAAGTTCAAATTAGCAAAATGGATGATATTCAATTTTCAGGGGTAATTTATTTAAGGTTTTTGGGCCACATTTTTTTAGCGTTCAGAAGCTTACATACAAGCTGTCGTTAACTATTTTTGTAAATTGCTGCGTTTGATCACCAAAAATGGTTGGACACCTCCCTGGTATCGGCCGAGTAACGATACCACCATTTAGCATCGGGTATCGGTCCGGTCTGGCATTATCGGACCTTTCAATTGCCACATGCCTGCTATATGAACAGAAAAGCAAAGCCGCACAAAACTAAACCTATAATGAATAATTATTATAGTTACAGAAGTAAAATCGATAAAATAAAACTTTCTAAACGTAGTTCACCCAGTATTCGTAGTTCACCCAATACACACAATATACTTTAATGCTGGGAATCGTAACTATCTCTGATTGTCATTAAGCTTTTTTATAAAAAAGAAAGGTTTTGACACCGAGCTAAATTGTGCACCGCGACTAAAACGCACATTGGGTAACGATATAAGATACGGATACCTCCCTGCTATTGGACCAAGTAGCAATACTACGGCTTGGCATCGGGTAACGTCTCGGACCCGAAATTATCGAACATCTTTACTGTTAATTGTCCATTTTACAGACATTCTTTCAAAAATAAAAATTACTGAGTTAAATTTCTAACCTTTACCATGTGGATTATATGAGTCATAGTTACCGTGGCGTCATTCAAAAGTTAATTAACACCGATACCCATAGTATCGGACGAGTACCGATACCACCTTAGTATCGTACGAGTACCGATATAACTAGTATCGGACGAGCACCAATACCACCCTGATCTCCAACGAGTACCGATACCCCTGGTATCGGACGAGGACGAGTACCGATACCCATAGTATCGGACGAGTACCGATACAACCACTATAGACATCGGGCATCGTTTCGATAATTATAGGACATCCCTACTTTAGTTCTACTGTTGGCCCAAGCGCTCGAGCAGTTTCTAAACACCGTAAAGCTCTTTTGCTTTAACCTCGTTAGAAAGCGGCGGGAAACGTCGAAAGGCGATAAATCAAAAAGCCGGGTTCCCGGATGTGAAGCTCGCGCGTCGCGGAACAATCGACGTTGTGTCGTAACAATAACAACTCTTCGAAACAACGGCAATAAGCGATTCCATTAGCCGTGTTAACTATAGGGGAGGAAAAGTTGTTTCATAACTCGACTCAGTCGCGCGCCTACTCGAATATGTATTTCCGGTTTGATAAATTACGCGCTGAATACTCGATTACTTTTGTGACGTATTAAAAAAAATCATTATTTTTGTGACGTATTAAAAAAAATCATTACTTTTGTGACGTATTAAAAAAAATCAATCCAAGAATTTGCAAAAAACAACTGGATTTTTAGAATTGTTATAACTGCGGCAAACAAGGCCCTTAAAGAATTGTAAAAGTTCTATATTTACTCGATATATCCGTACATTTTTACTTACTCGACATGCTTCCTATTATGACGTCATTCGCATAAACTTTAGGCCAAGCTAAAATACCAGTATGTAAATAGGCCTGGTGTGTTTAATTCGCTGTAAATTTTGATTGTCGAAGGACAAACGTCGTTTCAAACCACAAAGAATGTGAAAATCTGTTTGTTTTGAAAAAAATGACTGGTTCAATTCATTCTGTATGGGACGTCGAAATATATAAGTTGTTCGAGCCTTGCTTTGAGATTAGAGAGTCATCGGAAGTCCCTTTGAACGTTGGAACGTTAAAACAGGTTAAACTAAGATGAAAATTTAAAAAATTCCCGACCTCAACATTTTGACTGTTGTCAGTTCTAAAATTGTTTCTCAAACGGTTTATCAAAAAAACACCTTCCTAAGTTTCAGGCTGCCTTATTATCGTCTACCAAAAACAGAATGCAACTTCTTTTGCATAGTATACATAAGTTTTTCTTTATCAAACAAGTCTTTAACAGAGGCCATGCAAAAATATGGTTCTCAAACCGCGGGGCCTCTGCTATTTCGAAATTTTAAGCCTATCTCCAGCCCTGAATCTTATCGTTTCAATTTTTGGTACTCTTGTAATAATTTTAGATCTACAACTTTGCATGACATCAAAACACTATGTAATTACAACGTCGCCGATTTCAGACACTCTTTATATCTATATCGACTCTATTAAATCATTATGAATCACTTCTACTTTCAGCAGTCACAATTGAAAAGCTTCGCTCTTACGAAAGCAATTGTGCTTTAATGCAGTGACAAGAGTAACATACGTTTAAATATAAGCTCATCTCTGACATCAATTTATGTAAATACGAATAGTAATCCTATTACTTATTATTACATTTGGTAAGCCGCAAAAAATCTATGGTCAAATGGGTTTGCTCATGACCAAACAGTAAAACTTAATATAGGCCTATATAAAAACTCGTGTACAACAATTATCCGGCTATAAAAATCTACAAAATGGCTATAGCCATGTTAATTGACAAAACGTATCAGCAACCAATATCTTGAAATACTACAACTTAACGGGATAAAACATGGTGACATTTTCTGATAGTGACTTGATTTTTGCCTATTTTAATTACGTAAATACATAAGCCCTTATATCTATGATATGTCTTAGTCAATTTTGATAAAAATTTAGTAGCCCCGGGGTCAAATTTGAAGGGCCGAATAACTGTAATGACTGGTAATCGCGGGCCTGATAATTGGGCTAATCAAAAATTGCAATCCTGATGAAACAGTTTGTTTCAAACTTACTTGACTTGATTATTATTAAGAGAAGAATACATTAAAAAATATTTACTAAAATTCATAACAAGCTTTATGAAATTGTCGTTGTGTTAACATTTCATAAAAACTGAGCTTAAATTTAAAAGTTAATAAAACAGTTTGGGAATATTAGGAAAATTTTCCCCGTAATAAAAGAATTAATCCGACTGGCCAGATTTGGCCCGCCCGTCCGTAGCTTGGTGAACCCGTAACAGCCCAAAGGCGTCCCTCGTCTTGTGCTGCTCGAAAATAAAGTTTATTTTTAACTTAGGCGTTTTTCGCTTTCCACTAATCAATTGCAGCATCTTGCTCCAAAATATTTTTATGTCGTTTTCACATTGTTCTCCCAAATAATTTTTTTAACAAAATAAAATAGCTGTGTGGTGTTTTTATTGTTACTAATTTGTGACGTCGCGTTTTGACGTAACTATATGTGAAGTAATATCTGAAAAATAACTAAGGTAGATCTTTTAAATTTTCCCGAGCGTTACATTCAAGAAAATATAGTTTTGAAATAAGACTTAATTTCAACTGAATAATCGAATTGTTACTCGACTAATTTATTGTTTATTATTTGACACAGGCTTAGCAAAATAAGTTGACCGTGGCTGACATTATTTAGGAGTTTCTTGTTCATAACATTGGACAACAGCTACTTCCAGGTAGTGATAGAGAGGCATAAGAATTACTTATGTCAGTAAAGGGCTGGACTGAAAGTTTAACTTTTATTATAATGCTTTTTCTTTGTTAGTTGAATAATATTAGGATTTTTTATATTGTCCGATTAATTTCGTGCACAGGACATGCCAACTTTATGATTACCAGGTTATGATTTCTATGATTGGGAAATAAATTTTTGGACAAAAATACATTTAACGTTTCTATTACCGTTTTAAGGTCATGCATCAGTGCGCAGCAAGTAAAACATAACTTAGTTTTAAGAAAATGTGTTTTATTAATTTTAATAAAACGTGCGTTTATAAGAAGTTATGTTATTTCCTGAGGGGCATGGTTTTGCAATTTATGTATTAATGTTTTAGATTAAAATTTTCTTTAAAACTTTAGCGTTGGCAAATTGTTTTACAAAAACATTGGCGCTGTTCTACAAACCCACCACTTTTCTTTTCTTCAGACGGTTTAGATTGCTAACATTATTTGGGTTAGGGTTTGGGTTAGGCTGGGTCAAGTATTATTATTATATTAATTCTCCCCTGATATATGTGTTAATTGCAATTTCAAATTTGACAATGACAACTTGTTTTCCACTGTGGAAAGTACGGCAAGTGCACCCGCGAGTTTTTTTCAACCTTTCAAAAGTGGACCCCGAAAAAAATCTGAACTGCCCCCAAAATATGTAAAACGCTTGTGTGACATACGTTAACAGTACAATGTACACAGAATGCATAGCAAAATGATACACCTGGAAATTTAAAAAGTGCACCTGGAAATTTAAAATTGCACCAGAAGTGCACTTTTTTTACCTTTGTTGCACCAGGTCACCCGGATTTTTTTGGTCGTCCACCTGTGAGATCTCGTCGAGATCTGCCACACTTTACAGATTGACGTGTTTCGTTGCTGTAAAAAAATGTGTTAGTTTTAGCCTACTTTTACATGAGGCAGATGGTCGGTGAAAATCGTTGTTTCTCTCTCTCCAATGTAATATATGAAGTGTTTCACTGCAAGGTAAATGCCAAGTAACTCGCGTCTAAACGCGGAATACTTTTGTTGAGTTTTGTTGAAGGCTTTTGAGAAAAAAGCTAAAGGTTCTAGACTCGCCGAAAATAGTACATATGAAAATGTGAAATATATTTTGTTATGTCTGCTTTTTTGAATGTTGAAATTCTGGTCTAGTTGTAATAAATATCTTGTAACATTAAAAGTACAAAAAATAATTTGATACATTGCAGACTGTTAAACCAACCAAAGTTCATTTGAAAACACGCTTTAATTGAATGTAGTATATTCTGAATATACAAACGGAATACTCAGAATGGATGGAGATGTGCCCTCCGGTGTTTACGTTGTACAGCGACTCTTGTCCGACTTCAGCTTCTATGTCAGTCAAAAGTTGGACAACCTTCTCAAAGAAAGCAATTTGGTAATTTAAGTAACTTCATACTTTTGGATTGTGTTGTTGTATCTAAATTTATTTGTCACAATTCTTGTTTGAAAAAATCATATATTTGCATTAAAATATACACAGCTTTTATAAAATTTGAACTGAAAAATAATTAGTTAGTTAAATTCCATGATGTTTAACTCAACCATAACTGGCTGCTAAATGTTTAAAGTCAGTGTTTTTTAAAAAGTCTATAATTTCCAAGTATGAAGTCATATGAATGAAGTTCCTAATCCAGTTAGTGACATACTTACTGTGATGGTAAAAATCAATATATATGCAGCATGAAATTACTTTAAATTTTACACTTGCCAAGTGGGCAAGTAAATTCCCTACGGGACGTAATAACACTTGTCAATCATGTTAGCAAGCTTTTGGCAAGCCCAGCATAAATTTTTAAATTTGTTTTAAACAATTATTTATCCTTCTTTTTTTCTGAGCGCTTACTTAGCTCCTGCATTGCTTGCCAGACTATTGAATAGTACTTTTTTACCATTTTCAATTCACTTGTTTAACTTGATTTTTAATGTTGCACAATTTGTCGCAAATCAACAAATTGATTCTGCAAGTTTGGCAACATCAAAAACTACTTTCAATTGTTGCCAGTTTGGCCCAGAGTGAATTGCACTTCCATTGGCGAGCGGCTAGTAAAAAATATCAACCTGCAACCATCTTAAGGGGCTATAAATGCATAAAAATGCACCGAAATCCATCGCAGACTAACAAAATCGGTCTATAAAAGATGCAGACAAGACAGGCTAAAAAAACAAAACAACTAGCTTGCTGTGAGGTTTGAACTCACGACCTTCGGTCATACCGGGACCTTTGCTTTACCAACTGAGCTACACAGGCTTAAATTGCATAAAAATGTATATATTCGTATTTGATTAAAGATCTACCATTCTTTTTTCTATAAGATTGTTTTATATTTCGTTTCAGACTGAGAAACAGCTTATGAAAAGTCTTCAGCGCGGTGAAGATGCACAATTCGATCAACTTTTGTGTGCAATGGGATTAGTAGCAGAACACTGCCTCTCATCATTGGTCGATGTCCTTTTTACATGGTATACATCAATTTATAATCTGTGTGCTTATTTGTTTTGTATTACGATTAGGCATTTCTCGATAGCTGAAAGAAAGTTTTACTGGACCTATAGCCATTACTTTATTAAATAGAAATCTTATTATTCTTGTTTTTTTACCTTTATTACTTTTTTTTAAGTTGCATAAAATTTACCACAAACATAGTTATATACATATACGTGTGTGTACACAATGTACATAATATATATATATCTGTGTGTGATTATAATCTGAAAATATATTTGTTTATATTTAGTTTAAATAACCTAATTAAAACTGCACCTTATCAGTAAAAGTTTTTTTTAAGATATTTTCTAACTGTGTCAAACCTGCCAAAAACGATTCTGGTATTTTAAAAGCTATGTGTTGTTTATAGGCTTGAACACCAACTGCCAGAAGAAAGTGGTCCAAAAACTCCACTTTCAAGCTCAAAGTCTAAGAGGTTGGTAAGATTAGTTGCAAGAAAAATTATTATCTGCAACTTTTATGGAAGGAAATGTTGTATTTTTATGAAAGGAACTGTACTACTGAAAGCTTTGATTAGGATAAAAGCACAGTAGGTTTTCATGAATTATGAAATAAAATGACCGCATTGTAGGGTGAGCTTTTGTTTCGATTCAAATCAGTTTAAATTATAAGGTGTTCTGACAACACAACTCTCTTTCAGTATTTTTTGCTTGTACATTTTTTGTAGTAACGGGATTTTTTCAAAGTTATTGCACGATTTTTATGACAGTTTTAAAAGCGGCTTAAAATCTCTTTCAAAATCTTAAATAGAAATTCACTTATTTTCTGTCAACCAATTTGACTGAAACAAATTGAATTTGTTGGTTAAAACATCTTTTAAAACACACAATTTTATTTCTTCAAATAATAAAGAAAATACAGGAATTACACTATGCGATTATCATTAGATTATATAATGTAAATTGTCTGCTTGATATATTATCTTACTATATTAAAATAGGAAGATCTATGTAAATCACTCACAGATTTGAATTATTGCTTCATAGTATGGACTGTAGGTTGGTATTTCAAATTACATACTGGTAACATTTGTGCGATTTTAAATATTTAAAGATATAAATATATAAGGCAATTAAGTTATTTGATTGTTTTCATATATGTGGAATCTTAGCTAGATAATTAACAAATGTCAAATATGTAAATAACTTTAATTTGACCATCAAGATCTTTCTTTATAATTACAAAATACAAAGGAAAGACATACCTTATGTATTACTTGCATATCTTAGTATGTATGTGTCATGCCAATGTTGTGATTAGTTGACTCTTGCTAACTAAGTCTTACCTACTCTATCTGACAGTTAATTGTTTGCTTTGTTTTCAGCAACAAGTATATAAAACTGCCCTGTAATGCTATACATACTTATTCCTTATATGAGCATTGAGCAATAAATATATATTTAAAGGAAACTTTATCTGAACATCATTATTCTGCATATGTATATATGTAAAACCTTTTTGTATACAAACTTATTCCTAATACGTATGAAGGAAAATAATTGATAAAATTAAAAATTAAAAAAAAAATTATATGGCTTTTTTCCTATCAGGAAATTAGGAGGATGTCCCTTCTTTATAATCTCGTATGTATTTTGTGAAGCACACTCCAAAATAACTCACCTGCCTTGTAAATGTACATAGCATGAAACTGAAAAAATAGTGAATTCTACACTGTGTCTTGAACTGTGGCATTATACCATACATTACATATGTTTGTGCCTTGCAGTATTTTGCCCTATTCATTTACATGTGTGTGCAAATGTAAATGGACTACTTGGTCATAGAGCAAATGCTTTACTTCACTACATAAATTGGTCGACTATATAGCATGACAAGCTGTTAATATTGCAAATTCATTTCAAGCTATTTTGGAATAGGTTGTTTGTAACCTTGGATATCTGGTATACGCTTCTATTGATAGTCAGTTTTAATAAACGATGACCAGTATTTTGCTAAAACAAATAATTTTCCTAATTTTGAAACTTTTTGTCATTTGTTTTGTATTTTCTCTACCGGATTATTTAAATAGTGTTTATTTGTTGGCAAAAACTAAAAATCTCTTATTAATATCTGTCAAAAAATAATATAGGTCGCTCTCTAGTTAATGCATTATATCTAAAAGCATATTATTCTGTTTAATATTTTGATGTGTGTGTCAATGTTCTACCACCATCACATTTGAAGCATTTTAGTCAACCTGAATATTTAATAAAAAATATTTGTCCTTGTAACTTAATAGCAACAATCACTACAAATAACAACAAACGATTTTAATCTAAAGTTGTATATTTATCTTAAACACCTTGTGAAAATGACTCACTTTAAAAATGTATCCAACTATTTATTGTTTGCATATCATGCGTTGTGAATTCAACAAAAAATTAATTTTTTTGTTCAAACTATTATGCTTGATAATGTCGTATCATCTTATGCAAATTAACTTGTTTATTTTGTATTGTTACAGCAGTGATGCTTCTTCCAAGGAAGACGCCCTAAAGAAATCTTCACAAGAGGTAAATGAATGCAAAACATATAAAGTATATATTTTTTAGGATTGTTTATTTTGCAAATACATTGTTTTTCATTAAAGCAAGCATCAAATTGTTAGAACATTTCCAAACTAATTCAAAAATGAATAAAATTAATCACATATAAAGTGACAGCTTTTGTTGACAGCTGTTGCGCATCATTACTGAAATAAACCATTTAGCATTGTGTAACTTTCTTGCAGTGATTTTAGGCTAAGATATTATTGAAATGGGCAAAACATAATTAAATTAAAAAAAATTAAGTTTACATATCAGGGTTGGGCTTAAGCACTCGCCCACTCGCCAGTGCGAGGGCAAATCGCTCCGGGCGAGTGCTGATTGACACCCACTCACCCGACTGGCGAGTGGCTTCGGCGAGAAATGTAATTAGTTGGTGTAGGACAACTTGTGTTAAGCACCACTGATAAGCGAAATATTACTTAGCGCCAGTTATTTCCTTAAACGCTAAGGCGCAAATACATTCAACACTACACAATTAGTAAGGTTAATGAAGGTCATGTTCGAAGCCCGTAATAAAGACTCTTTGTCACGTTTAAAAACATTGTTTACCGGCAAACAATCAAATACGTCATTGCTGCAGTGGTAAATAATTATGAGATTTATTGTTTAACTTAAACGTTGTTAATTTTTAAATGTTTAACCCAGTCGTTGACGTCTTTGAAAAAGTTTATTGGACTTGCGATGTACCCAGCGATAACAATTTTGCTTTTCTGTATTTATTGAATTGTTTGCATAAGAAAATTATAGGCAAGTGCTGCAGTTTTTGGACACAAAAAGTTGGAATACAAATGTCTTATAAAAATATTTGTAAGCAGTGTTTTTAACATGTTTTGAGGAAGCAAAATGGCCCACTGAACACTACGGCATTTTAAAGTATGACCTAATGTGTAACTACAGCTGATTAGTCTACGTAATTATGTTGTTACAATTGTCAGTGTTATTTTTTCACTAAAGATTGTAAAAAAATATTTCGGCTAAAAAACATTGTTTTAAGCGTAAATTTCTTTATGGGTCAATAATTTGGTCATTCATGCATGGAAATAAACGACAAGACTTAAAACTAATGTTTACGTATAGAAACTGTAAGACAGAATAACGATAACCCAAGAAATGATCGTGCTAGGACGTAAATTTGCAGACGGCGTGCCAACAAATTTGGCGAGTGTTATTTCGTCCGGGCGAGGCGAGTGTCAATTTTTGCTTAGGAACAACCCTGCATATATTAAAAATATATAGTTTGAGGTTCTATGACATACACGGTAATTTAGGAAAGTTTTGAACTCGTTTGGTAAATTAGAACTGTGCTACAGAAATTAATTTTGCACTGTATTTGAGTGCATAACTTGGTCAAATTCCAGAGTGTTTTGACGCCCTGTCAGAAATCCAGATCATCTAAAAACACTCTGCATACCTATTTCCGGCCCAAAAAGAGTCATTCAATTGAGGTTAAATACCAATAGCAACTAATGTTTAGGTCTGACGGCTTTTAACATTGTGTTTACCCAGTTGTATATTGATTCATTATAAATTAGATCACACACTTTCAAAAAGTTTATTTGTAGTTTAAAAAAACAATCGTCAAGGGTATAAAGTTTTATTTTCGTTGTAAAGCAATTTTAATAAAAGCAAATTTGAAATGACTCAATGTGACTGTTGAAAAGTCTTGTGTTATTATAGAAAAACTATTGTGAGGTGTAGGAGTGTCTGTGATGCTCACACCATTGATCAACAAGTTTTTGATTTATTTACTTAACTTTATTGTACCTTCATAAAGTAGTAAATGCTTTGTTGTAATAAAAAGCATGCCACACCTTATTTTGGCACAAGCTGGGCATAGATAGATAAATTTGCGTACAGTTTTTAAACTGTCACACTGCATACTTAAATTGTCACAACAAATAACTATCAATAACTTTTTTTGTTTCCTGGACAATTTTTTTGATTTGTTATACCAATCAAAGTTCTAAGGCCACTATATGGGATAAAACATTGCTTATATTTGAAAAACAATTCAATACTGTGATTAGTTTAATGTCTACAATATTTTGTTCAAAATATTTAGCATTTAATATATTGTTTTTAAGGCTACTGAAAACCTTAGGTTGTTAAACCACACAGCTGGACAAAAATAATTTTAAAAGGAATTTTTATTTTGGTATCCTTTAAATTGTTTATCTAAGTGAGTCAAAAGTTTATATATATATAACCGAAAATGAGCAGCACTTCTATGTTTTATTAATAAAGCCCAGTTTTTTAATTACTAAGGGTTTTTTAGTCATGGAAATTAAAAACATTTATAGTTGACATTTTTATGCTTTTTTGTTTAGTAGTGTGTTTGCTGTAAATATTGTCATTTAAAATTGTATAAAATTGGCTTGCAGCCTTCAAGGTGGTTGGCGTGCCTTTCAAGGTGGTTGGCGTGCCTTTTTTTAAAAATTGTTTCACGTAAATCGGCAGACACCGTGCCAATTTTGATCCGATATCATGGTCAACCAATTTATCGGTGACTAATAATATCGATTAATATTTTGTTCCTTCCGATATATCTCTATCGAGAAATCTCAGCCTATATTTTACAGTAAACTTTTTTGTTTGTTTTGCGATGTAATAAGATAGTTTGAACGCATATTTAATAGGTTTGTAAAAAATCGGTTTTCGGTATCAGTTTAAAAAATGAATATCGGTTTGTTGTATCATAAAGTGCTGAAATTAAAAACCTAAACACGAATTACTTGATTATGTAAAATACCAAAAAACCCTCTAGAAATAACAAATACTATGTTCTCTAAAGATTATTTTGTCAACATATAAAAAAGAAATAAATAAAACTGCAGAGAGCTTGGGAAAAGTCTTTTGAAGTCAAACAACCTTCAAACGACTTTTCATATAGAAATAACCACATAGTGTTTCAAGCATCATTTTGAAACCAGCATAAATAGCATTTTACCACAGGCTTCTTCTGCAAAATAAAGCCTCCACAGAGATAAAAGCACTCACGCGGAAACAAAAATGACCTATTTCCACCCAGTGGTCAAACATTTTAAATCGTCATATCTTCAAAACCGCTCATCACAGAACGCTCAATTTTTTTGCATTCTTATTTTTTCATTAAGATCTTCAATTGTTCCAAATATGAAAATAATATGAGAAATGGGCTCCGGCCCTTCAAGTTAAGTATGGAGTGACCTTTGATCTTTATTTCAGATGGCGATCAAAATCGTGTTTGCGCTTTCTATGATCGAAGTTCTTCAGCAGCTTCCTGTCCACCCGTTGTCGGAGAACTCGATCCAGCGAATTCTCAACCTCTCGTTCAAGCACTTTCACCAGGTGGCGGCACTGAGCAACAACCACGAGTCGGTGAACTCCGTTAACAACAAGGCCAGGATTGTCGCCGACCTTTTCTCGGAGGTCATAGGGGTCATCGCTAAAACAAAGTAAGATATGAATTTATCGTAGAACACAAAGAATTAAACTATTAAAATACAAATATAAGCAGTATTTTCTTATATTTTGTTTAATTAATGTAAAACATGAACTAGAGACTTTTTATATTGCGTAATTTAAACTTAATATTTATTACTTAAGTTAACAAACATCAAAAGAAATATTTTTTAAAAAATCAAGTCAAAATGAGATAATCTATATATATATGTGCCTTCATTTAACCACAAAAAACTTACATTAAAATCTTCTAGCCTTAAATAACTTATGCCAAACCGAGAATTCAAAATTGACTGTTAGGAAAAATCTATTAGGTTTGGTTAAGTTTGAAGGTATTTCACGACATTTATTTTAGTTTTAGTTTGACTCTGCTATAACTTGAAAAACGATCCTGTCGGTCCAAAATTCAAAAAAAAAAAAAAAAATTATGTTTTTCCCGCTAAATCTTGTGTGTTCCTAGGTTCCAATCCGTTCGCCGCAAGTTTTTAATTGAATTGGACGAAGCGCGCAAGCAAGATCACTGCAACCAACTAGTCCTTGGCCTTATCATGGGAATGAAGTTCTTCAGAGTTAAAATGTACCCAGTCGAAGATTTTGAAGCTTCTTTCAGGTTCGTTTCAAATTGTTGTAATGATTATAAATGCCTTTCGGGTTGGTTTATTTTTTTGTTACCAAATATGAAACAAATATTATTTTTACAGCCATTTTAAATTGTGTTTTATAGTAGTGTTGATCCATACAAAAGTACTTCATCAAAAAATAGTTTAAAAAACTTGTTACTACTGTTTGTAATTATGGTAACAGTAGTACTGATATGAGTTACCTTCCATTTCGAAATTAAAGGAAATACATTACTTATTTATGATCATAATTCATAATAATATTTGACTAAATATTAGAATTAAATCACCTGACATATCTAAGCTTATTAGGGAGGGACATTAAACTTTACTTCCCACAAACTAACAAATTTTATTCATTTAAATTATGAAATTTCCCAGATTTTTAAGGGAGCTAGCCGACTACTTTCTTGAAGTGAAAGATCGCGAAATCAAACATGGATTCGCTGCACTTTTTGTGGAAATTCTTATTCCTGTAGCCGCTGTAAGTTATTAGTAGGGATCATGTTCGATAATACCGGATCGGAGCCGATACCTGATGCCAAGTGATAGTATTGATATTCGTCCGATACAAAAAATTAAGACAACTAAAATTTTCGTAATGCGTAAGCCTGTTTTGGCTTAACCTAAAAATAATTACCTTTGATTTAGTAATTATGTAATTTTGTTTCTCGGATCGGATCCCATTATTTTAATCCCAAATTATTTGGAACAATATTTATCAGTATTCGGGAACGATATGTGTCACTGTCACATATCCCTAGTTATTGGTGATGTGTTTTTACCTTTTTAGTTAAAAAATAGCTTTTTATAAAGTCTAGTTGGCTAACTAAATACACTCCAGTTAGCCAAGGTAAAAATCTAATTTTACTAGGTTTTACTAGTTTAAATAATAATTAGCCTGTTTTGTAGCGTCATAAATTTATTTAAAAAAAAATGCTATAATTTGCAAATCACTATTTATATATATTAGCTTCACGTATTGCAGCCATCTAATTATAGTGAAGAAATAAAAATTACAACTGTCCCCTGTACAACTGTTAAAACAATTAAAACCTTGCCACTAAGCGATGTGACATTGTGTCAGATTTATATTTTTCCGCTATTGATTAAATAAATATTGCTTGTCATGCATTTACAGTCATGGGGTGTTAAGTTCCGGGGTGTTTCTTTGAAAAGTTTGACCCTTTTTTGTAAATATTAAGGGATCGCAAATAACCCTAAACAACATATTCACAAAGACGTTTCTATTATTTTGTAGAAGTATTAATTTTAAATACTTCGGGCAATTTTAACAACAATTGCATTTTCTTCGTTGTTACCATTGAATAGGTCTAATCCAGTGGTTTTTAAACTTAAATAATTTTCTGTATATTTTTAGTGATGTTGACCCTTGAATATAAATTCCATGTAAAATAAAATACCACTGAATCATTTTTCTATTATCAACTTATTTTTCAATGTCAATTTCCCTGGTTCGATTTGACGTTTGGACAAAAATTTTCCTTTCAATAAGAAAAAATTAAAAAATCTACGGGACCCCAACTAGTCTGTAGTTCCTAATTTATAAATAGCTTGTCTAATAAATGATCACATATTACTGTTTTTTTTTTCTATTTTTCTATTTTTTTTTTTTTTTTCAGGCTGTCCCAGTCAAGTCATAGTTAGAGCAAGTCAATTTCAAGAACTTAAGTCCTTGTCATAAAAATAAAGCGTTAAACTAATAAAATTGGTAAACTCGTCAGATTAGAATCCAAAAAAACGCAACATACAGCAAACAAATTGTTTTATGTGCAAAACGTAGGATAAATAACCTAATTCTGGGACCCTTAATGCCCCGCAGACCCAAAGTAGGAAATTGCTGGTCAAATCGCTTATATTGTGTTTTTTTTTGCATAAAACAAACCTTTCTGTGGAATTGTATGTTTATTGAGCATTTTAAGCATGAATGCTAAGTCTGTAAACATTGGCTTTTAAAATTCACATTCGTTCTCTGCATTTCCACCTACATAACAAAAATCAACGAATGTTTAAAAGCAATTTGAAAAAAGTGTGACATTTTTAGAAACCACAAGGTGTATTTTTTGTGTTTTCAGGCTGTCAAAACAGAAGTGAACGTTCCAGTATTGCGCGAATTCGTTGATACTTTGTACCCAACCTCCCTTGAGCTTTCAAAACGACGAAAAAATCTGATGGCGATGTACCCGCTCGTCACCTGTCTACTGTGCGTTTCACAAAAGCAGTTCTTTCTCAATAACTGGCATATTTTTCTTGAATATTGCTTGTCAAATTTAAAGGTTGGTATATTTTTAACGCCTATTTTAAGTTTGCTTAATTTCTTTATGATTTTAAATTCAAAATAATACATTTATTTATTTGGTTGTATAACTTTTAATAATTAATACAAAATAATTTCATAGTAAAATATACTTTACGGATACCGATGTATTGGTGGAAGTGGAATATCAGCCAATAATATCGGTACACCGATATATTGGTCTTTTTCTCTAGGTTTTAATGTGTGTTTTCATTAAAATTCAATGGTTACGTTGTCAAGTTTTGAGTTAAAATACCTCTATTTGCAGCACAAAGACCAAAAGGTATCTCGAGTTGCGTTGGAATCCTTGTACAGACTCCTGTGGACTTACACAGTTCGCATTAAATGCGAGAGTAACGCTGCCACGCAAAACCGACTTCAGTCAATCATCAAATGCCTCTTTCCGCTTGGGTCTAGAGCTGTTGTTCCAAAGGTAACTTCAGTTTTTTTCGTTTTTTTTTAAATGTTACATTAATGCCTATTGGGTAATATTATGTAAGTGGCATTACTATAACGAAAGCCTTCTATGAATTGAAATGCAAAAACTTAGGGAATATTTACGAAGGTAGAAAAAATACATTTATTTTATTGTTAAAAGAAAAAGGCCTATGCTTATTTTCCATCTATATTTGATTAAAAGTATTAAAAAAATTGTTCGAATCTTTGAAGTCCATTGGTTTTTAATGTTGTTATTATTTTTTGGGGGGCAAAAAGAATATGTGGCTCTTAGCATTCAAACAATCAACCCAATCTAACGGTAAAAATAATATTTGAAAACAAAAATTTTAATTTATTTACAAACAAAAACTATTAATTGAATTTTAGGACACTCCGATCAGTATTTACGTGAAGATTATTCAGTTCATCGCCCAAGAGCGTCTCGACTTTGCGATGAAAGAAATAATAATGGACCTCCTGGGAATCAACCTTTCCAGCTCGAGGAGCATTAGGTCACTCAACCTGCAACCTGAGCGAATGAACATCGGTGAGAGATTGTTTTTTCGTTATCTTGCAATGTTTTTTGTGGAAGCTCTAAATCAGTGCCTTTTGAACTTTGTCATCTTACGGACCCCTTATGCTTCTTGAAATAATGGCGGACCACTTTAATGTTTAAAAAAGTGAACATTTTTTTTCCGCTTAAACAGCTGTAGAAGACTGTCCACTTGTCCAGGTTCATACAAAAAAAACAAAAACAGATTCTTATAGGCGCATGAATAGATTGACTTCAAAGTTTTTTTTTGACTAGTTCCAGGTCTACCGGCCTTCCTAGTAATCGCAAATAAGCATATAAACAGCGTTTTATGCTAAAATAGTTGAATAAGACTGCCTAGGTTAATTCCAAATAGGGGCAGAGTCTTATAACTACCTAAAAAGATTTAGGGAATTCCATCCATATTTGCACCGGACAGTCGATTTTCAAAGACAAGCATAAAGACCATGTGTATGCTGAAACAGGTGTACACCACTTCCTTTAGGTTTATTCCAAAAAAAGAGGTACATTTTCCATGCTCGTAAAGTTTTGGAAATTTCATCAAGAATCTCACCGGACATTCGTATAAAAAGTGCAAACTTGGATGATTTTTTATAATTTTCAGGTCTACGGGCTTTCCTAGTAATTACTGACAGCCGACAGCAAAAGGACGGGGCTCCCCCTATGCCGAGCACCATTGGCACCATGCCATCGGGGAATACCCTCCGAGTGAAGAAGACTTTCCTGAACAAGATGCTGACCGAAGATGACGCCAGGACAATAGGAGTCCTACAGTTCCACAAACCTGTGCAGAAGTCTTTGGACTGGATGCTGCTAACGCTTGATACACAGGTTTCTAAAGGTTTTGGTAGTTGTGTATAGTTCATGATTTTTTCCAGTGGTTCTCAACCTTTTTTTATCTTACGGAAATTTTGTATTGGAGCTTTATTTTGAAATTATTGTTCCTGTTAGATGTAGCAGCTCTTAAATTAAAAAAAAATCGATGTAGAAAATTTGGAAGTTATCATTTATTAGAGCAAGTCAACTTCCGAATCAAGTCATTAATATGGAAATAAAACGTTGAACTTTTCACATGGTTGCTTTAACTTTTAAAAAGGTTCCCCTCCCCCCAAAAGGTCAAAATGTTTACCCCTCCCAAAAAACGCGTTTGTTTGTCGTAGGATGGAATGACTTCATCACAACTCAACGTTCTATTTCCATATTAATGATTTGATCCGGAAGTTGACTTGCTCTAATAAATGATAACTTCCAGGGACTTTAAATGACAACAGTCTTAAATACAAACTCTTTAAACGTAAAACTCTGAATGCATCTTTCTTGGTGGCGAAACTCCTCTTTATGGGCGCTGGATATTATGATGGGCCCATTTTAACAGCAGACTACTCTAGAAAAGCTAGTAATTTAGGTTATATAATATGACTACACGCAAAAATATTTTTTTCAATTTAAAGAATCAATATTGGATTATTGGCGCATTTGAAGTAACGAGAAAACCATTCAAATTTATACCTCATTCGGTTTTTTAAAACTTCTCCAGGTGGGCCAGCGAATGATGATGACGCAACGAACCTCTGACGTCATTGGAGAGGATAACAAACCGAAAATCGAGCTCTTCCGAACTTGCGTCGCCGCCATGCCACGGTAATCTTCGTTCGGGGATAAAAAAACATCGTTTTGCTTGTTGTATATTGTGGTGATCAAAAAAAGTTTTCCTAAAATCCTAAAATCGAAAACGCTTCCTTTTTTCATTTGTTGTAGAACAGGGGTTCTTAACCTGGGGTCCGTAGGTCCTTGGCGGTACGTGGGCTAGTTCCAGGGATCCATGAATACATAATTCAAATATGAGTGTACCATTGGCAAATTAAGTTATGTTTTTAAGTTTAGTTGAAAAAAAACGCATTAACACGCCTTTTTGACTGCAAGTAGACTTATGACCGAAAAGTAGGTTTTTAGATTGATTTTGCGCTTTTCAGTTTGATACCTCACGGCGAATTATCTCACAACGGACTCTTTGAACTTCTCTCCCACTTGACGATCCACATCGACGAGGAACTGAGATCCCTGGCCTTCACTTCACTACAGAAGTTCGCTCACGACTTTCCAGCAAAAAGAGAAGACGTTATCGCTAGTTTCCTATCCTTTATACTCAAGCAGGTGAATGTTAAGAGCTTGAGAACTGCTTCGGACAACAATCAGTCATATCAGAGCCGATACCCCATGTAGCGTGGTTGCGTAGCTACTTGTCCGGTACTCGTTAATATTAGTGCGGATCCGAATTAAATTGATAGGAATTCAACGCAAAAATTCCACCTTCAAAAGTAAATCTGGTAAAAAATACTTGACAGCTAAACTTTTTACGCTTATGCAAATTTTGACCTAATAACATCGAAAAAATTACCTCAAATTTATCTATTTTGCTTAAAAAAAAAAACAAAAAAAAAAAACTTAAAAAAAACCCTCTCCCTCATTACTATGTTATAGCCGCGTGATTGCTAAAATAATTTTCTGTTTTTAACAATAATGTTAGACAATTACGGTATCTGTTATTTAGTCATCAATTAGGAAATCAAATTTATATTTGTCATTACAATTTTTATATGACCATCGTACTGAATTAAGCCAGTGTTACAGCATCCGGTTTAGTGAAAACACTACAATTTTGGTGAAACTGCAGGCTGGTTATTTTTTTAACTAAAATGTGATTATCTTAGAACCCTCCCTGAATTTTTACCTGAATTTTTACCTATTGTTTAATTTGGCAGAGTTATAAACATAACACATAGCAATTTAACCAATGTTATCTACATTTAGGTGAACGACACCCATCCCGTGTTGCTCGATACAGCTCTCAAACATCTCGTCCAACTCATCTCCGGCTGGAGAAACAAGGCCACACTAGAAGTGACGTCATACTCCACGGTCAGGTGAGCAATCGTGACGTAAATTTGCGTGACGTCATCCACGTTTCTACTTTCTGGCTACATTACGTGCAAAAACGCTCAGAACTTGAAATAAAACCAGGGTGCATTATATTTTTTTATTATACAGGCTGGAAACCTATAAGGCCTGACCTGACTATCCGGCCGACTAGAACAGGGGTGTCCAACACGCGGCACGCGTGACAAATGTGGTACGCGACCTAATAAAAAATGGCACGTACCCCCCCCCCCCCACCCCAAAATACAGACAATTATTTGTCAAAGAAGCTAAATTTGTTATACAGCCAATTGTCATTGTTTATTCACAATACAACACAATCCCAGCAATTATACGACAACAAGCAATTACTTCTGATATTATAAAATTATACTGTTTTATTTTTTGTATGAAAAGCGCTTTTAATATTAGAAATAAAAATAGTTGCTAAACTTTGCTGCTGCGTCGTTTTAAGTGTTATTGTCTGCGTTGGTAATTCAAGGTTTTTTGAATGATTTCCAAATTCGGATTCCCACGAATATTAAGAAGCAGTTAACAAATGCTGCAGCATTTTTTATGGGATTACAGGAGTTCAGCAGAAAGCTTTTCAGCGTGGTTTATTGGTTTAACCAGGGTTTTTAGAACTTTTTGGTCTGCGAACTATTAATTTTCCTTAAAGGACCGCCACTCTTTACGTTTTACAGCGATAAACAAAATGCTTTTAGTTGTCTGCTTTTCTGCTCGCATTTGCTGATGTGCAGTTAATGTAGGCCTATACTCGTGCAGTTAATGTAGGCCTATACTCGTGCAGTTAATGTAGGCCTATACCCTAAAACACTTTTGCACGACCCACAGATTTGCCAGCCCCGATTTAAAAAGTATTGTGCTATCTAACGAAGATTTGTTTTTTTATTTATACTTTTCGAAAAAAAAAAATGATTGATAGCATTTCGGTATTTCTAGATAGGCAAATGGGTCATTATAAATCTGTGGTGGGTCACTGGTCTAGAACATATGTATCAAACTTTATTACCTTGATTAATATCGTTTACCGAAGGAATTATAAACAATCGTTGAACCAAAACTAGTGAGCTTATAAAATTGTCGCCCTGTTTAAAATTTCACCAAAACTTTGTTTGGGTTTGCATATGACATTATTTTATCTTAATTAAGAAAATATGCCTTGTGGCGGTTAATTAATGTTGCGGGCCGTGGTTTGGTTTAGTGGCTTTAGACCAGGGGTTCTTAACCTTTTTCCCCCTATTACCCATTTCTGTCCAGATCACTACCCAAAATATTATTTATTTATTTATTTTACTATTTTACCGTACTAAATCTATATAAAAAAATATCACTATGACGGAACAATTCCAAAACTGATGCTTGTTTGGTTGTTTTAAAAGGACTTAAAACATCAAAAAAGTGTAAGTAATAAATTAACTTTACCATTTACAGCTGTGACATTGTTTGTTACAACCATAATTCCAAATATTCTGGTTCAGCTGATTACCCACCTGCTATCCTGAAATTACCCACATGTGGGTGATTACCCATTGGTTAAGAACCACTGATTTAGACGAACACTATACGTTTGCAGAATTAGCTTTTAATAAATTGGGTTTGTTTCCGTATAGTCTTACAAAAATAAGATGTTGTTCTGTAGTAAGACTGCAAAGTTCGCTAGCGCTATTTACCTATATGTAATGTGCGTTTTTAGCCGGTTTTTATGTCTTTTTGGGGGTGTTGTTGTGGCGATTCTTACCATTAAAAAATTACATATTTTTCAGTTATATATTTTTCGCCATTTCTCAGCTTTTCGGCTTAATTCTAGCGTTTTCATTCCAAAATTTGCCAATTATTTTTAGCAAATTTTATCAGTTTTTACTGACCTTTTGCACATTGTTATTTCAACTTTTACCAGTTTTTAATCACGATTTTTTGTAACTTCCAGCAGAAGTGCAACTAGCAACGACTCGCACGAGAAGCGAAGTTGCTACGCTTCGATCATCAACCGACTTGAGGGCTTCGGTCTCGTGCTTTTCTGCAGCAACAGAAGTGTTACAAGAAAACTCGCGTGCATACTTTTTAAAGAAGTAGGTGCAGTTTGGCGAAAAAAAAATTGATTGCATATTTCTTAATTTAAAAATGTATGGCGATTTTTTTTTTTATCAATCTTTTTAAATATGTAGGTGCGACGATTTTTATTCAAATAATATTTTTTGCTTTTTTTTTGTCTTTACAGAGTTTCTTTTTTTAGCCGTGTGCATTTTTAAGTTTCTAAACATGCAAAAACTAGAACTAACATAAAAAACATTGTTTTGCTTTTGGTTCTATAGTTCATGCGTTCTATTTCACAGATTTAATAGTTTATTGTTCTCATTCGGTACCGAACTTTTTCTTGTGTTTACAAACACTCCACATTGGAAAAAGGTTTCGTTAATCTAGGAAAAACAAACCTTATCTTAAAATTGGTTACTTAAAACCCCCGTGTATTATTTCGATCCAGGCGATCCCACTTTCAAGCTTCCTTGGGCAGAACTTATTAGCTTTAATAACGAAATGAACCAATTCCTATTGTTTTGTTCAAGCTACACAAAAACCGTCTTAAGACGCAAATAGATATTGTACATGCTTTTGGCGTACATCCCATTCATGCCAAATTTTGCAACAATTTTCTCTAAATGTAAACATTTTACCTAATTGTATAACTGCAATCTGGTTTATCTGCAATTTACCAGTATTAAGGGGCCGTGTAGGTTTTTGAAAACTGAAACGGTGGTCGCGACAACAAAAAGGTTGAAAAAAAAACAACACTGGTATAACCGTATATTTTGTTGTGCCCCCCAAAAAAGGTTGGCCAAAATTCGACTGCTAAAAGTTTAAAAGCTCCATATCTCTTTATCCAGGTGAAGCTACTTTCAAGATACCTCGAGTACACAAAGGCCGACGACCTTCTTTGTATAGACGCCCTAGACCAGCTCTGCCCTGACATCGTGCGGCAGGTTCTCGACGACCCGCAGCTCGCAAACTCGATCAAGCGTGACGACCACGAGAGGATCCGATTGGTCGCCTCACAACGTGACGTCACAGCCCTGGTGGAGTTAAGCTCTAGCTGGAATCAAGTAAGACGTGATTTGTTGCACAATGTGGTAAATTTTTTAACTGTTTTTTTTTTTTGCGTTAAAGGTACAACGTTTTGGGAATTGTCAGTTTATTTTTATAGTTGTTATTGTCAAGTAAGGCACGATTTTTTTACCCTGTGCAGTAAGATTTTTATTGTGTTTTTGGAATCAGTATTTGCAAAAGAAACTTACTTTCTCTATTAATGTTCAGTTAAGTAATATGTTAATTAACTGTTTAACCTTCAATCAAGTAAAGCGTTTTTTACACATTTTGGGATAGTATTGGTATTTTTCTTATACGAGCGTGGTATCGATGACGATCCAATACTAAATTAACATAAGAATTTTAACCTGAACTGAACGTCGACACCTTATCTACTCCGCTCTACCTATTCAACACCTAAACGCTCCAACTGTAAAAACTCTGATGATAACAATTGCGTCCTGCCTTTTATAAGTGATGCTTTGATGTGCTTTTCAGTCACACTAACTGAAGATGATACAAGTTCGTATCGAAACGTCTTAATCAAGATGATGTCGATCTACTCGACCTTTTCGGCTTTGAAATTTATTATTAAGCTACATTACAGATCCGTGCATAGTGTACCCAATTTTAACCATGTTTTGAGATTTAACTCAGCGATTGTTCAAGTTGAACTGACCAAAATAGTAAGTTAACAACTGGAAGTAACTAAACTTCTTAACGCTAAGTCAAATTGTAGCCTAAAAGCCTCGAAAAAAAAAATACTTTTAAACTTTTCAATTTTATCCATTTTCCTTGTTTGAGCATATTAATGACGTCATTTGATATAGGATTGGATCACGACACTTTTTTGTTAAGAATATCGGGTATCGGGTATCGGGTATCGGGATGTGATGTCAAGTATCAGACATCCCTAGTTTGTAGACATCAGTGGTTCATAAAAGTTTTTTTTATGAATACCCCTCCTAACCCTAACATCCCCAATTTCGTCAGACGACAGTAAACTTGTGGAGTCACTTCATCGTCGCCTTCATGAAGCCCCAATCCCTCCCCGAGCTTTGTCCAAACGCCGTCGATTTTGCGTGGGGAGATGTTCACATAAGACTCAACCAACTGTGGCACCATATGGACCTCGGGCAAATAGCCGGAAGCAAAAAGGTGAAAAATTAGTTGTATTTCTTGTAAAAAAATTGTTTAAATTAAGCAACTTTATGTAAAAATTTGTTTAAATTAAGCAAAACGTAAGTTGCTTGAATATGTGATCGCCGTAAAACAGTGTTTCTCCCTTTTTCGATGCGACTCAAATAGTAAGCGTATAAGTATAACAGCTAAGTTTTGGCGACACAATTCTTTTCACCAAAATTTTAGAAAGTTAACAAAACATAAATACATTGGTATAAACCAGGGGTGCCCAACTCAAACATGCCGGCGTGCCAATTTTTATCTTATAAAATTTTTTCCCGTGCCAAAGTTTAGCAACTAATTCTTTCTAATGATAAAAGCGTTTTTTTACAAATAATAAAAACGTGTAGTTAACAGTGCGCATTACTGCATCTAAGTGTCCGTCGGTGAGCTGACTTTTGCTTTTTGTTTCTTCAAACCAAACTATATATTATGTGAATGCTAGCCTTCACTACAATACGATGTTATAGTATTAGAAGTAATTGTTGATCATTTTATATTGTGAATAAACAATGACAATTTACTGTATACAAAATTAGGTATGTTTTGACAATGGACTGAAAACCACAGTTGGCACGCATTCCGCTTGTTGGACACCCCTGGTATAAAAAAATTGGAAATCTATGTGAGTCATGTCTTGGTATTTGTCCCACAGTTTTCTTACATTTTAAAGATATCTTGCTCAGAACCAATCTCAATTAACTATATAAACTACCGCAGTCGGCGACCCAATTAAAAAAAAAATGAAGAGATGCGGCAAAACGTACGAAACGTTTTTTTCTGTTGTACTTTTACTCATTTTTGTCCTTCAACTTCAGGTTTCTACAATTCCAACAGCGATGGAGCAAACCTTGTTGTTGTGGACCAACTACCTCGTGTTTGCTTGCAGTTGCGCGCCTACCAACCTCACACTGTTAAGGGTCGGTTATTATTGCCTTTTCAGTATATGTTTTTATAAGCATTTTAACTGGTTACTTTAAACCTTTTTTTTTAAAGTACCTTTTTACTTTTTTTTACTTGATTCATTTAATTTTGTTTAGTTTTAAACTTGATTTCTTCAGTTGTTTGTACCAATGGTTATTTTTTAGTTATTTTTATTTTCGCTGTCGATGGAAAATTGCCAGTTGTTGAAGCGTTTTTTTTAAATGTTAAATTTAACTTTTATAAATAGTTGATAGTAATTTCCCCAGTTTTTACCATCAATTATTATTAGTTGTTATAATTTCTGTTTTTTCCGTCGAGACACCCTCTTTTCCGTTTGTGGTGCCCTTTTTAACAGCTGTGGCACCACTTTTTTCTTCTAAACTTTTTTTGTCAGTTGTTGATACAAATTTGATTCCACATTGTAGGTCCCATTTTTTCTCAATAGTTAAACGGCAATTTTTGCTGTAGAAAAAAAAGTTTTTTAAAAAAAAAAAAAAGGTTTTTTTTTACAGGGAAAATTGCGACTAAAATGTTAAGAAAAAATACGAACCTAAATAAAAAAAATGTATAAACTTTTTGTCTCATTTTTGCAGAAGAAAACTTCAGTAGCTATTCCGGCTGGTACGCCCGACTGGTACGTTCAAATGCTCAAGGACGGCGAACGGCAGTCCTTCACAACCAGCTCCATGTTCGAGAAGTTGGTCACGCACCTCAGATCAGACAACTCCGCTCTAAGGGACGCCCTTATTCAAGGCCTGGGATCCACCAGGTTGGCTTTTGTTAGGAGTTACTGGTGATGATGATAATGTTGTCTATAGAATCTGGGATGTCCGACTCGTTCAAAATGCGCTAGGTTAACATATATCTTTGGCCCATTAGCGCATAAGTTCAACCATTGCTTTACGACATTAGCGCGGCAAGTCTGTTCATGTCTAGCATCAAGTCATAAGCATGGGCCTCATTGTGCTTTTAGCTTAACACTTGGTAACCATAACTTTTGGCTTATTTGTCGCATAAACGTCAACAACGATTTTTTAAATCAGTGTTGCGGAAAATCTTAACTCTTTGCACCGCCATTTATATAAGTGCGTATATGAACTAGTGTTCTAAACAAGTCAAAATGTCCCAGTCAAGTCATTTTCAATAAATCCCAAGTCAAGTCTCAGTCAATTCATAATTAGAGCAAGTGAAGCCCAAGTCAAGTCCTTGTCATAAAAAGTAAACATTAAACTACTTAAGTTGGTAACCTACAGCTAATAAATCAACTAAAGAATAACAAAAAATAAACGTGACATATAGTAAGTAATTTGTTTTGTGTCGAACAATTAAGATATATAACGAGATTTTATAAAGAAAATCCTCAAGTAAACACTTCATTTTCACCAAAGTTATTTGTCTAAAAGACTTAAGTCAATGCAAGTAAAACAATGACCTAAATGACTTAAGTCAAGTTAAGTCATTTGAAAACAGTGACTTTTTAATTTATTTCTTTTCACAGCACTTGCGCGATCCTTATAACGGTGCTTGGACAACTGATGAAGGATTAATTTACAAGACAAAAAACTAAAATATTTCACACCGGGATTTATATAAACACATATATAAGCATTAAGTCATTAATCGTTTTTTCCGCAGCACTTGCGCGATTCACGACCTGATAACTGTGCTTGAACCACTAATAGAGGTTAAATTAATTAAGACAAATACCAAAATTCCTAGCACCTACGTTTTTATAAACACGTATATGGACAGAAAGTGATTTTACTCTCCACAGCACATGCGCCATTCACGACCTTATAACTGTGCTTGAACCACTGATGAAAGAATCCTACAAACTTCCGAGGCAGGAAAACATTAGAAGGAAGCGAAAGAGGGACAGCTTGAGGCTCATGATCGCAAGATTGCTCGAACAACTCGCCAAACAAAAGGTGTGGAAGTCAACTTGAAAATCTTTACTTTTATGCCATCTTACACTGAAAGCCATTGCAGACTCACCGAATCTGCCAATCAATGTTGTAAGCAGGGCAGGCTAGAAAAACAACTTGCCTGCAGTGAGGTTCGAACTCACGACCTTCGGCCATACTGAGACCGTCGCTCTACCAACTGAGCTACAAAGGCTCATATCCGGAGGTCGTGAGTTCGAACCTCACTGCAGGCAAGTTGTTTTTCTAGCCTGCCCTGCTTACAACATTGATCGACAGATTCGGTGAGGTTGCATTAGCTTCCGGTGTAATTTTTAGGTGTGGTTACTTTTAAAACAAAATTATTGTCGTGAGTCTTACCATAATGTCTGCTGTTTATCTTTACTCTATGTTGGTTATATGGTGTATGCGAGCGATAAAAAACGTTAAAAAAATTCTTAAATTTTAAACCGGTAAAGTTTTGTAATTTTAATTTGTGGTTCAAATAACGAAATTAAAATCTCCCTTATAAAAAGTAGTTTCAGAAGGGCTTGATTGCAGTGGTTGAACACATACATGCCTGCAGAGTATTGATATTTCTGTTTCACTTAAAATAATGCCAGATATCTTACTTTTCAGGTCTTGAGCGAAACGGTTCAAAGTTCTATGCTGAGTGACGAACGAGCTTCGAGTGAAATGCACACCAAGGATGTTCTCATCAAGTACATTTCAAACACGATCGCATACCTGGAGTCACTCGACAAAACTGAGCCTTCCGCACAAACTCTAAACCAGTCCTATGCCGTAAGATATGTCTTTCAAGTTTTAATTGCGTTTTATCTAGGGATTGTCCGGAAAATTTACTGAATACATGTTCTTTTTACGGGGTTTTTCTTGCAAATTTGATTTATGTCCGTTTTTCTTTTTAAGTAAATAACTATCAAGGTTTTCTTATCATCATTAACGCATTTTGCATTTTTTTGCTTAATTTTATTTAAAAACATTTTTTTGACTAACTTTTTAGAAATGTATTTTACGCCCACTTTGTGCTTTTTAAATCAGAGTTTCTTCAAAAACATCCAAAAAGTAAATTGCTATCAATTAATGTGTCTTTCTTCGTTACACGATTTCATTCTACATCGTTTTTTTCAAGGAAACTATCGAAATTTACTTTTTTCCAAGAAAAAAAATCTGTGTTTCTTTTACTGATTTCCATTTGCGAACTTTTTTCGATACTTTACAAGAAATATGTTCTTACTTTGCAAGCTACGCCTTTTTATTCATTACTTTGCAAGCTACGCCTTTTTTTTTATATATATATACGTTTTTTCAGTAAAATCAGAAATCCTTACTTCCTTTTAGGTTTCTTTGAAATATGTGCTTAAGTTTTCAAAGTTAGGCTTAAAAACGTTTTCAAGGTAATTCACTTGAAAAAAATCCTTATGTTATAGTTGTGTGTGTTTTGCCACAGGCTTTCATTCTAAAACCTTTTTGACTAAAGTATTGTTAAACACTAATGGATCCGATCCAATACTGAAGTCGTTTTTAAGTGTCCAGATTTTTTTAATAACACGAATGCTTACACAGATTCATATCTTAATTTGCATAAATTAAAATACACACAAAATAATGTTATTCAACTACAATGTCAAATGTCAAGGCACCATGTGCTCAGTGACCTTAGACCGTTTGGCCGCAAGTAATAGAATTCTTGCACAAGTAAATAAGCCATAAAGCACTTACACCAAAATGCACAAGGTTCGCAATTATAAATGTTTAATTTTTGTGTTTTACAGGAGGACATTTTTTGTTTTTAACTAAATTGCAAGAAATCCCTATTTGGCTATAGGGTCACCTGTTTGCAAAATTAAATACACTAACTTTTGTTAATGTAAATTTGTAGAACGTGATTCTTAACACAACAATCCACCTATAGTCCTATATGCTTTCAGAGTGCGAGTTAAATATAAGAACGTTTTAAAGTACAATGCTAAAACTTAATTTTTACCACAACAACCCACCTATGCTTTTATATTACATTATATGTTATATTTTATATTCCAGAGCTCGCCTCAGAGTCCGGCTTCTTTCCCTGGCACCTTCTCTTCAGCTTCTCTCGCTCAAATAACCGCAGCCATCGGTCCAATCGCTGACGATATGCGGAAGTTCTTCGCTTCCATGGTAATTTTTTTTATTTTTTAGAAAAATGGCTTACAAAAGTGCAAAAATTTACATCAAAAGCCTTCGACAGACATAACGAATCTGTTGATCAATTATGTATGCCATGCCAGGCTAGAAATAAAATTAGCCTGCAGTGAGGTACGAACTCACGACCTCGGTCATACCGGGACCGTCGCTCTACCAATTCAGCAACACAAGCTCAGAGGGGAGCGAGTCGAGAAAGAATGACTCCAGAATACACCAGGGATGTCCGATAATATAGGATCGAAGCTGATACCCGATACTAAGTGGTAGTATCGGTACTCGCCCGATACCAGGGTTGTATCGGCACCGATCCGATGCCTAATATTTTGCTTTATTTTGTCGTTGGTCTTAATACTGAGGTATTATAGATTATTCTTATTTAGATATTGTTGCTTTATAGGTCTTACTGTGCGTTCCCAACCACTGATCTAAAAAAACTCTCTTTTGATTGACAGGTGACCCACCTACTCAAATACTTTTCCCCCGAGTGTCGTTCGACTTTCCTCAGCCACGAATCACGCCGCTCACTTTTCTTCATGTTCGGCAAATGGTGCGAGAAGTTCTTCCCCACTGGAGGCGCCCTGGAGCGAACCGACCCCACTGTTCCGCTGGTAACCGGCCCTTTTGAATCTCTGATTTTCAAAATAATAGATTATTTTTTTTTCATTTTATTAAATTTTAGCCATTAACCTTTTGAATGTTTAAATTTTTAAATTGATAAATATTGTTTTTAATTTTAATAAATTTTAGCATTAGCATTTATTTTATTTTTTTTAGATTTTGTTAAAAAAAATATTTCTTTAGTTTAATAATTTGTAAAAATTAGCTTTTTTTTTTAGATGCGTTTCTGTGTCAGTTGTAAAGCTTTTGAAGTTTTATACTTAATAAAAAGGCGTATACTTTTTTCATATTTGTGTTCATTACATGTTGATAAAAACTTACTGGGTCTCCTACCACTGCTTTTCAAATTGTACTAAAGAACACCTGACAGGAATCCATCAGTTTAATAACAATTTCGTCAGTTTTTCACTTCTGTGCTACTTTCACGATGTTCTCTTTGCTTTATCTACTGACTGATAAAAAAAATACAGTTTTTACTTTCCTTAAAAAAACGTCAAAGCCAAAAAGGTCGGGTCTATAGCAGTGGTTCTCAACCAGTGGGCCATGCCTCACTGGTGGGTCATAGAACATTTGAGGTGGGCCACAAACTAATTTAAAAAAGATAGATTTAGTTTCATTTGTGTCGTTATATTTAATTTTACAGGAATAATGGCTTGGGGAAGAATTAAAAAGGAATGTAAATTTATTTTTCAGCCGCAAGTATCTCACTAATGCACGGTTAAATAAATAATCTGTTTTGAAATATGTTCTGCTGTGTTTGTTCTAAACCGATTTTACAGTTTTTTCTTTCATAAGAATTTATTGGGCCAAAGATTTTTTTTGCAACGTAAATGGGCCACGAAAGAAAAAAGGTCGAGAACCACTGATCTAAATAAAGTCGTTTCGATAGGAACTTGTATCATCATCATTTAATGTGCCTATCAAAACGTCATTTTTAAGATGTTGTCGATTTGTACTGAACTGTTTTGGCTTTGAAATTCATTTTCAAGCTACTTTACAGATCCGTGCATAGTGACCACTGTTTTACTTACACTTTATTACCATTTCAGTTCTCAGACGCGGGCGCCCAGCTCCACATTATAATGCTGAAGGCAGAATGTGCTGTGTTGTGTTGTGGTCCAATTTTCGACAGGAAGGCGCTCAACGAAGAAGCTGGTTACCTTTACCAGTGGCTCGAAGGATTGCTGGGTGAGATTACATATAAGTTACGGCTAACCATTTTTTAGTTCTCTGTTTTATTTTTTTTCAAGATTTAAAAGAAATCAGGACAAGGTCAAACCGATTTTTTATTTGAATTTTTTTAATTTTGTTTTAAGATTCCTAAAAAATCGGAGAAAACTCATTTTTTTTTAATTTTTTTTGCTTTTAAATATTTTTATGAGATAAAAATCAGGGCAAAACAATTTTTTTTTATTTAATTTTTTTTTTCAAATCGATTTGTTTTTCATTTTTTAAGATACATAAAAATATCCAGGCAAATCGATTTTTACATTTAATTATTTTTAATTTAATTTATTTTTAGATCATGTAAAATCATTGCAATCGATTTTCCATTTAATTTCAATTAACCGATTAAAAACGCATTTTCTCGCAGATTTCAATCGACTTGAGTCATTACAACACTAAGTAAATATAGTTTTAAGTCGAAAATTATTCCAATTTTATCAACATTGTAACGTTTTTTTTTTTAATTACTTTTTTTGGATTGTATGAGATGCACTAAAAAATCAAGGCAAATTGATTTTCGTATTTAATTATTTTAAATTTTATTTATCTTTTTCCAATTAACCGACCATTTTCCCGCAGACTGCCTTGTACCGAGCATACACGAGGTTGGTAAGGAAGCAGTGATGTTGCTTCTTGAGCACAACAAGGAATGCCCGTCTCTTCTGGCTTGGGTGATTGACAAGTGCTACACCGGATCTACACTTGTATTCTCCGGGTGCTTCCTCAGCATTTGCGCAGCCTTCAATCACGTGTAAGTCAAGACAACTTGCTTATTTCGCGTTTTTGTAAATTTCATTTTTAAAAGCCTACACCAGGCAAAAGCGATTTTTTTTTTGCGATTTAAAAAAAAATATTTTTAATTTTCAAAATTACTTTCTGGTAATCTTTCCATTTGGCTTGCTTGAATGAATCTTAAAAAGGAAAAGCGACTTTCAAAACTTTTTTGAGTAATTTGTTTAGTCAACTGTTTTTGCTCATTTTTTTAAACAAAAAAAAATATTAAAAAAAACGTACACAACGCCCTAAACCTGTTTTTCGATGCTATTGTTTGAGCACAAAATGTTTGTTTTATTCACGTTATTCGTTTAGCCGAATTTCTCATATTTATGCAGACTTGAATATTTTTTTTTGTTAGATTGAAAACATTTTTGTGTTAGTTTTTTTGGTAATTACGTTTTTTGGTTAACTTGACTATGCGAGCAGTGTTAATATTCCCTAATTTTCGCGGAAAATTTTTTTGAAAGCATGATTTAGTATCGGCATAAAATAAACCACACATCCAAAAGTTCTGTGTTTAGCTATTTTTATCAATTTGCTTAAATATCCATCTAATTCTAAGTCAAGCGAGGACCCTTTTTTATTTTGTTTTCGCAAGAAATCCATTACATTCCAAAATTAAACACCCTAATTATTTTTTAGATATCTTTCATCTTAGATAGACTGTTTAACAAAATAAAGACACAAAGTGAATATAAAATATATTTCGTTTCTTCAAAGCTATGCTATTAAACATGTCTAAAAAATATTTTAAAATACTGTTTTTCGAGCAACCTTTAGCCATGTACATATAAAATCAAAAAGTCCTTTGAAAATTCCAAATTACCTTGTACAACTATTGGCCATGAAAAAGTTAAATATTCAATATATTATGTAATATATAGAGATATATATTAAATATTTTAATTTACACATATTTAAATGCAGTTACGCCCCCCGTTACCTCGTAACCTTGTTAAGCCTTGCCATCTACGGAATGGGAAACGCTTGTTTGGTTGAGGCGTCGCAACATCTGCTCTTACTACTGCAATACAGGTGAGCGTATAATATATTTCCAATATGCGACACAGTTTGTGTGAAACTATCGTTTCAATGAACATACTCTTGCTGCCAGGCATTATATCAATTTTAAAGAGGCTTCTTCTGACAAATAATAAGTTAATCTGCACTGAAGAAGATTGCCTGAATAGGTAATCGAAACCTTGGCACAGAATAAATATTTGTCTGAAGAACCCTTTTTAAAATTGATATCGTTTTAATGTTATATATTATAGTGGTTGATTAATTTTTAGCGGTATACTTTCGTTTTGTCAATATTTACTGGCAATTGTACGAATATAAAAAATTAACCATTCGCCTAAAATACATTTGTCATTAGGGAGTTCCCCACTTTTACATATTTGTCATTAGGGAGTTTCCCTACTTTTACATATTTTGTCATTAGGGAGTTTCCCTACTTTTACATATTTTGTCATTAGGGAGTTCCCTACTTTTACATATTTTGTCATTAGGGAGTTTCCCTACTTTTACGTATATTGTTGTCTGTCAACTCAGTTCTTAAAGCTTACAGAATTGCAATGTAATTAGAACACTACGTTAACTAGATTTCGTGAGCTATTTTTGCGTTTAAAATACATTTTGTCCTTTTGCTGTTTTCCGATTCTTTTAATATTGAGAATGAAACTATAGCCATATCTTTATTGGCATTGACTTATCACTCCTTTTAAAAAGTTGGCTGGTAAATTAGGAGAATTTTATTTGTTTTTCTTTTCCCGAGATAATTCTGTTGGAGCAGTCGTTTCTAAACTTTGGGGCGTGTTTTTGTTGTGGGTACGTGAACTAGTTTTAGTGGTTTCATGCAGGCCTAATTGAAATCTTAATGCATAATTTGAAACTTAAAAACATAGAACAAAAAAAAATGGATTAATTCAAAAAAACGCTTTGGCACCGTCTCCTTAAATGTATTTTGACCTTATTTAATTTCTTTACATTTGTCAGACTAAAAACAGCAGGTTTCTTAAGTCTGCTTTCTGTTAGACGTCGATTTATAACGTCATCTGTAAAACACGCGAACCACACAAAGGTTAAAAAAGAACGCCAGTATTAAGAGAGTGTGTGCTGCTTGATTACTGAGCAAATATAGGCCAAGTTTTTTTTCCTTTTTTAGATATTTTACCTACCCGATATTCATTTTTCTAGACCAGCGGTTCCCAAACTGGGGTCCGTACAACAGTTTCTGAGGGTCCTCAAGGAGAGTTAGTGTTTAAGTTTTTCAACGTTATAGTCTTTAGCCATTGTTTTTAACATTAGCATTAGACTATGGTAAAAACATTTTTAGTCTTTAGTTATGCTTTATTATTCGATAATATAGCGTGTTTGTTGATGTCTCTTGTGACAGCATAAAGCATCTATCAGCGAATCGTTCGCGTTAGAAAGAAAGTTACATTAGAAAGAATCGTGACTACACTAGTGTACTACAAAAAACATGGGTCAACTGACCCTTCAATTTTATAGTGCGGCGAAATATCAAAATAATTGCAAAGTGTCCGCCAGGTAATTTTTTCATAAAAGTTTGGGAACCGCTGTTCTAGACTTTTAAACTTGCAACATTAAGCCCTAATCCTTAATGGAAACCTAGCTTAACATGCTGCTGTTCTAACGACAGGTTAGCTGATGAGAACGTGTCTGGTTCGGGCGACCAACCACAAGAGAAGAAGATCGGCTCCCAGCATTACTTCTCGCAGTTCGACGCCTCAAAGCTGATCGCTTCTTGTTACCCTTCCTTGTCGGTCGCTGTTCTGTCCGGTAGGTTGGGATAGAGATAAAGAAAAAAAAAAATTGTGTGTTGTCAGATACGTCGTTTAATTTTCGACATTTCGTGCGAATAAAGTTGTTTATCTTGTTTACTTTTTTCTCCTAAATTGGCGTTTTTGCGCTTTGGGTTTTTCGTGCGCAAATATGCACCGAAAAAACAGGCATTAATACATTCGGGATCATGCGACTAAAGCCTTCGCCTCTTGAAATTTAAACACACCCAAGAATTAGTCATCCCTAAAAAACGCAAATATAATCTGAACGTAAGAGCATGACACTGATTTGAAGATTAACGTATGGCTCACTTTGTTACTTGGTATTTTTTCACTTCATCACTTTATCAACCGTAAGGTAGGGCGGCTCAAGTCCTGGAACAGCCAGCAAAAACTCACAACAATATTTTTTGTGGTTGTGAGTAAATGAGGTTACTGTGGAATGCCATTTGGTACTTTCTACTATAATTAAACCTATTATTTCCCTGCCACCAGAAATCTTCCAACGATTTCTCAAGTCGACCCCGACCAGTCAGCGCTACATGCTTCGTTACGTCATACCCTGGCTGCAAAACATCCGACTCCAACTTGACACCACGCCCTCTGGTGGTGAGGAGGGACGCAAGAGGAACGCTCTCTCAGTCACTTCACTCTTCGTGCTCTGCAACCTCAGCTATCTCACTGCAAGGGTGGGTATTGCGTAACATTTTGACCGTATTGCGTAATTTCTACACCATAATCTTACTATCTCACTGCCAGGGTCGGTATTGCGCAATTTTTAGTTGTATTGTGTAATTCTTGTAAAAACTGTATCTAGGTTATTTAAATCAATGTATTTCTAACAGGTCAAAATTTTGTCAAAATAAATTATTTTTAGGTTAAAATTTGTCAAAATTTTAGTTTTTCAGGTCAAAATTTTCTATTTTTTAGGTCAAAAAATAATCGCCCTACTTATTAGGTATTTATTTTTCTAAAAACTTGTTTTTGCCAAAACATCTATATTAGGGGGAAGCAGATGACTCTGAATCTAAAAGCAAAGAAATTTTTCACCGTTTATATAACGACATAAAAATAAAAAATGTAAGAAAAAAACAAATAAAAAAACTTTTAAACCATACGGACGACCCTTTACCCCAATCTGTTTTTCTAAAAAAAAAATTTCTAAGTATGATACACTTTTTTTCGGTTAAAATAAAACCCAAAGGCAGAACGAAACAAAAAAGTCCTGTGAATCACGATGCATTTTGATTTTATATCTCATTGAGTCCGTTTTCACCCTTGAATCTCATTGTTTATCAAACCATCCATTTCTTCCCAGTATCACACGATTTACGAGATCGAGCTTGAGGGATGCTGGAAAGTCCTTTCCTCCACCAACCACCAGAACCTCACTTGCATCCTGCTCTTCATCACTGGACTCCTGGGGAGCCACTTCGCCGATCACATCGCAGGCACTGCCAAGATCTTGCTCGTCTATTGCGCAAAGTCCATGGAACAGAAGGTCACAGAGTACCTGCTTGAAGAATGTCAGGTTAGTTTTTTAAAAGAAATCAAGAAATTCTTTTTAAGGTACGTGAGGTAATAATTGTAAAGGACACAGAATTTATTATGAAAGAATGTCAGGTTAGTTGTTTAAAAAAATCTTTGTCAAGTATCATTAGAAAAGCTCTAAAGGCAAATAATTGTAACGGTGACTGAGTAAGTGAGTATTTTCTGAAAGAATTTCAGCTTAGTTGTAAGTATCGTTAAAATAATTCTAAAAGTAAATAATTGTAATTTGTTTTAAATTGGTCATGCGTCGGTTATAATTTTAATAAATAATTCTACATAAATGGTTCTTAACCACCAGTCCTTTAAGTACAAAAAAGTTTACACCCTTCTTCTAGTGTGTTAAGCCCAAATTAGAAGAGTCTGCACAAAACGCCCCAAGTAGTGGATAACTTAATTAAGCTCTAAATAAACTCGACTTACAATGACACAACTTGCAGTGTTATGAATTCTTATTCTGCTCCCTAATGACTTGCCCTAGTTGCCTCAGTAAGTCCTGGATGTTAGTTAAGCGAACTCGATAAACTTATTCCAATCCAATTTTGGAAGTTAAAATAAATACTCAATTCTGAAAATTGAAATAAGTCTCTAATCCGATGAAGTTACGTATTATCTTTCCCAAGAGTACAAGGTTATGTTTTTAGATACTTCAATTCAGAGAATTCAAAGTTCCAAACAAAATAATTGATTTAAAGGCGCCTTGCCTCAGCCCAGATTTGAACCCAGTACCCTCGGATTTTAGGTTTTCGAAGTTTCGTCTCACCGCTTCACAGTGCAAGGGGACTTTCCCTATTTCGCGATGGAAAGCCACTCAAACTCAGAAATGCTTCAAAATCAAACGCAACAATGGCGTCTCCCCTCCCCGGTACCCCCCAGAAGTCCGGCCTCCCCCCAGGAGGGCAAGAAACCGGCGCATCATCGCTCCCTGCAGCACATCAACCTCACCAAAACACAGTCGCGCGACACTGGTAGTCTCAGGTAAGAATGCCATCGTTACTGCATTACAGTAAGGGCATGTGATGAAGCAAATGTGTTTTTTTTTTCTGTTTGTTTGAGGTTTTTTCCGAAACTCAATATAAGTATTAACTGCTTAGAGCGTCTTTCTCCGCTGTAGTTACAGAAGTAAGCTATATTTTGAGTAAAAGTTTAAAAATTTTGAGAGACCGTTTAGGAAATTTACAAGGCCATTTCTGTTTCTCAATCTGCCTTAAAAACACTGATCAAAATAGTGAAATTTAAACTTAAAGGTAGGATTTTAAAGTTAAAACGCCAAATTTTGTTCACAGTTAAGAAACTGAAGTTAATTTATTATTTTGCGAGAAATTTCCCTGGAAAGGTGAAAATTTCTGTTTTAAATCTCAAATATTGGGTGTTATTCCTACATTAATTTGGTAGCATAATCTATACCAGCATCTGACGTCAGGCCTCGGTTGCGATACGATATTATCGGACATCCTCATTATGACGTAGGCACAGCAGCGCCGTTTCTCTCCCGGAGAGCTTTCACAGACGGGGATCTCCCGGACGTGATAAGTTGAAGAAGGTGTCGACCTCTCTAATGTCGCTTCCCAGGAGCATCAAGGAAGAAGCGATGTCGGGAGATTTCTCACCAAAAGCGGGCCCCGGGGGACTCGAGATGCCCGAAATGTCGGACAGGTACGGCTTTGGTTTGTTTTCTAGACCAAACAAGTGATGAAAATGTAGATTTTGGCGGAATTTTTTTTCAAATCTGTTTAAAAATCCCTTAAATTTTTTTTTTTACTTTTTCTTGTAATTTGCGGAAAAAATAATTTAAAACTCCAAAGATTCATTCTAAAAATTTAAAATTTCGTTAAAAAATGGAATAAAAAATATGTTGATAAAATTAACTAAAGATTGTAAATCTTACCTCTAAAATTTTCCTAGCTCTTTTTCATGTAATTTGCAGAAAAAAATAACTTAGAACTGTAATTGAACCTCTTTTTGTAAAAAAAGGTTTATACAAGGCCTACAGTTTATTTTGCATTAACCAGGGCCAGGTTGTTTGTATAAAGTTGCTTAAGATGTCAGAATGACAGGTGCTTGTTTTTTTGCTGAAATTAAGCAAAGCGTTCAAAGTATTGGGGCTTGTTTTTTCTTTTTTTTAATTCGGAAAACACCAAAACTTTAAAAAGTATTCCCATCTGATATATTTTTCCAGACTTTTTTTATCTAATTTTTTATTAAAAAAATACGAAAAATGGCGCAAATACCTATGTAGGTAGCAAGCGTTGTATTTGCCCCTGGTTTTGAAATAATGTTAATTATTCGTTTTCAACATTTGTTGCAGTCAATCAATGGGCAGCTTCAACAAAGATTTGACAACAATTGTGAGTATTCCAATTTATTACCAACACTCTACGCGTCATAAATTTCTAAAACTTGCATTTTCGTTTGTTTTGAAGGAGGAAGGCAGCCAAAGAAAGTTTACAGAAAACCTGGAATCTTTATTTTTTCTTCCGCTTCAGGAATTCTTGGAAGGCGACGAAATTAAAATCGGCTCTAAAATGTTGAGGTACTTGTGTTGAGTGTTTTCACATAAATTAAGATTAAGAGCCAGGTCTGTGCAATTATTGACGTCAGAGTCTTGTAGCTCTTAAAAAAATATTTATTATTATTTTTGAAAAACATTTAATCTAACTTGATGCAAGACAAAGAAAATTAGAGTCTTGTAGCTCTTAAAAAAATATTTATTATTATTTTTGAAAAACATTTAATCTAACTTGATGCAAGACAAAGAAAATTTTAATGTTATTTTTCGGTAAAAAAATTATAAAAATAATTTTAAAAAAGGTTCCCAACCTTTTTCCAATACCGTACCACTTGGACGTTTTCTTACGCCACGCGTACTACTTCTTCTATAACAGTGGTTCTTCACCTTTTTTTCTACCGCACCCCCCCTGTGGTAATTGTTCTGTGCCTTGCGCCCCCCTTAGATATTAAACAACAATAATAAGGGAAATTTGTAGTGTGAAGCGCGAAAGAAATTGAGTTTATTTGGTTTGTATTGGCTAAACCTTAATTTTAATATTTGTGAGAAAAAATAACAAATATAATGTTATTTTTAAGAAAAAAAATTATGACATTATTTTTAAGTAAAAGGGTGGATATTTAATCTGAAAACAAAATACTTGTTTTTTAGGTCAAATATTTCTTGCATTTTGCTCTACGAAATCGCAGTTAAACTTGGATTGAATAAGTTGGATTTAAAGGTACGTGTATCTTTATTAGGTTTAATAGCTTCTGGTTTCGTGTAGTATAAATACATTCATGTGGAAGCTGTTGCTTTTTTTCGAAAAGCGAAAAACAATCTGACTTTAATGAACCAAAAACCTTTTGTTTTGTTAACAACCGAAAACAGTTTATTTTAATGACAAAAAAAATAATCAGTGCACGGTTGAGATTTTGTACTGGCCAACTCGGCAATGCGAGTTCAATTCGGCCCGGGCGAGTAGCCTACTGATTGGCACCCAGCTCTCCCAAATGGCACCTAAAGAAAATTATGGCTATTTTTACTGAACCTACTGGACTACATTTGCGACAAAAAATGTTAAACGCCACAGATATGGCCATTTCTTGCCTAAATCCTTTTAACGCTATACGCAACTGCAGAATTAAGCAAAAATATCGATCGTGGTAAATATCCTACGCATATATTACTGTGCTAAAAAGGCGAAACCGGCCGTTGGTTCACTATATGTGTGTTTGCATACGCGTTGGTAAAGAAACTAAGTAAAAATATTGGTAAAACAATTAAACAACTTAAAGGACGAAAACTCGCAGACGGCGTCCTGGCATTTTTTAAGAATTTAATTTTGTTCGAGGGTTTGCTAATTGGAGACACGCAAATATGTGTCTTTAAAAACTAAATGTTCGAAATCAGGCAATCCAAAGGGGAAAGTAAATCCACAGAAGTCTTGTGTTTAAAACCAGCTTATACATTTTTTGAAACAGCGCTGCCTCCCCAGCCTTCTGCTCGCCATTATATTTGGAATGGACAACGCTCAAATAGTAGAAGTACAAACCAAATGTGAACACTTGTTGGCTCACATCATCGTCAAACTGCTGCTGCCCAGCGAACAAGAACTCGTAAGTCTACATTGTCATAGTTTTAACAAGTTTTTGTATGACTGTTGTCATTGACTTTGCTAAACTGCACTTAATTCACTGTTTTCTTAATACACTGTTAAATGACTTAACTTGACTTGAGTGGTTCTGGTGAAATGACTTGACTGGACTCAATCTTTTCAAATGACTTTACTTGGCTTTGTCATTCAGTTTTTAGTTGAACTTTCTGTATTTGTAGTTCAATTAACATATTTGCGACTATACCTTAATTAACATATACAATTACAATTTTTTTTTTCTGCTTATACGTTAAGTGGGTCAAAATTGCTAAAGTGAGTTAAGTGTTGCAGCATGCATTTTTTTGATTGTTTTTCGTTGTACAAAAGGTGGTGTTATAAAAATGTATCTATCAGCTCTTATACCAGGGGTTCCCAACCTTTTTTACACCGTGGCCCTCTTTAAAAATTTTGACAAATCAACGACCCCCCCCCCCCCCTATTTTTTTCGACCTTTTGAAAAAATTAAGTAACGTCGTTTTGATTAAAAAACTGGTTCATACAGTAACCGGTAGTTAGAATGATAAAATGATATAAAAACAACACACAGTAAACATGATAGAGCATTAATTAGTTATTACATATTGCTGGTTTAGTTGTGAAAAGAGCCAGTCGCATGCCATATTGAATATCCAAGACACTGCGCTGCTTTGTCTTCAGAAGTTACGTTGTTGAAAACCCACATTTACAACGATGTGTTGATGAGAAAGGCAACAGCAATGGCATGACAATTTCATTAGGTTTAGGCTACAAATTGCATAGTTTTTCCAAAATGTGGTCAAACTATCCTTCTCAAAGCTCAATCGGGTTGCAGTCTCGCGACTTCAGGAGTTCATTAGGTTATTTTTTGTTATAGTAGAGTAGACCTAGAAATAATAAACTAAAAAAAATTATTTATTTTTCATGCGCCCCCTAGGTTGCCCCCCCCCCTGCCTTATACCCTTTAACTAACGTTTGTGCTTTTTTCAGATATTTAAAGACATGATTTCGTTTTCTGGGCCCGGACTTACTTCTGTACTGCCGCAAAAAGGTTCGTAAACTTATAGATGTTTATAGCAACGTTGAGGTAAAGCGTGTTTGTAGAAAATTGAAAAAGTTCATTTTTGTTGGATTAACAATTAAAAAAAAAAAGTTTTTAATGCGGCCTACGAAATGCCAGTTTTTACAGTTATTTGACCTTCATGAAACAAGTTGAAGGGACACCTTTGTTAGTTGGTGGTTGTGTTTTAAAAAGTGATTCTTTTTTCGAGTTCTTCAGTAGCGTTTCTTGAGTGAAACTTAAAATTTTAAAAAGTAACGCTCAAGTCAAATTTTCTTTTTGCTACCTATGTTATAGCGATTTCAAGGCTTTATGATGATTAAAGTACGTTGGTGGAAAAATTGTTTACAACACTGATTTAACGCAATATGTTTTCGCAGAGATTATGTTGGTCACACCTGACGAAAACGCAAAGCGCTTGGACAAAACCGAATCTATCAGTCGTGAAGACACCAAGGCATTCGTTCTTAATCTTTTCACCAAGTATGGATTTTAAGCTAAAAACTGACGAAATAATTAAGTAATCAAATCTGGGATTTACTTACCCATGGTACACCAGGATGTTTTATTTAATTTTGAGACGGTATTAAATATCTCGTAATTCATTTGTTTTCAAATCGAAATAAATCAAGGCATTCGTTTTTCCTTTGACCCCAACCAGTATTTTCAATGTACCTAATACAGGGGTGTCCAACTCAAACATGCCGGCGTGCCAATTTTTTCGTATAACTTCTTCCCGTGCCAAAGTTTAGTAACCAAACCAATTCTTTTTATCATAAATACCCTTTTTTACGTAAAATAAAAACGTTTATTTAAACTTGAAAAACTGCGTAGTAGAAATGCGCATTACTGCATCTAAGTGTCTCTCGGTGAGCTGACTATTGTAACTTCACACCAAGCTATATAATTATGCGAATACTAGCCTCCACACAAAATAATGTTACTATATCAAAAGTAATTGTTGGTTGTCGTGATTGCCGCGATTGTTTTATATTGTGAATAAACAATGGCAATTGGCTGAATAACAAATTGAGCTTTTTTGACAATTGGCTAAATAACAATTTTAGAGTTTTTTTGAGGGGGTTTGCGTGCCATTTTTTATTAGGTTGCGTGTCACGCCGCTTGTTGGACACCCCTGGCCAAATGTATTAAAAAGTCCACTAACGATACATAGAGCACCATCTAACTTTAATCTGTTAAAGTTTTAAAATAAATCTAATGTGAAGTATACTTTCAAATAGGCACATGGGGTTTTATACTTTTATAGGTAAAATTTTCTGGGAAAAAAGTACAATAAAATTAACCATAAATTGATTTCTTAACGCAAAAGCTAAATTTGGCGTAATACTCGAAAAATTGTTATTATTGTACTTTATTTGATCTATTTTGCTTAGCTGGGCATAATAATGACGGCATTTAGTATTTGGACATTTTGCCTAAAATATCGGTATCGATAAAAATATATAAAATACCCAGTATCGGACATTCCTATGGTCAAACGGTGTTATACTTTAATTGCCTCATCACAGAAGTCTTTTAGTGTATTTCTGTAAAAAAATTAAAAAAAAAATCAGAAATTTATCAAAAGAAAAGCTTATTTCTAATTTCGACCCATACATTAAGCTTTTTCTTTACTTATCTTCGTGTTTATTTTGTGCCAGAACCAAGCTTCCACTGTGGGTTTGCGAGGACATCTCCCCAGCTAAAATACTTTCCGGCGCCAGCCTGAACAGCAGTGAGAATATGAGCAAGTTCGTTTGCGATCTTGTGCAAATCTTCTCGATGCTGGTAGGTTTTGAGTTCAAGGCGCTACTTCCAAATGTTATAATGATAATTTATTTACCAAATTAATGAATAACTTTGTTTTGTCACAATATTTAACTAAATTAGATTTTAAAATTTGAATCGTATGTGTGAATATATTAGAGATTTTATCTTACCTAAGAATTGTAAAGTAGCAGGATAGAAAAAAAAACAATAAACTGTTAAAAATACGTAAACCATTTATTAAAAATATATAAACCATTTTAACTAAATAAATTGAAAATAAATGAAAAACAAGTGTTTGCAGAACGCAAAGTTTTTCTAGGTAACATAGGCTTTACTTGATAAAAACAATTGTTGCGAATTTAGTATTTAACATCCTTATTTTTTTTGCACGTAAATAGTGCACGCAAGGCCAGGCTAGGAAACAGCTAGCCTGCGGTAAGATTCGAACTCAAGACCTCGGTCATACCGGGACCTTCGCCCTACCAACTGAGGTACACAGGCTCAGATAGGAGCAAGTCAAGAAACAACCATAGCACCGTATCCTGTTGCATGTTTTCGTAAATACAACCCCATTTAAAGGGGATGTACACCTAATGCATTCGGAAAGGCTTGCTTAAATCAGTCGATCAATGTGCTAGCAGGACAGGCTAGAAAAAAACAGCCTACCGTGAGGTTCGAACTCACGACCTCCGGCCATACCGGTATTGGTGGACTATTTGGTACAAAACTTCTAACTTCTGTTGTTTAACAACCTTCACTTGCAGATTCCTGACCTTTCTTTGCACCAGTTGCTATCCAAACAGGCGATTCATGTTACGATCCACGCCAACCACAGACATTACAGATGCAGATGCCTACAGGTAACTAAACTAATGTGCTGGTTTTTAAAAACCTACAAGGTTTTCAAAAACCTACAAATTTCTTTTAAAAAGTCTTTGGATGTCTTCGATTTATTTTTTTTTGTAATATTTTTCTTCGAATAATCCTTCAAAATTATTTCTCCAGATTTTCCGAGCTCTTAAGGTCCCTCTTGAGCAGAAGGACTTTTGCTTCCTGGTGCAGATCCTCGCCGAGAGCATCCACGGAGGAAGTGATGTGGAGCTGCAGAGCCTCATGATCGAGATCCTACTCACCTTCCTACAATCCTGCCAACTCCCGGCTCCTGACTCTAAGGAGGAAAATAAGAGGTAAAAAATATTTAAAAGCGTCATCTCTAAAAATTGTACACCGACCCTGCTCCACGCTAACTTAAAATATTTGCTAGAGTTCCTTTCAATTATAAAAAAATTAGTGTCTGTATTAAAAAAAATTTAGGGGTCTGTATTAAAAAAAATGCGGGGTCTGTATTTAAAAAAATTGGGGGTCTGTATTAAAAAAAATTATGGGGTCTGTTTACAAAATTTTTTAGGGCTTATCAATTAAAAAACAAAGGGCTTTAAATTAGAAATAATTAGGGTGTCCTTGTTAAAAAAATGTTAGAAGGTCTGTGTCAAAAAAATGTTAAATGCGGTCTGTAGTAAGAACTTTTTTCAATATTTTTTTTAAACGAACTTCTGTTTTTAAAAAATCCCCTTTTCACCCAGGCCGTCGGTCCTTCCTGCCCCCGTTCTCTCCCCCACCCCCGAGGTACCCCGGGCCAGCAACCGGTTCCCCAACTCGGCCGAGGTGAAGCCCCAAGCGGCCCCAAGTAACCCCAGGGCTCATCGGACCCATTCGCACAAAAGATCGGGGTCTGTCACCCTCAAGAGCAAGTTTATTGAGGACCTGGCGGCCCCAGGGGATTCCCCAGGGGATTCCCTGGCCCCAAGTGCCCCCACCGTGACCACGTCACCCCCTTCAAGCTACGGTGGGTTTGTTGATTTTTATGTGTTTTTTTTGCTTTATTTTCAAGCTATGGTAGATTTAGTAATGTCATTTTTTTTTTACTTATTTACTTTTTTATTAAGGACCGCAAAGTAACGGCTTGAAGAAACAGAAAAGGCAGCACCAAGACGAAACAAAGCAAATGGTGCACGGCGGGCATTCCCACAACTGTTTAACTCAGGTATAAGCGCTACATTTATTAACGACTACGAGACGTTTTTCTGCTCCAAATTTGTTTGGTTATTTCGTTGGTTTAACTCGGTGTTTCTCAACCGATAGGCCGCGACCCAAAATTGTTTTGCCGTTTGATTTTCTTGGGTCACTGACTAAGTTGTTCACATGTTTAGATTTATTGAGATTGGTTCTGAGCAAGTTTTCTCCAAAATTTTAGAAAATGCAAAAACAATTCGAAAACCCTTTTTCTTGTCTTTTTTTCAAGAATCTTTGCATTTAATATATGGTCAGCCTAATTTCATTGTTTTAGAACTGCCACAGTCAAACGAACTATTTGTCATTATGTTAACCATGACATCTGCAATGTTTTGTTTCAGTGATCCCATTTATGATCTTTAAAAAAAATAATTTTTAATTTTCATAAAACCTATTGGCAATGAATGAAGTTTGAGTTGGAAAAATGACTTGACTTGGACCAAAGTCATTAGTCGAATGACTTAAAATTGGGTTTTATTTTTATTTTTGTTTATAAATTTGAACGATTCTTATCAACTTTGTTGAGTTATTGCTCATAATCTGACAAGTTTACTATTATTAATGTTTTTCATTTTATCATTCTAATGATGACCTGATTTCGGGCAACTTATGACTTGTTGTGTTTTTAAAAGACTTTTACTTAAATTATTTTACAAATGACTTGACTTGGACTTGAATTATTTTACAAATGACTTGACTTGGACTTGAATTATTTTACAAATGACTTGACTTGGACTTGAATTATTTTACAAATGACTTGACTTGGACTTGAATTATTTTACAAATGACTTGACTTGGACTTAAATTATTTTACAAATGACTTGACTTGGACTTGAATTATTTTACAAATGACTTGACTTGGACTTGAATTATTTTACAAATGACTTGACTTGGACTTGAATTATTTTACAAATGACTTGACTTGGACTTAAATTGTTTTACAAATGACTTGACTTGGACTTGAATTATTTTACAAATGACTTGACTTGGACTTAAATTATTTTACAAATGACTTGACTTGGACTTGAATTATTTTACAAATGACTTGACATGGACTTAAATTATTTTACAAATGACTTGACTTGGACTTAAATTATTTTACAAATGACTTGACTTGGACTTGAATTATTTTACAAATGACTTGACTTGGACTTGAATTATTTTACAAATGACTTGACTTGGACTTGAATTATTTTACAAATGACTTGACTTGGACTTAAGTTATTTTACAAATGACTTGACTTGGACTTAAGTTATTTAAAAATACCTTGTTTACAACACTGTCATGTGGCGACTATGTTATATTCTCTAACAGAATAGGCATATATTGGACATTATTGAAATTTGTAGGAAAACGTTTTTTTAATTAATGCACCCACACAGTTTTTTTTTTTAAGGTTTGGTTTGGGTGACCGCTAAATAGTTTTAAGAGACCGCAAGTGTTTCATTTAAATACCAAAAAGTTGCAAGTCCAAAATTTGGGAAACCGCTGAAGAAATTTCCCAAAACACCTTAAAAAAACACTGCACCCACAATACTTGATTTCTGCAGATTTTTTGGATCGGAGTTGGAATCCTGGAATCAGATTTCGAGTTCGAATACCTTCTCGGATTGCAAATTGTTGTAAGAGTGCTCAGCCAAATGTCACTGCTGGGTCTGGATTGGTTTGCGAAGGCTGAGAGGTAAAATAACCAAATTTCTTAGATTGCTGTTTATTTTGCTAATATGGTAGAACTTTCAAGTATGAAAAAGTCAAACTACATTTCATTTTTTGGATGTTTTTTTGTTTTTTTTCAGGCGTTATGTTATATCCCAGGATACTGTATTTTCGACTTTTTTGGTTGTTGAACAACGAAATAGCCCATATTTCTAAATTATGCGTTCCGTTAAAGTATTACCAAAACTGTCTGTTTCATAGATATTTTATTTTTGGAAAATTTTCACTAATTTTTAATATAGAAAATCGGTTTTATGTTGTGAATATGTCTGAATATGGTTAATTTCATTTTTACTTTATTGACGCGAAGGCTTTTATCATCTAACTTTTCGAAAAAAAAAAAGAAATTCTTCATTTTTAGATTTGATATGCTTTTTTTTAGTAAATATATTTTTACTGACAATATTTTTATGTTCTTCAGATATTTGAAAAACTTCCAATGGCGGACTTTCTCAGGCCTCCAGTGTTTGCTCATAAAGGGACTGACAAGCGTGGCGACCTTTGACCTGGCTTACTGCGCAATTTCCCACTTAACAACTGTTACCCATCTCCCCATGGTATCAACTAGGCCAGGCATAGGTCGGTTAAGTACCTTGATCAGTCTAAGGCTTTGCTGTTATGTAATTGTATTGTTTTATTTTGTCACTTTTAATGTTATCGATATTTATTTAGATTAACATGAGTCGTTCTGATTATTGTTCTGCTGAGCTAAAATTCAAAAGACCCAACTCTAAAATTAAATAGTATATTAGCGACGGAAACCAAGTAAACTGACACTTCATATATGCAAAGTAACAATACATACTGCATATAAAATCTGAGTAAAATCCCGTAGCGTTTTCAGAGGCAGTCATTTTTGTAGTGTGCTCATAAGGTATTGTAGTTTTGCATTTATACTGTTTTAATTTTTTCCCTATCGTTGAGTTTGTAAAAATATTTAAATGATTTGAAAGTGTGCCAGCAATAGAGATTGACCAATATCACTTTTTTGTTTTGTTATAAGTCAACTTTTTTATTTACCAATATATTGGATCCGTCGCGTATCCAAAAATCCAGAAATAAACTCGGGGAATTCCCTTATTTTCCGTCTAACGTTAATAAATTATGGCGTCATAAAATAGAAATGTGTTGGACGTCATAAAATATGACGACATGATTGGGAAAAAACTTATCAGAACAGCCAATTAACGTCCACAAAAGCAAACACGTACGTCGTCAACACTCCTGCCTGCGCCAGCTGCGAAACCGCTCAGTGTACAATCGTCAACCTTAGGCAAAACACTAAACCAAGACCGTGAAATATGTGTGATTGATTTTGGTTGAATAATTTTTCGACTATCAGCAGCGCATTTACTCAAGTTCTATGGACGGGACTACGCTAAATTTCAAGCACGTCTTTCGCAAGAAGGCTTGACTTTGTGTTGGGAATTGTGGAATACAAACTTGCTAATCAGCCAACCTGAACGAATACCTAAGGCGAAAGAAAAGGGGGTCCGCACCCCTAACCCCTAGATTCGCCACTGTGTCGGTTTATCTCTAGACAGCAACTTACATTGTTTTTCATCCAGGCAACGCGTTCGCGCTGAACGTCATCCTTCTACTTCCCTACCTGGTGTCGAACTTCAGCAACCCTGACAAGGCGAGTTGTGAGTGCGCTCAAAACATCGCTCAAGTGTGCGTGGTCGACTTTAAGGACTTCCTCAAACTGCAGGTTTGTCGTTTAAATTTTATTTTTAAAACCGCGACATACAGATGGGTCCACTATGCACAAGGGTTGTTCAAATAAAACACTTGTTTGTCAAATTTCAGTGGGGACCCCCTGGAATTGTAAGGTTGCGTCTAAAAACCCCACAAAACAAATCTGGGCACGTTTGGTTCAGTATTGACCGCGCTACGTCAATTTGAAAATTCAGATTTAGGCTGAAATTTTTGAAAAAATAAATTATCCTCACCGTAAAAAAAAAATTGTTTCCACTTTTATTGCATTGCTTTGCAATTGAATAGCATGAGTAGTCATGTATGCACGGATCCGTATATGCAGCTTGGTAATGATTTTTAAGCTAAAAAAGCTGGAGTTGATCACGTCTTAATCAATATTATGTCGATTTACTCGACCTTTTTGGCTTTAAAATTCATTATTAATTGACATATGTTGTTACCTTAAAGTTCTGTTGAAGTTTTTAGGGAATATTTCTTCCGTCTAAAGAAAGGGCGATTAAACTACGACCAGCGGGCCAGCGGGCCAGATACAGCCCACCGGTTCAATTTTTCATTTTTTATTTTTTAAATGTTGTTAAAACATATATGCGTTGTCAACTTCAAAGACTTTCTTAAGCTGCAGTTTTTTCGTTTCAATTTTCTTTGTAAAACTGTGATGTATTGTTACCAAGTTTTTGGGCATTAAATGTATTCTGTTATTTTCACTGTTACAGCGATATCGAACATTTTTGAAAAACCTAAGATTTTTCAAAAACCTTTGGGGTATTTTTTTATATGTTTTATGCTAAGCTTAATGTATTTGTTTTGCCTCAGTAAAAACAACTTTTAAAGTTATTGTGTTCTTATTGGCGTTTGCCGTTTATACTGATTTAATTTCAAATTAAATAAAAATCGCAGCTATTAATTGTCTTTGAAACATCCTAATGTAAAATTGCGCGGCAACCCTGGATGTAAGACGTACTCCTACCGCTTTATCCGTAATATACCAAAGGCAAACTTAGAAATGCTGTACATTTTTAACTAAAACTCTCTTATTTCCTTTTAGTCTTTGGCCCACGTGATGAGCTTGTATGTGAATAGCACTTACAACAAAACGATGCAGACGTGGATAAGTGTGGTGTGTAAATACGTGCACGAAACATTTCCCAACGCTCTCGAGGCTCAAATACGATTCCTCACTGAAATGCTGGACAGAGGTGAGGGTTTTGATCTAAATCTGTATTTTGCAGAATAAGGGTTGAAAGTTATAATTAGACACTGAAACATAATTATTTTTTTGAGGTTGGATTGAGGGTATTTTTCTGTCATTATTAATGCTATTCGCAGTTGCTTTACCTATAGATTAATGAAACATGCATTTACACAATGTCCCTTCTGGAAATCGTACTAATCAGGATTGTAGTGCAAGCAAGGCCAGGCTAAAAAAATAACTGAACTGCGGTGAGATTCGAACTCACGACCTTGGCCATACCGGGACCGTTGCTCTACCAACTGGGCTACACAGGCCCAGGGAGGAGCAAGTCGAAAGACAAACATGTCACCATTGATCGCTGCATCCTGTTCAGTGTTTATACATAAATACATAAAGTTATCGGGGTCAGGTTTTTCAGTTATACGGCCTTTTATGAAAAAAAAGTTTGGCTATCCCTGGCCTTGCTACATTGCTATTCTTAAAAAGAACCAACTTCTTCTTCATTATTATTATTTTTTTTAAACTAGCCAAACAGCTATAAAAGGATAACTATTTAAGTTGCCGACTGTCGTCCTTAGGTCAGTCTCACCACCTTGCTTGCCTGCAAATAATGCTGAGCCTCCTTATGTTGTGTGAAATGCTCTCCAAACAATCCACACCAGACTACGTCCAAGACGCCCTCAACGTCGTATCAAAGCACCTTGACGTAAGTTATAAGATCCATTTGCTTTCATATTTCACAAGGATTTTCTTCTGTAAATTTTTAAGAAGTAATTTTATGATTTTTAATGCTGTTTTTACTAATCAGCTTTTTTTTCTGCAGGGAAAGAATTGGAAAGAAGCCCTGAACATCTTGAAGCTTGCTGTCGCCAGATCATCGCAACTTCAAATCCCAAAGATGTTTGTCAGTAATAGTACTAAAGGTAAAAATGGAACTCAAAACACTTTGAAACGTACCATACGGTCCTACCTACCAGTGTTGTAAACAAGTCATTTTTTCCTATTGTAAAATAAGTCCCATTTAAGTCATTTTAACATACCTTAATTTTAAGCCATTTCTCTATGTATACGGTGCATTACTGGCTGTTGCGTGTGACTATAACAATATTTTTAACCTGACTTAATCTATGTTTAACATCGGTCTACTTACAGATTTTTAAAAGTCAGTATTTTCAGCAATAGCTATATAAATGGTGTAACAGTTGTAATGAAATTTGGCGGAAAATTGACATTTTGCCCTACCCGATCAAAGTTGGTTTAGAAAAACAATACATGAACCATGACAGTGATTTTCAACAGGTGTTTCGTGAAATTCATAATAAAAAGTCGAATTTTTCATAAAATTGCGTGGTAACCCAGAAAAATTTAACTTTGTGAAAAACCTTATGGCAAATAAATCAAACCTTTTATACATATAACCGATTCGGCGATGTGTGTAAACATCACTTCACCAATGAGCTTATTTTTTGCAACTTAATTCTTTTCAGATAGCGACAAGGAATTCGTAGGTCTGCCAGGTTTAACGCTCTCCTTCAAGTACGACATTTCCAACTTCCACATGATCGGAAAGAAAAACGAAGCAGCCAGAGTAACAAAAGGTAAGTGGTTTCACAACTTTTTATGTTTTAGTTGTTTTTGCAACCTGTGTTGTATCTGTTCTCTTGTTGCAGTTTTTAGTGTTGGTCTTTAAACACAAAATTATTCGTCTAGTACTGAATTAAATTGAATGATATCACTTGTGCTTTACTGCTTTTTAGTAGTTTTTTAGTTATTATAGGTAACACACAATAAGACCTAAAAAGCAACAATACCTAAAGCAGAAAAATCTATAATCCCATAGTATTAAGACCAACGACATAATAAAGTCAAATTCGCAGTAATGTCCACGACAGAATAAGAACTTAATCGAATTGTTGGGCCCTGTTTGGGGTTATTGGTGGGTAATGGGTGGGGTTAGCAAATAGGGTAGGGTTTAACTTGTCAGGGAATTAGTGATGTACTTCGGGTTAGGGTTTGGGGTTAACTAGGCAAACTGTTGTGTAGGCTTGATTCTGACCATTTAGGTCTTACTCCGACAGGTTTAGGATTGATTACGACCAGGAGGTATTATTCCTATTTTGTTCTTATTCCGAACTGTATTTTATGCCGACCTGGATGTTGTTCTTATTTCGGTCTTATGGTGTGAGTTAACATGTTTAAATAAAAAAATTGCGTTCTCTTAACATTCCTTAGCTGCTGCTATAGTCAAACCTTAAAAAACGTGAAAGACGCAATAAAAGACTAGGTAAGAAGGTAACGAGTTCAAATTACGTTATTATTGCCTTATTTCTAGCCCCGTCTTACTCCACAAGCTGTTGGCTCGCACCAAACCCAACCAACCGTTCAACAGAGAGGCTTCAACCTCTGCTGCGAATCTGCACTTTCTTCCACCAAACTTGCGCCAGCAAAACGCAGCTTCCAATTCCTGTACAGGTAAGCATAACGAAAAACTTGAAAGGTTATTCAGTAAGGTAGGGTGGCCAAACCGTTTAACCAATTTGATGAAAAAAATACTAATTCCTTTACAGGCCAGAATAACGACAAACTTATTTCTCAATTAATAACGCTTAACTGCATAACGAAAAACTTAAATGCTTATTCTGTAAAGTAGGGTGGCCAAACCGCGGTTCTTCACCAATTTAATAAAATAAAATATGAATCAAAATAAGTTATCGTATCACCAGTAAAAGAGAAGTCAAAAGTTAAGAGATTCTTAAGCCAAATTTTAACTGCTGCGGATTAACTGTAACTTACACGGCTTATCCCCTACTCTATGGACACGGATTGCTGTCCACTCTCTCTTTCTTTAATGCGAGATTTTTTTTTAGATATCCAGTATAATTGTTGTGGGCTTAATTTTTTGACGGTTTGAACTATCACTAAATGTGAAAACATTCCGGGCTTCGCGCGGAGCTCGTTAGCTTTCCATTTAGTCTAAGGCTGTTCGAAAAAATTTTTACTACGCCTCAAAAAGACAAATCGTTAATCTCAGTTTTAAAGACTCCAAAATTCCGTTTAAAATTAGTCCCAGTTTCTGTTAATATTTTTTTTGACCAACCCTTTCGTTTTAGACTGTCAACGACGTTACGGAAGAAGCAAAGGGTGAAGAACCAACAGCTATGGAAGAAGCTACTTCAGGTAAAACCTATATTTAAGTTTAAGTTAATCACGAAGACTTGGTTGCACTGTTCGAACCTATTATATAAATAAGGTGCACTTACTCTTAATTTAAGATGAAATATACGCACAAGTAGTGTTTTGGTGTTGCTGTTTGTAATTGTATATTAAACTATCTTTTAAGTAACATTTTAGCAACTATACGATAGTATAAGACACTTTGATCAAACAGTTGCAAATATTAAGTTTTTTTTACATATGAAAGCTTCTAGTGTAGTATTGGTGTGCTTGCGATTAATACTGTTCATTAAAAAAGCGTTTATGCCGCAATATTTAATATCAATTCGGCTATCGCTCTAGTATCGAATAACTACCAACACTGCAACTTGGTATCGGGTATATCATCGGACATTCCTGATAACCATTGTAGTATAAGTAACAGTAAAAAAGTTAGACACCGTTTCCCTTAAAAATGAAAAAAAAAATCATATAAAACGTTCTTGTAGGTCCTCCCAAGTCCCACGCCACCTCCTTATCCGAAGACATCAACTGTCCTGGAGTTCTCAGCAACTTCGACTTCCTAAACGACCTTGAATCAGAGGTGAGGACATATTGTTCGTCGCATTTTAAAACCACACAATTATTGTGTTGCTATTTGAGGAGTTTGTTCTTAGTATGGCCACACAAAAAAAGTGAAGCGTTCCCATAACTCATCAGTGTCTTAACCTTTTTACGCCACAGAACGCTTCTTTTTATTAAAATAATTTTCCTCTACCTTTTCCTACATCTTTACATATTGTTTATCTAAATGTCCTTTTGCATAATCAACCAGAATTGCCCCACACCAGTGTTTATTCAGGCTTATTGATACCACGGGACACTTTATGCGTTAACCAGTGATTCTCAACCTTTTTTAGAGCAAGAGCCGCATTTCAAACCTAATGTTTGCAAGGAGCCGCATAAAAAACAACAGTAGGCATATAATTAAAAAATATTAAGAAAGCAACAAGAAAACAACAAATATACATTACGCTAGCCAAGGCTAACTAATTAACAGTGTTTGCCATAGCTTGTCGATCAGGACTAAATATATTGTGACGTAACAAACCACAAAATTATTTTAAAGAGCCGGATGGAAGTACCCGGTAACATTAGTACTTCGTACTCGGGATCCTTGCTGATACAACTCATTAATTCTTGATATCTCTTACTTACTTTGTTGCAATTCTGCTACTTCTAACTAATTTTTCACTCGGTTAGAGAGCCGCAAAATGTACAGTTGAGAGCCGCATGCGGCTATGAGAGCCGCGGTTGGGAATCACTGCGTTAAACTAATTTTGCGGAGCCAAACGAAAGTTTATAAATAATATTGCATTTAAACAGCACAACACAACGACTATCTATTTGTTTAATTTTTTTATGGTGTTGTATCTGGACCTGTTTGGATGAGCGCGGAATTATTCGGGCTACCTTAGTGTACTTAACAACAGACAGAAGATATTACAATCCTACTAATGCACAACAAAGTTAATAAATTTCTTGCCAAACACCTGTCGATCTTTCACGACACTAGTGTTCAGCGGAACACTGATTGAAAACCATTGTCATAGCCAGAGTGCTTAAGAGTTTATAAGGAGCGAATCGAGAAACGGTCATACGCCAATGCTAGCTACATTACAATCCTGTGTAGCTCAGTTGGTAGAGAAACGGTCCCGGTATGACCTGAGGTCGTGAGTTCGAACCTCGCCACAGTCTGGTTGTTTTTCTAGCTTGTCCTGTTTGCATTATTTATCGACAGATTCGGTTAGTTTGTCGAAGAGTTGTACTAATGATACGTAAGCCGTAATCGTTCGCCAAAAAGCGGATTCAGAAGGGCAAGATCGCAGTTGTAAACACACATTTGTGTGTGCATCTTTCATTCTTTCATTTTCATGATTTCTTTACCTTTTCTAGGGCGATGGAAACGACAATTTCAACGTTGGTATCCAGTGGAGCACCTCACCTACGAACCAAGCCACAGCAAAAGATGGAAACACGGTTGAAGAACAACCTGAGGAGTTCGACCTCACGGCGGTTCGTTCATGCATTTTTTTGCGACATTCGTTTTAACTCTACCAACTTTTTGGTTGTCGCGACCTCCTTTAAAGTTTTCGAAGACCTTCATGACCCAGCAATTTTGGCGAATTACACATAAACCATATGACGATCATATACAAGTTGGTAAAATGTTCAATGTGGAGACAAATTGTTTCAAACTTTGATAAAAATGTCTGGGTTACGTCATAAACATACACAAGTCACTAAGGCCACGCTACCTATTTCACGCTATAAGGCCATTATACTTGGTCTTCGGTCATTCATTGAAAACAAGAGTAGTTATGACGTCATAAACACGACTGGTCCACTAAGGCTGCTGTCATCAACATAATTGTTGGACTGGCAGGTGTTCCTTTCCACTGGTTTAACCTTGATCTAATAAACTAAAGGTTTTGGTTTCAAATTTATTATATATGACTCATAAACATTTTTTTTCCTCACAACATGCTCGTCAGGTGGTTTGGGGAGGACTAAACTCCCCTCGGAACTAAAGCTCATCATTGAGAAGTCTCCTTGAAATAATAAAATGTCTGAAATAATAATAAATTATATTGTGAGATGTTAAAAATATAGGTGAAAAGTGAAATGTAAATAAAAATGAATTGTGAAAAGAATAGAATTATTTCTTGTTCATATGGATGTATCGAGCTTGAACTTGTAGCTTGTTTCCTCCTGACTTTTGTTAAAGCGATACTAATCCTCGAAATATTTTTCCTCCCGGACCAGATCCTAACTCCTGAGGAAGAGAGATCTGATGAGAGCGATGGATCTTCCATGGATCGCGACGAGAATCGGAACAACAATCACATGGAGGTTGATCCTCATCCTGAGAGCGATCCTAGCGATGCAGATGAGCAGGGAGTGGAGAAGATGGAAGAAGAGCAACTTCCTCATCAGCAGGAGGAATCACTCAGGATCAAATCAGTGAGTTTGTAGCAAAACTGACATAAAAACTAGGTCTTGTTTGTTATTGTATTAGGGTCCTAGTAAGTGAATATACCAATAGTTGTGTAATTTTCACCTATTTTGTTTGGTAGTATCGCCATTAGGAGTGTTATAAATGGCTGACAAAAGAGTTGAATTAAAAAATTCAAAAAACCTACAAAAAATATGAATAATGCACAGAGGTATTAAGATTAGAGTCATGTTTCATAGTTTATTAAAATTTCGGTGGATACCTGGTAAAAAAAAAAAATTTAAATATAGTTTTCAGTAAAATTCTGATGCCGATAATCAGACCTTTTTTTTAGTTAAAATTTTTTTTTTCGATTTTGGTGATCTTAAATCACATTTTGCAATACACGTAGATTACGAATGTCGTTTACGGTATCACAACACTTTAAAGTTTGTCATTTAACACCGGAACAATTTGTTATGCATTTTCTTTTCACAGTTGACCCCGATTTCGTGCAACCTCTCCGAAACTAGTTCCCATGACGACCTGACGTCATCGGATTTAACGCCATCGTCGGATTCTTATTACATCAGGTCCACTTCCCCCTCACCACCAGGTAACAACACATGACGTCACAATATAGGCGCAAATAATAGTTCACATGGTTAGACTTATTGAAATTGTTTTTTAGCGATATTTCTTCAAAAATAAATTTAGGGGTTTAGGGTCAAGTATTCTGAAATGTATTCTTCCAGTTTACAATTTTAATTTTGACAATTGGTTTCGTTGCTGTACCTAGAATTCTAGACCAGCGTCGGAAATTAATATATTCCAAGCGTTTTTTTGTAAATCTTATCTTGTAAATGAAGATCTAACGAAAACTTGAAGGTGTCATCAAAAATCAGCGTTTAAATCTTCAGCATTAACAGCTTTTAACGTCTGTTAAATTTTCACCAAACCTTAATATAAAGCCCTAATTTAAACCTACCTTCAAACCTACCCACATGACGTCACTATCTTAAACTGTTTTCAAACGGACCCTATAACAATTTTTGTCACTTGTTGGGTCGTCATTCATTTTTAGAGATGACGTCATATATTGATATTATACAACAAACAGATTTAGGTAACCTGCTGTTCCAGCGAACATAAACACCAAAATGAAGTCAAAATATGTTTGAGTAGAAGGCGCCAAAGTGTTTTTCTATTCATCGTTTTTTTTTTAATTTATAACGCTATTCATGTTATCCACTGGTATTTCAAGTTGGTGTTCATGGACCACTAAAACTAGTCCACGGACCCCCAGGGGTTTATTGAACCCAGTTTAAGAACCCCTTATCCAGGATTACATAATGTTGTTTAATGCAAAAAAAAAACAATTTTTTAGACCGGGTTTCAGCCGTGATTTGGGCGCTAGTTCACTTAAAAAGAAGTGTTTGTAAATTATTAGTTTTTCGACCTAACTCTGTGACGTCATTTTTAAAACAATTATCTCTCCCCCTCAAACATGAATCTGTCTTTGGCTAGACCAGTGGTTCCCTAGAGCAGTGGTTGTGGGCCATGGCCCAGTACTAGGCCACCAAGACATTGTCAATGGGCCACAGAGCCATTTGAACAGATTCTACTGTTTTGTTATACTGTACAATACTCACTTTTAAACTGTAAAACATGTTTATATATAGCTATTTTCAATTGCAAAGCAATGCGAAAAAGTAGAATTTTTTTTTCTGGGGGAGGATAAATTATTTTTTTCCAAAATTTTAGCCTAAATCTGAATTTTCAAATTGACGTAGAACGGTCAATACTGAACCAAACGTGCTCAGAATTGGTTTGTGGGGTTTCAGATGCAACCTAGGAATTCCAGGGAGTCCCCAATGAAATTTGACAAAAAGTGTTTTTTTGAACAACCCCACTGTAGTGTACATACTATGCGCTTTGTTTTGAGAACAATAATTACTTAGCAAGAAAGGTCATTCTTTCCTAGCAAACGGTTTTAACTGCTGCGTTGGAGATAGCAGTAATTGTAAATATGAAGTCCAAACTCCAAGCAGCGTAACTGTCTTGAAGATGAGCAAGATGTTTGCTGTGCTCTGTCATCAACAGAGTCAAGAATTTCGAATCTCGTAGCCAAATTTCAGGAGCATGTATCTCATTAAAAATAAATTGCTAGGAACTATTTCGCCTGTTTTTGAGTTAAATTTTCATAGAAAATGTTTGTGTCCAAATTTAGAGCACGTGGTGAGCCACGAATCGCTATGAAATAGACATTTGGGCCACAGACCAAAAAGTTTGGGAACCACCCCTGGGCTAGAGGATCAATTCATGAACACACTTGTATTTATTTTTTTCTAGGTACATCGAGAGGCATTGAAAGCGTTTGTGCTTCAGGCAACCACCGAAGAAACCCAAGTACAAGCAAGTCGTCGCTATACGCAAGGTATGCTACTTTACCATGTGTGTTGCATGATATCTCAACACTATGTGTATGCTGGCTGAGCTAGTGGCTAGTTAAGGTTATAATTTATGTGTACGTGTATAGGCTGCTTTATAGTGAATATGTGTACGTGTGGTAGTTACTTGACTTCGATTTGTTGGCCAAAATTACTTGATTTGTTTAAAGTATTTTTGCTAAATTACTTAGCTTAGACTTAAGTCATTCTAGCTAATAAGTTGTGTTAATATCAGATGTTTTTATTAAATATTTTGCAATAAAACTGTGTTCATTATCATAAGTTGCACGTAAAATGTTCGCTTGCAATAGTTTGCGTTTATGTTACTTTTACTTGAATTATTGCTTATATAATATTCGAACGAGTTTACCAATTTTTGACTTGGACTTCAGTTTTTTTTTTGTTTTTTTTGACTTGGACTTGGGCAACTGATACCCTGGACTAGGATTACTTGTTGTTTTTTTGCAAAATATTTTATTTGGGCCTAAGATATTTTACAAATGACTTGACTTGGACTTAGTCATTTAAAATGACTTGTTTACAACACTGGTTGGCGTGTAATTTTGTTTTTGAATCGTGCAATTAAACGCTGCTTACACCAGGCAGCACTAAATTACGTTGCCAGTCATTTTTTTCTTCTACTTTTCTTCATGCCGGAACGATTAATTTAAGATTTTATTGCAGAGTAATCAAACAAAACAGCGGCGAAGAATTTCTCTGCCTTCCAGTTCAGCAAGAAACTAGGTGAGATTTGCAACATTTTTGTTATGCAAGGCTTTTTGCTTTCTAAGTTTCATGAGTTTTTTCTATAACCTGTATTTTTTTTGCTGCTAACTTAAAAACTAATTTTCAACTCTCATAAGGGGCAAAAATTTGCAAACGAATGTCAGCTAATTTTCGAAACGTCCAAAATTTGACCAACTTCTGTATGGGCTTTTATGTTCCTATCACGTCAACTAAAACCGCCAGTATGCTCAAAATGTCACCTCTTTTCCTAAAAACATGTCGCGGATTTTATAACTGACGGTTTTGTTTAAAAAAATATATTTTTTTGCAATACTGGATTCCTTGAATTTTAATATAAATACTTAAGACAGAATATTTCATAAAATCGACATTTCCTAATTTACAAACGTTTCGGCAATACCTCATGTCATCAGAGTAAAAATTCTAATCGTTTGTAAAAAACGAAATTTTGATTTATCGAATAATATGGATTCTTTGACGCATAATGGTTGGAGGTTGTAGTAAGACGTAATAAGAATGTCACAGCCCATACAGAAGTAGGTATCATTTTGAACGGTTCGAATAACTCTTTATTCATTTTCAACATCTTGAAGATGTGTGGATGTTGAAAATGAGTATAGAGTTATTCGAAACGTTCAAAATGATACCTACTTCTGTATGGATTCTTTGCTTTCTAGACAATTCCAGTTGACCTTATATCGCTATATATAGTGCGCATATTTCAGCCCGCTCTAAGGAAGTTTGAAAGGCCATTCATATACGATAGTATTCTATAATAAATGTCCCACTTTATAGTGATCATACATTTTTTTAGTTTTCGAACCACTAACATCAACAGCTGTTTTGTTCTTGAACCAGATTCGCAAAAATAAAGCGGCCATGAAAAAGTGCGTTTTCTTGGGCCTTGTGGTAAGAAGAAGCCCTGGCAAAAATTCACGTTTTTATTTTGCACACTCGTAATGCAAATACATTGAAGGGTTGCGAAACACCCATTATTTTCCACTAGTTATTTTTCCTCATTATTTTTCCACTAACTTAAGTCTTTACTTGGAACGTTGCACAAGTTTGTTAGCGTAATTTATAACAGTGGTTCTCAACCGGGGTCCACAAAAACTTCTAAATATACCTATATTAAATTAACTAACCCTTGGGCTTTGGATACATGCTTAAACACAATCTTGGTAACATTGTACCATGTCGTAAATCGCATTGAGTGTAACGTAACATTTCCATTGTGATGCAACAACAAATATATTGTAATTTGAAAGTCAGCATTACAACAGTTTTCCACCAGTGAGGTTTGAACTCACGACTCTTGGTTAACGAGGCCAGTTCACCCATTATTTTCCACTAGTTTTTTTCTGGCTGTTTTTTTATCATTTGACTTGCTCTTGGCTGCTATCACAAGCTCATTATTTGGTGAAGTCACTTAAAGTTCTTCTGTTAATTATTAATAACGTGAAACAAGTTGCTCGCCATTGAAAGCAGGGAAAGTGGAATCGTTGTTTCCTTTTTGGGATTTCTATCAGCTGAGTTCATTCGAAAAAAAGGGAAGTTTGACGTGAAAGCGATTACATGTTTAACTGCGGTACTAAAGCTTTTAAATAGGGAATCAAGTGGCACTATAAAAATACCAGTTGTATTGAATTATCGACAAGCTTTTGCACGGCAGAGCTTCATCAGGTCAAAGTAGAAATATTTGAAAATAAGTAGCAATTTCTATTTTGACCTGATGAAGCACGGTTGTGCGAAAGCTGAATTAAAAAACAACTTTTGAATAAGCAGCTAAAACCGTTGAATTAAAACTCGCGATTAAATATCATAAGAAACAAGAACAAAATCTTCTTCTGAAAACAAAGGACAGAAAGCCATTTATCATTTTTTTACCAGCAGAGAGTAAAATAAGATAAACCTGGTTTACTTTGGTTGCTTTGCGTCATTGTTTTATGTTTATCCGGGGAAGCTAGAGACAGTGTAAATCTCACTATATGGTGGGTGGGTCTGTTCTGAACATTGTTTTTCAAACAAACTTGCAATCTGTGACTGTAAGTATCTTTTACTTTTCATTTAGGGGATTACCCTTGTAAGCTTACTAACAAAAGGCAAAAATCGGCAAAAACTTTGATTTCTTTTCAAGTGAAATATTTGAAGTTTAGCAAATCGTGTTTTGATTTATTTGTATAATCCCAGGTTTAAGTTTCTTATTTGGTGCTTTAATTATTATCGTAAAACTGTATATTAGTGACATTGCTTGACATGTGCGCAGCTTAAATATTCAAAAAGGATTCTGTTTTATTACAAAGTATGCTATAAGTACTGTGGCTTTTAAGGGACGGATGTGAGTTGTTTCAATTTGTGAAGTCGTTTTAACTTTAAAGATAGATGAAACAGAAGAATAACAAAAACTAGACATTTTGTGTTTTTCTTAGATTTTATTTCTGTTTAAAATTACACATAAGAAAGCTGATGTTAATTTATCAAATACCATTTTATCTCATTTCTGCATTTTGGGCAGTTGTTTTTAGTATTTTTTTATCTTTTTGATTTTCTCATTCAAAATTCTATTTGTTGTTTAGGTATTTGCTTGTTGAAAGCATGGTGATATCATTTTTGATGGTTTATAAAAAGCACTTTTCCGTTGCCTGGTTGACTTGAGAGTGTAAATAATGTGCATTACAGGGTTTGCATTTCTTTCAATTTGACTGTAATTAGAATTGATTTGAATTTTTGAACAAAATTCCATTCCTATTAGAAACACCACGCTACGATTAGAACAGTGAAAAACAATGTCAAAATCGGAGAATTTTCCATTAACTTTTTCCAAATTTTTTCCCCACATTTATCCGCTCCACTGTGCAAATAAAACAACTAAAAAAAAAAATCCATCAAAATCGGAAAATTTTCCAAATATTTTTTTTACAAATTATTCGCGTCACTCTGCAAAATAAAACATACAACTTACCATCAATTTTTTTTCAAACTTGTTTTATTTTTAAGATTTGTCCGCTCTACACTGCAAATAAAACAACTAAAAAAATCCATTAAAATCGGAGAATTTCCCATCGAACTTTTTTTTATTTTTTTTAGATTTACCCGCTCTACAAATAAAGCAAATAAATAAAAAAAAACGAATATACTTCTGTAAATTTGTTTAAACCTTTGTTCTTTAGGTGGAACGGGCTAATAGACGCGATGGAGTTCGACAAAGACGGAAGTTCGCTCACTCAACTTTTCGTCGTCTTCCCATCTCTCTACCGCCTCCTGTGCCTAAGTTTTACCTCCATCAGCAAGAAAGGTTGCTCTGTCCTCGGCGCCAAACTATCAGCCATCTCAAGCCACTTCAATATCCTTTTTTGTAAAGTTTGAAGATGCTATAAAGTTGGGGCAAAGTCTAGCAAAAAATTATTTTAATCGTTTTTAATCTTTTCCAATTTTTTACCGAAAATTAAAGCAGTTCTACGTTTTTAACACATATCCAGGCATGTCAGATAATATCGGTCCGGAGACGATGCCAAATTAATATAGGAATTAAAGCTTAGATTTGCGATCCTAAACAGTGATTCTACTTTAAAAGGCAAAAAAATTATTCTGAAAAAAAATTACCATTGAATCATGTTTAACCACACCCATTTTGCTTGTCCGAGTATAGCAATGACGTCATTTTTTATCGTATCGTCATCTTTTCTGGCCAAAATATAGGGTATCGGTATCAAAATAAAAAAATGTAAAGTTTTGGGCATTCCTCAACAAACCATATTCAAAATGTAATGATTATTAAGGAAAGAAATTCTTCCTTAACCGTTTATGTGTTGTTCCTAGGTCAAGTCCAGACAAAAAACAGATAATTAAGAAATTAATTGAATCTGTTGCACAAAACCAATTTTAAATGTCATGATTTACTAATTGTAATGCTAATTTGGAAACTTTTCACTCCTCCTTAAATTCCTCCTTAACCTCTTTATATGTGCTCCCACGTTCGACGAATAAAATGTCAGGTATCAGGCATCTCCAAATATATCTTAATACAAAAAAGTATTTATTATCAACGATAAACAATTCCTTCTTAACCATTTATTCGTGGCGGAAAAAGTTGGGAAACACTTCTTCAAAGTAAAATTAACTCAAGATAATTAGGCAGAAAATCGAACCTGTTACGCAAATAAAGAATAAACCGTTTTTTCATGTCATGACAACTTTAGAAAGCTTTCACTGACCCCCTTAAAACGCTTCTAAAAATTATTCCTCCTTAACCGCTTATTTGCTGCTCCCACATTCGATGTTGGATGAAAAAAGTTGGGACTTCTTTCTACAGTAAAGTTAACCAAGTTGAGAAAAAACAGTTGATTAGGCGAAAAATGGAACCTACTACACAAATAAAACATTTTTGTAATACAAAGATTAATTAGTCATACTGCTCATTTAAACCATCGGATTCCTCCTTAACCGCTTAATTGCTTGTTCCCACATTCGATGTTGGATGATCTTCCGGAGCAACTTCTCTGTCCTCTCTGTCTCACAACTCCTCCTGCTCTGCTCCTCCTTAAGAGGGAGGTCGTACTCGGATTCAGCGACCTTCAGGTATCGTGCGCGTCCGATACATTGCACGATAACCGATATTAAAAACTCGCTAAAAAGCGATACCTCGTTATGAGACCAAAACAACTTTTCAATAAACAATAAAACTCAAAAGTTTGAAAACCTGAACAAAACCAGGATCAGACGTTTTTTTTAAAGGGATATTTATTTCGCTAGTTTAACTGAATAAGGTACTGACGATGGCATAAAGGCGAAATATATATTCCTTAAAAAAAAAAAGTCTGATCCTGGTTCCACTCTGGTTGTAAACTTGTTTTATTGTCAATATACGCGTCAGCAGAACAGCGATCGACAAGCAGAAACCTGCTGCCAATGGTTTGGGATTGCATTAAGATACGTCCTTCTTTGTGTATTCATAGTCATGTATGTTTATATATATATAATATATATCTTATTATGTTATATTATACTCCAATCAATTAGTTATGTTTATTATATTCTCTTTTGGAGCCATGAACCTATTTTATTAAAAGTGTTCGGGTACCTGTGTTTTCATATTTGGCGAACTTCGTTTGGACTTTTATGACATTTTATATATTTTTTGAGTTGTACAGTTATTCATAAATCTTCTGATTGTGTTTTATCAGCGAAAACATTGATATCGCACGTTTTTACATGTTCACGTATGGTTTTAGAGACAAAGCCACGTTTTTCTATTAATATTTCAACGTAGCGTTATTCACAGACAAAACTGGCCTGCGAATTACTATTTTTCCCTAGCGAATTCTTTGCACAATGCTAAGTTAAAGGTTTCTCCCTGCTAAGCGATTTTATGATTTTTTTAAGTTTTACCCTACACAAGGATAACACATAGCAACACGTAAAGTTAATCCCCTTAAAATATCCACTTTTGGTGTTTATTGACAAATCATTTTACTCGAACATAGTTTTTCAACCTTTCTCTAACTTTTATTCGACCCAAAGTAGAAAAATTTGAATTTATTACACTAAAACCAACATTGGAGAAAATTATCTTATACATGGTTCTATTGAAAAGGCACTATCATGCGAATTTCAAATACTTCTGTATCTCGTCTATCTATTGTTGAATATTTTTTCAACTTATTTTTTCACACAGGAACACGTTAAGTTCTTCTACTCGAAGCAGCAAGATGTTTTCTCCACGTTTCTTACCATTACATCGACAACAAATGGTTTGATAGAATCCAGCCACGAATCCAAACTGGAGCAAAAGGTTTGGGAAAAAGTGTTTCCTAATTTTTTTGCTCTGTTAGCTACTGTGTACAGTTTCGCAAAAAAAAGTTTTATAGCTTCGCAAAACTACTTAAACCATAACTTCGTAGTTCTCACCAAACCTCAAAAAAAATAAACCCAAATAAACAATCTGAAGTTTTAATGCCTTGTGGGGCTTTGGTGTAAATAATTTAAACCTTAAAATCAGTTAAGCTCCTTACCACTAAATGATCGACATATCATAGCACAATCACTTTTTTTCAGTTAAACACCCACGATGGAATACTGTTAGGTTTTTTTTTTCTTTTCTAAAAAAAAAATCATGAACGTTTTCCACAAAACAAACGTGAGCAATAAGATTTGGAAAATAAATTCTCAGCTGTCTTGTGATCATGCCTTAAAATGGATTTTACCCAAAACATTGGAAAATATATCATAGTTGTCCTTTTTTAACGTTGTACTTAAACGTTGAATTTTTTCTTGTTGTGGTTATAATGTGAAAAAAACTATAGATCGTGACTGAAGTATTAAACCGCGCTTTAAAGAAATGTATTCGACAATTTTCTACATTCGCATTAGTAATTATTCAGTGGCGTGAATAGTCATAAAAATCAGCCCCATAAAGAATAAATTCCACCATATTGCTTAAAAGAGTGCTCAAATACATCTTTTATATTTATTTCAGTTATTGCATTCTATTGGTTCGCATTCTGGGATTCGTATCCTACGCCTTTAATGATTATGATGATTAATGTAATATACTGGTTTTATTTCAGCAACTGGAGTTATGTCAGCAGCTTTACAGACTTCACTTCGAGCTTCTCGTCTTGTATCAGCAGTTTAACAAGCTCGTTACACTTGTGGCATCTGAAGACCTGCAGGTAAATTATCTTCGTAAAACCTTTTGGCCCAATTAGGTTGGTGTAGCCAAAAACTATCAATAATTTGATGTGGTAGGTTTCCAGTTAAATTTAAAAAAATCCTTACTAAACCCTTGTAAATGGAATCATAATATTGGCTCAGCGAATTAGGGAAATATAATTTTATTTTCATTTTTTCGCATAATAACTTTTCTTCTAAAACATGGCACAAACGTAAAACAAAATCTAAAATTTCTTCGTTTGTAGGATGTTTTTTTTTTCTGCCAAATTAAGTTTTACTGTGATGCTTAATTTTTGTGGAATTTATTTATTGTAAATTTATTTAGAAAAAGTTTCAATTTTGTTTGTAAAACGAAAAAATTTTAACTCGGGATATAAAATCAACAAAAAGGAAAACAAAATTAGAGCAAAATATGGGATACGAAATGTAATTATTTTGCAAAGATAAAGCAGAGTTTTTAAGGATTTTTTTTATTTTAAAAAGATAAAAGTACAATATCTGTTTAAAAGCAAAACAGTTCGCTCCTTTAAAAAAGGTAACCAATCAAGAACAAAACCTCGTATTTTGCGCAGATTCACTCGCCGTTTGCAGAGATGTTTTTATATGCCAAGTTAAGTCTAATTTTTATGCCAAAATTTTGTGCATTTTTTTTGGTATTTTACGTTTGTTTAGAAAACGTATAAATTCTAAAAAACAAAAAACAAAAATAAATAAAAAACGGAGAAAAACTTGGTATTTTGCGCAGAGTCACGTTTGGGCCAGCGACCTTCACTCGATTTACCGCAAGATGTCGTCCTACGAGTCGAAGGACTTTCCCACTCTTTGCTCCTCATTCTCCTCGGAGGAGCAGGAGCAGCTCCGAGCGAGCATCTCTTCTCTCACTCCTTCCGACGCGGAGCAGATCTTGGTGAAGTTGGTGAGAGGAAATGAAATTAAGAAAGCATTCAAGTACCTCCAATGCTTCAGGTATTTTTAGTGGTGTTTTCAATCAATGGTTTGTAGTTTATGACTAATTTAACTTTGTAAGCTTTTTAATATTTGCGGTCAAAGGTCACAGAGCACATGGTGCCTTGACATTGTAGTTGTTATTGATAGTTACTTGTAAGTGTTTGACGATCACTGATGCTTAACTTAACTTACACTGACGCTGTTTCTTTTAAATAACATTGTTTTATATGCATTCGAAAATTAAGCTGTGAATTCACTTGTTTAAGCCTTTGTGTTGTTAATAAAATTGCTGCATTTTGATAAAGACTTCTGTATCAGATCAGATCGATTTATTTTCATGAATTTTGCCTGAAATGCGTCAGGTAGTTTTATATGTGTGTTTCCAACCATGATTTGTAGTTTATGACTAACTTAATTGTGTAACCATTCTATGAGTTGTGGTATAACGGTCAGAGGGGCGCTGGACACAATAGGCCTTGGCACTGTAGTCCAGGGATGGCGAACCTTTTCATTGCGCGGGTCACAAACACGAACTTAATCCTTACAAAATGCTCAAGTTGGTCATATATTTTATTATATGCTAATTTTATGCGAAACTTTGCTTTTAGGTATTATTGTCTGGGCTGGTAATTCAATGGTTTTAGACGATTTCTAAATTCGGATTCCCACGATTATTAAGAATCTAAATATTTAACAAATGCTGCAGCATTTTTTTATGGGATTACAGGAGTTTAGCAGAAATTAATCTTTTCAGCATGGTTAACCAGGATTTAAAAAATTTTTAGTCTGCGAGCTCTTAAGTTCCCTCGCCCTTACAGGACAATTACTTTAAATGGGAGCAAATATTCTCTCCTTTCTTGATCAAATTCAGTGATTTATAAGTTCTAGTCATTTAAATAAGAAATATATTTCGTAAGTTGGTTTATTTTTTGAAGATATCCTGTTTAAGTCGTGTTAATAAAGTCAAAGCCCATTTGGTTGTGTGTTAATGCTATTTCTAATCATTGAAATTTGGGAACAATAGTTCTGTTATTTGATTATATTTAGTTTTTACCATTATTGGGAGCATCCCTAAAGTACCTGCGATGCTTCCGTTATACAAAACCCTATTCGTGTGTAACAATTCGAAATTGCGCATACCAAATATTTTGTGCGCTAAAGCTTACCCGTTGATTTTGAAACAAGTTGCTACAGGTTTTAAAAAACGTAAATTTACAACAATCGTTGAAAAAATTCCGGTATCGTTTTGGTCAAAAACAGTAATTCTTGTCGATCTGCAATTTCATTTCTAGCATGATGTTCTTCTCTCCATACAGCTATCTATACCAACTAGTATCTTAATTATTTGGTTTTTGAAAAAGATACTATTTTTGGCTTTAATTTTTCTAAGGTCGATGTGGCAGACGAATGATCTCGGACTTCACGACGACGGTTACTCGACCACTCTGACAAACCTTTGCTTTGTCGATTCAGTCAAAAGCAGGCAAAACGAGCAAAGCAAGGGTAAGATGTTCATCCTACTTGCACGTTTTCCATTTGTTAAATGCACTGAATTTTTTTTTTTACGAAAACTTGTCCATCGATCCCACAAGTTGTCTGTTTTCACCTAAAATATTTATTTCAACCTACCTAAATATTCTCCATTCTATTCCCATTTTTTTTTCTAAGGATTTGGCCTTTACTATTTGTTGTTGAAATGTGACATTTGTACCATGACTACTCAAATTTTCAATACAAAACATGTGTATTTATAGTTGTTCAATTGCAAAACAATGCAAAAAAAGAGGAAAAAAACTTTTGTTAGGGGAAGGATAATTTTTTTTTTTTTTAATTTCAGCCTAAATCTGAATTTTCAAATTGACGTAGCGCGGTCAGTACTGAACCAAACGTGCTCAGATTTGTTTTGTGGGGTTTTTAGACGCAACCTTACAATTCCAGGGGGCCCCCACTGAAATTAAAAAAAAAAAGAGTTTTTTTGAACAACCGTAATGTTCATCCTAATTTCACGTTTTCCATTTGTTAAATGCACTGAATTTTTTTTTAATTTTGAAAAACTTTTTTTCAATTTTTGAAAAACGTCCATCGGTCCCACAAGTTGTCTGTTTTCACCTAAAATATTTTTTTTAACCTACCTAAATTTTCTCCATATCTTTTCTCAGTGTTTTTTTTTAAGGTTTTGGCCTTTACTATTTCATCTAAGTATGTAAAATTAACTGCTGATTGTATTGCTTTGCAAGTTACCCTTTTAATCGTTTAACATAATATGATAGCGTTAGAAAGGCTCAGAAAACGTTATAGTCGGTACACGTTTGAACACAATTTAACACTAACACGAAAAACGAGATAAAATAAGCACAACATTTTACTTGGCTAATTAGCAATTGTATTAGTCTTAAAGCGGGATGGTTTTCGCTGGCCTCTCTGCCCAATATCACGGTTGTGTAAAAATGTCTGTTAATTTTTGCAGATTTATAAAATAACAATTGTCTCGGAAACTACTGATCAAAACATCTTGTTCAAATTTTCGGCATTTTTGTGTCCTGCGTATAATTCCGTATGTTTACTGCAAACATAAGCTAATGATCGAGTTTAAGGGCCTACTATAATATGTTCGCCTTTATCTGTGCAAAATCTGTCCCTGATATATCATCAAAAAATTGCATAAACATTATAAACCTCATTTCTACAGATTTCCAAGTAATAATTGGCTCCAAAGGCGCCGCCCAGAGCATCAGCGTCAAGCTAATGGAAGTGAACAGTCAGATCCAGCAATCTCTCCAGCACCTGTACAACTGAACCAGCAGTTGACCTTCAGCACTTGTACAACTAAACCAGCACTTGTACAACTAAACCAGCACTTGTACAACTGAACCATCACTTTTACAACTGAACCAGAAGCTACTCCAGCACTGGTACAATTGAACCAGCAGCTCAACTTCAGCACATGTACTACAACTGAACCAGCAGTTCACCTTCAGCACTTCTACAACTGAACCAGCACTTCTACAACTGAACCAGCACTCGTACAACTAAACCAGCACTTGTGCAACTGAACGAGCACCTGTACAACTGAACCAGCAGCTACTCCACAGCACTTGTACAACTGAACCAGCAGCTCAACTTCAGCACCTGAACAACTGAACCAGCAGCTTTAGCAGTTCTATGTGCAGTTCACGTTCCTGTAAGTCACGAAAAATAAAAAAATAAAACCTTATTAGCACAAATTCAAAACCGTACCGCACTGTCAGTCCGTTTTTTTAGTTTTTCACATTTACGTACAATGAACGCGTTCGGATAAAGCCTTTTTGGGAAACAGATTATAATTTACTGTTGGAAAGCTTTTGCACAACTATGCTTAATAAAGTGAAAGGGTCCATTTTTATTTTTTAGTGAGACATGGTATGAACCAAGATTTATTCAGAAGCTGTTTGCAAACCACATACCGTTTTTTCTAACATTTAAAAAAATTAAAAAAATAATCCAAAAATCTAGCCGCTTTTCAAAGACCATGAAAAGATTTCGCATTTTTTACGCCACTCAGTGTGAACAAACCAATCATGACGGTATGACGTGTTGTTTAATTTTCTTTTAATCGCCCTATTTTAAGTTTCATTTTACTAGAAGTGTTCACATTGCTTCACGTTTTTTGTCTTTATTTTCAGTGCGCAAAACCCAAAACCCGTTTTGGTGATCTCACTGTATTTTCTTCCGTGTTGGAGTTTTTGAGTAAATATCTTGCTGTTTAAAGGCAGCTTATATTTTAGTTACCTTAGCAATTTTGGTAATTGTGCGTTTTGGTTTGAAGTTAATTCCTGATTTTGTAATCCACATGAAGCATTTAAAACTAAATTGATAAGTTTGTCGAAAACTATACGAAGAGTTTGCTTTAATTATACCAAAAACACACTTTTTATTTTGCAACACACACTTGTTTTCTTCCTATTCGTACTAAACCTACTAAAGTGGTTATTTTATTTTTATCGCAGTTTGCGTGTCTTTTTTTTTATTTTTTCTGAAACGCCTATTGCTGACGTCATTTTTTCGGTTCTTATGTTTTATTTATTTACTGTAGCTTAGATAAATCGAATGGCATGTATTGGAATGTTCGAATTTGCAGTTGTCCCTTCATTTTGTATAATTAAGTTTTTTCTTCACTTTCTAATTGCCGATTCAGTATTTTTACTCTTTATACGTATTAAAACTTTTTGCGAAGCAACTTTGCGTGTTTTATGTCTTGCTATTCTTGAAAAAAAAAAATTATACAGTTTAATACATAAATTTATTTAGCTTAGATTTCTCCTCTAATTGCGCTATTGTAGTTTTACCCTAACATTTCTGCAGGAAAACTGAAAACCACAAAACTGAAACCATTAAGCTATACCTGTTGGTCCAGGTTTTTTTTTTCTGAATGGTAGTTCCGCTAAAAAAGGTTTGGCAACCAAAATCAGAAATATTGTACAGTACACATTTAATATAGCTGGGTAATGTTTCATTAATGCCCTATCCTAGTTACAACTTATTTTGTTAACATTTCGTATTAAAAGAGTAAGTTTATGGCAGTTTTTAACTAAGAAATAAACTGTAAAGGTAGATCTAAAACAGTTTTGAAACCTTGAAGGCCCGTTTACACTTCAGCTGCACTGAGCTGAGCAAAGCATAATTTGCATTTAAATTCTATTGTGGCGAGCGTTTCACGCTTTGCTAAACCAAGCCCAGTGCAGCTATAGAGAAACGTTACGTTTTGTCGCGATTTTTACGCCCAGCGCAGCTCACTGCAGCTGTAGTGAAAACAATTTTACGCCCAGTGCAGCTGTAGTGTAAACGGGCCTTAATAGTCCCAAAAAACATTAGACCCAAAATGGCGGATTTCGTTTTCCAATGGGTGTATGAGGTAACCAAGTTCTGTTTATTTTGAGCAGCGGAACTAAAAATAACAGCAAAGTCAAAACAGCTGTTATGTTCGTAATGCAAAGCTTAGTTTGTTCGTTTCTTATCTAATGATACTAAAAAATCGGTAGAAGAGGTTTCATCTTTTGGCAAAAAATTCAGCAATGTATTATGCGGAAATTGACACTAGGCTGCTGACAGAAGATAAATAGTTTACGGCGCTGGCCGCTAGTCTAGATAGAATCTTACCATTTTTTACAATAACAAAACAGGTTGTCAAAATTTGAATTTCAAGTAAGAAATAAATATGGGAGAATAAATATAATAATAAAACTTCAGCCACCCTACCCCTAATAATGTTTGAAATAAACCCCGGATGAAAATGTGGTAGCATTCTAAATCAACGCCGAGTTAACCAGTAAAAATAAAATAATTTTATTGCAAATCATTTTTGGACACAAAATAAAACAATTTCTGTTGAATAAAATATGACAATATTGAAGTCATGCAGTAAGTCACAACTCACAATCAACACGTATAGAATATGAAAAGTATTTTATTGTGCAAATTACAAAAAATTATTATATGAGTTCTGAAGGGCAATACTAGCATATATATAAGATTTAAAAATCATTTTTTGAGCTTCGATTAATATTTTGCTCTTGTATTTTCATGTTGTCTTACTGATATGTTTTCGACTTACAACAGATTTATTTTAAATTTTCTTGAAATGTGCAGTTGCAGCTAAGTATTCAACTGCGCAGCTTTTAGGCACAAACTATCTTAACTGGCCGATAGATAGAATGCTTCGAACTTTATAATAATACCTTTCAGGAAATTAAATCTTAAAAATATTACAAAATTGTCCGAAATAGATGTGATATCAAGTTACACACCTTGTGCAATGTTTAGAAAATTTTGGTGCATTTTGTATGTTTTAGGTGTGCAGGTGTGTTTTGTTAAAACAACGTGTGGGTCCATGTGGCATACTGTCTACTTTCCACAGTGGCACACATAGTGTTTTGCCCTGTTCTGAGAAAGTTCTCAAGTTGCTCTTATTAAAACAGGGATTAAATCATAAAAATGAAATAATTTTATTAATATTATGATGTTACCCAAATTAAACTTTTCCATATGCTTCAACCTGCACCTTAACTAGAAAACCGTTATTTTTTGCAATTGTACAAAGACGGTAAAAAAATATCTTCAAAATTCTCCTTTTTTCAGACAAAATTTTTTAGCCACCAGTTTGTAATGGGTAACTTCTTAACGACGGCACAGCAGCCAGGTTTAAACAACGTCGAAAGAAGCAACGTCATCGTTCCAAACTCGCGCAAACGAAGATGGAGCGAAGAGGATTCAAGTGACGATGACGACAGCCACTCTTTTGAGCGAACTTCGAGGCGCAAAACTAAGCTAAAGAAGCCCAAAACTACATCGCAGTACATCTACAACCAGCTGTTCGAAAAGGGTGAAAACAGCGACGTCAAAATCTGTGCTTTCAATTATGAGTGGAAGCTTCATAAGATCTATTTGCGACAGGCGAATTATTTTGCTGGCATGTTTCAATCGGGATGGAAAGAATCTTCGATGGAGGTAAAAAGCGAAACATAAATCTGTAATTTATAAATAACTCCAATATAATTTTGACAGCTGCATACAAAGTCATATAGGTGAAGCATTTTATTTTGTAAACAAATCTCACAGTAATATTTAAAGTGTTAAACAAAAATTATGTACATAGCTTCTTTAATTAACGGCAGTATATATTTTGCTGTATGAAAAAATATCATCGTCTTTTTTTGTCAATCAAATTGAAAAAAATTATGAATGTTTATGCAAATTCTTGCTGCTTAGCTTACATCTCATATAGTTCTTGTGTTGACATTGCATTATATTTGGTTATTTTTCTAAAGCTGTGTATATATATTGGAGCATAATGGTTGGAGGTTGTAGTAAGACGTAATAAGAATATCAAAGCCCATACAGAAGTAGGTATCATTTTGGACGTTTTGAATAACTCTTTATTCATTTTCAACATCGATGTCTGTATGGGCTTTGATATTATTATTATGTGTGTATATAAAATTGCTTTTTGAAGCTAAATCAGCTACAACTTTAAACAGTTAAAAACAACCTGCTTTAAAAAGCAATAAAAGAAAAAAGTTGTGAAATTGATTTACATGAGCTAAGCTGACTATTTAATACAAATGCAAACCTTTGCACTAAACTTTACTTTATGAAGATTTATAATTCATTATAGACTGATATTTTCCATTTTCCTGCATGGAATGTTTTTTTAATTTTATATCGTTAACAATTTTTATTACTGTCACATTCATTACTCCCATTTATATAAAAAATAAATTTATTTTTGTAGATGATAGATCTTCAAATTCCCGACCAAAACGTGACAAAAGAATCCCTGAACACAGCTCTTGGTTCTCTGTATTCAGATGATGTTGAGATTTTTCCCGATACTGTTGTTTCTGTTCTTGCTGCTGCTTCGCTGATACAACTGGAAGGTTTAATGGAGCATTGTTCCGAGGTTAATCAACTGCTGTTGAAACTTTTACATCTATGTACATACTCAATGAAACATATGTACACACATATGTGTGTTAACAACTGGAATCTAGCCCTTCTGAAGCTGCTTTTTGACCAGCGATTACGGCTTACATAACATTAGTATACCGAAAGCCATTGCAGACTCACCGAATCTGTCGATCAATGATGCAATCAGAGCAGGCTAGAAGTTACTTAGCTCAGTTGGTAAAGTGACAGTCCCGGCTTCAGTTATTTTTCTTGCAAAAAATTAAAACCTGTTTTATTCCTTGATTGTTAAAATGAGATTTATTTTGTACGAGAAATGTAACGCATTTAGTGTTTTTTACATTTCTGATTATCTTTATTGGTTAACTTATTTGGTTTTACTGACAAGTGGTTTAATGATTCAAATAGGAAAAAAAACGTTCCATACAGTTTTTAATTATCACTTCTTTTTTTTTAGGTAATGAAAGAACACGTGTCCTCCCAGAACGTTTGCAACTACTACTTAAACGCTCGTATGTACGGCCAATCGAAAGTAGAAAGGGTCTGCATCAAGTGGCTAAGAAACAATCTTATGCTGGAAGGAAAAAACTCTGCTTTTCTGTCGCAAATTGAACCTGATTTGATGTCGAGTATTATAGCCTCTAAGAAGCTTGCCGTACTCCAGGTCGAAATGGACATTTACTCGCTCCTTAAAAAGTGGACATTTCTAAGGTTGAAAGTTAATCCTGCGGTAGAAGACAAAAATTTGCCGGTCGAAGCTTCGAAATACTTTCCACAAAGGTAAAATGAATGTTTCTTGCACTTATTCCTTGTTTTTTTTATATTTTTGTGCATTTTTAGGTATGACTTAATTTGAAATTTGCAAGCATTTGTGTATTATTTTAAACATACACACACAACCCAGAGGTTTTTAAAGCATTTTTGCAGTTTAATTTTATCTCTTTTTTAATTTTTTTTTTAGTAGTTTATTCATTTTTAGTAATTTGTGCCTTTCATTTTATTCTTTTTACCATGATAAGGTAAAAATGTAAAATATAAATTTTGACGCTACTTAACTCATATATAAAACTGTGTTGGTTTTACATACATAAAAATTTAATTTACTCTTTTTTCGTCAGATACAAAGAAACCGGCAAAGTATTTTTGGAGAGTTCCGATGGCAGCCAGTTCTTATCGTCTTTTAAAGCTGTGAGGTTATGCAATATTATCGGCGAGTTTGGATGTTGTCTGGAGGTAAATTTGTGATATTTTAGTTTTTCTAACTTTTTTTGCCGTCAACCAAATTCTAACCAAAAATGTAACAGCAAAATTTGGAGCATAATGGTTGAAGGTTGTATTAAGAGTAAGAATTCAAAGCCCATACGGAATCATAGGTTAATCTTCTGTTTGGACTTTGACATTCTTACTATGTCATATAAAACTTTTTGTAACTTCAGAAAATAGAATATTTGTATTGCCAATCGGCAAGTATTTTTGACTTAAATTCGCACTACAAATTACAAATTAATAACATGGAGACATTTACATATAGTTTGTCGCGTGTTAAGGGCGATTGTAAAATAACTCTATTGTTGTTTTGTTAAAAGTGTGCCGTGAAATATTTAAAAAAATTGTACTGTGCCTTGAGCCAAAAAGTTTGGAAACTACTGGTTTACAAAGTTTTTGAACACATTTTTTAGTTACTGTAATTTTCTCACTATTAAATTGCCTATTTCCAAATTAGTGGTGTCAGTCAGTGCTTTGTGGTTCAAACTATTGTTCTGCGGCTTAGCTCATTAGGACAATCATATGGTCTAATGGGAAAGATTAAGTACCTAATTAGGTCAATTAATATCCTGCTGGAGGCGAAATGTCTATTTGGGATAACTCCATTCAAACAAGAAGGTTTTTTTTCTTCATTTAGCTTAGCATGTTGCCTGAAAAAGCCAGCCCTTTTTAAACCTATGTAATAAACGCTCTTTATGTATTACTGCAATGTAATCTGGTAAATGGGAAATGTTTTTTTGATCACCTTATATTTTAGGGTATTTATATGAAATTATTTTTTTTATAAGTGATGTTTCAATATATTTTACTCACGCCATTAACTAACGATGTTTATTTATTCAAATATTTTTGGGTGTGAAATTCATTATCAAGCTAAATAACATACCCGCGTGTAGTACCTAAATTATATATATATTTTTTTTATCTCAACTAGTCTAGAAATTGTTTTTAATTGCCCGAATTTCTGACAGGGCATTGGAATGCTCGAGAATTCGACCAACTTAACAATTAATGTGCAAAATTAATTCCTGTAGCACCCTTATAATTCACCAAGAATGTTTAAACATTCCTATAGTCCATGGAACCCCCAAGTATGTTTTTATATTAAACAGAAATTCTAATTTTTGCCCATTTTAATGAAAAATTTTTAGCCCGAAGGCGCTATCAAAAAATTATAAAAGTGAATGGTTTATTTTAGTAAGAACATGCAACAGTGCAAAAGCTATTATATAAGAGCTCCATTTTGTAATTAATGAGCAATTTTTGGTTGCAATTAATGGATGAAGGTGCTATATTAATTCAGCATTATATCAAACAAGCAATTCTATCACTTGAAATTAGGCATTGGGTATCAGATTAAGACACAATATTATCGAACATCACTAACTTCCCCTATATTCCTTTTGGCAGCTTGAACGAGATGGTGTGATGCCGCCATCGTGGCTAATGCCTCTTTTTCGCGAGCGCTGGTTGACAATGCTACGGGTGGAACAGGGAGTCGACAACGGACCTTCGCAGGACGCTACGCTTGACTGCACAAGCTTGCGATGTGGTCGCATACTCAGCCAAGACTCAGACCATTGTTGGAGATGGAACGGCTACAACTTTGGGATCGACCTACTGGTCACATACAACTCACAGGTAAAGGAGGTTTTTTATTATGCATTGTTTAACATTAGACAAAACTCGGTTGTACCATCAGTACTGTAAACACTGGATCTAAATCGATACTCTATTCCTAGTGCTTATTTAGGTATTGATACTAGCTTAGTATTACTGCTGTCTATTATTTAAAAAAGCATGATTTATGTGATATATTAGGTCAGGGGTGGCCAACCAGTCAGCGACCAACAGCCTAACACCTTAGGTAAAGGTGTTTTTTTATTGTGTATTGTTTAACATGGACAAAAACTCGGTCGTAGTTAGGGATGCTCAAAGTAGAATATCGAATCCTTGGATTCGAATCCAGATGAGATTCGAATCCAATTCTGCCGTTTATTTCGGGTAATTGGAACCGATATAATTTAACGTTTTACCGCCGACCGTCGCGCCTAATTGTACAAACGCGTGTGGTAAGTTGGCCTGTCGCTGCGGCGACCAATTTATAGTGCTTGCTTCAAATGTAACCTGGTAGTGCAGTGTCAGCGTTTTTTGGGCGACCAATTACCGCGTCTCGCGATAACGTTCGTCTAATAATTAAGTGTCAATCAAGCGTTATTGGGCGAGAGGCTAACATGTAATGTCTGGTGTGGAGTTCGCAAATTCCCTAAATGTGTTAAGTTGCAAAAGTAATATTAGGTTGCAAAACGTGCTGGCCGCCCACAAAATGCGCTATGGGGTTACTTAAGGTCAACTTTAGGCCAATATTCAGCGAAGTTATGCAGTTATGCACAACGTAATTGTCAAGAATTCGTTATATCAATAGTAACTTTGTATTCTTTGCAGTACACCATTTGACTAGTCAAAAAAGAAGCACTAAGAAGACTCAACAATACTTTCAAAAACAGGACCGAATTGCTTAAGACTTCTGTGTGCAGTGTTGCATTGTACTGACTATTGGCAAAAAGTTTTGGCAACAACCTGGACAGTTTAAATATTACAGTTTACAGAACGGCTTCAGATGACAGTTGTTAAGAATGCTAAACATATGGGAGATTTTTTTATAATGTACACATGTTAGCAAATTGTTTGGGCGATTTATTGCTGTGATTGTGGGCCCTGTAGGGTAGATTAAGATTAATCCCTTCCCCAAACAAAATTGAGGATAAATAATTTAATAAAAATATACTAGGATTCGCTATTCTGGATTCGTTATTCTAGATTCGAAACCTATTATTCTAGAATACCTTGGGATTCTACTTTGAACATCCCTAGTCGTAGTATGACGGCTGTAAATATTGGATCAAATCGATTTCTGATTCCTAGTGCTAATATCAGTACACTTGTTGGATACTAGCTTGGTATTAGTGCTGGCTATTATTTAGAAAAAAAAGCCATGAAAGATGTGGTGATTGTGGTGTATTACAGTGGTTCTCAACCGCCGGTCCGTGTCAATTTTTCTGCCGGTCCGCAAATATATTAAAATTTGATATCTCAATTGCAAAATTCTAGATGTTGAAGGCTTATCCATCAAATTTAACTTCGTCAGCTCCGTAATTTGCAGCATTGTGACGTAAATAGAGTTAATGGTATTCTTCGGACTTCATTCTACGTCACAATGCTGCAACTGTTTAGGTCTTAAACTTTAAGACCAGTTGTATGTGAAAGCTAAGTGTTTAAGTTGCATACTATTGCATAATTAAATTTTGGGTTTATTTTGATTCTTGAAGGTCCACCGGTCCGCAAAATTTGTTTTAAATTTTACCGGTCTGTATGCTAAAAAGGTTGAGAAACACTACTGTATTAGATCGATTTATCTGTTAGTCTCCTAAAGACGACCGCATTGTACTATGATACTCCAGCAGTTTTCTACATTTGTAATTACACAGCAAGCAACTACCAGTTAGCACTTTGTTATGATATAGTTAAAGGCTTTAAAAATCTTCTGTCACCAAAGCAAAAGCTTTAAAAAAGCGTGACAACACTATTTTTTCTCATTATATTGTCCGTTATTGCTCGCATATCTCGCTGTAAATTGGTATAATTAAATTTAGTCTGAAATATTTGCCTATATTCTACTATGATAATAGATGCACTAAAAGGTATTTACATACTATGTTCATTTAATTTAGATGAGGGGTGTCCAACTCAAACATGCCGGCGTGCCAATTTTTATCTTATAACTTCTTCACGTGCCAACAAATAATAAAACGTTTATTTGCACTTAAAAAAACATTTGTTTATTTGATCAAGAAAACCATTCATAATGGACCCAAACTGCTTCTTTGCTTGGCCATTTTTTGCACACTACTGCGTTTAAGTGTCCGTCGGTGAGCTGACTTTTGCTTTTTGTTTCTTCACACCAAACTTTATAGTTATGCCAATACTAACCTCCACTCCAATATAATGTTATAGTATTGTAAGTAATTGTTAGTTGTCGAGATTGCAGCGATTGTTTTATATTGTGAATAAACAATGGCAATTTAATGTATAAAAAATTTAGTATTTTGTGTCAATTGGCTATATACCAAATTTAGTATTATTTAAGCACTGGCTAAATATCAAATTTGGTAGTTTTTTTTAGGGGGAGGGGGGGCTTGCGTGCCATTTGTTGTGGTCGCGTGCTACATTTGGCACGCGTGCCGCTTGTTGGACACCCCTGATTTAGATTATTCCCGTATACCAGGTATATGTAAATATGGGTCAGACACCTATTGGCAAAAACATAAAAAAATCGGTTTTCGCGATCTGTCTAAAAACTAATATAAGCTGCTCTGTAATATGTATAGTCATTTTGAAAATGACATAATACCGTTATAATGTGATACCGGTCAATCTCTAATACGTTTAGGAATTTTGGAAATCACGTTACACTTTTAATGTGATACAAGCGCCTAAATATATATCCGATAAATAAACGGATAATATTTTCTCATAGCGATATATTGGTTTCGGTAAATTTGGTCTGATATATTTTCCTATAGGAATAGATTAACTAAAAGACCTTGGCACGATATGTAAAATTAATATAAATTATTTTGGATTGCAGGTAAACTACAAAATGTGTCAGTTGTAGAGATTGACCGATTAATCGGTTTACCGATAATATCGGCCGATATTTGGCTTCTATCGATATATCGGTATCGGTAAATGTGGGTAGATACTTTAATATGATATAATTTTTCCTGTACAACAAACAACTTACCCTTTATTTGTTGAAAAAATAATTGGCGCCAAGGTTAATATGCAAAAAAATAGTTTAACAATTAATAAAGTTATATAAACTAAAACGTTATTTGGATTTTATTTTCAATTAAAAAGTTTTGAACATTTCCCAGGTTTATAAAAAAAGCGGTATCCGGTATCGGTTGAAAAGTTGTAAAAAATCGGGTATCGGTCCAAAAAATTTTTATCGGTCGATCTCTAGTCAGTTGACAAAAAACATAAAAAATCGTTTATCGGTATCGATCGACCTCTATTCTTATAAGCGTTTTGGAAATAACTTAATACCGTAATTTGATACAGGCGCCGAAATACATGATGTTGAAGCGGAACATCCAATCGCAGAGACGTCGGGCTTCGGTTGGTCTCACCCCAGTAAGAACGGTAATCTACCACATCAAGGTATTCTCGCTCAATAAGAAAGGAAAGGTCATTGCCAAGTTTTCTTCCGGGCCAAATTTCCTCTCCCTTGAAAAAGACGACGAGCGAATTGTTCTCAACTTGGACAAAGGTCGGTAGAGATTTTGTATTTTTCGTAATTTGTCCAATTTGTTTAAAAAGATTACTATGTCTCTCTACTCTTTAGTATGGGAGCGTTTTAGTTGGTTAATTTTCTTGGTTAAAATTTATTTTTTTAAATAGTTTTGTGCCCAAATCTCTATTTTACTGTGAATCTTTGTTGTTATTTTGTTTGTACAGTTTAGACAGAAAATACACTTAGGTTGGGTAAATGTTGGAAGATGGAACAGCATACCTTCAGTTAAAATTACAAAATCTCGCAAAAAATACAAATCAAGCCAAACTTGCTAAAACCGTATTTTTGCGATTTGTTTCAAACAAGTACCAATTATGGATTCCCGATAATATCGGATCGGAGCCGATACCCGATGCCAAGTGGTAGTATCGGTACTCGTCCGATAATATCGGATCGTAGCCGATACCCGGTGCCAAGTAGTAGTATCGGTACTTGTCCGATAATATCGGATCGTAGCCGATACCCGATGCCAAGTGTTAGTATCGGTACTCGTCCGATAATATCGGATCGTAGCCGATACCCGATGCCAAGTGGTAGTATCGGTACTCGTCCGATAATATCGGATCGTAGCCGATACCCGATGCCAAGTGGTAGTATCGGTACTCGTCCGATAATATCGGATCGTAGCCGATACCCGGTGCCAAATGGTAGCATCGGTACTCGTCCGATACTGAGGTGGTATCGGTGCCGATCCGATACCAAATTGATTTTTGCATTACAGCTACGATTTGCGATACAACGCATTAATTCCACCTTGAGTTGAAAGGTAAATGATTTAAACAATAGAAACTTTTTCACGCCGAAGCAAGCTGGGCCAAATAACCTGAAAAAACTACCTGGAAGCTTACATTATTTGTTTTGCTTTTTTTAAGCATCGTAATGACGTCATTTGGTATCGATTCGCGATACGCTTTGTCCAAAATATCGGGTATCGTTATCGTAACAAAATGTCAAGTGTAGAAAATCCCTAGTACCAATGCTACGTAATCAACTAAATTGTCGTACATCCCTGGTAAGCGAGGGCCAGGGCTGTTCAGGTAAAAATGTAACACTCTTTTTTTTTCTTTTCAGCCGATAAACTGGTTTTCCCTTTGATGGTGGCGGCCACGTTTAAAACGGTTTCGCCGAGAGATATGGGCAAAGTGTCCTACAACATCCCACCGATGTTAGAACCACCCCAGATTATCGCACAAGAAGAAGAACTACCGAATTCCTCAACGTGAAATTCGAGTAAATTCTAACTCTTGACTCGATTTACTCATAAACAAGTGCTTCTCGAACTAATTTTTCGCAGTGATTGAAATGCTAAGCGTAAATGTATCCGCGATCTGATTCCCTTTGCCGAACTTTTTTAAGGGCTAAAATTTGACAAAACGCGAATAAAACAATATCTCAGATTAGTTCGATTGCTAATTATTACGAGCAATGTCTTCAAATTGCTTCTGCAACTTTCTCTGTAGGGAAATAATGCTAAGAACTAATCTTAACAAATCGAAATATGTCAAACGGTCAATATAACTTTGGTTGAAAAGTACTAGTTCAATTGTACGTCATGCCTAGCTTCTTCATGTAATTTATAAAGATTATGGCATTTGTATTTTTTGTTTTTCTTGCTTAAACAGATAATACTCAGTGTTCAGCTGTATTTTTCTCCTGTCGCAAAGGTCTTTAATTATTCAGCTTTATGTTAAACCAGTCCTCAATTTTTTAAGATGAGTTAAATATTCAGCAACCAACTTTTGGAAGGTGATGTTTGCTAACCTCGTACTTGGAGAGTTGTGTAAATGTTTTTTCTTGACCAATTTTTTGTTCTTTCATTTCCGTTTGTCCTCTATTTCTAAAATTTCTTTCTAATATTCAGTTCTTTGTTATATTCAGTAGTTTGTTTGACAGAAAAAGCCCTCAGAAACACGAAATAATGTTTTTTGACAGTTTTGATAAAAAATACGCCCAAAAAATTGTTTTTTTTGTTTAAATAACCAGTATGTCTACTATTTCAAATGCCTTTTTCGATTCTTGTATTCAAGCCTTCAAAACGTCATTTTGCAACTTTGTATTTATAAGTTTTGTGAAGTTAAGGCAAAATACGCGTTCAACCACTGAGTTACTTTTTACAGTTTCCTGTACACTTAAGAGATATTTTTTTTATTTGTGCTCAATGTAAGCGGATAATAGAGCGCTGTGCATTTTTGTAGTTGAACGACCGACGTGAATCCACCGTGCTTCTTTAATTCTTCGTTTACTTCAGTTTTAATAAACTTGTAAGAGAACTTTGTGCCATTGAAATTGGCAGACACCTCACTTTTTGCTGTTTCAAACCTTTACGCAACTCGAAATAGTACAGGAACCGCAGACCGAAAAAAAAGAATGGTATAACATAGTGGGAGGTAGGGCAGCAGAGTCGAAATTTGGGACTCGGCGGAGTTGGTTTGTTTTGCTGGAGTCGGACTAATTAGGTCGCCATGAAAAAAAAGGTTAATTACGTAAAACTACCAGAGTCCCGAGTCCGACGTGGCACCGAATTTCGAAAACTGATTTTACCGCAAACTGTAAATGCGGAATAGCACAGGGTGGATATTTTTTAACCATGTTTTGTGGGTGGATGAATTTTATGACACCCCTGTGAGTGGATTGTTAAATATCCACCCTATTTTAGTACGTAAATATGAAATACAGGCTATAGAGCTGGACTCGGTACTCGTCGAAAAATCGCACATTTGGCCAGAGTCTTAGTCGGGACTCGGGTTATTTACTCCGCAGCCTTAGCAGGAGACAGTAAAAAATTGCAGGCCTGCCTTAACAAATTGTTTTAAAGGCAGTGTTTAAAATGTCCGTAAGCAGTTTTGTCAAAATTTCACTAGGGTTCATTTGGCGAAATTGCCTTTTTATTGAAAAACGAAAAATTGGAAAATTGGAACGAAAGTAAAAGAAAATAATTAACATGATATAAACAAAAGGAGAGAAAAAAACAAAAAATCAAGTCAAGAACCACGATAGCCGAAAAAAAGAGCAAGATGGTACATTAGTACACACACTGAACATCATTTTGAATTTCGTAAACATAATTTTGTTTTAAAACAGTCGCACAATTCGCCAGCTACTAACTACAAAGAATTGAAAATGCAATAAAAAATGAAAGAAAGAATTCGAAATTGAAAGCAGTTTTCACGACATATTTGAATTGTTATTAACATTTAGTTGCCGGTATACGGCCCAATATAGGTTTTGAACAATTTTTGCAGTTTTTTTTTTTTTTTACGTTAAACATTTAAACATTGTAAATATGTTAGTTTGTATAATAACATTTTCTGTACGTTTTTTTATTTTTTTGTTCATTTTAAATTACGGAAACATTGAAATATTTCTAAATATTTTTTGGTATCACCATTTGCAAGAATTAAAAAAAACCAGTTAATTACTGACAGCTTAGGATATTTCGTTGTTGTGTTAATAACAGTTCAGCTAAAATATTCACTGAGAGTCCAATATAGAGCCATCTTGATGTTTTGTTAAGAATTTGAAATTACTGATTATTTGTTAGGTTTTTAACTTTAAAAGTTTTGTTACAGTTTTAGGCAAGATATATTTAAACGTTCTTACGAAACACATTTTAGATTATGGCTATTTTAAGGTTTTTGAACATTTTGTAAGTGTTAAAAAAAACATTTCGCGGTGTAATTTAATTAAAAACAGCTTTCCTAAAAAGTGATACCTAAATAAAGTCCCATTTAACAACACTTGAAAGAACAAAAACTCCAATTATTTGTCGAGCCAATTTACCCCAATGAATTGCGATTTCCATTCATATCGACGTAGCCAGAATCGTTAAACACCGGTGTTGCACCTATAGGGAAAGTCCCCTGTAGAGAGCTTGCATTTTGATTGGCCGAATCCTCACGAAGTGCAGTCGCTATCACTGATTTCTTTCGAGGATTAAGATCAGCACTGCTTGACCTCTTTCTACCAGGTTCCATAGCACGACTTGTAGATGCTCCTTTGTTTAATGTGACCTTCACTGCTTGCTGTCTTCTGCTTTTCCCAATTTGGCCGGCACGGATTGAATTTCCCAAAGATTCTTGAGCATTTTTAACTTGCCCGCGATCTTCTGCCTGTGTTTCATCAATAGGTTCCATTTTGAACGATACACCTTGGACATTTTTCTCTTGGTTGCTGTTTTCAACGCTTAGGGCGTTTTCTGCTATAATTTCACCCGGAAATTCGTTTACCCTCTTTACGTATCCAGCAGAATCGTGGCAATTATCAGGAGTACTTCCTTGAATGCTAGTCGCGTTTTCCGTGCTTCCATCATTTTTCGCACTTCCTTCTTCGCCCTTTACCGCATTGACTGAACCCAATTCCATCTCGTCAGCTGATTGGTTGCTGGGGTTGGCTTTCAGGCGACCGAGTAAGCACCGCACAATGTGGTACCTGGAAAAATAAAAAGGTTACATTTATGGCAGAAGCGCTTAGCTCGGATTTTCATAGCATTGACCAAGTGTGGATCCAGGATTTTTGTTTGGGAGAGGAAATAACTTTTTCAACTATGACGTCACAACTAGGGATGTCCGATAATATCGGACCGAAGCCGATACTCGATGTAAGTGGTATCGCTACGTCATATACTAGGGTGGTATCGGTGCCGATCCGATACCTAATTATTTGTGCATTACAACCATGTTTCGCTATCCAAGGTAGATTTTTCTTCTCTGAAAATTAAATTTCTAAGAAAACATTGCGTTAAAAATCAATAATAAAACGGCTGCGTAGGGCAAAAGCAACTTATATAAAAAAAAACTTACGCGAGACAGGTCAGTGCGAAGAATACCAGCAGTGCGCTTGCAAGGGCCACGCCGATATACATCAGGAGGTAGCCCAAGGTCGAATGTTGGTCGCTCAAGGTCGAAGTTTGGTTGTGCGATGCTCTTTCGTCAGAATTTTGGTTTGCTGTTGCAACAAAAACATGATACTGATAATAATCACTCGCTTAAATTGTGTTTTTAGTCGTTTATGTCGTCAAAACTACTCGCTACTCACCTTGGGTCGCGGGTAGAACGCACTATATACTCACTACTCGGTTAGATTGTTTTATTTACTCGTATGACTAATTAAAACTTCTACTTGCTCACTTAAATGTGTTTTTACTCGTTTAACTCGTCCAAAACTACTCGCTACTCACATTGAGTCGAGGGTAGAACGCATTCTATACTCGCTACTCGGTCAAATAGTTTTAGCTACTCGTCTAACTCGTATCTGTTTTTACTCGTTTAACTCATCAAAGTTACCCTCTACTCACCTTGGGTCGCGGGTAGAACAACGAGTTTCGCGTCCCGCTTGCGCAACTTATTCCACCTGTCCTTCGCGTAGCAATAATAGACGCCCGCGTCACGCTGTGTGACGTCATTGATGACGAGGTCGCTCGCGTAGCGTCCATCGGGGAGCTCCCGGATCTGAGAACAAAAGCGGCAAAATTTTCAATTTTTTTTATTTAATCTGAATTCCATTAGATTAGGGGTGTCCGATCTTTCTCGCCTAATTCCGATACCGATAACCGATATTTTGACTCAAAAGTATCGCGATACCAAATACCGGATCTGAAAAACAAACAAAGTGGAATTTTTTTAATTTTATTCCGCTCCTTTTGAAAAAAACAGTTTTTGCAAAGCCGAAGCCCCACCATGCTTGAAAAAACAATGGCAATTTACAGATGAGCCTTTTTCTATTAAATGAATAGGGCAATTATTTTTGACTTGGCAAACAAAAAGTGTAAGTTTTGTCAAAATTTACACGTCAGGTCAAAATAAAAGTCATTACACCACTGTCTGTTATACTTAAACTTGGTAGTCGGGCCGCTACAAAAAGAAGGTTAAGAAACACTGCTGTACATAGACCTACCGGAATGAGGGCAAAACTGTGTAGAACTTTAACTTTTGCGATTCACGCCGGCTGTCACATTTACTCTTAACTGTTTTAGTCTTACGTTTATCACCAGTCATTTTTACACCAGCCAATAATCCAGTGTTTTGTGTGAGAGATGCTATGGTTGGATTGCTATAAGGTCAAGTGCTTCATCAGAACAACCGTCTCGGCCTCAAATAACTTACTCGGGGACCCGGGTGGATATTCTAATAATAGAAACCACCGATCAGACATCACGAGTGTTTAACAAAAGGGGCGTAACTTGAATTTTCAGCGCTCAAAAGAGCAATTGAATATTTTGAAAGTTTTTTGTTAAATGAATAGGCATTTTCACTTATAAAACGCGTGTTTTAATCAAAATTACTCCAAACTATTCGATAGAGAAAGACCGATATATCCGTTTACCGATAATATCGGCCGATATTTGGCTTCTACCGATATATCGGTATCGGTAAATGCAGGCCGATATTTTTGCCGATATTTTAGTGCAAAAATATAATATAATTTTTCCTGTACAACAAACAACTTATCAATTTTTATTATCAAAATAATTTTGGTTTTAGCATCATGCCAAGTTATTATGCAAAATAATTGTTTAATAATAAATAAAGTATATAAACTAAAACATTATAAGGATTTTATTTTCAATTAATTCAAGTTTTGAACATTTCCCAGGTATATAAAAAATCGGTATCGGTATCGGTCATAAAAATGGATATCGGTCGATCTCTACTATTCGAAATGGATCAATATTGCTCAAAAAAAAAAAAAAAAAAAAACGTTAAACAAATAAAGTTAATCTACCTACCGGTTGCATTGGCAGAGCCGCGTAGAAAAACTTCTTTTTTGTTCCGTCTTTTTTCTTCGCGGTTTCAACGTCCTTATACTGCCACCTGGTGGGCACCTGTTGTTCCGTGTAGCGCTTCACCCACAGTACCACTGGGGGGCGCCACCATTCCCAGTTGGAAACCTCGCATACCAGTGTGGCCGTTTGTCCCCTCTCCACCGACACCACGGGCTTCATGTGAAGCCATCTTGGTTTTTCCCTCTCTGTTATAAGAATTGGGAAAAACTCAAGACAAAAAATAAAAACAAAAAAACACGAAAAATCGTTTTGTAATTTACGAAGTTTTTGAACGTTATTACATAAGCATAAAGTTTTTTTTTTTTTGAAAAGTTAAAAAATCAGAGCATGTTATCTGTTGTAATTAGACACACCACGCTTTGGAGTCAAAAAATGATTTAGCTTTGAATAAGAGAAAACTATTCATCTGAAAAAATCACTGTAAAAAATATCCCTCAGGTAATTAATTTATACAACAACTGGAATTCCTACATAACTTTTTTTCTACATGTACGGTTTATCAGTTCCGATTCTATATTATCGTACTTTGGTACCAAAGTATATAGAAGGGCGTATCTTTATTGAAACCAAAACCATTGGGGTTTCTGCTTGTCGATCACTGTTCCGCTGACGCATTTATATTAATAATAAAACTCGAAGTTTAAAAACCAGAGTAAAATCAGGATCAGACATTTGTAAAGGAATATATGTTTCGCCTATACCTGCATCGTCAGTTCCTATAAGCAAAGTGAAATACATAATATACAAAGCAAAATAATAATAAAATTAATAAAAAGGTCGATACCTAAGTGATATTTCTACCGATATTTTGTTTTAAACTTTTGTAATAGTGTTGCTAAAATAACGTATTTTCAATTGTTTCTGAGTTTTTGCCAATTGGTAGTTTAAAATGAAACTACATTTGTTACGTGAGGACGTAAAACCGGCAAATCAATTTTTCGCTTTACTGAATCACCATTATTTTCGTATTTATCAAGCAATTTAAGTATTGCCTACCAAAGCTTAAACACTTCTCGGTCACCATATAAACTTATATTTTCGACAAGCAATTAGTGACGTCATATTTAACGTAAGATTTAAAGAAAAAAGAAAAGTCGGCGTCTATGTGTGCCTGCCTACCTTGCACCAGTAGAGTGTACTCGTGGCTGATCATTCCATCTGCGTTCTTAACCCTGCACTTGTACTTTCCGCTGTGGCCGACCTGGAGGCTGAAGAGGGTCAAAGTCCACTCGCCACGCGAGAATGGGATCAGCTCGTCAGAATCCTTGTACCTAGAAATATGCTGTTGCTTCTAACAGGGCTGACGAGTCGCTTAAAAAATAACCTAACCGACTCCAAACAAAAAATAAACCTTAGTCCGACTCCCGAGTCCGACTCCGGTCAAATGTAAGATTTCGTCGAGTCCCGAGTCCGGCTCCGACTCTACAGCCTGTATTTAACCACTTACGCAATTAAATTAAAGTGAATATTTAACAATCGGTTGTTTTATCCACAATACGTGGTTGAAAAATATTCGGCCATATGCTATTCCACCTTTACAATTTACAGTTTTTGGCCGAAATTTCCGATTGCGCATGCACACGTCGGACTCGGGACTTGGCTAGCTTTACGTAATCTTACTCGAGTCCAGAGTCTAGCAAAACAAACCCGCCGAGTCCCAAGTCCGACCCCGACTCCGCAGCCCTGGCTACCAGGCTTAGAATACTAAAAAAAAACATCTGGTATTTATTAATTTTTTCTAACGTTTCGGCTACCTGTGCAGGATGCCTTCATCAGAAACCTACATGAATAATAGCTGGATGTCCAATACTTGGGATTTGATTTCTAAGCCGATGCCGATATTTTGGACAAAAATGACCGCGATTGCGTGTTTTCAAACGTCGAATTTACAAAAAAGTGTAAATTAAAAGTGAATTTCATACAATGTTATACTATAGTAATTCTAACAAAACTATAAATAGGAAATAAACGTTGACAGCAATAGTTTGATGGATATATTGCTGAATAAAAAAACGTTTCAATGTCTCGAATCTCGGGTTTTCTACCTTTGTTAACTAGTTTTTAGCCCAAATTCTCTTTGAGTGCCATTGCATAATTTAATATCTTCGAACGTATAACGGCCCTATTTAATTACAATTTTGCTTATAAACTTATAGATAAACGATGGAAGTCGTCCCCCTTCGAATTATTTTTTATCCATATTTTATGTATGACAACAGGCTAACAACAGGGGGACATAAACTTTTTTGCGCGAATCGATAATGTTTTTGCAATATTGCCGTCACAAACATGTTTGTCAGATCAGCTCGATAAAAATCAATGTGTCGAGCACGAGCCATTTGTTGTGTGCCCTCCTGAATTTGCAGTTTAGCGTCAATTCAACCTATAAAACACAATTTTTTCGCGCTTCGCGCCACCGGCAACAAACTCCACTATTTCGATTTATCTCAGTGATATTGAATTGAAATTCTAAATTGCTTTTTGTAGGGGGGAGCAAGGTATAGGAAAATTACCAAAGGGGGGCGCGGCTGAAAAAAAGTTAAGAACCATTGATCTTGACGTAATTTGTTAGCGGATCGGATCGCGATACGTTTTGTCCGAAATATCGGTTATCGGTATAAAATGTCAAGTATCGGGCTTCCGTGAAACCAACCATTTGATTTGGGGTGCTGGAGATCCTTGAGCGTTGCATATTAGACGAACAGATTGTCCAATCTTTCTGAGCAAGATTCCATTTTCCATTTTCTCCGGATTGGTAAAGACCAAATCGGCTGAAAAAGGAAAACTAACGTAACGTGGTAATATTGTTGGGTTATTTTTGTTTACAGAGCAACGGTTCTTAAACGGGGGTTACTTTGCCCAGTGACGTACTTCGGGGGTTTTTGGGTTTGAACCCCATTTTTGCTATGCCAATTTATTGTTTTGTTCATGGATGTCATCAGGGTTCAATTTACTGTTCTAAGCGGCAATGTTTTAGGTTATGCGTCTTTGCTAACCTTAAAGCAGAAATTTTTTAGGCTTACCGGTATTTCTCTTTTTTTATTATATAGGTTTTATAGTTGCATATTTTTAAACTTCAGGCTTTAAGACTAAAAACGATATTTTGTCCATTTAAGTCTTATTCCGATTAATTTTGGACTTGTTTCGACATGTTTAGGTCTTATCTAGACTATTTTAAATATTATTCTGTCGTGGTCATTGATGCGAATTTGGCGTTATTATGTCGGTGGTCTTAATAGGTCTACTATGGTAGCCTATTATAGATTAATTATCTGATTTAGATATTGTTGTTGTATAGGCCTTATTGCGTTTTCTACTTGAAAGGCTTGTGGAATCAATGAGCTAAGCCTAATAGGAAAGTAAAAAATATATGTTTTATACAATTGGACCTACGTTATTTTTTCATTTTGCTCGCGGCGCACCTGGCAGCCTTCCATGGCGCACCGGTTGAGAAACGCTGCCCTAAACCAAGAGCATGCGGTCATTTTTTTTCGCAAAGCGCCTTTCTCTATTCGTTCAGGTTGGCTGATCGACAAGTGTGCATTTGTAAAAACAACGAATAAAACAGTTTACTGACAGTATTCTGTACGCAGAGAAACAGGAGCCAAAGTACAAAAAAATGAGAGTTTACAGAATTTACAACACTAAAGACCAAAGGCAGATAATTTTAACGCCAAAATAAACAAATTTACAAATATCTTTTTTTTCAAAAGAAAAATTCTACCCCCCCCCCCCATTTTCGTTGTGATATTATCGTTTTTGTTAGTTTTTGTCAGGGTTTAACTCACCCTCCGAAGCTGCGTGTTTTTTAATGTAATTGGTTCACGCGTCTTAACCTTACGCAAAACCAAAATCAAACGCAAAACGCCGCTTTTCGTGTTTTGTGTGGTCGACCGTAAACTCAGGGTGTTTTTATCTCTTTCGCCTTTCTGTTTGGGTTGGCTGATTAGCAAGGATGTATTCGACAAATGACAACGCTAAGTCAAGCCTTCTTCCTTTTACATCGCTAAAAAACGTGGAGTTCGGCGCAGCTAATGCTCGCCGTTGCTCGCGCTAATATCTAAAGTTGTTGTAACTGCGGAATTTTTTTACTTTTTTTTTCTTTTTTTTTTTTTACTTTTGTTCAAAGTGGCCTTTTTATGTAATGATTGTTACCGCAAAAAGTGTTTTGGGGGTGACGAGAAGGCCTACATTAACTGCACTTCAACAAAAGTGCGCAGAAAAGCAGACAACTAAAAGCATTTTGTTTATCGAGGGTGGCGATCGTTTGACGAAATGAGTTTCGCAAACTAAAAGTTCTAAAAACCCTGGTTGAATCATAAACCATACCGAAAAGCTTTCTGCTGACCTCCTGTAGTAAGCCTAAAAAAATGCTGCAGCAATAGTTAACTATTTAGCTTCTTAATATTTGTGGTTATCTTAATTTGGAAATCATCCATAAACCTTGAAATACGAACCCTGATAATAACACTTAACGACGCAGCAGCAGAGTTTCGCATAAAATTAGCAAGTAATTAAATATATGACCAACTTGTGCATTTTGTAAGGATTAAAGTCGTGTTTGTGAACCGCGCAGTGAAAAGGTTTGCCATCCCTGGTATCCCTGGTATAGGTAGGTGTAGGTCAACCTTAAGCCAATGTTCGGCGCGCCTTCGCACAACGTAATTGTCCAGTAACAGTAGCGCCGTACAGATACTAGTAAAGTTGTACGATCTGACTTTAAACAACCAATCGGCTTAGTTTATCTGTAACTTTAGTGTTGACTATCTGTAATTTCAACAACCGTATTTGGAATTTCATTTTTTGTTATAATATCCATATGTGAAAAGGTTTTGCTTATTATTGTTGTTTTGTCCCTAAACGTTGTATTACGGCCTATTCTTCGATAAATTGTAAAATGTATAAAATCCTTTTTTTTTCGATGTTCTAGTTTCGCAATTCTAGATTCGAAACCTATACCGTTCTACAATATGCGCTATTCTAGAGTCCTACCCTTATTTTTACAATACCCAAACGATTTGTCAAAATTAAAATTGCAAGGAAGAAATATGGGAGAATAAATATAATAATAATACTTGACCAACCCGAATCAAACACTAACTCAAGCCCTAACCCAATAATGTTCGAAGAGGTTGTTCACCTGGACATAAAAGTAGTTTAAATTGACACATTATCACTAATGGATGCATGTCTAAAAGAGCGATACGGGCATATAGCCTACAGGCTCCACCTAAGGCTATTTACCAGGGTAACAAAGTAATTTAAATCGATTTTCCGAAAAAAAATTATTGAAAATAAGCAAAACTCGAAAAGTTGAATTTAATACTATCACCAACCAAACGCTAACCTCAACCCTAACCTATACCCAATTCAATACATAATCACGTATTGGTGCAAGCGTAAAAGAGCGATCCGGTAAAATTGGAAATTCCATAGAAAACCCCAGACGAAAATATGGTGGCATTCTAGAGCAGCGCCCTTTAACAGTCGAATTGGGAAGTTGGTGATTGTTGTATGATGTATGTTATGTAGTGTAGGATGTATATAAGCTTTTAAAGTGCCCAACTATACAATCACTAACCTGTGTTATTTCCATGTTTGGCCCAAGTCGAGACTGCTAAGCTCAAAAATATAAAACAGCCTAGCATTGGCCATTTTCTAGAAAATTCAGTCATTCCACTAATATGCTGCAACTTTAACATGTAAACCTTGACTTAGCAGTACTTTCAATACAGATTAATCCGCAAAATACCTATTTCAACAAAATAAACAGTTAAATTTACGTTTATATACAGATGATGACTTTAAAAGTACAGCCTTTAACATTTTAGAAGTTGTAGTGCGCACCCATAAAAGCTAATTTGAAAGTATATAACTGAGAAATTTCAGTTAATTCTGGGTGAAAAAACGCTTGGCACACATTTTGGATGTTATAAATTTTGTCACTGTTTCTGGCGGGTTAAACTATAACAGATTTATCAGAAGGTTCATAGCAACTTGTTAAAACCGGCTATTCTTGTAACGTTTTTCAACACTGATGTTATTTTAAGAACATTTCTACAGTAAACAAAACGTTTTGCAAAAGGTTGATTGTTACGTCACAAATCGCTGATCAGGCGACTTCAATTGCTTGTTATTGGAAAAAAGGCAAGAAAAGTTTTTTCCAAATGAATGCACAGAGGCGCGTAAAGTTGCAATAAAGAATGATTTGTTCAAAATGCTATTAGAACAATAAACCTGGCTGTATTGCACATGAACCATTAAAAATCACATTCTAGTTATCTAAGAGACACATTTGGTTAGGATTCCTTTCATTTTAGAAAGGCGAAAAAAACAACAAGACTTTGTCCATTTAAATACGGGTTATGGCTAACATGTCAGTTTATTGTAGGTCCAATGAATAGATTAATTACTAACAAATTTTAGAAACTGGAACATTTTAGTTCATGTTTTTTCAATAAATCATCGTTTGAGTTTTTGACTTGTTATTGAGTGCCTTTAAGTTTCTTTTGTATATTCTTTTGTCTAGTATATAATGTTAATATAGCTTGTGAGCAACTGCAGTTCCATATTTTTTAGATTAGATTGACGCTTCTAGGCAGTTAACGGGTCCAAGGTTTGGTTTTAGATGGGTTTATTCAGTTATGGTGTCAAGAAAATATGCCATTGCATGGCGCCACAGAACATGTAACTTAAAAAAACTTGATATGGCTATAGTTAAAACCGTGCGAGAATGTGCAATTAAAAGTTAACGTCCGTGTATTGTAGGACAGTACTTTTGCAACCTTTTAAAACAGGTTTAAAATTATTTGCGTCACACCTATAAAAATATATCTAAAATAACAATAAACCCATCGGCAAACATTCAAATCCGAGGGCAAATATTATAGATTGTTTGAAGTTCTATGCGTAAAAAAAGAAATTTCCTTTGTCATCCAATTTTAGGCTTTTGCAGTCGTAAAACAATCAGCTTAAAGTCCTGGGATTTCTTGCCTCGGCTACACCTCACCTGTGGCGTAGCCAGCCGAAAATTTTGGGGGGGGGCCAAAAAGATTTTTTTGTTTAGCTTTTGTCATTGTATTAACTGCCGTGACAAACACAAATAACAATGTTAGCAAACCGTTTCAAGAAGCAACTGACTGAGTGTTAACGCAATACTCAAAAACCATTCAAAGAGCAAAAACTGTCTAAAAGTAGTAAATATACATTAATGTATAGCAAACGTAATAATAACTACATCGCTTGTGACGTAACAATGCAGGACAATTGAAGGTGTGGCATGCCTGTGATCGACTGTTACGGTGGGCTACTGCTCATAAAAGCGTAAAATATTTATAAATTTTGGGGGGCATGGCCCCTCAGGCCCCCCTCCAACCCCCTGGGTACGCCTATGCACCTCACGATGGCGGATTAGGGGATATTATACGCTTCTAAATGAAATTGAGAAAATAAAGCTCACTCTCACATTGTATTTTATACTCCATTGTTTATATACAGAAAACACCTTCAAAAAACGTGATTTATTTTTAAAACAAAACTTTAATGCGAAACTTGGCATTGCTTATTACGAACGAGATTATGTTTGGCTCAAATGAAGTTGTAACAACACGCAAAAAATCCTCCAGGTGATTATCAGATATCGCTGACCACGCCGGAGATTTAGTGTAGTTCATTTTTGTAAAAATTTATCAAAGAGCTAAGATTAAATTAATCATTTAAGCTGAATTCACACTGAAAGTCAATTAACTCCATTTGCATTAATTCAGGAACATCATGTGGTTTGGTAGAAAAAGGACACCGAAAAAACTTTAAAACTTGACGCATACTTTTTGAAGTCATAAAATCTGTTTCCGAATTCTATTATCAAATGAGTTTGGCATACTTTCTTTTTGTTTGGCATACTTTCTTTTTGTTTGGCATACTTCTTAGTAGGCCTATGTTGAACCTCACAGTTCAACAAATTAGGAAAGTGGGTAAGGTTTTTGTTGTTCATCTGTTTATTCCCACAAAGATAATTTTACGAGAAAAGTTTTGACATGATCAAACATGCAATTAATTAACTGTCCCCTCCTTTGAAGACGACAATTAGATTCATTAAAGTGGGATGATGTATCAAAAAAAGCTAAATCGCGTACGCAATTTTTATCATTAAACTTAACAGTCAGCTGACATTTTCCTTCCACAAATTGTTGTATTTCTTCCTTCAGCCTAAAAAATCGCTCTAAAACTTTGCCGAGCTGTAACAACATATTTTTATTGAATGGAAATTGTGGAAAATACTGTTTGTAGTCCAACAAGTCTACTTTTCAAATTGGTAACTTTGTCTTTTCTATAGTGATCTTTAAATTTGCCATAGGTAGGTGCATGAGTGAGTAGTCATATAGTGCCTTATAATGTTATACTCCTTCAATCCAAATCAAGAAACCGATTTGTTGCATATTAAACAGATCGTTTTGATATTGGCTTGCATAAAAAACTACTCTTCTGTCCACAACTCTTGAAATACTCTGCCATTATCACTAATTTTCTGTATTTTATTTGCCATACTAAAAAACGCGGAAAGTTCAAACGGGCCACTTCTGACACCTTGGCGGGCCACACGCGGCCCGCGGACCGCGGGTTAGACGCCCCTGCTCTACGCTTTGTTTCGAGAATTAATACATTGGAATTTCAGAATTTAAAAAAATAGAAATTTGTTTTAAGGAAAAGTTGTTTTTGTTGTAAAATATTGGTTTAATTCTACCAAAAACGACATAGCAATAGAGGTATAGAATATTGGCCAATATTATCGGCCAATAACTACCCCCAAAAAGTTCTAATGCAATTTTTCAGATATATATTGCTGAATTACATTTCTTCTATATCTCAGTTAAACGTTAAATCGATATTTCGCAAAAAAATCGCTAAAAGAAGTTAAACGTCAATTATTTTGTTGGCCATATCTCAGTAAGATATTTGTTGCTGCTTCATTGATAAAATCCGCTCAAACGATGGTTCGACTTTACTCAAGGAAAATTAAGATATCGTATTTGAGAGGTTTCTTACTAAACAACAGCAATTATTTGCAGATAATTGTTTTTTTGTTTTTTTTCAAAGCAAGGGCCTTAATGGTCGTATTTTTATTTTACATCCACCCTCTACTAAACTACTCTCTAAAACCATGGAAGAAACGCTCCTGCCTACTATTTTTTAACCATTTGAAAACCGTCGAGATAGCATATTAGAAATCTGCCGTTCGTCCTTCAAACTAAGGTTGTTCATAATTTGGCCCAAAATACGTCAAACTAGATGCGAAATTACGAGGTACTGTGACAAAGCGAAGAAATATATTTTTATTTAGGGCGACAAAGCTTAAAAATATATTATAATTTCAGCAAAAGGCTCAACATTTTTCGATAACCTCTGGAAAACTTTTAGATAAAAGTATTTTATAAAGAGTACAATCCGATTTTGCTCAAATCGATGGTTGGCTGATTGCATTTTTTTTTTAACCTTTGTTTAGTTCAGTGGTCGGCAAACTGTGGACCACGGCCCAAATGTGGGCCGCAGAGCCATTTTTAGTGGGTCGCAGGTAACTTTTGAATAATTTAGGGCAGTGATTCTCAACCTTTTACCTTTCGTGGCCCATTTTCGTTGCACAAAAATTCCGTGGCCCAATAAACTTTTATGAAAGAACAAACTGTAAAAAAGGTTTGGAACAAAAAATAGCGGAGCATTTAAAACAGATTATTTATTCAAGTGTGCATTAGGTATTGCTTCTGAACAATAAATTTACGTTCATTTACATTCCTTCTCAGTTCCTATAAAACTAGGTGGAATAGTCACACGCCTTTTTAAAATGGTCTATGGCCAACCTAAAAAGTTTCCATGGCCCACCAGTGAGCCATGGCCCACTGGTTGAGAACCGCTGCTTTAATGTTATCATGTAGTTATGGGACGCGTCATAGCGGTGCATTCATTCCACAGTATTTCGAAAGTTGTTGTGGCTAAGAGTTTTTATATTGTCTCAGGCCCGCATGCCATATGTGGCCCTGAGTGTGCCTGTCAAACTAAAGTTTTTGCCAACTTTAACTATATATGGGAACGCAAATTTTTTCGCGCTTCGCGCGTAAAACTAATATTTCACCTTTTCTTGGTGTCAACAGCCTATGAAGCTGTGTGAACTTAGAATCTCTGCAAAATGTATTTCTACCAAAATATATCTAATTAAATATAATTTTATATTCAACTTTTACAATGGCTATTGAATCATGTAACATTATACGAACTTTAAAACAAGATTAACGTGATGAATACCTTTTACGTGTTTCGCGCGAACGTTTTACGTGATTGCGGGTGCCGCAAATCATTCAGCTGTGGAGATGATATAATTTTATTCTTTCACGCATTAAATACACGTCTAAGGAAAGCGATTCGCCAACTAAAACCAAATAGACGCAATTTTTTTTGCGTTTCGCTCGATAAACTTGCTTTAGTTGCGTAATACCACGTCGGTTGGAAAACAACGTTTTTCAATCTACTTGAAATATGGCATTACTTGTGATAGCAAATTTAAGGATTTTTATGTACTTTTATAGGTTTTATACTGAAATCTAATCAGCCCAAAAGCGGTATTCGATCATTTTTTGTGTCGTGTGACTCATAACTGTACAGTCGAATTTCTGTTAAAATAGCCTATATATAAATGCCGTTATTTCGAGCAATATTCGAATCCTTTGATGTGTCATATGCGTCACAGATCCTTCTAATTGAAGTTTGCCAATTTAAAACTAACTAACCCAATCTTGTTTTTATTTATTTATTTATTTTTTAGGCGCCATTAAACTGGAATTTAGCTTTATGTTTGCCCAAAGTTTGTTCGGGAAAGTGTTTACAAAACGCTTCGCGGCCCGAGTTGCTGAGTATGCGAGTAGGAGTGTATACGAGTTAATGTTAGTTGTTTTGTTTACGGATAGACCAGTTGTTAAGTACACAACTAGGAGAGTATACGAATTAATGTTAAATAGTGCGTATACGGGTAGACGAGTTGTTGAGTATACTTTGTTGCGTTATTCTAATGCTTTCAACTTTAAACAAATATCCTGACACTGTTTTCGTGGTTGGCCTTAAATAGCCCCGAAAAGAGTTATGTGGGCCGCGACGAAAAAAGTTTGCCGACAACTGGTTTAGGTATACGGACAAATATTGTTACACTACAAGGCAGGGCTGCGGAGTCGGTTAAAAACAACCCGAGTCCGACTCTCGAGTCCGACTCCGGCCAAAAAAATTCACCCGAGTCCGACTCCCGAGTCCCGAGTCCGACTCCGGCCAAATATAATATTTTGCCGAGTCCCGCGTCCAGCTCTGACTCTACAGCCTGTATTTTACCCATTTACGCAATTAAAGTAAGGTGGATTTTCTGCAATCCACTCATATTGGTGTCATAATTGATCCACGCGGTCTTATTCGAGTCCCGAGTCCCGAGTCCGGCCAAACAAACCGACTCCGTCGAGTCCCGAGGCCTGAGTCCTACTCCGACTCCGCAGCCCTGCTACAAGGTTTAAATTTATTAAAACTGAACCTAACTTAAAAACACAATATTATAAAGTTTAGGAAGTTTTGTCCTCATTTCAAAGATTTTGGTGAATTTCCGATGCACAAATGGACCCCCTGCAACCATTTACACATCTCTTGTGGACACCGCATTAATTTATTTGTAAATCCTTGTATGATTAAATACTTTACCACTCTAACTCCCCCAAGTGGTTGACTGCGGGCTGATTTATTGGCTTCTCGGAATCGATAATTACACTTAACGTCCAAGTTTTCCGACGTGAAATGTTATACGCTTATAAATGCAAAACGACAATCATAAAACCCCGAGAAAAACTCCTCGAACACGCGAAAGCCGGAAATTATTATTTCATGTGGCGCAATTAAAATGATTCCTATCTAGTCATAAAACGCGAAAAAAAAAAAAAAACATGCGCCGGACGGAAGCACACAACAGGACCTAAAAAGTAATAACACCTAAAGCAAAAAAAGTTATAAAGCCACAGTATTAAGACCAACGACATAATAAAGCCAAATACTCAGTAATATTCAGTGAATACATGCCAGAATAAGGCATTAACCGGTCTCTTCCGTACGTTTAAACAAGTTAAAAAATATGGTCGCAAAACAGTTGGGGCAGGACAAATAAAAAGTATTCATGAAATTACACTGCCATTATTCGGCCAAAGCGCGTGAGAGTGTCAAAACGCGAATATTTCTGCTGCTTTATTTTTATTTTCTGCTGCTTTAGTGCAAGTCACGGCCCAGTTCAATTAAGACGACGGGTCATGTAGTCCGACTGCAGAAATCAATAATGGCGGGACAGTACTTCGTGCCTGCTATGACGCCATAAAATTACCCCTGATGGTTTTATTGCAATGTCGCTGACTAATTTTGTCGTCAAAATTTTCTAACAGTTTGCGACGCAAGCAAAGCTGTAAGGTTTGTTTTTGATTGCTATACGGATTTTAGAGGTTTACCTTTGGTGATAAATCTCTGCTCACAGAAGTAGGCTATATTTCGAAAGATATTTTAAAAAAACGTTTCCGCACTTTAAAACTTACTAAACGCTGTGAAAGCGAAGCCCGAATGACCAAAAAGGCCGTCTCAAGAACGAACGAGATGCACTACCGGATTAACCTTTATAGGCTAATAAGGCTATAGCCTTAGGACCTGAAAAAATCGACCCTCAATTTTAAGGTCAATTTTTTGTAAGGCTGATAGTGATACAGATCCAGTACAGATCCAGTAGATCCAGTACAGTACAGTACATATTTTGCTTAAAAACGATTGACTAAGTTGAGTAAATATGTGCATTGTGTTTGAGTAGATAAATAAATCATTTCATTTATGTTATTTGGCAGCAGTGTTCTAAACAAGTCATTTCAAAATGGCTTTAGTCCCATTTAAGTCATTTAAAAAAATAACTTAAGTCAAAGTCAAGTAGTTTGCAAAAAATAACAAGTCAAGTCCCAGTCCAAGTAATCGGTTGCTCAAGTTAAGTGCAAGTCAAGTCACTGACATAAAAGTGAACTGTTAAATCATTAAAATAGATAGGTAAACTCGCCCAATTTTGAGCAACAATTTACCTAAAAAAAACACCAACGCATATACAACAAGCAAACTGTTAAATTTGCAAAACTAAAAAATACTTAATTTAATCCTAAGATATTTGACAAAATAACTTGTCCAAGTCAAGTCATTTGTCCAAAAGACTTGAGTCAAGTCAAGTCATTCAGGTCAAAATACTTACGTCAAGTCAAGTTATTGGAAAACAGTGACTTAAGTGCACTTAAGTCAAGTCAATGACTTAAGTCATTACAAGACTGTTTTGCAGTAAATCATAGAATTTTTACATGTACGTATTTTTTTTTACTTTTTGTAGCTTGGTTTGCAAAAATAAAACCCTTTTCTAGTAACAGCCTTAGCCTACAGTAGCCTTAACCCGGTCCTGAAAAGATGAAATCACTTCTAAGCCTCGTCGTACTTTTGTCGATTGTCGCTTTTGCTCTCTCTTCTTCCACACCTCTGGGTAAGACACTTTGTGACGTAATCGGTGACGTAATTGGAGCGCACTAGGCGAGCCATTTTTTCGAGTCGATTTTATCAGTTGTTGTTGTAGCATTTTCGCCAAAGGGTAAAACATCCCGCCGATCTATGTATCTGTATATATTAGTATAGATTTTGTATGTTATATGTAACGTATGTAATGTATGTAATAAACCTTACGTAGGCTTATGTCATTGTGTTGTATCGTATTGAATGTAAAACAAATTATATAGGCCTATATGTAATGTATGTAATTATGTATTTATGTATTGTAATGTATTGTATGTAATGTAAGTAATGTATATACTGTATGCAATTCAAATTTTGTGTTTTAATTTTGCATTTTTTTCGAATTGAATCTAAACCAGGAGACAGCTGACTTGATGAACCTTACGGTCTTCCGCTGTCTCCTGGGAATGTTAAATATTGCTAAACGTTTTGATTTCGACTATTTTTTTGTTTTTTGATGTTCCAATTAAATTCATATCATAATCATAAGCCTTGGGGTTGGCTGAAGGCATATTAGATCATTGATTCTCAACCGTGGTAGGCATCTGAGACAAATTTAAACTGTCCATTTTAAAAAGAGCCGCAAAAAGATCAAGCAGTTTATTAAAAATAAATTTTAATTTAATAACAACAAACCAAATATAAGAAGTTAAAATAATTGTCTTCCCACTTAATCTGAAACGTCCTATTTTCTTGCTAAAGAAGGCAAGCTTTCTTCGAAAGTTGTTTTGGCGTCGCGGTATGTTATGTGCAGGGGTGGATCAAGTGTTTTTGTTTAGGGGGCATGAAAATGTTCAGGCATGACGTCACAAAGTGACGTAATCAAACAATTAATCTAAAAACACCTTCTGTTGTCGAACCAACTCGTGCGCAAAATGCTTCTGATAAATCATTTTAGTTTTTGACCCTTAAAAAGCCGCTAAAAAGACAGAGGAGCCGTATGCGGCATTTTTTTTTTTAATTTTCAACGTGTATGTTTGCTTTAAACAGCTATCCTGTAGAAAGTACATATGCTTCTATTTAAACATGAATATACTTAAATGATTGTTTTTCAGATGTTAAGAAGTTCTGCAAAGCCAGGGCGAAAACAGGGGAGCCAATGCTGGTAAGTTTACTTGATCGCTGTCCTTAAATACAAACACGTATATGTATTTCAAACTATTAAGCATAATGGTTGGAGGTTGCAGTAAGACGTAATAAGAATATCAAAACCCATACAGAAGTAGGTATCATTTTGAACGTTTCGAATAACTCTTTATTCATGTTGAAAATATTCATGTTGAAAATGAATAAAGAGTTATTCGAAACGTTCAAAATGATACCTACTTCTGTATGGGCTTTGATATTCTTATTACGTATTTTAAACTAATTTCCTGTTTTTGGGCATTTAAAGTAAGACCCTTCTTATCTTTTCAATATGCAACGAGCTTTCGTTCGCTGTTTTAATAGGAAATAGAATGCCGTGAAACCTTATTGGAAAGTTATGACACTAAGGTGATTTTTCAGCTAAACACAATAAGCAAATTAACCTCTGGGCGACATTTCATTTGCGATGTTAGCGGTTATACTTTAGTGAAGAGTTTATTTAAACAAGGGGTTCTTAAACTGGGGTCCATAGACCCCCTTGGGGTACGTAACTTAGTTGATTATGGGGTCCATAAAAGTTTAGTTGAAAGATTAGTTTATATTTAAGAAGTAATCAAATTTTTAAAGAAAAAGTTTAATTAAAAATAAAACATTTTTGAATTGAATGTATTTAGACTCCATTTCACTTTCACATTTTTTGGACCGAAAACAGCAGATTTCCTAAGTTTATTCGTATTGTGTCGCGAGTTCAAGATGTCATTTCTAACAATTCCTTCCTTAACATGGTCCATAGATAGCAAAAAAAATCTTCAGGGGTCCGCGGTAAAAAAGTTTAAGAACCCCTGATTTAAACCTAGTATTTACAACCCCTGTTGAGTAACCTTTTTTTCCTTCATTCTTACTTTTTGTTTTCTGCAGAACCCCAACTGTTTCTGCCCATGCGCAAACAACCCGGACTATTTCTACAGTTGCTCAGATGTGAAACATCCTCTTTCGAAAAGTAAGTAGGCTATTCAGTTGAAATAACACCACTGAATAAAAAGTTCGTACATTGTGTTATCAAATCAGCATCTCAAAAAACGTCAACTTTTTGGCTTTAAGGCAGGGGTTCTTAAACTGGGGTTCATGTACTCCTTGGGGGTCCGTGAAGTAGTTTTAGGGGGTCCATGAAGACCCATTTGAAATATTGTATATTTAGGAAAGTAATCTAGTTTTAAAACAGTTTAATTAAAAATAAAACGTTTTTGCACTGACTGTATTTAGACTCTATTGCACACCTACATTTCTTTAAGCGAAATCAACAGATTTATGAAGTCTTTTTGTATTGAGACGTCGATTTATGACGTCATCACTATAAAATTTCTTGCCTACCGTGGTCCAGGCGAAGCAAAACAAAGTTAGGGGTCCGCGATGAAAAAAGTGAACCCCTGCTGACCAATTAGTTGACACAGTAGGCCTAAAATGAAAAATAAAATATATAGATCGACATTTAACGTTTAAAATAGTGTTACTTAACCTTTTGTCCGGGTGACCCAAATGCTGTGTTAGTTAAACGGCAAAGATTTAGTGACTCAACTCTTCTCACTTAACGTTTTGCGAACTTAAAGTGTAAAAAGCACAAATAACACACTAGCACTAATAAAAGTATAGCCAGATGCGCCATGCCTTCGTTTGCTTTCGCAGAATTTTTAAATTGCATCGTGGCCGAAACCAATCTAATTAAATAAACGCAGTTTTTCGCGCCTTGTTAGTGGAAACAAAGGTACCGGACTGATTGGTCAGGTCACCGATACACCGTGTTTCAAACAAAACAATTTAACAAATTGAATGTGCAGCAGACGAAAATTTATGTGTTTTTACCTATTGTCTTAATTAATGTATAACATCTGTCTTAATTAATGTATAAAAATATGGTAGCCCTAGTATAAGTACAACAAATTGGTGACTTTGTTTTGTGCTTTTTTAGCTTTATATTTCTGGACTCGATAAATTGAAGATTTGCGATGGTAAAAAAGCTTGAGTTGATCTTAACAAAAATCGAAACAACCTACCTCATTTTGTACTGTTATACATAGACGACCAAACAAACGCAGTTTTTCGCGCCTTGCGCTAACCCATTCCGCATTCACTAAAATGTAGTTTGACACATTTTTAACTGCAATATCCTAGGTCTATCAAAGATATAGTTGTTCTAAAAAAAACTATACACGCTTTAAAAGAAAAATTATCAATTATATACTTTGTTATGGCCTGCCGAGACCTTCTAACCAACCAAATAAAATTGCGATAAAAACAATTAACGCAATGTTTTTTTCCTTCGCACTTGTTTTTTTTTTATACCGGTACACTTAACCTTTGTTGTACTACAGTGCTCTTCAGCCGGTGTGCACGGTACACCCTAGTGTGCTTTAAAATATGCGTGGGGTGCAGCAGTACGCAAAGGTATACAAGCAGGGTGCATCACAAACTTTTATGAAAATGTTAATACTTAACACCGAATGCTGTTTTGTGTGACACGCAATAGTACTCGCAAGCAGCCTGCCTTAAATCGAACTATAACCAACAGCGTTTAAAACTTCGGCGGCTCCGCTCGGTTTAATTAACATGATGATACTTACATGCGTAATGATTTTTCATATAGCTTTTTACCTTAGTTTACCTTTTAAGTGAACAGGGTGCATGAGTTTATAACAAAAACTATAAGGGTCCACCAAATCAAAAAAGCTTGAAGAGCACTGTTGTACTAAATCAGCGGTTCTCAACCGGTGGGCCAAGGCTCACTGGTGGGCCATAAGAACATTTGAGGTGGGCAACAGACTAATTTAAAAAAGCTAGATTGAGTTTCATTTGTGTCACTATATTTAATTTTATAGAAATAATGTCTTGGGGAGGAATTGAAAAGGAATGTAAATTTATTGTTCAGCCGCAAGTATCTCACTAATGCACGGTTGAATAAATAATCTGTTTTTAAAAATGTGTTTTTTTATAAACCTATTTTACAATTTTTTCTTTTATAAAACTATTTGGCCACAGAATTTTTTTGCAACGTAAATGGGCCACGAAAGAAAAAAGGTTGAGAACCACTGGTCTAAACCGTTATATTGCTGTTTCAGTTGTCTGCGGTTTCTGCAGGAATTGGTTTTGCCGAAATGACCTGGACGGAATAGGGAACGTTGTGTTTCACATGAATCAGTAGAATTCCAATCTGTATTATTCACTGCAGAGTGTTTGTTTAAATTTACATGTACTAAACGCATTTTTTTCGTCAGATAACCGTCCGACCAACTGTCCAGACTTGGACAACTAGATTTAATTTAGCCTTTTAAAATTAAATTAGAATTAAAATTAGATCATTTCAGTTTTTCAAAACTGGATAAGAATTGATATTAGATTATTTCGAGTTTTCTCAAATTAGATTAGAATTAGAATTACTAAATTTTTCAAAAATACAGGTATAAAAAATAATTCGAACTAGAATTATATTAAATAAATTCAATCAATTTAGTTTAAATCACTATTTGTTCTGTTCATAATGTAAATTGCAAGTATATCCCTGCTATTTTTTAAGGGTATGGCATTTAGGCTGTAAAGTTCATCCAAACAAATCGTTTCGACCAAAAATTGTAATTCAAATTCTTTGGTTTCGACCGAGAGATTAAAAATGCCGTTGGACAAAGTAGCATTTTTGGTAAAACCCAACACATAGGCAATTAACAAATTAGATTAAAATTAGCATTAGTAGCATTTCGCTCGAATTCATAAAATTAAAAAACTATAGAATTATCCAGTTGTCCAAGTCTGCAACTGACATACCGCATAGTGATAACTTGGGCGATTATTTTTTGACCTAAAAATTAAGAAATTTTGACCTGAAAAATTAAAATTTTGACAAATTTTGACCTAAAAATTATTTATTTTGCCAAAATTTTGACCTGTTATAAATACACTGATTTAAATAACCTAGACGTCGCAATTCACACATTTGTTATACCGAGCATTGCCCTAATGAAGGTATAATACGGTTAAATGACTTTGAATATAAATCAAAACTAAATTTTTTTGATACAATTGAACGATAAATTAAAAAAAAACTGAACGACCAAGTTCAAAATGCTGACTATAGTTATTTTTTTTAATTTTATAAACGATTTATGTGAATTTTTATTTGATTTAAACTTGAAAGAATTTTGACAAATTTTGACTTTTTTTGACAAGTCAATAAATAATTGCCCTAGTGATAACATTTTGCAAAACTAACTCTATTTTTTACAAAGTCACTTTTTAATGTAAACCAAAATTTAGTCCAACGAATATGCTGTTGATGGCAGGCATTGTTTTATCAGGTGTTTATCTGTATTTCGTGTCTCGTTGTTTAGAACGTGGTTCATTGCTGTTTTTCCATTATTGTTTGTCTGTTATACATGCTGTTTTTTTCGCCTACAGTTGCAACTATAATATTGCCCTGAATTTTGACAAAATAAAATTTAGTCCAACGAATATGCTGTTGATGGCAGGCCTTGTTTTATCAGGTGTTTATCTGGATTTCGTGTCTCGTTGTTTAGAACGTGGTCCATTGTTGTTTTTTCCATTATTGTTTGTCTGTTATACATGCTGTTTTTTTCGCCTACAGTTGTAATAATAGTATTGCCCTGAACAAGATTGCCTGAATAGGTGAATTAAAAAAACGTCACTACTGTGGTAAGTGCATCTTTTTGGAAAACTAAGAACACCTAAAAAAATTTTCTTGTTTGACTTTCTTTGAATGTTTTTTTATTGAAAATATTTTAATTCGAAAGTTTAGCGGACAATTGATTGGTGAACGGTTCATAAAACCCATCCGGAAATGGCTGTTATTTTTTGAAACCATTTAAGCGCCCCAGAAAATGAAACCAAATCTAATTTCAGAAAATAGCGCAACTTACATGCACCTTGATAGAAAATATACTTCTCTGTCTTTTTCTAAAAATGTGCTTTAATCTAAAATAAGACATGGACATTGTATTCAGCGCAGTTTGTGATGACCAAACTTTAAAACCAGGACTATGTACCTTATCATTTTAGTCTGCGACCACTTTTAATTTACTAAACCTTTACGCGCCCATTTACAAAAATAAACAAAAATTTCTCATTGTATACTTTCTTGAAGTCGAATGGAGTTCATTTTGGGAATGTGATTTTTATTAGTTTAAACCAGGGGGTCTTAAACTGGGGTAAATTGACCCTTTAGGGGCACGTTAACTAGTTTTAGGGCCACATGAGAGCCTAATTGAAAGAATAGTGTATATTCAAGAAGTAATCAAACTTTTAAAGAAAAAGAGTTTAGTTAAAAATAAAACATTTTTGCACTGAATGTAATTTAATTTCACATTTTTGGACCGGAAACAGCAGATTTCCAAAGTTCATTTGTTTTGTGACGTAAATTTAGTATATTATCTCTATAAATTTCTTCCCTAACGAGGTCCATGCATAGCAAAACAATTCGTTAGGGGGCCGCCATAAAAAAAGTTTAAGAACCCCTGGTTTAAACAAGAAACAAATAATAATTTATATAGACGTATCATTTTCCGTGAAATTAATTTGTATATCCTTGCCAGTGCCACATAAAAGTCGTCGTGCCACCCCACAGTTTAGAAGCCCTGATCTAAACGAAGAAAGTCCGTGTATTCGTGCCAGATAGCGGAACAAAAATGAATTTTATGATTTAAATTAAAAGTAAAGAATCGGTGTTGTAAACAAAGTGATTTTGAAATAACTCAAGTTCCGATTATGAGTAATAAGTAATAACTTGACCGAAAAATAACGAAAACAGCAACAAAAAAATAAGCCCAAACAGAAAGGTATCATTTTGAACGTTTCGAATAACTCTTGATTCGTTTCACCATATAAATAAAGAGTTATATACCTACTTCTGTATGGGGTTTGATATTCTTATTAAGACTTACTAAAACCATTATTCTCCAAACCAAGCAAATTGTTTTATGTACCGGTAACCATTAGGTTAAATAACCCAATTTTATTTAAAAAATGTTGGTGTTTGATTCAAAGCCTTAAGTCAAGTCAAGTCATTGGAAACAGTGACTTAAGTGTACTTAAATCTTCGACTGAAGAACATTGACTAAAGTCATTTAAAATAACACGGTTAAGGATATTTCTTAGAAACAAGGACGGTGATTGGAGATGCTAATTTTAATCAAAAACCAACAAAGTACATAACAAATTGGTTTATAAGAACTATTTATTTGTTTAACGAATGCCACTACCGGGGAACTTCTCTACTTAGTAACCAAAACACAAGTTGAAAGTTAAAGTTGTATTTAAATTATTTACTTGAACTTTAAATGTATCTTTTAAATGAATTAATAAGGACTTAAGTCATTTTGAAATGACTTGTTAACACCAATTCTATGAAGTTAATTCACTCAACCAACCATTTGCAATACGCCATGTACAAGATTTACGTTTGGGTCTACTCAGGTTGATTTTATTGGAGGCGGGTGAATCAATGAAATGTCAATACAAGGAAATCGCAAGGCTCACTTACGCAACCACAACTTTTGTAAACAGAGCATTTGTTAAACAAACTAAATCTAAGCTCATACGCTCGCTCCAAGAAACAGTATAAGCCAAAAACAATATGACAGAACGTTAATGCCAAATACGCAAGCGTTAGCAACCACAGCTTGTACAGTGATTCCACAATAGTGCGTCTAAATAGCTTAAAACTCTATAAAAATAAGAAACACCGAAAAAAGTGAGAAAACACAAGAAAGTTACCAACACTGACTGTTTGCTACTATAAGACGAATTAAGTCTTACGATGTTTTGTACTCGTCTGTAGAAGGTGACCCCGACGTGGTGTGTATTTTCTTGAATGTTATTCAAATACAAGATTAAAGCCAAACCTATTTTTTTCAGAAAAAATGCATTGGGGTCGCAATTAGCTAATTATAAATTGAAGGTGATTTGGTAGCATGTTATTCTTTTGCGAATTTGGGTGAAATTTATAATAACGGGATCTATAGTTACAATATGAGTTAAGATAACTGAGGAATTTCCTAACTTTCGTTTTGATTTATTTTCAAAACTCCATTTTGCGAGCCATAGGTTCCAAACCTCTGGTGCAGCGCAATATTTACTAAACGTAACCTTTGCAAAAACATTTTTCTCGTTTAGAAAATGATAAAAAATATTTATTTTCAGTAAATTGTTCAAATACCAAATGCACACGAAAAGCAAAAAAATAGATAAATTTTAACAGCCGACATGTGCGATGTGCAAAATAGCAGTGGGAACAAACAAATAAGAAAAATACTTGCTGGCTACAAATCAGGGCTGCGGAGTCGGAATTGGACTCGGGGCTCGACGGAGTCGGTTTGTTTTGCCGGAGTCGGAGTCGGACTCGGGACTCGAGTAAGACCGCGTAAAACTACCTGAGTCCTGAGTCCGACGTGCGCATGCGCAGTACCAAATTTTAAAACTGTTAAGACGACAAAATGTAAGTTGTAAAAGTGTAATAGCAAATGTGAAATATTTTTAAACCATGTAATGCGGGTGGATCAATTATGACACCAATATGAGTGGATTGCAGAAAATTCACCTTAATTTAGTTGCGTAAATGGGTAAAATACAGGCTGTAAGGTCAGAGCTGAACTCGGGACTCGAAAAAATCTTACACTTGTCCGGAGTCGGACTCGGGACTCGGGAGTCGGACACGGGTTGTTTTTAACGGACTCCGCAGCCCTGCTACCAATAAAGAAATCACTTTGGAAAATTGCTTTCAGTGTTAACGCTGTAAATTATTACGCTGTTGTTTGCAATTTAAACTCTGCATTATGTTCAGAGTATCGGGTATCGGGATGTTCGATACTTTTAATTCCGATACCGATTTGTAACGCGATCCGATCGGATACCCAGCGAGGTCATTACTAAGCTCCAACAAGCAAAAGAGATGAAATTGAAACGCTTAAAAGCATTTTTTCAGTTTATAAGGCCAACATTTTTGTTAATAAATTAACATCTTTGATTAATTTCATTTTACGTTGGACCACAATTTTCGGCTTAAATTCTTAATTTGATGCCAGACCGGAGATGATACCAGCCTAGTATAGAGTTTCAATGTTATCACATAGTAAGGGTTCCGATGCAATATTATCGAACATTGATAGTTCTTGGTCAAACTTTTTTTTTACTTAGCACATGATTTAGGGGATGCACCGACAGTTTATGCCCAAAGAGGTTTCTTAATGTTTGCAATCGATTAAAATTTTGGTTTTATCAGGTTTTAGCTTGAGAAGCCAAACAACGACAAACAGTGTTTTCACCAAACGCACTGAAGAACAACAACTTGAAATATATATAACAAAAGCAAACGAATAAAAAGTATGTCCTCAAAACGAATACACTTTTTTACGCAAAATATGCAAGCATGGAGAGAAACGCAATAAATATGGAATGACATGCATTTAAATCCCAGTTCCTGTTGTTATTTAAAACTCGAAATGGCTTTTGATTACCACGTGTTTTGATAATTTCGTTCAATTTTGCCTGATTTTAAAGATGTTGTACAACGTATGATTAACACCCAAACTTAACCGCTGGCCATAAGGCGCCGGCAATGGTAACCAAACTCCCATGGGAATTATAGTTTTTGAAATAAAACCGTTAACGACACGTCAGTGTTTGAAAGCTTTTAAAACATTGCTTTTCCACCAAGGGCGCCGCGGCATCCAAGAAGGCCATTTCTAGTGCTCAAGGGTGTCGAAAAGTTCTTGTGGTGCTTTAGGATTGCGATCCTTACTCTATTGGTAAGCAGGGGTGAAAGCTGAATAGCTTTCTTGTTGGAACGCGTAAGTTTTTAAGCGATGACGTCACAAATTGCGTCGCGACGGGCCGTTTAAATCAAGCAACCTTATGGAACTTCAGGTTGTCGCTCGATGTCGTGCACAAATATGAAATTGAAATCTCAATTGAAATTTGACAAGATTACTGGACAAGCCGATAAAAAATGGACAAAGTCTGGCAAGAAATGAATAAACCGAGTGTCGGAGAAAATTATTTTACCGGGTCGGTGTGCGGCAGCAATTCTTTTCAGGAACACCGTTTCGGACCACTTGCGTTTCTATTCGCCGCTGTTGGCAAGCTCTTGATCGAACTCTTGGGCAATGAATTAAAGACAATTTTCCCCCATGTGTAAAGTTGATAGTACCTTTCCAGTTTTGTTTATAGTGGCATTACAGTAAACCGCTTACCGAAATTCGAGTTGTGTTGCCGCAATATTTTCAATACTCCTGCGAGTGCCGCAAGCTATTGACGTTTGAGAACCGCTGAGTTAAAGGTTGGAAGACAGGGTTTTGCCATTGTATGCCGCGTTGGGAAAAATTTGACCCTTTGGAATGGGAGGTTTTGGGCGTTTTAGAGAGCAGCGCAGTTTATTTGCAATCACGCTGTTTCGGACGCAATAGAATAGGAAGACTGCAATTCCCTGCAGGCCGTTGATCGACGTGTGAATGTACGTCAGCACAAGTGACGTCACTTCATTTCCGAGACCTGCAGCAACAACAAGCGATAACAAAAAACAAAATCAAGTTATTCATTTTACAATAAGAAGAAAAGTTTTAAAACGGCCGTTTTCGGCATTTAAAACGTGCAATGCCACTTTGAAAGAAAATTGCAATATCTATTTAAACAAACAGCACAATTTTTTTTTTTAAAACGTGCAAAATTATTTACACAAAGATGCAAAATATTCTTTAAAACGTGCAATGCCAATTACACAAACGTTGAAATCCCTTTATGCAAACCTACAACATGACTTTGTACAAACATGCAAAATCACTTTACAGAGACGCACCAATGAATCTTATACCTGTGACAAATCCAAGAACCCAGCTCGACCCGAGAACCAGCAGGACGAAGACGAAGGAGGAAATAAACTTCTTTGCATTTTCCATTTCTTCTCCTTGTCTCCGCTCCTCCCTTCCCCTGAATGGGAGCGCTGCATAAGCGGCGATGAGAGATGCAAAGAAGTTGAACACAAGAACAATCCCGAGCGGGGCAGTCACCGAGAGAATGTACACCACTGTACCGGGAGCCAGCCAGCATCTGTCGTACTTGCGGATTGCCTGTTGAGTGCCGCAAATAATAAACATGTTTTTTGCAGGATCGTTGCTGTTAGTAGATGGCAAATATCCAACATTATCCGTCTAGTTTTTATTGTTCTATTAACCAGTGGTTATCAAACTTTCACGGCGCGAAAAAAACGGATATATAACTTTAATATGTAGCACAATTTATTAAAGTAAATAGGACAATAATATTCGTTATGTAATGAATTTAATAAATGGCTGAAAGTAAGAGAAATAACATATTAAGGATTTGAAAGTTTCAATTGAAAGTCTTGTAGGGCATTTTATACCACAGCGGCGCATTTGATTTTCTCTTTAATTTAATTATTTACCTTGTCAAAGGAGTGGCACCTTTCGTAGTGGTTACTGGGCTTCATGTAGTTTCCCGAATACAGCATACCGACGGCGAGCGCCGAGCCAACTATCAGGGCTGGAACGAACCATCCCAGCACCAAGAACGCTCTGTTTCTCTTCTCGGGGTCCGACGATCGAAATCGAATTGGAAACGTAAAGGCCATCGTCATTCGGATTCCATCGAACATGAACCAGACACCTCGAAATAGAAAGATTTGAATGCTTTTGCTTCGCTTTTGAATATTGGCATAACAACATCATTTACGTGAAGGGTTGTTAATCGATTTTAATTAAATGATATAATTAAAGTTAAGTATGTAATTTTAAGGAATGTCCCTAAATTCATTAAATTGCATCAATGACAGTTTTCTAACGCAGCAAATCTGTCGTTGTAGTTCAAATTGCTTTCGTTTCAAGCATTACCTGTGGCAAGAAGGAAGTATTGAATGGCAGCAGTCAGAATGAAGCACATGGTGTCGTCGTTTACAGCGGCATCATGAATAAGATTGACCACATGCAACATAGTTAGAGCGACAGCGACGTTAAGCTGGATGAGAGTACGGTCGCTGTTGATCTCGCGTTTGTGCTTGACAAGGAGTGCGATGGTGGCGACGAGGAACGGGACCGAAATCGATTCGCAAACATAAGATAAGATCTAAGAAACAAAACAAACTTAACAAAAAACGTCTCGATTGTTTCGACAAGTAACTGTCAGGTGTTTACCTTAACCTCCTGCGTTAAAGCGACCATCCTTACGGACAGAAGCACAGAAAACACGGTGTGGTGATCGCATTGGCAGAAGATCCGGCTCCCCTCCACTCTGGTACGACAGCCAGCGGTAGAGTAGGCTCCAGATGACTGCTCGATGAAAACACACGTGAGTTGAACCTTGTCCAGCGTGAGACCTGTCGAGGAAGTGTTGGAGGTTTCTTTGGCAAACTTTTCACACACCCTCTTGTCGCTCTCTTCGTCTTGCGCGACGCTCCTCGACAGTGAGATGGGTCCGTTCAGTGTGGAGTTTGTTGTGACGTCGTAGCCCGAGACACCGGTGAAAACCATCGGGGAAAGATCGAGCAAGTAGGTTGTCGATCCCTTGAGACTGCTGGAAGCATTTTGCTGAAACCCGGATGCCGAAGTGTTGTGAACAGTCACCTCAAATGCCAACACGACAACATTGGAGTCGTTTCCAGCCGGGAACGTGGAATTGAAGGAAGTGGCGTTGGTGAGCTGGATCAAGTCGGTCTTAGCCAGGCCGCCAGTCGTATTCAAAAGGCTTACGAGGATCACGGCTTTGCCGACTTTTTTGTGAATGGAACCATTGCCAACCTCGGCAGCCATGCTTATCAGATCACCTTCTATCGATACCAACTTTTCAACACTAACTGAGCCGTTGCTGAAGCTCTTCACCGCATTCGAAATCCTTTCCTCGGCCGTATCGCATTTTCCGTTGGAGAAACCTGTTATAAAAGCCACCAGTTTTAGGATTTTTGTTTGAGTGGGGCCATGAAGTTTTTTTTAAAGATGACGTCACAAAGTTACATTTACGTCGCAGGGAAACCTAAGCTTAAGAACGCCACGCAGTTCGTTTATTCCGGTTAAGTTTCAGGTTGAACGGGTTGCTTGCAAAGCAGTTCTATTACAAAGATGTTATTGAGTGGCGCCAAGATTCTGTGTTTTTTAAGTTGCTGAAACTTAATTTCGCGAAGGTGCGATGAGATGTACGACGCTTTTGGGCTGAAACGAATTTATGCAAATGGGCTAAGACATACTAGAAACATAATAGCGCGGGGCACAAATTTTCTCTGTATTTACGTAATTAAAATAGGCTAAAAAAGCAACAGAAATACTTTATTGTCAGCGACCCATAATCTAATGCAGCGCTTCTTAACCGGTGCGCCATGGAAGGTGTTGCCAGGTCCGGCGCGAGCATAAAAATATTTTAATATAAAAAAATATATATTTACTTTTCTATTTGTCTTAGCTCATTGATTCCACAGTACTTTCAAGCTATGCAACTTTAAAGCATATGTCGTAAAAATATGACAACAATTCAAGAGAAATACCGGTAAACTCAACAAATTCGCGCTCGCTTTGCTCGCCAGGTGCGCCGCCACGTTTTAAAATGTCACTGGGCGCGCCTTAAAGTAAGAAAATTAACAAACACTGACCTAATGTGATTTGCAATTCCGATAGATCACCATAGTGAACGAATAAGTTAGCATTTGCACAGAAAATTTAGTGACCCTGGTCTAGCAAAGTATTTCCTGGTCTAGCAAAGTATTTCCTGGTCTAGCAAAGTATTTCCTGGTCTAGCAAAGTATTTCCTGGTCTAGCAAAGTATTTCCTGGTCTAGCAAAGTATTTCCTGGTCTAGCAAAGTATTTCCTGGTCTAGCAAAGTATTTCCTGGTCTAGCAAAGTATTTCCTGGTCTAGCAAAGTATTTCCTGGTCTAGCAAAGTATTTCCTGGTCTAGCAAAGTACTTCCTGGTCTAGCAAAGTACTTCCTGGTCTAGCAAAGTATTTCCTGGTCTAGCAAAGTACTTCCTGGTCTAGCAAAGTACTTCCTGGTCTAGCAAAGTATTTCCTGGTCTAGCAAAGTATTTCCTGGTCTAGCAAAGTATTTCCTGGTCTAGCAAAGTATTTCCTGGTCTAGCAAAGTATTTCCTGGTCTAGCAAAGTATTTCCTGGTCTAGCAAAGTATTTCCTGGTCTAGCAAACTATTTCCTGGTCTAGCAAAGTATTTCCTGGTCTAGCAAAGTATTTCCTGGTCTAGCAAAGTATTTCCTGGTCTAGCAAAGTATTTCCTGGTCTAGCAAAGTATTTCCTGGTCTAGCAAAGTATTTCCTGGTCTAGCAAAGTATTTCCTGGTCTAGCAAAGTATTTCCTGGTCTAGCAAAGTATTTCCTGGTCTAGCAAAGTATTTCCTGGTCTAGCAAAGTATTTCCTGGTCTAGCAAAGTATTTCCTGGTCTAGCAAAGTATTTCCTGGTCTAGCAAAGTATTTCCTGGTCTAGCAAAGTATTTCCTGGTCTAGCAAAGTATTTCCTGGTCTAGCAAAGTATTTCCAGGTCTAGCAAAGTATTTCCTGGTCTAGCAAAGCATTTCCTGGTCTAGCAAAGTATTTCCTGATCTAGCAAAGTATTTCCTGGTCTAGCAAAGTATTTCCTGGTCTAGCAAAGATAACAAAGCTTTTCAACGCTAAAGGAAATTTTGACTTGCCTGTAAAAAACGTTGCTTTTCACCAATGTGGCTCAATCTATGTGAAGTTTCGGAAAATGAAGCAAGTAATATAACACAGCCTCTGCTGTTATATTTTCGCTTGACCAAATGAAATCATCTTTATATCTAGTAAGATTAGCGGCTATTGCCGTGAGCCGATTTTTTAACTGTCTTTTTTGCTTAAATTCGAGGAAATGGCTTCTTTTGAAACCAGGTTAGACCACGCGACAGAAAAAGCCACTGTGCGGCAAGAAACCATTAAGAAACACTGGCTTGAACTAGTCACAATTTCATCAATTTAATTGTGTATGACGTCATCTGACTTGGGATCAGCCAAATATATCGGGTATCGGTATGTGAGAAAATTAATAGTACCGATAATCCCTAGATGGGTTTACCTGTGGTTGCTGAGTCGATGTAACAAGCGGCTCGTTTTATCTTTGAACAATCTTCATTGTGTAAACCGAATGATATCGCAGAGGGGTATCGTAGTGTATAGGAACAGTTCAATCCATGTCCGTTTTCCCTGTTCGGTGCCCATGTTAGATTCGGATTTACCGACGAGCCGTCAGTCCACTTCCAGAATCTTCTGCTGTACGGCTGACCGCTGCCTTGGTAGGTTAATCCTGTTAAAGTACGTCAAATACATTAATACAACTAAGACATGGAAGCCACGTGGCTAAAGACTTTGAACCAACCCAGTAGTTCTCAAACATTTTTCACCTGGCAGACCCCTTGAACTTCGTTCACATAATAACGGAGCCCCTTGTCTAAAAAGTGTTTGAAACAGCGAAAATTGATAATTCTCATTACACTAATGACTCTTACATTCAGTTCGATGCGCATACTATCTTACTCAAACAACTAGTTTGATACTCATACTGAACATATTGTACAAATACTGTCAAACGATTTTTATTTTTAATAATAAAATTCAGGAAGAAAACTAATCTTCCGACCGATATAACTTATCAGTCCCCTTCAAACCATCTCACGAACCCACAAACCCCAGTTTGAGAATCACTTGTCTTGCCCTTCTGAAGTATTAGTATAATAACTAGGGATGTCCGATAATATCGGATCGGAGCCGATACTCGATGCCAAGTGGTAGTATCGACTGTTGACTGATACTAAGGTATTGGTGCCGATCCGATATTGAATTAAGATAGGAATTTTTTGCGTTAATTCTAGCTGAAAAGGTAAATAATAAAAATAGTAGGCTAACTGGAGATAGCTCAACTTCTTAACGCTAAAGCGAATTTTGTCCTGATAATTTGAAAAAAAATTTGCCTTTCAATGTTCAATTTGATCTATTTTGCTTGTTTGAGTATAGATAGATAGGTTTATTGTTTGGGAAGCAGGTTCCCAGGCAGCAGCGAAAGACCGTTATAGGTCATCAAAGTCAGCCGCTCCCAGTAATAATGACGTCATTTGGTATCGGATCGCGATACTTTTTGTCCAAAATATCGGGTGCCGGAATAAAACGGTAACTCACCCAACCAAATATGAGCAGCCTTTCCAACCATGCACGTGGCCAACTTTATTTCTTCCAGTGTATCTACTTTCAGGATTTCGGCTTGTGGGCCGAAGTCCTTGCAGTAAGCTAAATTTTCAGACCAGGTCATGATCTTTGTCATTTGCATCCAAACAAGCTTCTTAGTGATAAGCGGAACTCCTGAAATGTGAGATTGGAGATACGGTTTACCTGGGGCTGCCAACATACGTTCTCCTTTAAGAGGTTTGTCATGTTTTTCAAATAAAAATTTATGACCCTCCGCAAAAACTCAAAAATGCTCTAAATGTCCATATTTTTGCATTTTTCTTGCTTACAGCTTTTAAACAGAATTGTAGGTGACAATTTTGTATTCTAAGTTCACTCAAATGGTTTTTCATGAGACATGATTATTTTTGTTTATTAATGTTTTCTATTAAAACATTTAAAGAAACACCAAATAATTATGATTTGAATCTTTACAATAAATATGACTAGTTTGAAAACACGAACGTTTGCACGTTTGTGCGTTTGTGCATTTGTGCGTTTGTGTTTTTTTGCGTTTGTACGTTGTTGCATGTATGTATGATTGTGCGTTTGTAAATTTGCTTCGGGATTGTGTCTTTTTGCTGTACTTTTGCTAAATATAAGTATAATTCTCCAAAAAAGATGTGATAACTTCTTTAAAGGTAAAACTGCATTTGCATTGACTTTTTTCGTGGTATTGAGCGATATAACTGGATTACGAAAAATAGAAAATTCACAAACTCACCTCTCTTAGCTAGTTTGTTTTGCAACTTGACATTTGAGAAAATCTCCAGGCAATCCTCAACCATCCCTTGCTGGCTTGACTTCGAATCTATTAGAATAGGGGTTCTTAAACTGAGGTCCATGGACCCCTTGAGGGTCCGTGAACTATTTTTAGTAGTGGGGGCGTTATCTGCACTGGCATGCATACTATAGGTAGACGTGAGATTTTTTGCACAGATGTTCATTTTGGCGTTTTGTTTTGATTTTTGCCCGGTCTACCGTGGTCCACGTGAGCCAAAAAAAATTAGGGGTCCGCGGTAAAAAGTTTTGGAACCCCTTTATTAGAAGACTAATTAAATCGGACCCAATAAAGTAAAAAGCCAACAGATTTTCTAAATTTGTTCAGCGTGGCTTGTTTCGCGGAATGCCAGCTTTAAAAGAGCTGCGTAGTCGGTTTGAAACAACTAGAGTCTGTATCCGGCGTAAAAGAAACATAAAGTCTCCACTCCAGAGTCCCATTTGTCAACGTGGAATGTGCGCAAAAGTGCGCAAAAAATATGAGCACTCTTTTTACTATGTGCGCACATTTCAAAATTGGCATTTGAAACGGGCGCTTAGAGTTCGAGTTTGAGTAGAGTTAGAGTTAGAGTTAGAGTTAGAGTTAGAGTTAGAGTTAGAGTTAGAGTTAGAGTTAGAGTTAGAGTTAGAGTTAGAGTTAGAGTTAGAGTTAGAGTTAGAGTTAGAGTTAGAGTTAGAGTTAGAGTTAGAGTTAGAGTTAGAGATAGAGATAGAGTTAGAGTTAGAGTTAGAGTTAGAGTTAGAGTTAGAGTTAGAGTTAGAGTTAGAGTTAGAGTTAGAGTTAGAGTTAGAGTTAGAGTTAGAGTTAGAGTTAGAGTTAGAGTTAGAGTTAGAGTTAGAGTTAGAGTTAGAGTTAGAGTTAGAGTTAGAGATAGAGTTAGAGTTAGAGTTAGAGTTAGAGTTAGAGTTAGAGTTAGAGTTAGAGTTAGAGTTAGAGTTAGAGTTAGAGTTAGAGTTAGAGTTAGAGTTAGAGTTAGAGTTAGAGTTAGAGTTAGAGTTAGAGTTAGAGTTAGAGTTAGAGTTAGAGTTAGAGTTAGAGTTAGAGTTAGAGTTAGAGTTAGAGTTAGAGTTAGAGTTAGAGTTAGAGTTAGAGTTAGAGTTAGAGTTAGAGTTAGAGTTAGAGTTAGAGTTAGAGTTAGAGTTCGCACATTCTGACAAAAAAATGCGCACATTTTTTAAGGTAGGATCAGTTTTAATTTTTTGTACATTTTCGCGTGCATATTTTTGCGCACATTGTGCAAAACATATGTCTCCGCACTGTAAACTTCGTATCAGTAGATACAGAAGTAAACTTAAATAGCCAAGGTACTCTCTGTTGTAGTTTGCTTTATTGTAACTTTTCGGTAATCTAGGGTAAGAACTACAGCAACCCACTCACAAGAATGTCACACAACTCATTGCAATACGTTAATAAAAACATACCACACCCAATGGTCCCTTTGCTATCCCACCTTTATGATTTACAGTGTGCGCCGTTATTGTTTCCTAACTTGCTACTGCATAGTCTTACTCGAGTCTTTGTTTCTCTTCAGTAAAAGGCGAAAGATTTACACAGTCCTACTCGAGTTTCAAGTCCAACTCCAAATTCTAAGACCTGCTTACGGTTTACCGTTCAAATCAGACTATGCAGTCAAACAGGCCTTACCCTTTTACTTCCACAATGCTACAGCGACCCGTGGTTCACATTCTACCGACTCAATCAGTGTATCCTTGTAACGGAAGTTTCTAGTCGGTGCCAGCCCGTTTTGGCTTAGCAGGTTTAGCGGGAAATTACATGCGGCGAAATTTGATGCACCTTTAATATTTAACAACGCACATGTTTTCAACCGCAGATTGCCAAAGCGCCCCATCCGTCAGAAATCAGTGCAGTTCTAAGCAAAAAGGTCTACGACAATCAGTGCATTCAAAGGATCAAAAAGTCCGACTTTTAGACTTTGAGGTCTTGGACAATGCACTAATTTGCATTAACAAATGTGCATAAGAAGATTAAGTTTAACAATACTTGACCCAACCAAACCCAAACGCTAACCAGTGCCCTAACCCAAATAATGTGCGATAATTTAATAATTATAACGCTTCAGGCCCCAATACCTCAATTTGTGACGTAATAATCTTAAATACAATGGACGAGAAACCATCCGAGTTTGGGCTTTTTTCCCCAGCATTTAAAGAATTATTAAAATAACGCACATTATTTAGGTTAGGATTCGGGTTACCGTTAGGGTTTAGGTGGGTCAAGTGTTATTAATCCTATCTCACAATTTTTGTTATCTTTTCTGAACTTTTAATGAATATTTTTAATTTATCTTCGCCGGGAGTTTACCTAAAGGTCCAAATCAATGCATTGCCAGGACCTCAAGGTCTAAAAGTCTAGACTTTTCTGCCATTGGATGCCCTGATTGTCGTAGACCTTTTTGCTTAGAAATGCACTGATTTCTAACGGATCGGGTGGCCAAAGCGTGGATTGCGCAAACCAGCCGTACTCGTTTCCTTTATAACTAGGGCGATTATTTTTGTCAAAATTTTTAGGTTAGGTCAAAATTTGCCAAAATTATTTTAAGTCAGAATCGAATAAAAATGCACATAAATCGTTTACAAAATAAAAAAAAAAATTATATATTTAGTCAGCTTTTTTAAATTTTCGTTCATTGTTTTGTTTTTTTAATTTGTCGTTCAATTTTAACAAACAAATTTAGTTTTGATTTTTATTCTTTATTATGTCTCCATTAGAGCAATATAAGGTATACGCGAGCAGAATTGACCACCGAGGCTTCTTTAATTTGGACAATTGTATTTTTGTTGCTTGTGCTTGTTAATTTTCTGCAATTATTTGTTGCTTTTCAAACGCACCACGTTTTTCTAATTTGACATTTTTATAGTTGTATGTCGTTTGAAAAGGACAAAAATATCCACTAAGTATTGTCAGGAGTTTTGCATTAATCCGAAAAAAACGATTATTATGTTCGACTTGTAGTCAGTAATACATAAAAACGTATAGCTAACATCGCCAAGACACTAATGTAGTACCTCAAACAACAATATTTAGTTTAAATCAATCCATTTCTAATAGGTAAAAAATTTATCAAAAAAATTAATTTCAAGATTAAAATTTCAATTTTTCAGGTTAAAATCTCCTATTTTTTAGGTCAAAAAATAATCGCCCTACTTATAACAGTTTCGGCGTTATCAGATTTTTTAAATTGCGTTTTCATGACATTTTAGACACAAGCTATGTCCAAGGTTGTCAGTCATATAGCTTTGTTTAACTCGTGCTCTAGCTTTTCACAATTTGAAAGATCCCGTATAATAAAGTATTTTGAACAGAATACCTGCATTTGGTAGCACTTGACACGTTGGTTGGTTGCAATATATTCATATTCCTAAAATACTTTTTTAATACGGCAAAAATTAGGCAAAATGTTTGTCGAGTGCAAAAGTGGGCTAAATCTCGATGAAACTATAGGTCAATTTCCTAAACTTTTCTAAAAATATTGTTACTATATGTTCTTCAATGTATTACAATTTAGATAATGAGGGCGAACCAAAAATTTTATATCCGACCCACGGTCGACAATCCTTACAGTTATTCGTAAATACGCTTGTGATCAGGAATGACCTTCAGAAGATATTTTATTTCCATACGTAATATTTTAAGGCATAAATGTCGCAAATTTTTGATCCAACAGCAAAAACGTCAAATAGGACAGAGCGTTAAGCATTTACATTTAGTATGAATTTTACTATTTTCTTACAAATTGCAAAAAAAAAATTTACCGAGGTACGTTGCAAACCATAGCTGAAATGCACAAAGCAATTTGTCGCGCAGTTCGACCATTGTACTTATTTCGTCCCCTGCGTTTAAATCATCATGTAGATTCTGAAGCACAGCAGTCACACATCTTATTTAAGACTGCTCGCGTTAATATTTCGCTAGCGTCCCCAAGGCGCAGCAATTATTGATTTACGTTCAAGTGGTAGGGCCTAATTGCACTCTGCGCCCTACATAAACGTGCGTGTTTTTCGTTTCTATGAACAACTTTACTATGACGTTAAAAAACACAATGATCCGATCCAATTGGGCACCGGTTAGTAACTTATGGAAATAATAAAGCAAGTCCTTGTTTTTTTAAACTGGGGGTAACGAGCGGCCTCTTATAATAGCTGATTTTTGAAATGTTTTTTTTATGTTTTAAGCGCTTTAGAAAAATGTCATAACGGAGAAAGTAGACAAAAACGCTTTACGAATAACAGGTATAACAGATCTGGATATTTTATTTGATTAAACAGTTTAAGCATTTTATAACCTAAAAAGTATCTTTTTCGGGGAAGGTTCTGAATCCTGCATCAGCACCCAAAGGAACGGTTTTCAAAGTGAGTTAACAGTTGTTTCACTTTTGTTTCAATTTTTATTTCCTTTTTTAATCTCACCAACTCTTTTCCCAGTAATTAAATCGCACTATTCTGACCTAGAGCAGGGGTTAAACTGGGGTCCATAAACCCCTCGGGAATCCATGAACTAGTTTCAGGGGGACCATAAACGCTTAATTGAATTATAAGTGTATGTTTAAGAAGTAATCAATTTATCAAAGAAAACAGTTAAAATAAAAATAAAACGCTTTTGCACTGAAAGTGTTTAGACTATATTACACTTTCAATTTTGTAGGACCGAAATAAACATATTTCTGAAGTCTTTTTATATTGTGACGTCAAATTATGACGTCATTTTGAAAAATTTCTTGCCTACCGTGGTCTACGCGAAGCAATAAAAATTTTAGGGGTCCACGGTAAAAGAAGTTTAGGGATCCCTGACCTAGAGGAATATTCGAGAATATACCTTGTCATGAAATAACAGAAATAAACCAACTTGTCTCCAGCCTAAAAAAGCATGGGGTCATACGTAAATAACTTGTAGTTAAAAAAGTTAAAATCTTACGACCGTAATTGCATCTACAGGTGTCGCGAAATTCGTTCACAGCCGATGCAAACTCCATCCTCTGGCTTCCATCATACAAAGAAGCCGAACAATTGATGTAACGATCGCACAACTCCCCACCACATGCCACTATAAATAACAAACGTATACGTTTTACAAATCGAATGATTAGGGTAATATAAAGTCCGATGATAACTATAGGGTAATGTTATCTCACCAGCTTCAGCAGAGTAGCTTCCATTGCAAAGAACCAGCGCCAAACCAATAGGCAGTGCCCAATCCATCTGCATATTTCTAAAACAGTGTTTCTTTACATGCATAACCAGTAGCCTAAAAAACCATAAATGTGTTTTGTTGTTGTTACAGATTTAGGCTACTAATAATACCTTTGCCAGCGAAATATTATGTATAAAAGTGCCTGACCTTAGCTTTTCCAGACTACTCTGCTGTTAGATAGCAACTATTTGGGTATACAACTATTAATTTCCGTAAAGAAAGATATTCTGAAATGCATAAATGCTCTCCAGAGCAATGTTTATTTGTTATAATTTTCATATAACTGACCTTTACACAACAAGGTAGTTAGAAACAAACTATTTAATTTCGTAATGCCTTTAGACGCGCTTTCTCAAGAAAATGCCTGGTTAATTTACGAAGACGTTCTGTAATATATTAATATTGCATCTCAATGACCGTTTGATTTAATTGCAAAGCCTTACTGACCTTTCCAAATTAGGAAAAGATTCGAATTGCGTTTCGTTTTCTTCTGATAGATGTGACAAGGTATCACGTCACCTCGGTTACATGGCAACATCCGAAATAATCGAAAATAAAAAATATTGTCGAACGGTTTATTGGGCTAGGCGCGGGAAACACGACAAAATATTTTCGAGAACAAATGACAGAGGTCCGTTGCTCTTCCACAAACCTTTGGGTCAATTCACATTTAGACAAATGACGAGCGCAATAAACGATACGTCTGCCGATGGGTTGTTACAAACAATATTTCAAACATATTCTCACGAAGTAACACGTTGGGGCGGCATCATGGGCGTGACGTAATGCGCGGTCCATGAACCTCACTGCAAAAAATATATAACAAAACTTAGTTCAGGGCTTTTCCAGGTTTGTCATCGAAAAGTTGCGTATTAACGTGACGTAATAAAAAAACAACTCTAAAAACTCTTAAAACCTGTTTTTTCGAGTGAACTGAACGAGTTCAAATCATTGTGTAATTGCGCGAAGAACGAAACCAATTGCGGAGATGTGACGTCATAGGCATACAAAAGAGATTTGTATACAGATCGAAATAACAGCATTTGGAGTCTAATTTAACGTAAAGCACACTTTGTTCGGTCCCACTGATCAACCTGCCATATGCATAGACTTTTTGGGATGAACCTGATAGATTTGGAAAGTTTTTCCCCTTTTTATCTCGACTTATTCTTATCGAATGTAACGTCAGGTTGCCTTGTCCGCGCGTAGCTGCTTTGCATTAAATCACCTTTCAGAACGCTATAGTTTTCTTCTGACAGTCTCTTTCGTTTTTAAACTTTTTGCCTAATCTAAACTTCTTTCATATGTTTTTCACTTATTTATTTATTTAGTTATTGCTTTGCTATATGTATTTTACTTTACCTATAGAAACTGACGATGCCAATATAGGCGAAATACATATACCTTTAAAAATGTCTGATTCTGGTTTCACTACAGGGTTTCTTAACTTTGAGTTTATATACTTTATTCAAGTAATCACAGTTTAAGGCTAAAGCCAACACCAAGTGGTCGTTTTCCAACGATTAATGCAGCTTCGTCTGAATTTGCTTAGCTTAAAATTTGCCTCTCGCCCACTTGCACAAAGAGGAATTTATCAACTTCGGGAGAAAAACTAGCCCAAGTCGATATTTCTACTTTTAAAATGCACAAAAATCAGATGAAGCTATGAACATAAATGGGCACTTTGCTCGTATTTTGGTGAATTTGAATACCATTTAAAAGATTTGTTATTTCGTTTAGATTAGACTATTAAACCAGAAATTGGCTCTGACGATAATTTGTCTAAAGGAACACTATAAATTTACCCATAACAGGTATGGGCAAAGCTTAAATATAAGCCCAGTACACTGATTTATAAAGTGTGTGTCAAGGCCTTGTCCCCATTAAAATCATAAAGTAAAGTAGTGTTTTTATTATATCTCTGTCTTTATTTAAGTCACTCTTTTAAAATACTTGATGTGACTCAAGTTCTCACACAAAACAATTTGACCCAGGCTTAGGCCATTTAGACACACGTCTCGACTCGGTCTTCAGTTAAAATAAATAAAAAATGAATAATCATCTCAAATTCAGCGCGTGAAACAGTTTGCTTGCAGTATGTTACGCTTTTGTTATTTTTAGTAGAGACGTTATTCATACACAGACGAGTTTACCAATTTTAGCGGTTGAACGTTTGATGTTAAGTCAATGACCTGACTTGGAATGGACTTGCTCGCGTACTGACTTGACCTAATGACCTCCAGTTGCACATGTCTTGTTATGTTTTGTATGACACTTGTTTTTTTCGCAAATGACTTGATTTGGACTTAGGTCGGACAAATTGACTTGTTTACAACACTGTAAGAAACTATTGGCTACGTGTTTGGCATACTATCGTGGTATCAGTGTACAAACCTCAGCAGTTGTTGATGCCTGCGTATTTGACATTAAGGTTCTACATATTAATTTTGGCTAACACTATATCTTGGAGCGAGCTTATGAGCTTAGCTTTAGTTTCTTTAACGAGTGGTCTGATTACAAAACCAGTGGTTGCGTAAGTGAACTTTGCGATTTCCTTGTATTGACATTTTATTGATTCACCCGCCTACAATAAAATCAACCTGAGTAGACCCAAACGTAAACCTTGTAAATGGCGTATTGTAAAGGGTTGGTTGAGTGAATTAACTTCATAGAATAGGTGTAAACAAGTCATTGTAATACGACTTGACAAATAACAAGCGATTGTTTCCTTTTTTAATTACGATATATAGCCCAATTTTTATAAACAAAATATAATTAATTTAAGCACTTTTTACTGAAAAGATTATTGAAAGTCATTTTCCAAGTTACAATGATTCGGAGGAGAGAAGGTCAAGAAACGAACATAGCACCGTTGCCTGCTGTTCGTTTCCGAAAATTCATTAAAGGTCTTCTTCGAAAAGCTGATTAAAATTTATAGAGAATCTTTAATCATTTCACCAGTTTTCGAGAATAAAACAGTATTGCGTCAAAAAAACGATGAACGTGCTCTAAATAACTTGACAGTCAAATGGATGAAATGTTGAAAGAAACGTTTCCTGAATAACGTCTAAGAAAGACTGGTTAGCCTGGTAACTTTGGATTATGTCGACTAGTTCATAATAAATAGCAAATAACTGGAAAAAGTCCGGTCTATACGAGAAAGTTTACGAAAAAATACACCAAAGCGAAAAAATGGAACAATAATAAAATCTTCTCGGCAAAAAAACACAGGCGAAAGATTACAGTGTTCAAACAAATCAAAAAAATACAGCACACTTGGGTATATTGTAAAACGACATCAGTCTTAAATTCGTGCGGTAAAAATGACAAAACTTAAACAAACGACATGCGAAGATGGAAGTAATTACAAAACACAAGGACACACAGCGCTTAGTACAACTGTGTTTCTCACCATTTTATCGCGGCGACCTAAATACCCATCTAAAAAAAGAAAATAAAGCAGTAAACAAACAAGAACTAAGACAGCATTAATAAATTTTAATTCCTATAGTAACAAAGTTGCAATATATAACTCTAATCAATGTTGGCCATGTGTTCGTAATGCTTTCGCAATTTTTTTAAATTAAAAAAAAAACTTGCTGAGAACGAATCTCAATAAATTAAACTATATGCATTTACCGCCATCGGCGGCCCAACTAAAAAACAATTTTGGGTCGCGACCGATGGGATGAGAAACACAGCCTTTCAATACAACATTTAACGAGTACGAATAATGTTGCAAAAGCAGAATACAGTGAATGTAGGTGTAGGGACGCCCATAAAATCAACGAACTTCAGGTGGAATAAAGGCAACAAAGTTGCCACGATGGCAAAAATTGAGTTTACCGTTCTCCAACGATTTGCGGAAATAAAGAAAACGCTTAGATTAAAAAACAAGGCTAAAAATGCTAGAAATAAAGATATAAGGTTTTAGTGCTCAAAATGAAGAAATGCGGTTATAGACTTCCTAGCAACAACATAGAATGCACAATGCACATGGGTTTATATAAGGATCTAGCCCGGCTATTGTACGACCGACCAACGATTATGTATGGCGCCTCTTATAAATATACGGCAACCCAGCACAGTTTAGAAAAATTAAAAAACGAGTCTAAACAGGTTACGACGTAAAGACATAAGATGCAAGCAGGGATCAAAATGATGAAATAAGGTTTATACAAAGCTAAAAAGGATGAAAACTAACTCGAAAACAAAGTGCTTTAACTCGCTACTCGTTCGGCAAACTCGGATTGCTCAGGTACTCGCCACTCAGCGCCACCCCGTGGTCGGCGCCGGGCCGGACGAGGCTCAGGGCCATGCGGTGGGCCGGGCGCGACGAAAGGCGGACGGTCAGGAACATTCCGGCGTCGGAGCCGACAGAAATAACGACGACGTGGCCGTTTGAAACTTCAGGGGACGACTCAAGACCTGCTAGGAACTTGGGAAATGAAAACAGCTCGGTTTCTACGCCTTGTTCCAGTTTCACAGGCTTTTCGGCGATCAAGAACACCTGGGCTTTGGTGCGACGACGCGCAATCAAACTCGGGCCTTCTGGCTTCATTGTGAAGTCGATTCCACGTTTAAAGTTGTCCAGGATTTCCTGCAGATTCTTCCAGTTCGAGTTGGTGTTTTTCGGCAGAGTGACGCAGCACGAGTTCCGACCCGGTGAGCGCCCGTACTCGTTTCCGGGGTCGGCCAGGGTGAGGGACTTTCCCCTGAAGTTCACCCGCCGGTCGAGCACCCGCAGCGTCTCGTAAAAGACCTCCAGTTGCCATTCGTAAAGGTCGGCTTCTGGAAAACGTACCAAGGAAGTTTGACAGGCAGTTGGATTGGACGGCAGACTTGGACAAATAGATTTATTTAGACTTTTTTAAATTAGATTTTTAAGTAAATAGAATTAGATCATTTCAGTTTTTCCAAATTAGATTAAAATGAGAACTGACGAATTCTCGAAAATCAGATTTTAAACCAGAATTTTAACTAGGATTACACTTAATCACTTACCTTCAATTGAGCAGAGGCCAATGAGCCAGTGAACAACACAACGATTTGTTTACAGGCAACATATGTTTCGCTAAAAAGGTCCTAGCCAGTAGTGAGGTTTGAACTCACGACCTCGGTCATACCGAGGCCGTCGCTCTACCGACTGAGCTACACAAGTTTAGAGGGGAGTAAGTTGGGATAAACCATAGCACCGCTGGCTGCTGTTCGTAAAACTAGCATGTGGTGAGACTCCAGCTAATGACCTTGGTCAAACCGGGAAAGTCGCTCTACCGAATGAACTATGCAGGTTCAATGGGGAGCAAGTTGGGATAAACCATAGCCCGATTTTAACTGCTGATCAACGTTAGCCAATTATAGATAGCACCAAAGAGGAACGTTTGCATATATTAGCCAACCTGCCAGTCCAAGGTTGTCACATAAGGTGGCCACAAGGCCTGAGATTCCGCCAGTAATTTCGACCTGCTGGTTAGATGGTCCCGCTTCTTGAGCGCCTTGAAAAACAACGAAGAACACTAAGTGATAATTTTAAAGAAACTAAACTCAGCAGCTGCATGGGGTAGGAATTTTTTTGCTTATAGACTACAGCGGAAAATTACTTTTAAAATTTACCGAAAATCAAGCAAAGCCATGCTGTGCAATTTTTGTAACTTAACAAAAAAATTTCAAATAGTTTTGCAGGGCGAAAGCAGAATAAGGTGTAAATGAATTCTTGATATATACATTGAAAATTATTGACATGTACATTAACATAGGATAAATGTCTTGGTACTTTTTTTCTGAATGAGGTCTATGTCCTGGTAATGTTAATGCAAAACAAATTTACTGATATAGTCAAATACAATTGTCTTGGCATTTGAAAATATCTATTATAAACTTCTAAAACATCAAATTGGTGACTGGCGACAGTTAGGTAAAAAAAAATACATACAAAAAAAAAGAAGATTTTAAGTAGGTCAAATCACTGAAATACAGACACCGAGTCCATTATTTAGTGGTAAAAAGAATTAAGATTATTGGGTAACTAACACATATATATATTAATTAGACAGAATAAATCTATACAGCTTATGTTTTTCGCATAATTAGAAAAAAATTACTGCAGTTTTATTCATACAACAAACACAAATTAACAGTAAGACATATCAAAATCTAATCACAAGGGGCCTTTAAGTATATTTAGTGTTTACCAATACTTACAAGGCATGATACTGGTCGGAGAAATATCAGAATTTACATCTTGATCATCACTATCGAAAGCAAAAATGAATTATGAATAATTAAAATAATGGCATTGAATAATTACAATAATCCATAAAGACATGTTTTTTTTTCCTTTTTTGAGAGTACAGCCATATTTAGATTTATTTTAATTAGAAAATCAATCATTTAGTGCCAAATATTGATGTATATATTTTTTTAAATGTACCACAATTAAATATAGCATTATATAAGTGAAAAAAATGGAGTAAAAAAAACGTGTTTTGCAATATGACAGTTCTATAAAAGCTTTTATAATGGGTACGTTCGATATGATGAATTGCAAATCTAACACATTAACTGAAGAGTGAAGATAATACAAGTTTGTATCGCACTGTCAAAATCAAGATGATGTCAAACTACTCGACCTTTTCGGCTTTGCAATTCATTATCTAGCTTTTATAATGTTATTACTTAGTTTATCAATATACATGCACAAGATAAAAAGGATAGTGGCATTTTCTAGCAGCATAGTACCACCTCTTGTCCCAAAATATTATCTGATAAAGTTGTTTAAACAAAAACAAATAAACTATGAAGCCACTAAGTTTACAAAGTTTAACCAAATTGGATTTGATATAAAGCTATGATGATACTTATAAATGAATTTTTGTCATTGATCTGACCTTGATAACCATAGGATTGTTGATTAAGAACAATAGAATTGTTATTATATTTGATTGATTGCAATAGAATTTTATTGGCTACAATAAAATTGTTTTCATGTGGAACAGCCTAATTCTTGCGAAAATACTTATTTTTTTAAATCAGTTTTAAAAAACATTAGGAAATTTAACTTACATTCGTTTTGGATAAAAATCTCCGCCAATAGTAATTTGTTTGAATCCGTTATAGAGGTGGATTAGCAGATATGGATATTTTCCAGTCAGCTTGGTCCAAAAAATGTTACAATCAAAATCAGTTCCATTCACACCAAGACACTTTTTCTTTGCTTTGTATGTTTTTGTATCCGTTGCATGTGTATCCTTATAAAAAGTGAAACAAAAACTAAACAACGAAGCTTTGCGGTCATGAAATGTTAAAAATAACGTCTTACCAAGTTCCGAACAATTCGGATAAGCTCTTTAACATTATTACACCTGGGATAGTCATCGGCAATTTCAACTGGCAAATTAGCCTGCAGGATTTTACAATCAAAGGAATCATAGACATGTTGAGATTGATGTTCTGCCTTTTTAGATAGCTGATGACTGCGAAGTGCCTAATTAGGTAAGGACTTTATACTTTGAGAATATATATTTTTTAATGTGTGTTTTTGGTTACAAGTTGGTGCATATTTTTATGTAGTATTCTTATATATATATGTATATAGATTTTTATTTTCAGCTGTTCTGCATTACTTTATTACAAGTAAAACTAATTATAGACTCGACGAACATGGCAGCCATTGAATTGTTAAGATCAAAGCATAAATAGGTTTGAATTAAATTTATATGATCCATGTCTTCAGAATTTTTATTTTTTTATTTTGCTTTTGCAAATTGCTTAAATTGTGAAGAAATCTAGCCTAGAACAAATTTCAGTTAATCTAACTAGATAAATATTACCAAAACCAACTATTAACCAAAACCAAAAGGAGAGACACTGGTTTACATTAAAAGCCCAGAGATTGGATAGCATCTGCATAACTTACCAGTTTTAGTACAAACTATTGTTATAACTAAAACATCAAGTGAAAATTATGCAAAACTCTCCTCTGTAATTGATTGCTGAAGTTCGGTAAATCCTCACATTAATGGAAAATTTGCAAAAAAACGATTTTAGATGTTTTATTAGTATGAGCTGTTCAACAATAAAAAGTGTGCTGCATGACTTTATTTATTCAAATTCAAAGTGTTTTGTTTTTTAATCTACACTTTGCTGTAAAAAGGCAGCTTATTTTTGTGCATCTTAAAAATAAACATGTGAACTTGTGTAGTGCGTAAGATTTTAAGTCCAGGTGTGTAATGATTGGCATTGCCAGCCAAAACTTTAAATGTTAAAGCATTTCTACTTTGCGCAAATATCATGTTCATACATCTGGCGCTATAAAACTACACATTTTAATAACATATTTTTCAGTTAAACTTAAACATTCGGCGGAAACCTTTCACGGCTTGGCTTTGGCAACTAGGATAAGGTTACCCACTCATCAGCAAACTTTATTTGTCACAGCCCAAAGTACTCTTTTCAGAGCTATTGAAGGTTCACTATGAAACAGTGGCGGATTTGGGATATTTTATTTTAGGGTGAAATATTACACGGCGCCTTGATGCCCCAATCACTGCCATACTATTGTAAAACATAGTATAAAAGGAAGAATGTATATTTGATGCGCGAAATTTTTTTTATTTACATATAGTTAAAGTTGGCCAAAAATATATATAGACATTGCAGGCTCTTAGGAACAGATTTGGCACCTGGGTCTGAACCACGCTAAGACTTATAAAAATTCTAGGCCACACAAACTTTTAAATAAAGTGCAATGAATGTACGGCTATAACGCGGACCACAACTACATGATTACACTGAGCCATTCAAAAGTAACTCGCGGCCCACTGAAAATAGCTCTGTGGCCCACATTGGGAGTTGGCTGACCACTGGTCTAAACAATGGGGATAGTGTAATTCACGAAATCATTTTTTTAGCATTTGATGGCAAAACTCCAAGAGTTCTTTCAAAAAACTGTATGACACTGACGCAAGTTTGAAGTGATATACTTACCCGAAAAAAGTCCAACTTTCTTCTGGATGACCAGAAGTAAGGATGGCGCAGAACAGCTTGGATATCAATTCTTTCCTTTTCATCGTGGCAGATCATAGCCCTGACCAAGTCTTCAGCGCAAACATACTCTTCCTTGTCTATTAAAATATCAATCAATTTTGGATAATGGTTTGAGGTTGTAGTTAGACGTAGAATGAATATGAAAGCCCATACAAAAGTGGGGAGCATTTTGTAAAGGTTTCATATAAATCTTAAGGTAATGGTTGGAGGTTGTAGTTAGACCTATAGAAAGAATATCAAAGCCCATACAGAAGTCATTTTTTTAAGTAGCATTCGGCGTCAAACTATGTTGAAACTAAATAAAAAGTTATTCAAAACATTCAAAATGATACTGACTTCTGTATGGGCTTTAACATTCTTACTACATTGTAAAATTTAATTAGGACAAATATATTTTATGTTGACATTGATATGTAGAACTGTGCTCCACCAGGCCAAAGTAAGACTACTACATAAAGTGATAAAATGCGCTTAAAGAGGAAAATAAATACCAAAAAAGTCAAACTAACAATTGTTATAAGCAATTTAAGGTGGATATTCAGCAATACCCGTACACTTATAGGGGTGTCATATTACTCATCTAACCACAACAGATGATTGACAAAATTTCACTATTCGCCTACAATTTACAGTTGGCGGCAATATCAGCTTTGAAATTTGTTTGTGCATGCGTACGTCAGACTCAGGGTAGTTTTCCATGGTCTACCCAAGTCCCAGGTCCGACTACAGCAAAATAAAACGCCCCTGTCGAGTCCCAGGTCCGACTCAGCAGCCCATCATACAACTTAAACATACCCGGGCGACTTAACTTGCGAGAAGTAAGATACTGCAAGTTTGGCGTTTTCTTTTCCTTGATGTTCTTTTCTCCGCTTTGCAGCTTTCCAAATGGGTGGCCTCCTTTGGAATAGATAAAGTAAATGACAGCCCCCAACGAGAAAACATCAGTAGAAGTGTTCTGAAATATCAAATTTTTGTTTCTTCTTACTCGTCCGATTTTGAACAATAAGTCAACTAAAGTTTAAAAACAACATTTAGCAATCTGATTGTTTTATGTGCAACAATTGAGATATTTTAACTCAAGTCAATTGACGCAATGACCTAAGTTCAAGGTAAGTTCTTTATCCAAAACTTAAGTCAAAGTCATTTTAGCAAAACAACTTAAGTCAAATCATTTGAAAACAGTGACTTAAGTTAAGTCAAGTCATTAGAACACTGGACGATGCAGTAAAAGTAGTTTGTTAAATCCCTGCTCTAAACATACCACTCTTGATTTGGAGATTCTTTCAAACGAGGCAAAATGCAAGTTTTGCGGACTCTCCAAAACTTCGCCGACTGCGTTGTTTTGAAAAAGTTTGCTACAGCCAAAGCTGGACAGTTTTACTTTGGTTCCACTTGGCGACTTCTTGAGTAAAACGGCGCGGGGATTTATATCTCCATGAACTAAAAATAAAAGAAGTGCTCTGAAAAACTAATAAAAGTTATTTGTATTAACCAAAATATTCACAAAAAAGTAGTTGTAGTACAGTACGAAATGCTTGTCATATTTTTAAAAAAATGCAGGTTTTATGTGGAAAATAAACCCAATAATTACCTTTACATAACATACATACATACTAGAGACAGACTGCTATTACTGTTCGGCGAATACATTAACTCGATTTTCAACATTTGTGCCAAACCATACCTGATACAGTTTTTTTATATAAACCTGGAAAATAGTCAAAATTTAAATTATTTAAAACAAAATCAAAACAGCATTTGATTTTTTTTACCTATATTTGCTAAACTATAATTTTGCATAACAACTTGGCTAGATTCTAGATACAAAAATGTGTCAAAAAGTAGAAAGTTTATAGAAAAACCTGTATCATGTTTTCACAGTAAATAAAACTTACTGATACCAACACATCAGTAGAAGCAAAATATTGGCAGATATTATAGGCCAACTGGTAAATTGATCTATCTCTAATACTTACTTATTTTAACATTATTGTGTAAGTAATCCACTCCTTTAGCCATTTGCTCGACAAGATTGACAAAAGTGACATCTTGAAAATAATTTCCTAAATCATCAGTTTCACTTCTGTTTTGTAATGCTGGTTCTGTTTCGCCTTTAATAAACTATGATAAACCGTCAGATTGTTAAATCATAAAAAATTAAGCATTGAACAAAAATACACTGATGTTATTACCTGATATAAGTTAGATTGACACAACTCCAGCAAAAGGATAGGCATTGGATCCTATAACATTCAAGTTTATATGTGATGGAATTTAAACAACTAATTTTAAACTAATACACTAACCTAGGTTCACCAAAAGCCATTGGCAACATATCAAGCGTATTGCCTTAATAAAGACAAAATGCTGTTGGAATTTTGTCAGATGCAATCCAGACATAATTTAAAATAATTTTTGCGGCAAGTGCTTATGCCATTTTCAGTTTTCTACTGAAGATTATGAATCTTTTTCTACTGAAGATTATGAACAGATCCGTGTTTAGTGTTCCTAATCAAGTTATCAAAAACTGACACAAAATTTTATATTTATTCCGTCTTCTTGATCCTTAAAAACGGGTTGAAAAAGGTTTCTCTCAGCAAAAGTTTGATGACCTTCTATAGAAAACTATACTAATATATATTTATATAGATCTATTGCAGAATATATTATACATAAGTTAGCTTAACAATATTATTGGTAAAGGTAAAGAAGTGCAAAAGAAAGCTAGAATTTTGTGAAAAGAAAAACAGTGATTCATGTACATTACAAGATAAAAAAAATTGTAAGCTTAGATCGAACTTACTAACAGTAAAAAAATCTGTTTTAATCATTAAGAAAAAAATTTCACTTACAATTCCCTGTGAATCATATTCACCATGAAAGGAAATAACATTTTCATGATGGACTTGCTTCAGTATATCCACCTCACGGCGGTAATTTGGGTTTCTGCGCTTGTTTATTTTCTTTCCAATGTATTGTTCCTCTTGCAAATAATAACTGTTAATAAACAACATTTACTAAATGACATATAGTTCAATCTAGTGTTGTAATTACTTAAGCCACTTATTTTAAATGACTTGACTTGACTTGGACTTAGTGTTTTTCATTAACATCTGTCACAAGTCTTGCACATTAAACAATTTACTTGCTGTATATTGTGTTTGTGTTATTTTTTAGTTAAATTGTTGCTTATAATCGGATGATTTTACCAATTTTAATAGTAACAGTTTGGTTTTATGACAATGACATGACTTGACATTGACTTGCTTTCATAATGACTTAAGACTGGGACTTGACTTATACTTGACTTGGACTTGAGTTATTTTTACGACTGGGCTGGGACTTCATTTCAAAATAACTTGTTTACAACACTGGTTCAATCAAAATTTACAACATACGATATGTTAGCAATTGGATAATTTATAAAATAGATGAGACTAATATTTGGCAAACAATGTCAGAATTGTATAGAAGTGTCTATTTGACCAGATCGCTCTTTTACACTTGCACCTGTTAGTGATTATGTTGATTTGAACTACTTTAGTGTCCAAATGAATAGTCTCTTTCCTAATTTTATTAGTTTGTAATCCTTCACACAAAGCAAACAGTTTAAAGTAGCAACCAAGAAATTAATCAAAAATGAGGGCTTTGGTCTAGGATCCTACCATTTTTTTCCACAGCAACAAAACAAGTTGTCCAAATTGAAATTGCAAGAAAGTAATAAATATGGGAGAATAAATAAAAATAATAAAACTTTACCCACCCCAACCCTAAATAGCACCCTAAACCAAAGATTGTTTAGAATATAAACCCTGGACTGCTAAGAATATAAGCCCCTGGAAGAATATAAACCCCTCAAAATGTGGTGGGATTCTAGACGAGCGTCAAAATGTAATTTTATTACCCAATTAATTGGTTGAAACATTGATTTTTGAACCTTTATTTTGTTTTAATTTAATTTTTTTTAACTTACATGCATATTGATGATCCATTGCAGCCAGTACAAATCTCAGTGAAAGGAAATAAACCAGATTGCATAGTTTTAGTTAAAAAATAAAAGTCAGTTAGTACGTCTAGTTTTTTTACAACTATAACAAACACAAAAATAAAGTAAATTCATTTATGTTAATTCTTTTACAGCTGTAAATAAGTTAACACAAAAATCGGCGCTGCTCTAAAATCCTACAACAACAAACACTATTGAGGTTAGGTTGAGGGTTGTTATTAAATAATAATACTTGACCCACCTAGAGACAATACTAAAGACTTAAATGAAATTATCGCGATATGTTATGAATTTTAATATTGTTTTTTGCCGAATTTAAACCTGACTGATGCTCTCAACCAAAATTATACTAAGCGAGCAAAGCTTCTTTGGAAACGTTTATTACTGCATTACCCGAAAAAATGTAATATCAACCTTAAATGAAATTTTGGTGCTGGTCTAGAATCACCACAATGCACTTTATTTGGGTTAGGGTTAGCATTTGGGTGGGTCAAGTATTTTTAATTAATAATGAACACCTAAATATTGTGCGTTGATTAAATAATTGTGGTAGGATTTTAGACCAGTGCCGAAATTTTTAATTTGATTTTTTATGGCGTTTTTTTTTAATTTGTGAAATATAGACTAGTCTTAAAAGGGTTGTAAAATTTTTGGGGAAACAAATTCACGCAAATATGTCTATTCTGGCGTTGGAACAATCTGCCACAATTATTTGCTGACCAGCCTATGGCCCCAAACAACCAAGAGCTAGCCAACCTATTCACTGTGCGTTGCTTTGATTGTTTCAACGCTGTGGTAAGATTCTAAATCAGCGTCCATATTTTTATTGTATACTACTTCCGCATATATATACTGTATAAAGCTTTAGTCACTGAATACACAAAACAGTTTAATACGGGTGATATCATTTCGAACGGAAACATTTAGACTAAGTGTTATGCCTCCGTCATGCCGTTTATACCGCGCGTTTGAAACAGATGAAGCTGAAGTGAAGGATAAAACTTGGTCAGATTTTTAAATTCTAAAATGGTATTAGTAACGATTGGGGAATTCCCTAGAAACTAACTATAGTTTTGTGGTCCAAAATTACGAATGGCTTTCCACATTTTTTAAACTAATTTAAAATTTGATCCAAAGTTTTAAAGTGATTTTTTTTAGTTTAATATCCGATCTACAATCAATTTCCCCAAGGAATTGCGTTAAGGGTAAACAATTTATAATAGTGGAATAATGTTGCGACAAGATTTCTGCTAAAAAATCATACATCACTTTCTACCAAAGAGATTTTAACCCCAAAGAGATTTTAACCTTATAATCTGCTTTTTGCCATGCAGCTTTCGACCCGCAAAGGATAAGTATTCAGGAGTGTAAATGAGACTATTGACTACTATAGCCGTTTTTTTACATAAAACAATTTGTTTGTATTAGGTTGCGTTTATGTTACTTGAATTGTTCGTTATTGCTCGTGATCGAGATACTTTACCAATTTTAGTAGTTTAACGTTTAACTTGATGACTATAGGACTTGGCTTGAAATGGATAAAAAAAAATCATGACTTGAATGGGAAAAAATGTTACAAATGATTTGACTTAAGTTATTTAAAGAATGCCCATATAATCGGACGATTTACGAATTTTATTATAGTTTAACGCAACGGTGTCCAACCTGCGGCCGTCGATGAGTGATTGTGCGGCCGTTAACACGTATTTTAATAATCATGTATTGGCGGCCGTGACCGTGCTGGGAAGCGTTAATGGTTGATAATATGCTAAATGCAGATTATAATTTAAAACGACTTTAGGGAGTGCAGTTAAATCAGTGAGCTAAGCTCTTTCGCTTCATTCTCAGTGAACAGATTTCTTATGTGCGCTAAAAAAACTTGATTTCATTGATTGATTGATGCACAAAGAAATCAGTGTATGACAGGGGTAGGCAACCTACGGCCCGCCGACCGGATCGGCTCGCCATTGTAATTCATCCGGCCCGCGGCCTCTTAGGACAAATTATAGACATGAGTCTATTACAAATACTTTTTGACTATTTTAACTAGGCAAGGGCGTAAAATTTTTCGAGCTTCGCGCGAATGATATTTGTTCGTCCGGTTCGTTTACGTTTTGAGGCTGTCTTTTGAACTTGATCAGCGCTTCTTTACCGTTGAACAGTGGAAGGCTGACAAGTGGGTTGCGGACAAACGGAAACCGTATTCAAAAATATTGGGCATATATTTTTAATTTGTTTTTAATTTTTGGCAATGTAATAAAAACTTGCACGAAACTTAAAACAAATGCCAGTATAGAAAAAAAAATGCTGAATTTGGAACTTTGAGGCTGGTCTAAAATTAGACAGGGGTTTTATGTTATAGGCCAGCCAGACATTCGTCTACCATTGCTGGTCATTAGATTGGCTAAGAGCATTAGATCATGGGTGGATCCAGAGGGGGCACCTGGCCATGCCCCTAAAAATATTATTTTGGCAAATTTCAATGCAAACGCTATTTTTTCGCGCTTTGCGCAAACTTCTTCTTTCTGTCTTTATTGTATTTTAGGCCTTTGAAGTAAATCCGTTAATATCCAAAGTGCTATTCATATCATGGCATATTGGGCCGCATTACTAATAAAATCCAATTCTTACATAAATGCTTGTGTTTGTAACAATATGCGATTATTTTATGTGCCTAAGCCCATTTGATTGAATTAAAAGTTTTGCCAAATCTAAACTTAAAAACGCATTTTTTTCCCGCTTCGCGCGATTAATCTGCATTTAGGTTCCATATTTTACCAAGAGTTCGTTAGACAACAAAACGTCTTTTAAGATTAATTATGCTATGACGTCACGATTTGACAACTTTTTGAGTCATCCCTAAAAAAATTTAACTTGCGGCCGTGAGGAAAATAAGACTGTCAATGCGGCCGTCAAGAGATGAAAGGTTGGACACCCCTGGTTTAACGTTTTATTGTTAATCACTTGACTTGATGGTGAATTGATTTGGGCAACTGATGAAAAACTTGACTTAAACGAGATATTTTTCAGATAACTTGTTGGGACTGGTTGCACATGTCTTGTTATGTTTTGTATGACACTTGTTTTTTCGCAAATGACTTGATTTGGACTTAGGTCGGACAAATTGACTTGTTTACAACACTGTAAGAAACTGTTGGCTACGTGTTTGGCATACTATTGTGGTATCAGTGTACAAACCTCAGCAGTTGTTGATGCCTGCGTATTTGACATTAAGGTTCTACATATTAATTTTGGCTAACACTATATCTTGGAGCGAGCGTATGAGCTTAGATTTAGTTTGTTTAATAAATGCTCTGTTTACAAAAGTTGTGGTTGCGTAAGTGAGCCTTGCAATTTCCTTGTATTGATATTTTATTTATTCACCCGCCTACAATAAAATCAACCTGAGTAGACCCAAACGTAAACCTTGTAAATGGCGTATTGCAAAGGGTAGGCTGAATATATAAACTTAATAGAAATGTTGTAAACAAGTCATTTCAATACGACCTGACAAATAACAAGCGATTGTTTCCTTTTTTAATTACGATATATAGCCCAATTTTTATAAAAAAATATAATTAATTTAAGCACTTTTTACTGAAAAGATTATTGAAAGTCATTTTCCAAGCTACAATGATTCGGAGGAGAGAAGGTCAAGAAACGAACATAGCACCGTTGCCTGCTGTTCGTTTCTAAAAATTCATTAAAGGTCTTCTTCGAAAAGCTGATTAAAATTTATAGAGAATCTTTAATCATTTCACCCGTTTTCGAGAATAAAACAGTATTGCGTCAAAAAAACGATGAACGTGCTCTAAATAACTTGACAGTCAAATTGAAGAAATGTTGAAAGAAACGTTTCCTGAATAACGTCTTAAGAAAGACTGGTTAGCCTGGTAACTTTGGGTATGTCGACTAGTTCATAATAAATAGCAAATAACTGGAAAAAGTCCGGTCTATACGAGAAAGTTTACGAAAAAATACATCAAAGCGAAAAAATGGAACAATAATAAAATCTTCTCGGCAAAAAAACACAGGCGAAAGATTACAGTGGTCAAACAAATCAAAAAAATACAGCACACTTGGGTATATTATAAAACGACATCAGTCTTAAATTCGTGCGGTAAAAATTACAAAACTTAAACAAACGACATGCGAAGATGGAAGTAATTACAAAACACAAGGACACACAGCGCTTAGTACAACTGTGTTTCTCACCATTTTATCGCGGCGACCTAAATACCCATCTAAAAAAAGAAAATAAAGCAGTAAACAAACAAGAACTAAGACAGCATTAATAAATTTTAATTCCTATAGTAACAAAGTTGCAATATATAACTCTAATCAATGTTGGCCATGTGTTCGTAATGCTTTCGCAATTTTTTTAAATTAAAAAAAAAACTTGCTGAGAACGAATCTCAATAAATTAAACTATATGCATTTACCGCCATCGGCGGCCCAACTAAAAAACAATTTTGGGTCGCGACCGATGGGATGAGAAACACAGCCTTTCAATACAACATTTAACGAGTACGAATAATGTTGCAAAAGCAGAATACAGTGAATGTAGGTGTAGGGAACCCCATAAAATCAACGAACTTCAGGTGGAATCAAGGCAACAAAGTTGCCACGATGGCAAAAATTGAGTTTACCGTTCTCCAACGATTTGCGGAAATAAAGAAAACGCTTAGATTAAAAAACAAGGCTAAAAATGCTAGAAATAAAGATATAAGGTTTTAGTGCTCAAAATGAAGAAATGCGGTTATAGACTTCCTAGCAACAACATAGAATGCACAATGCACATGGGTTTATATAAGGATCTAGCCCGGCTATAGTATACAACCGACCAAGGATTATATATGGCGCACCTATTATAAATATACGGGAACCCAGAACAGTTTAGAAAAATTAAAAATCGAGTCTAAACAGGTTACGACGTAAATACATAAGATGCAAGCAGGGATCAAAATGATGAAATAAGGTCTCTGCAGAGCTCAAAATGATGGAATAAAATTTATACAAAGCTAAAAAAGATGAAAACTAACTCGAAAACAAAGTGCTTTAACTCGCTACTCGTTCGGCAAACTCGGATTGCTCAGGTACTCGCCACTCAGCGCCACCCCGTGGTCGGCGCCGGGCACGGCGAGGCTAAGGGCCATACGTTGGGCCGGGCGCGACGAAAGGCGGACGGTCAGAAACTTTCGGGCGACGGGGTTGCCGACAGAAATAACGACGACGTGGCCGTTTGAAACTTCAGGGGACGACTCAAGACCTGCTAGGAACTTGGGAAATGAAAACAGCTCGGTTTCTACGCCTTGTTCCAGTTTCACAGGCTTTTCGGCGATCAAGAACACCTGGGCTTTGGTGCGACGACGCGCAGTCAAACTCGGGCCTTCCGGCTTCATTGTGAAGTCGATTCCACGTTTAAAGTTGTCCAGGATTTCCTGCAGATTCTTCCAGTTCGAGTTGGTGTTTTTCGGCAGAGTGACGCAGCACGAGTTCCGACCCGGTGAGCGCCCGTACTCGTTTCCGGGGTCGACCAGGGTGAGGGACTTTCCCCTGAAGTTCACCCGCCGGTCGAGCACCCGCAGCGTCTCGTAAAAGACCTCCAGTTGCCATTCGTAAAGGTCGGCTTCTGGAAAACGTACCAAGGAAGTTTGACAGGCAGTTGGATTGGACGGCAGACTTGGACAACTAGATTTATTTAGACTTTTTTAAATTAGATTTTTAAGTAAATAGAATTGGATCATTTCAGTTTTTCCAAATTAGATTAAAATGAGAACTGCCGAATTCTCGAAAATCAGATTTTAAACCAGAATTTTAACTAGGATTACACTTAATCACTTCCAATTTAGTATAGGCCAATGAGTCAGTTAAAGATAAAAAGATTTGTTTACAGGCAACATATGTTTCTCTAAAAAGGTCCTAGCCAGTAGTGAGGTTTGAACTCACGACCTCGGTCATACCGAGACCGTCGCTCTACCGACTGAGCTACACAAGTTTAGAGGGGAGTAAGTTGGGATAAACCATAGCACCGCTGGCTGCTGTTCGTAAAACTAGCATGTGGTGAGACTCCAGCTAATGACCTTGGTCAAACCGGGAAAGTCGCTCTACCGAATGAACTATGCAGGTTCAATGGGGAGCAAGTTGGGATAAACCATAGCCCGATTTTAACTGCTGATCAACGTTAGCCAATTATAGATAGCACCAAAGAGGAACGTTTGCATATATATATTAGCCAACCTGCCAGTCCAAGGTTGTCACATAAGGTAGCCACAAGGCCTGAGATTCCGCCAGTAATTTCGACCTGCTGGTTAGATGGTCCCGCTTCTTGAGCGCCTTGAAAAACAACGAAGGAAACTACGTGATAATTTTAAAGAATCTAAACTCAGCAGCTGCATGGGGTAGGAATTTTTTTGCTTATAGACTACAGCGGAAAATTACTTTTTTAAATTTACCGAAAATCAAGCAAAGCCATGCTGTGCAATTTTTGTAACTTAACAAAAAAATTTCAAATAGTTTTGCAGGGCGAAAGCAGAATAAGGTGTAAATGAATTCTTGATATATACATTGAAAATTATTGCCATGTACATTAACATAGGATAAATGTCTTGGTACTTTTTTTCTGAATGAGGTCTATGTCCTGGTAATGTTAATGCAAAACAAATTTACTGATATAGTCAAATACAATTGTCTTGGCATTTGAAAATATCTATTATAAACTTCTAAAACATCAAATTGGTGACTGGCGACAGTTAGGTAAAAAAAAATACATACAAAAAAAAAGATTTCAAGTAGGTCAAATCACTGAAATACAGACACCGAGTCCATTATTTAGTGGTAAAAAGAAAGATTATTGGGTAACTAACACATATATATATTAATTAGACAGAATAAATCTATACAGCTTATGTTTTTCGCATAATTAGAAAAAAATTACTGCAGTTTTATTCATACAACAAACACAAATTAACAGTAAGACATATCAAAATCTAATCACAAGGGGTCTTTAAGTATATTTAATGTTTACCAATACTTACAAGGCATGATACTGGTCGGAGAAATATCAGAATTTACATCTTGATCATCACTATCGAAAGCAAAAATGAATTATGAATAATTAAAATAATGGCATTGAATAATTACAATAATCCATAAAGACATGTTTTTTTTTCCTTTTTTGAGAGTACAGCCATATTTAGATTTATTTTAATTAGAAAATCAATCATTAAATGCCAAATATTGATGTATATATTTTTTTTAATGTACCACAATTAAATATAGCATTATATAAGTGAAAAAAATGGAGTAAAAAAAACGTGTTTTGCAATATGACAGTTCTATAAAAGCTTTTATAATGGGTACGTTCGATATGATGAATTGCAAATCTAACACATTAACTGAAGAGTGAAGATAATACAAGTTTGTATCGCACTGTCAAAATCAAGATGATGTCAAACTACTCGACCTTTTCGGCTTTGCAATTCATTATCTAGCTTTTATAATGTTAATACTTAGTTTATCAATATACATGCACAAGATAAAAAGGATAGTGGCATTTTCTAGCAGCATAGTACCACCTCTTGTCCCAAAATATTATCTGATAAAGTTGTTTAAACAAAAACAAATAAACTATGAAGCCACTAAGTTTACAAAGTTTAACCAAATTGGATTTGATATAAAGCTATGATGATACTTATAAATGAATTTTTGTCATTGATCTGACCTTGATAACCATAGGATTGTTGATTAAGAACAATAGAATTGTTATTATATTTGATTGATTGCAATAGAATTTTATTGGCTACAATAAAATTGTTTTCATGTGGAACAGCCTAATTCTTGCGAAAATACTTATTTTTTTAAATCAGTTTTAAAAAACATTAGGAAATTTAACTTACATTCGTTTTGGATAAAAATCTCCGCCAATAGTAATTTGTTTGAATCCGTTATAGAGGTGGATTAGCAGATATGGATATTTTCCAGTCAGCTTGGTCCAAAAAATGTTACAATCAAAATCAGTTCCATTCACACCAAGACACTTTTTCTTTGCTTTGTATGTTTTTGTATCCGTTGCATGTGTATCCTTATAAAAAGTGAAACAAAAACTAAACAACGAAGCTTTGCGGTCATGAAATGTTAAAAATAACGTCTTACCAAGTTCCGAACAATTCGGATAAGCTCTTTAACATTATTACACCTGGGATAGTCATCGGCAATTTCAACTGGCAAATTAGCCTGCAGGATTTTACAATCAAAGGAATCATAGACATGTTGAGATTGATGTTCTGCCTTTTTAGATCGCTGATGACTGCGTAGTGCCTAATTAGGTAAGAACTTATACTTTGAGAATATATATATTTTTAATGTGTGTTTTTGGTTTCAAGTTGGTGCATATTTTTATGTAGTATTCTTATATATATACATATATATAGATTTTTATTTTAAGCTGTTCTGCATTACTTTATTACAAGTAAAACAATTTATAGACTCGACCAATTTGGCAGCCATTGAATTGTTAAGATCAAAGCATAAATAGGTTTGAATTTAATTTATATGATCCATGTCTTCAGAATTTTTATTTTTTTATTTTGCTTTTGCAAATTGCTTAAATTGTGAAGAAATCTAGCCTAGAACAAATTTCAGTTAATCTAACTAGATAAATATTACCAAAACCAACTATTAACCAAAACCAAAAGGAGAGACACTGGTTTACATTAAAAGCCAGAGATTGGATAGCATCTGCATAACTTACCAGTTTTAGTACAAACTATTGTTAGAACTACAACATCAAGTGAAAATTATGAAAAACTCTCCTCTGTAATTGATTGCTGAAGTTTGGTAAATCCTCACATTAATGGAAAATTTGCAAAAAAACGATTTTAGATGTTTTATTAGTATGAGCTGTTCAACAATAAAAAGTGTGCTGCATGACTTTATTTATTCAAATTCAAAGTGTTTTGTTTTTTAATCTACACTTTGCTGTAAAAAGGCAGCTTATTTTTGTGCATCTTAAAAATAAACATGTGAACTTGTGTAGTGCGTAAGATTTTAAGTCCAGGTGTGTAATGATTGGCATTGCCAGCCAAAACTTTAAATGTTAAAGCATTTCTACTTTGCGCAAATATCATGTTCATACATATGGCGCTATAAAACTACACATTTTAATAACATATTTTTCAGTTAAACTTAAACATTCGGCGGAAACCTTTCACGGCTTGGCTTTGGCAACTAGGATAAGGTTACCCACTCATCAGCAAACTTTATTTGTCACAGCCCAAAGTACTCTTTTCAGAGCTATTGAAGGTTCACTATGAAACAGTGGCGGATTTGGGATATTTTATTTTAGGGTGAAATATTACGCGGCGCCTTGATGCCCCAATCACTGCCATACTATTGTAAAACATAGTATAAAAGGAAGAATGTATATTTGATGCGCGAAATTTTTTTTATTTACATATAGTTAAAGTTAGCCAAAAATATATATAGACATTGCAGGCTCTTAGGAACAGATTTGGCACCTGGGTCTGAACCACGCTAAGACTTATAAAAATTCTAGGCCACACAAACTTTTAAATAAAGTGCAATGAATGTACGGCTATAACGCGGACCACAACTACATGATTACACTGAGCCATTCAAAAGTAACTCGCGGCCCACTGAAAATAGCTCTGTGGCCCACATTGGGAGTTGGCTGACCACTAGGGATGTTCAAAGTAGAATATCGAATCCTTGGATTCGAATCCAGATGAGATTCGAATCCAATTCTGCCGCTTATTTCGGGTAATTGGAACCGATATAATTTAATGTTTTAACGCGGATTGTCGCGCCTAATTGTACAAACGCGTGTGGTAAGTTGGCCTGTCGCTGCGGCGACCAATTTAGAGGGATTGCTTTAAATGTAACCTGGTAGTGCAGTGTCAGCGTTTTTTCGGGCGACCAATTACCGCGTCTCGTTCGTCTAATAATTAGGTGTCAATCAAGCATCATTGGGCGAGCGACTAACGTGTAATTTCAGGTGGGGAGTTCCCAATTTCCCTAAATGCGTTAAGTTGCAAACGTAACATTACGTTGTAAGAGGTGCTGGATGTCGACCAAATGCGCTATAGGGTTACTTAAGGTCAACTTTAGGCCAATATTCAGAAAGGTTATACAGTAATGCACAGCGTAATTGTCAAGTATTCGTTATGTCAATAGTAACTTATTCTTTGCAGTACATTATTTGACTGCATAATAGATCATTTTAGTCAAAAAAAGAAGCACAAAAACCCAACAATGCTTTAAAAACAGGGCCGAATTGCTAAAGAGCTCTGTGTTCGGTGCTGCATTGTACTTACTATTGGCAAAAATATAAGTTTTGGCAACAACTTGGGCAGTGGACATATTACAGTTTACAGAATTGCTTCAAATGACAGTTGTTAAGAATGTTTAACACATGGGAGATTTTTTTTATTATAATGTACACATGTTAGCAAAAAATCCCTTCCCCAAACAAAATTGAGGTTAAATAATTTAATAAAATTATACTAGGATTCGATATTCTGGATTCGTTATTCTAGATTCGAAACCTATTATTCTAGAATACCTTGGTATTCTACTTTGAACATCCCTACTGACCACTGGTCTAAACAATGGGGATAGTGTAATTCACGAAATCATTTTTTTAGCATTTGATGGCAAAACTCCAAGAGTTCTTTCAAAAAACTGTATGACACTGACGCAAGTTTGAAGTGATATACTTACCCGAAAAAAGTCCAACTTTCTTCTGGATGACCAGAAGTAAGGATGCCGCAGAACAGCTTGGATATCAATTCTTTCCTTTTCATCGTGGCAGATCATAGCCCTGACCAAGTCTTCAGCGCAAACATACTCTTCCTTGTCTATTAAAATATCAATCAATTTTGGATAATGGTTTGAGGTTGTAGTTAGACGTAGAAAGAATATCAAAGCCCATACAGAAGTCATTTTTTTAAGTAGCATTCGGCGTCAAACTATGTTGAAACTTAATAAAAAGTTACTCAAAACATTCAAAATGATACTGACTTCTGTATGGGCTTTAACATTCTTACTACATTGTAAAATTTTTAGGACAAATATATTTTATGTTGACATTGATATGTAGAACTGTTCTCCACCAGGCCAAAGTACTACATAAAGTGATAAAATGCGCTTAAAGAGGAAAATACCACGACGAAGTCAAACTAACAATTGTTATAAGCAATTTAAGGTGACATTCAGCAATACCCGTACACTTATAGGGTTGTCATATTACTCATCTAACCACAACAGATGATTGACAAAATTTCACTATTCGCCTACAATTTACAGTTGGCGGCAATATCAGCTTTGAAATTTGTTTGTGCATGCGTACGTCAGACTCAGGGTAGTTTTCCATGGTCTACCCAAGTCCCAGGTCCGACTACAGCAAAATAAAACGCCCCTGTCGAGTCCCAGGTCCGACTCAGCAGCCCATCATACAACTTAAACATACCCGGGCGACTTAACTTGCGAGAAGTAAGATACTGCAAGTTTGGCGTTTTCTTTTCCTTGATGTTCTTTTCTCCGCTTTGCAGCTTTCCAAATGGGTGGCCTCCTTTGGAATAGATGAAGTAAATGACAGCCCCCAACGAGAAAACATCAGTAGAAGTGTTCTGAAATATCAAATTTTTGTTTCTTCTTACTCGTCCGATTTTGAACAATAAGTCAACTAAAGTTTAAAAACAACATTTAGCAATCTGATTGTTTTATGTGCAACAATTGAGATATTTTAACTCAAGTCATTTGACGCAATGACCTAAGTAGTTTGTTAAATCCCTCTAAAACATACCACTCTTGATTTGGAGATTCTTTCAAACGAGGCAAAATGCGAGTTTTGCGGACTCTCCAAAACTTCGCCGACTGCGTTGTTTTGAAAAAGTTTGCTACAGCCAAAGCTGGACAGTTTTACTTTGGTTCCACTTGGCGACTTCTTGAGTAAAACGGTGCGGGGATTTATATCTCCATGAACTAAAAATAAAAGAAGTGCTCTGAAAAACTAATGAAAGTTATTTGTATTAACCAAAATATTCACAAAAAAGTAGTTGTAGTACAGTACGAAATGCTTGTCATATTTAAAAAAAAATGCAGGTTTTATGTGGAAAATAAACCCAATAATTACCTTTACATAACATACATACATACTAGAGACAGACTGCTATTACTGTTCGGCGAATACATTAACTCGATTTTCAACATTTGTGCCAAACCATACCTGATACAGTTTTTTTATATAAACCTGGAAAATAGTCAAAATTTAAATTATTTAAAACAAAATGAAAACAGCATTTGATTTTTTTTTTACCTATATTTGCTAAACTATAATTTTGCATAACAACTTGGCTAGATTCTAGATACAAAAATGTGTCAAAAAGTAGAAAGTTTATAGAAAAACCTGTATCATGTTTTCGCAGTAAAAAAAACTTACTGATACCAACATAATAGGAGAAGCAAAATATTGGCAGATATTATAGGCCAACTGGTAAATTGGTCTATCTCTATTACTTACTTATTTTAACATTATTGTGTAAGTAATCCACTCCTTTAGCCATTTGCTCGACAAGATTGACCAAACTGACATCTTGAAAATAATTTCCTAAATCATCAGTTTCACTGGTGTTTTGTAATGCTGGTTCTGTTTCGCCTTTAATAAACTATGATAAACCGTCAGATTGTTAAATCATAAAAAATTGAGCATTGAACAAAAACACACTGATGTTATTACCTGATATAAGTTAGATTGACACAACTCCAGCAAAAGGATAGGCATTGGATCCTATAACATTCAAGTTTATAAGTGATGGAATTTAAACAACTAATTTTAAACTAATACACTAACCTAGGTTCACCAAAAGCCATTGGCTACATATCATGCGTATTGCCTTAATAAAGACAAAAAGCTGTTGGAATTTTGTCAGATGCAATCCAGACATAATTTAAAATAATTTTTGCGGCAAGTGCTTATGCCATTTTCAGTTTTCTACTGAAGATTATGAATCTTTTTCTACTGAAGATTATGAACAGATCCGTGCTTAGTGTTTCTAATCAAGTTATCAAAATCTGACACAAAATTTTATATTTATTCCGTCTTCTTGATCCTTAAAAACGGGTTGAAAAAGGTTTCTCTCAGCAAAAGTTTGATGACCTTCTATAGAAAACTATACTAATATATATTTATGTAGATCTATTGCAGAATATATTATACATAAGTTAGCTTGACGATATTATTGGTAAAGGTAAAGGTGCAAAGGAAAGTTAGAATTTTGTGAAAAAAAAACAGTGATTCATGTACATTACAAGATAAAAAAAATTGTAAGCTTAGATCGAACTTACTAACAGTAAAAAAATCTGTTTTAATCATTAAGAAAAAATGTTCACTTACAATTCCCTGTGAATCATATTCACCATGAAAGGAAATAACATTTTCATGATGGACTTGCTTCAGTATATCCACCTCACGGCGGTAATTTGGGTTTGTGCGCTTGTCTATTTTCTTTCCAATGTATTGTGTCTCTTGCAAATAATAACTGTTAATAAACAACATTTACTAAATGACATATAGTTCAATCTAGTGTTGTAATTACTTAAGCCACTTATTTTAAATGACTTGACTTTACTTGGACTTAGTGTTTTTCATTAACATCTGTCACAAGTCTTGCACATTAAACAATTTACTTGCTGTATATTGTGTTTGTGTTATTTTTTAGTTAAATTGTTGCTTATAATCGGATGATTTTACCAATTTTAATAGTAACAGTTTGGTTTTATGACAATGACATGACTTGACATTGACTTGCTTTCATAATGACTTAAGACTGGGACTTGACTTATACTTGACTTGGACTTGAGTTAGTATTTTTGCAAAATCCTTGACAAAGTTATTTTTATGACTGGGCTGGGACTTATTTCAAAATAACTTGTTTACAACACTGGTTTAATCAAAATTTTTAAAAGTACAACATACGATATGTTAGGCAATTGGATAATTCATAAAATAGAAGCGACTAATATTTGGCAAACAATGTCAGAATTGTATAGAAGTGTCTATTTGACCAGATCGCTCTTTTACACTTGCACCTGTTAGTGATTATGTTGATTTGAACTACTTTAGTGTCCAAATGAATAGCCTCTTTCCTAATTTTATTAGTTTGTAATCCTTCACACAAAGCAAACAGTTTAAAGTAGCAACCAAGAAATTAATCAAAAATGAGGGCTTTGGTCTAGGATCCTACCATTTTTTTCCACAGTAACGAAACAAGTTGTCCAAATTGAAATTACAAGAAAGTAATAAATATGGGAGAATAAATAAAAATAATAAACCTTTATCCACCCCAACCCTAAATAGCACCCTAAACCAAAGATTGTTTAGAATATAAACCCTGGACTGCTAAGAATATAAGCCCCTGGAAGAATATAAACCCCTCAAAATGTGGTGGGATTCTAGACGAGCGTCAAAATGTAATTTTATTACCCAATTAATTGGTTGAAACATTGATTTTTGAACCTTTATTTTGTTTTAATTTAATTTTTTTTAACTTACATGCATATTGATGATCCATTGCAGCCAGTACAAATCTCAGTGAAAGGAAATAAACCAGATTGCATAGTTTTAGTTAAAAGATAAAAGTCAGTTAGTACGTCTAGTTTTTTTACAACTATAACAAACACAAAAATAAAGTAAATTCATTTATGTTAATTCTTTTACAGCTGTAAATAAGTTACAACAAAAATCGGCGCTGCTCTAGAATCCTACAACAACAAACACTATTGAGGTTAGGTTGAGGGTTATTATTAAATGATAATACTTGACCCACCTAGAGACAATACTAAAGACTTAAATGAAATTATCGCGATATGTTATGAATTTTAATATTGTTTTTTGCCGAATTTAAACCTTACTAATACTCCCAAGCAAAATTATACTAAGCGAGCAAAGTTTCTTTGGAAACGTTTATTACTGCATTACCCGAAAAAATGTAATATCAACCTTAGATGAAATTTTGGCGCTGGTCTAGAATCACCACATTGCACTTCATTTGGGTTAGGGTTAGCATTTGGGTGGGTCAAGTATTTTTAATTAATAATGAACACCTAAATATTGTGCGTTGATTAAATAATTGTGGTAGGATTTTAGACCAGTGCCGAAATTTTTAATTTGATTTTTTATGGCGTTTTTTTTTAATTTGTGAAATATAGACTAGTCTTAAAAGGGTTGTAAAATTTTGGGGGAAACAAATTCACGCAAATATGTCTATTCTGGCGTTGGAACAATCTGCCATCATTATTTGCTGACTAGCCTATGGCCTCAAACAACCAAGAGCTAGCCAACCTATTCACTGTGCGTTGCTTTGATTGTTTCAACGCTGTGGTAAGATTCTAAATCAGCGTCCATATTTTTATTGTATACGACTTCCGCATATATATACTGTTACGGACAAAATAGCAATATTTGTATAAGTTTTCTATGTTTCTCTGTCAAGTGCAACCATGCGTTACGATATGATTCCTTTGTGTATTTCGGCTTTGTTTTCGCACCCCTTTTTAGTGCTGTCTTTGTTCACTTTCTGTTGCAGTCTTTGTATGGCAGTTATCTGTTGGAATCGGCTAAGTTTAGTTGTTTATATGCTCGTTAATGTAAGCTAATTGCAATTTAGTTAATGTCTAGTTATGTAAAGTGTTTTGGTAACATTTTGTTGTTGTTATTCTTTAAATGTTTAGACGATTAAACCAACACCGTAATGCTAAACACCTAGGTACTGTGAACTTCAGAAATCTCAATGTGTCCTCTACTGTATAACCCCAACATGTTCTGTATGATGTAAACGCCTTTCTATGTCATGATTTGGAATGAACCCTCTTTGGATACGAACTGTATTTGTTTATCCGTTGCCGAATTCGTGCACCGTTCTTTCACCTTCATCGCCATAATATAACACTGAAAACCACAGTTTGTGCAGTTAGAGGACAGTTGTGAATTTCTGACTCATCGTGCCCGATGACGTCACCTACGACAAAGGCAAAGCCTAGGTTTGCTAACTTGTAAGCCTATGCGTGACAGTCCTAAAATTTTGGACGTCACATCATTTCTGAAGAAACCAGACTCCTGTTACCAAGAAACAAGGTGTCTGAAACTTGTTGTGTAGCATTTATGGTGTTGTAAGCAAAATGCCTGGATCAAATTCTAGTATATCCTCCAACGAAGATGTAGAGGGGGTACTAAGTCAAAGGTTACGTTCTTTAAAATCATCACGAAGTGGGCTGCTGGGTGCTGTTACCAGAGCAAAAAATATTTTATGTCACTTAATGCTAGATGTTGCCAATCTCAAGGAAGTACTGAATGCAAAGGAAACCTTCGACAGTGCCTTGACAAAATGCCTAAATTGCTGCAGAGAATACCATATTGCAATCCCATTATCACTGCCTACCCAACAGCAGGAAGCGTTGGACAAGATAGAGTCCCTGGAAGAAAGCAGGGACAACATTAATGATAAGTATCAGGCATTTATACAAGATGCCACGGCCAAGATTGGGTCTACCAGTCGAAAATCATGTAAATCATCTTATTCCGAAAGGGCAAGCTCTAGGTCTTCCCATCACTCACGTCGTTCTAAGGGATCTAGTGTGAAATTCTTTGGCTCCTTTTCAAGGTCTAGCAGAAGCAGCACACGCTCAGTAAGGGAGCTGCGCCTTGCTCAGCTGCAAAGCAAGCAGGCCGAGATGGAGGCACAATTAGCACTTCAGGTATCAGCTGATGAGGTTAATGAAGCCAAGAGGATAGCTGAAGAAATTAAACGGAAGGCCAAGGAAGAGGAGGAGGCACTGAGAGTTATGCTTGGAGAAGAAAAGGCAGAAGTTGCCCGCAAAGGACGGGAAGAAGAGGCCCGAAGAAGGCAAGAAGAGGAAGAACTTGCCCGCAAAGGACGTGAAGAAGAGGCCAGAAGAAGACGAGAAGAGGAAGAATATGCTCGCAAAATACGAGAAGAAGAGGCAAGAAGAAGGCAGGAGGAAGATGCAAATGCTAAGGTGAAGGTGCTCAAAATGAAAATGGAGCAGGCAGCATCCCGAAGGAAAAGGGAAGAGGAAAGGGCTGAGGCAATGTTGGCCAAGGCAAAATTGGTTCATCGGAAAAAATCTTACAAAGCACAGTTCAAGATGCAGCGTAAGAGGCATGAGGTTGACCTGGTCGCATTCGAGGCTGAACCGGTGGGATCCTGTGATTCTAGTCATGAATACAGGTTGAATCTGTCCCCACTAAATCAGATAGATGCTTCCAGGATGGGAAGTTCTGCTCACTTACAGCAGGCTGCCCGTGACCTGGCCCCGATGGACTATATGATGCCTGGTGAAAGGCAGACCACTCCTGCTTTCACCCCCTTGTTGCTGCCAGAATCAGCAATTGTACCGCAGCCTAAGTACCCTGTTGCCCATCAAAAATCACCAAAAAATGTATCTGCCAATCCAATCTTGCCTGTACCTTCACAGGCGCAACCTATGTGCCGACAAACTGACACGATGCAGGGGGCTTTCAGTCCTTCAATGGGGCCGGTCTCCTGCCACAAACCTTCTCTCTCACACGAGAGCTTTGCCAAAGATGACATTCACTATGGAAAGGCCATTGTGGATTTGGTGAAGAGTACTAAAACCATGCTGCATGGATTTACTTTGCCCAAAAGAGAGCTACCAAAGTTCTTTGGGGATCCAATGCAATACCACAACTTTATGAAGCGATTTGATGAGACTATCACAAAGCATTTTCCTGATCCTGCTGTACAACTTCAGTACTTGGTGGACATGTGCCAAGGAAAGGCATATGACGTTGTCAGTGGGTGTTGTGCCCAGAGCCCATCCGAATTGGGTCTGGCTACTGCTCGTGAGTTATTAAAGGATAACTTTGGGCGCACAGATCTAGTTGTAAATGCACATGTTAAAGAACTGACGAATGGTCCTGCAATCAGGGTCGGAGACAAAGAAGGTCTTCATTCACTAGCCTCACGCATGACAAATGCTCTTATGATTTTTCAATCTTTGGGCTGTGAGTCTCAGTTAGACTACCCCCAATTCTTAGTTCAAATATTTCAACGATTGCCCGAGTACATGCAGTATAAATTTGCTTCTAAAGCCAGTTCGCTTTACCTGAAGACTGGCAGTGTGACATTCGGCGACCTAACTGCATACATTTCCAAAAAGGTCAAAGAATCTAACAACATTTTCGGTGATTCGTTGACTTCCGTTGAAGATAGGGAAACAAAGGACGAGCCACAGAAGAGCAAACATCTTGTGTTTTCAACACAAACCAATCCAAGCTCACCAAAACGAGTCCATGCTGAAAAATCTAGACCTCCAGAGCGGTCTAGGAAGAAGGATCCTCCACCCTGTGTGGTTTGCGCCAAACCGCATCCGTTATGGGTGTGTGATGAGTTCCAGAAGAAGGAACAGCTTGACCGCTGGACTGCGGTTAAAATTAACAACTTATGCTTCAACTGCCTTTCTCGAGGCCACAAAGCAGATAAATGTGTCTGCTCAACAAAATGTAAATCCTGTGGAAAATCACATCATACCCTTCTACATAATGATGAACAACAAAGGGAAGAAAAAACCTTTACGCCAACTGAGGTAAAGGAGGAATCTGACAGTCCTGCAGAAGAATGTCATTCATATCTTGCTGTAACTACACCCAATGTAAATAGGAACAGAGTTAGACTCAAGGTGGTACCAGTCCAAGTGTGGGGAAACGACCCGAATCAAGTAGTGGAGACATACGCATTACTGGATGAGGGTTCGGACACTACTTTCTGTACATTGGGTCTAAAGCAAAGACTTCAGCTAGAAGGAAAACAAGTTACCAGAAGACTCGCTGGCATAAGTGGCAGTAGGGATCTGCAAGGATATGAAGTTGGGCTGTCTCTGAAAGGGATTCAAGAGACTGATTCAATCCATATTGAGGATGCCTTTACTGTGAATAGTCTACCTAAACTAAAGGAGAGTATACCTACAATGGAAGATGTGCAGCGTCATTCGCACCTAAGGGGACTTACCTTTCAAAAGTTGCCCAAAGCAGAAGTGGGTATTCTCATTGGGGCCGGTGCACAAGAAGCCCATTCCATTCGGGAAATGCGATATGGAAAACCAAGTCAGCCAACAGCCATTCAAACTGGACTTGGATGGACCCTAGTTGGCACTGATGCGCCAGAGGACAGCTGTGGTAAACGGTTTACCACTGATGACCTGTGCCCAAACGGCATTTCTACGTTCATTGAGGACAAAGGGGAAATCACTATGATGAATTCAACTGTAAAAAAGGAAGACAAAAAGCTTGCGTTACTATGTGAAGGTAAGGATGACAAGCTGTCTTTGGATTGTGGAAAAGCGAAAAAACACCCTCTTGATAAACAAAGGCAATTTGATATGGGTTGGTCGCTGTTTCAGAAGTACATTGAGAAGACCAGTCATCACCTAGAAATGGGAAAACCAAGGAAAGTACTTGGTTGGGGAAAGCCACAAGCGAAGAAAGCTCGCCGTTGCATTAATCGCAAGTTTGCGATTGAGTTTGACAGGGCTGCCAAGCATTCTGGCAAATCTGAGGTTTTTACGGAACCAGGTGGTAGTGACGCTCTGACATTTCTGCTCAGAAGAGGGTCTACCATTAAACCCAAGTTCACTAACAAAAGAAACTTCATTCAAGCTAACCACGAGTTACATGAAAGAAAGGAAGTACACAAGACAGATGATGACAAGAAATTCTGGCGTGCAGTACGATGGCTTAGTGACCAGTTTTGGAAAAGCTGGTTAAAGGAATATTTGCCACTTTTGCAAAAAAGGTGGTTGGAACCGATGAACAACTTCAAAGTCGGAGATGTTGTGTTGGTAATCAATACTAACACAAAGAGAAGAGCATGGCCCATAGGACGGGTTAAGCAGGTCATTCCTGATCAGGATGGAGTTGTACGGAGGGTTCGAGTCCGAACACATGGCTTAACCTTGAGGAGGGACATTCGAAGGCTGTGCTTGCTGGAACGTGGTTAAGTTTTTACTTTCGTTGCATGCTGTTTCTATTTGTAAGCTGCTCATTCTTTTTATTTCTTTATCACATCCCTCTACATATGTCATTTTTGCAAACCTGTTGCTACCTATGTGAACCTTCATCTTGCCGTACTTTTTACTTTACATGCCTGTGTTGTGAAGTTGTGTTATTTTTTAAATGCCAACATTCCGAATACCTTTCATACTTCATATTGTTGCCCACTACCCATTGTGTTGCCTGAATGTTCATTATCAAGTATTATGGAGTTGCTTAAGATAGCCTACTGTGTGTTTCTATCAACATTTCAATTTACTCATTGTGTTTCTTAAAATGTGATTTTCAAGTATTGTGAAAATGGATTCTTACTAGTCCTTTATGCTTACTCTTAATTTTCTTCATTTTGGTGGTCCTAATGTATGTTTTCATTTATTTTGAACGTGCTTTATTCTAGCCTTTACACGCCATTTTGCCATCTTCAAATTGCCTTGCCTAAACTTGTCATTGTTGTTTACCTCCTAGAACAAATATTGGTGCAAATTTGTAGTTTTATATGAAGCATTTGAACTGTGCATTTTATGAAACTCCTGTAACATTTGTGTTTGTGTACCATTTGTTCTTTTGTCCGTCTTTGTCTTGAAAAATGTTTTCCATGCTTTCTGACATTTTTGGGGCCGGAATGTTACGGACAAAATAGCAATATTTGTATAAGTTTTCTATGTTTCTCTGTCAAGTGCAACCATGCGTTACGATATGATTCCTTTGTGTATTTCGGCTTTGTTTTCGCACCCCTTTTTAGTGCTGTCTTTGTTCACTTTCTGTTGCAGTCTTTGTATGGCAGTTATCTGTTGGAATCGGCTAAGTTTAGTTGTTTATATGCTCGTTAATGTAAGCTAATTGCAATTTAGTTAATGTCTAGTTATGTAAAGTGTTTTGGTAACATTTTGTTGTTGTTATTCTTTAAATGTTTAGACGATTAAACCAACACCGTAATGCTAAACACCTAGGTACTGTGAACTTCAGAAATCTCAATGTGTCCTCTACTGTATAACCCCAACATGTTCTGTATGATGTAAACGCCTTTCTATGTCATGATTTGGAATGAACCCTCTTTGGATACGAACTGTATTTGTTTATCCGTTGCCGAATTCGTGCACCGTTCTTTCACCTTCATCGCCATAATATAACACTGAAAACCACAGTTTGTGCAGTTAGAGGACAGTTGTGAATTTCTGACTCATCGTGCCCGATGACGTCACCTACGACAAAGGCAAAGCCTAGGTTTGCTAACTTGTAAGCCTATGCGTGACAGTCCTAAAATTTTGGACGTCACATATACTGTATAAAGCTTTAGTCACTGAATACACAAAACAGTTTAATACAGGTGATATCATTTCGAACGGAAGCATTTAGACCAAGTGTTATGCCCTCGTCATGCCATTTATACCGCGCGTTTGAAACGGATGAAGCTGAAGCGAAAGATAAAACTTGGTCAGATTTTTAAATTCTAAAATGGCATTAGTACCGATTGGGGAATTCCCTAGCAACTAACTATAGTTTTGTGGTCCAAATTACGAATGGCTTTCCACATTTTTTAAACTAATTTAAATCCAAAGTTTTAAAGCAGGGAGTCGAACCGGAACCGAACCGGAACTTTATGAACCGGTTTTGGGTCAATTTTTTCCGAACCGTAACCGAACCTGAACCGTTTTTTATAGGATTTTAAGGAGCCGAACCGGAACTGAACCGAATAATTTGAAAGTACCTGAACCTTAACCGAACCCGAACCTGTAAACAAAAGCGGTTCGCTCCAGCATGACGTCACAACTTCTATTTTAGAGAGTCAAGTTACGCCATGTTCGAAATTTTATGAAAAAAAATACGAATATTGAATGAAAAAATTGTTGATTGTTTATTTTTTAGATATTTAAATAATGAGTTGCTGTTTTTTTTAATAAGTCACGTAACTTAGTTTAAATGACTTCCAATTCAAAGATTATTCTCTACATTTATCGACCCACATTTTGAAATTTAACGCAAATTATATTGTATCTGAACCGGAACTTTATAAACCGGTTTTGAAATAACGATGGTTGAACCGGAGCTGAACCGGAACTTTTAAATTCCTCCGAACCGAAACCGGAACTGAACCGGATTCCGAAAAAATCCTTGAACCCGAACCGAACCTGAACCGGAAAAGTCAAACGGTTCGACTCCCTGTTTTAAAGTGATTTTTTTTTAGTTTAATGTCCGATCTAAAATAAATTTCCCCAAGGAATTGCGTTAAGGGTAATACAATTTATAATAGTGGAATAATGTTGCGACAAGATTTCTGCTAAAAAATCATACATCACTTTCTACCAAAGAGATTTTAACCTAACCCCAAAGAGATTTTAACCTTATAATCTGCTTTTTGCCATGCAGCAAGGATAAGTATTCAGGAGTGTAAATGAGACTATTGACTACTATAACCGTTTTTTCTACATAAAACAATTTGTTTGTATTAGGTTGCGTTTATGTTACTTGAATTGTTCGTTATTGCTCGCGATCGAGATAGTTTACCAATTTTAGTACTTGAACGTTAACTTGATGACTATAGGACTTGGCTTGAAATGGATGAAAAAAATCATGACTTGAATGGGAATTGTGATTTATTGAAAAATGTTATAAAGGATTTGACTTAAGTTATTTAAAAAATGCCCATATAATCGGACGATTTACGAATTTTATTATAGTTTAACGTTTTATTGTTAATCACTTGACTTGATGGTGAATTGAGTTGGGAAACCGATGACTTGGACTTGAACTCGATTTGTTATTTTTGTAAAAAAACTTGACTTAAACTTGAGATATTTTTCAGATAACTTGTTGGGACTGGCCCCACGTAAGAGTTTTTTCTAATAAACATGACAGAAAACCCGTTTTTATAGCTCTTTTTAGCCACATATTTTTGCAAAGTTTATTTTAGAGAATTATTCAGTGTTTCTTATTGTTTCTCACAATAGTATTCAAAAAATCCCCACACTTCTCTTTTCAATAAAGTTACTGCCTCTGCAAACCAGGAACCACGAACGAACACAACGGTTTATGTGACATAAAAAAACGCTTTATTGCACTGAGTTATAGTTAGGATGATAGCATTTGCTGAACAACCACTTAGTTTCTTCGTCCTGTCAACCTATGCTTTTCTGCTCTTTCGGCGAATCTGGAAAAGTAAAAAATAGGCTAATAATTTACGTAACTTTGTGAAATATTTCAGATTTATATCGTTGATAATTACGAGATGCATATACACAGACGTGTTTAACAATTGTGATCTAGACCCCTGTGATTTTTCCCCAACGATAACATATATTAGTACACCGTGTTGAGGGCTTATACACCGTTGATTGTAGGTTCAGTTTACTTGCGGTAATATTCTTTAATAAAAACTTATTTACGCAATTTCCTATAGAAACATAGTGAACTCTAACCACCAGCGCCCACTAATTGTTTTTTTTTCTCTAATTGTTTAACCCAAATTTACCAAAATACCCATTGGCCCTATATTTTAAAAGTTTATTTTTCCACCGCAAACTGCAAATTGTAAAAGGTAGAATAGCATATTGTATATATTTTAACTTAATTTTGGATGGATGAGTTATATGACACCTCGTTGAGTGGATTGCTGCATATCAAATCTTATGTTAGCTACGTAAATGGATGAAATACAGAGTCAAACTCGGGACTCGAGTTTATTTTTTCGGCAGGAGTCGGACTCATTGGATTTAACCAACTTCGCAGCCCTGACTGAGACTTACCCCAATCAGGTTTAGAGAACAATTCTACTGTGGCCTGATGAAGCACGGTTGTGCGAAAGCTTGTCAAGATTTTAATTGGCTTTGCCGCTTAACCGTGCTACCTGATTTAGAATTGAGACTCACTCTAACGCCTTCGGACCGCCAAACAGCCAAAGAGCATCGGCAGCGACTTGCAAATGTTTGAAGCCAGGTTCGCCTTCCTGGTTTTGCTGCCGTTTTATTATAGACCAGGTTGGCGGCCTCGACTTCTTGTTGTACCGCGGTGTCTTCTGATTCTTCAATCTGCGCGCAAATTATAAAAATATAACAAATTTAACGATAAAGAATTAAAAAACATGAAAAAACATCGCTGAAAACAGAGTATTGCTGTTATGAAAACGGCTGCAAATTTGAACGATATTCTGTGTTTGCAGCATTTATAATACGGTACTATCAATACAGGATCAGCCGTATATTTCTAGAAACGTTTAATTTGCATTAGGAAGCCAAATTAGTTCTTAAATCTTAAAACGTGGTATTTTTTTCGTGTTTTATAATTAGAGTTTCAACAGATATACAAATACTGGCATATGTGGCTTTTCTACCCACTTCACCTCTCTAAGGATAAAATACTATAGGATATAATTTATTACACAGGCGAACAATTTTCGCATTTAGTTAATCGAAAAATAATATAAAAAAATAATAGGAGGATGGCCTCGTGCCTAGTTTGTAAAAGAGGTTGCGGGTCGGATGATTTACACCGGCGGGTTGCATCTGACACGCAGGCCGTAGTGTGCCCACCCCTGTTTTGACTACCTGCGCGAACTTGGCGCGCTGGAATAGGTTTTGGGCAATATCTCCGAAAGTTGTGACGATACAGAGTTGAAATTTTTACACAGTCCTTGTATTGGTTACATCTTTCCAGCAATCACACTTTTAGCAAAAAAATATTGAAAAAAAATTAATATTCAAAAATATGAATATTAATATTCAGCAATATTAACCCTTAACTGTTGAGCCAACAAGTTCAAATTTTAACGATATAAACTAGGAGGCACCACCTTCAAAACGAGACATAAATCATGTTTAAACTCATTCGGACTGGGTGTTTACTGTTTCTTTGAAAATTCATAACTGCCCAAATTTGAAAAAACGCCTTTCGCCAAGTTCGCGCGTGTGTTTTGACTGAAAGGCTTTGGTTTTAAGTCAGACAGACACTAACTGTAAATATTGCCTGGAGTTTTTGGTTTATATTTTGTGATTTCATTCTCGTATAAACTATAGAGTGAGAATTAACTCGTCAACTACGAAAGAAGCGACATTGTTGTACCTTGTAAGTGTTTTTCATCACTTCCACTAATCCATGTCCTTGTTCTTCAAGCGTGGCATTGTAGCCCTTGAAACACAATAAAAGTTTTAAAAAACACTCTGTAAACAAAAAAACACGAAAACATACAAACAAAATCGACAAAGTCCTAAACTGTTCATGCACGGGTAAACCATCATAAATCTCTTTTAATTTACTTACTAGAAGTTTTAAAAAATTCGGGCCATTGCAAAATATACCATAATATCAGAACCAAGGGCTTTTCAAAATATACCAATAACACATTAACACATTAACACAGTCCCTGTTCAGTGTTCCCGTATAGGCAACGTTATAACTGCAAAATCGACCATCATTTAAGATATATTCAAACCGTCTTACCACGCGAATGGGAAGGACATGGATTAGTTTGGTTTTTGATGGAATATGAATCGGCGAATTCTGTAAACAAACAAAACTTTCTTAGTTAACTGATTACTTCAAAAGTGTCCACTTCAGTATATATTCTTAACAAAGTATTTTTAGGTTCACTATGCACATATCTGTACAGCTTGATATTGAAACTCAACTGCAAAAAGTTCGAGTAGATCGAAATCATCTTGATTAGTTGATGATGATACAAGTTCGTATCGAAACGTTTCGATCAAGATGGTGTCGATCTATACTTTGTTGTTATTGCCATTCATTATCAAACCTACCTATTTCTAAATGTTTAAACTCGGTTTTATTATTCAGATATTCCTGAGTCGCCACGGAGACTTTTCAGTCGTACTTTGACAGTACGGTGGGCTTCAGGCTTTACTAAAATTCTTTAACTATTTTTTATCTATTTATTTCTGTTCATATTTTGCCTTGTTTCGTTTTCCGGTTCTAATTTGAAAAAGTATTTTCAGGAAACTTGGCTCCTGCTACAAAACACATTTGAAAAGGGTAAGAAATCGTAACCAAGTATTCTTTGGCGTAATTTGTTTTTATTATCGCAACTTTGCATGTAATGTTCATACACTATAGTATTTTCTCTATTGTTAAGTGTGCCGTGACGTATTGTTTTTTAAATATAAGTTATTTTTATTTCAAATAAGCATAAACGCAAGGTTTTTTGACCTAAACACACATTATCCAATTGCAAAAATTGATTACAGTTGGACATTTACATGCAGTTTGTCGTTTGTTAAAATAAATTGTAAAGTTACTATATCATAGCTATGTTAAAGTGTTTAGCAAAAGTATAATTTTCTGTTACTTAGAAAAATGTTTCTTTGTTGCTTTTCACTATTTCTTTACCAAATACGGATTATAAAGGTAAAACACGCTGGCTTAAAGTGTAAACCGTTGGTAAAAACTGCCACATTTGTTATCTCTGATTGACACCGGTACCATTCTAGTTTAAGTAGATTACCTATAGCAGTGTTGTAAATAAGTCATTTTAAAATGACTTAAGTCAAGTCTTTTCAAATAAATAACAAGTCAAGTCCCAGTCCAAGTCATCAGTTGCGCAAGTCAAGTCCCAGTCAAGTCATAATTAGAGCAAGTCAACTTCAAGTCATGTCCTTGTCATAAACATAAAGCGTTAAACTATTCGATTTTTTACACTCGCATGATTAAGTTAAGTCAAGTCATTTAAAAACAGTGACTTAAGTGCACTTAAGTCCAGTCATTGACTTAAGTCATTACAACACTGACCTATAGTACCACCAAATTTGATAATATCGGACATCTTTATTTGGGCATATGAATAAAATCAAGTAAGATGCATACAAAAATGTTGAATGAACTAACCTGGCCGTAGCTCTTGTCACTAACATTATTGGTCGTTTCAAGTTCATTTTTCTCTTTAAGGTCGGAAAAGTTCACCTAAAACGTAAGGCATTTTCAAATTTAACGGTAAAACATTTGCGTTTCTTTAATGTTTTCCAGTAACAATATCGACTAACATACAATTATAATAATACTTTTAATTTGATGATACCCACATCAGTTTAAATTAAAAGGGAGAGCTGGCTAAGTAAAAGCGTAGCATCTGAAATAAGTTGAAATCGCTTTAAAAAAACGTTTTGAACAACTTTAACTTTTTATTAACAAGTATAGCGTTTCGCTTTCACTATATTCCACGGCCAATGTTACAACGTACTGTGAATCTTTTAAAAATTGAATTTTATTTTTAGTTAAAATCTTTAATTTTGCAAAGCGCGTAAATCTGTCTACTGTTTAAATTAATAACTCAATCATCTCACGCACAAAGTTTAAACAAACTTCTTCCTCTATCTTGTCCGCGTGAAGATCTGCTCGCTCCTCTTCAGGATGAGGACTCACGTCCAGGAACTCGGCTTCCTCTGGTGCCTCGTTATCGAACGCCATCAGGGCGCCTACGTCAATTTTAGGGGGCCAGCCCCCGTGCACCATGACGTCCTTGTTCCGGGGGCCGTGTCTTGACCTTCGGCTGCGCTGTTTAAAAGTCGAAGATCGGGCCTGAAGACAAAAAAACTATTGTAAACTACAAACTCCTTAAGTGACTTACCCCAGTTAAAAACTCCTTAAGTAAATTATTCCAGTTAAAAACGTATAAAGCCAAGTTAAGTTACAAACTTCTTAAATGACTCATTCCAGCTACAAATTAAAAACATGCAAATGTAGGAGCTTCAAGTGCTTAGTGCGATAATAAACCGGTGTAATTGTTGGTCTACGGAGAGCGGCCAGCTAAATCCACACACGTTCGTTTTAATAATTACACTTGCATTAACTTTGCGTACAAACCAGTGTTATAATGACTCGATTCAATGACTTGGGTTGAAATGAAGTTCTTTGATGAAGCATTTTTTTATAAACTTGTGTTATTTATCTTGTTTAGCACATAATAATTTTTTTGGCTGTATGTCAACCTCTTAGTATTTTTTAATCTGACGAGTTTGCTAACTTTAATGGTTTAACGCTTAAAAAAATGATTGTTTACATAATATTGTAATTGATATATGTGCTGCTATTTATCAATTCATTTTATACCAGGGCAGTCGGTTAAAAGTAACCTTACTTTGACTCCGAAGATCTGTTCGAAGGAGTACACTTTTTTTAAAAATTAACTATAAATAAGTTTTTTTGGTACTTTGAAGTTTAAGCTATGTATATAACTGGTTGTACAGGAGTTAACAGATTTTCCTTAATTATTTTCTATTCAGCGACATTTTTTTCTTTTATCGGCGTTGTGACGCAGTTTGTCTATAGTGACGTAACAAGGCTTGTCCAAGTGAAGTATCTTATAATAAATGACAAGTCAAGTCACCTCTGAGCCAAATCACTTATTGAGCCAAAATCAGTTATTGGCGCAATTCATGAAAGACTTGACTGGGACTTAAGTCAATTTTATATGATGTTTTTAAATTGTTTACATTTAAAAATTGTTCACCATATAGGTACAAGCTATGATAAAATACTTTGTTAGGCTACCATACTAGTTTATTGTTGTCTGTGGGCATAGGCGACATCTTTGCAACAAAATATATGCAACTCACCCGATGAATGAACATTGTTGAATCGACACCACAGGAAAATTAAGGTAAAAATTAAAAATAAGAAATCGAGTGATTTAATAAGATGACTTTAACTTTATGTTGAGTTTCTTAAATAAAACCCTACTGAAGTGAATTTAGAAAGTTTTCGAAACAAAATTTGTAAGTTCTAAATAAATCAGCCATAACTTTTGAGGAAAAAAATGAAGTCTGACGAAAAATATTAAATTTTAACTGAATATTTTTTTTAAAAAGTTCGTTTTTTTGCTGAAAAGTTTTAAAGAAAGGTTTTCCCAGCAGTAAGAAGATATCTTTTAAATGGCAAAAACACATTTTTTCACATACCCTTGGAGTTTTTTCTTTCCAGTTACGTTTAGAAATCTTCACAACTTCGCTGTTGTGAATTTCCTGGAGACAAAATTTAGCGTAAAATGGCGTCGAAACACTTTGTTTTATCCGAAAGCTTTACCTCGGTGAAATTTGTTAGCATAGTATTAGGATTTGGCGTTTCACTTTATTTCCATTCCTAGAGATAAACTACTAATAACCCGAACTTAAATATTTGTTTTAAAACATGACCGAAATGACATTTGTTAGCATTTTAATATAGGGTTTAGCAATTTAGTTTATTTCTGTACATGCATTATAAACTACTAATGGAAGAAACTAAACCATTTTATGTTAAAACAAAAGCCAAAAATGTTATCTCCGTGAAGCTTGTTAGTATTATATTACGACGCTTAGACTAATTTCTACCAGATTAACTACTATAGTGTCAACGTATATATATCTTGCTCGTATCATCTTCAGTTAATGTGATTGCGAAGTAAATCAAAGCATCACTTACAAAAGGTGGACGCAGATGTTATTTACATTAACTGAATATAATACAATTGCGTTTCGAAATGTCTTAACAGAGATGATGTAAATAAGTGTTTTGATTTTTTAGTAAATTTTAAAGCTATTTCGCTAACAAGCTAGGTTATGTTAACGAACACCCAACTGCCTTTCCCCTAGCTAACAGCCTTACTGTAACTGGTGCCTCGTCTTGAAATATGTACTTTATCGTTTTCTTGTTAAAGGAGATCTTCAAGTGATCTTTGGCTGCTTTCTGAAACGCAAAATTTAACTTAAAAAAAGCCAATTTGCAATGAATTAAGTCAATTAACTTGACTTTAGTCGTTTTGAAAATAATGCCTTGACTTGAACTTTAGTGATTAAGTCAAACGGTTGAAATTGAAAGGGTTTATCTTAACATTTTATCATTAAAAAGTGAGCTGGTTATCTGAATTTTTTCACTCAAAACGATGAGATTGCAAGATGCCTAATTTGTTATTTTTGAGTTGATTTATTGCTCATAATCGTAAAACTTACCAGTTTTTATGGTTTTATTATTATATCACTGACTTTATGGTGGCTTGACTTAATATTTTTTAAAAGATTTGTACTTGAACTTTTAAAATGGGTCGCTTACCACCGTTACAAAACGTTAACTTGTGCACTTAGTAAAGCAAGTTAAAAAGCAACCTACCTTTTTCACAAATCTCTTTCTGACCTGTAAAAAAGAAAAGTGGTTTAAAACAGCAGTATATTAGTAAGTATTATTACTTATACAACCTTAAAGCAAAAACTTGATAAATTGTGGAAAACAAACCTCATTTTCGTAGCAATCTTCAATCTGAAAAACAAAATAAACATTTTCATTTTTCTCATTTTAAATAACCTAAACGTTGAATTTTTTTTTCGTCTTGAAACTGTTAAGTACTTGTGTATGTACTGAAAAATAGAATGAACACTGATTGTCTTTCTCTACATTATAGCGCAAAATGAATGAAAAAACAAAAGTTTTAGTACGACATTTGTAGCTGTAGACATTTTAAAGTCTATTCAAGTTTTATTGCTGGGCAAGCAAGCAAAACAAAATTTGTAAATTAACAGTAAGCATTGGGAATCGAACCCACAACCCCGGGAATGTGCACTGCCCAATGAGTTGCGTTAATTTGAATGGTGGAGAAAAAAAGTATTTTTGAACTTTTTTTCCGAACAGCTAAATTAAATAGCGGTTTTGTTCTGTTTTATACTTAATCAAATAACACGTTGTAATCAGCAACACAGCTCAGATATATATATCGGTATTTGAAGTAGGGTACTATACAACAAAAAATAGCTCATATAGTCGCGTCAAAACAAAATAAATAAAAATGTAGATCAAAAATGGCGTCGGTAATAATGCAACAAATGGTGTTACCTTGAGTCGGAAAAGCAGCACTTCGCGCAATCCAATTGTGATGTTGCTGTTCAGGTAAGTCTGTATGAAAAAACAAGCTTTTTATAAAACTCTGCATTAATTCAAGAGCGGATTTGTGGTTTCTACTCACATTGACACTGGTTTTATTGTCCCAGATGGTTAAGAACCGGTTTCTGGACAAAACCTAAAGCGTAAAACAGCATGAGTGGTTTTCAATCTGTATCTAAGATCAAATGATTGTGTATAATTCTATTTTTAATTTAAGTATTACTACTGCGGTGGTTTTATTTTATAAGACAAAAAATCAGAACTAAATATTTCCAAATACCTCTTTGAATCTGTTGAAGAGCTAAAACAAAAAACAATTTGTTAAAATACATTGGTAGCAGTGACAGACTTAAAGTACAAATCTTAAATATGGCAAATTGAGCAGATGAGTTCAAATTTACTGCTATTTTATTGGAATTGTGGCAAAACGAATGTAAACGCCGTTAAACTTCTTATTTACCTTCAGTTTTTGAAACACAAACTCAATAAGTTCATCGTCATCATAGGGATCATGCTTGGTCTGCAAAATTAAATAAATTTGTGTCAAGTTCGCCCCTAATTTACACCGAAAGATACTAAAGCTTGCGGAAAACTGCAATTTGAAGTAGACAAAAAGCTTTTGAGGTTAACTGTAGTCTCACATTGGCTTTAGGCCGAAATTGACTTAGGTCTACAATTATCACACTCACTAAACAAATAAAGCCAATTGATTACTGCTTAAGTAATTTGATTACTGCATACAACTTACTACGCAAGCAAAAAACACATAACACATTAGTAAAAATAAGTTTGAATTCAATGGAAACAATCTCAATAAATTTAACCAAGTAAAACTACACAAACTACAACTTACCACTGACGATGTACTCGCAACCAATCCGCTTTCTTGACTGCTTATTTTTGCGTCACAAGGCGACGGAATGACGTCACAGACGGGTTGTTGTGCTCCGAAATCCAGCTCTTCGCAAATGATGTCGGCCAAGTGAGCCGAAAAGCCGTTCGCTGCTGGTTCTGAATCGCACATTTCAGCCGACACGTCCAATATATCTACATCAACTGGAGTTGAGGCGTTATTTGATGTCAAATCGCTCTCGTTTTCTCGACATAATTGCACATCGTCGTTCACTCGCGGCACAACTTGAATCGCTTCGTCTTCAAAATCAGCCTTTGCCATATCTTTCTTTGAAACAGCTTCCGATGCCAGTTGAGTGGTGTTTGCCTGGCCCAGTTGCACACCGTTGGTCAATTCCTGCATCTCTTCAACTTGTAGTTCAACCATTTGAGCTCCGATTATTGCGGAATCATCAATGGGGGAAGAGGTATCCCCGTTCAAGACAACTGGTGATTTGAAAGCAGTGGCACTTTGACCAACTAGTTGCGAATCTCCATCCAATTGCTCGACTTTTTGACTCAGATCATCTTGTGGTTCCTCCGTTTCAACTCCGAATCTGGAAGAGTCATCAATGCTGATAACGGTTTCTTCGTTCAAGATGGATTCCGATGCCAAAGCAGTGGCGTTTGGACTTTGACTTTGACTAACTATCTGCTGGGAATATTTATCCAATTGCTCGACTTTTTGATTCAGATCATCTGGTGGCTCCTCCGTTTCAACTTCGACTTGAGAAAAGTCATCAATGCTGATAACGGTTCCTTCGTCCAAGATGGTTTCTGAAGCAAATTGAAGAGCGCTTTCTACAAAACAGTTGGCCAGCTGATGTTCATCCAATTGCTCCACTTGTTGACTCAGATCATCTTGTGGTTCCTCCGGTTCAACTCCGACTTGAGAAAAGTCATCAATGCTGATAACGGTTCCTTCGTCCAAGATGGTTTCTGAAGCAAATTGAAGAGCGCTTTCTACAAAAAGGTTTGTCAGCTGATCTTCATCCAACTTCTCCACTTCTTGACTCAGATCATCTTGTGGTTCCTCCGTTTCAACTCCGACTCTGGAAGAGTCATCAGTGCTGATAACGGTCTCTCCGGCCAAGACGGTTTCTGAAGCAACTTGAAGAGCGCTTTCTACAAAAAGGTTTGTCAGCTGATCTTCATCCAACTGCTCCACTTCTTGACTCAGATCATCTTGTGGTTCCTCCGTTTCAACTCCGACTCTGGAAGAGTCATCAGTGCTGATAACGGTCTCTCCGGCCAAGACGGTTTCTGAAGCAACTTGAAGAGCGCTTTCTACAAAAAGGTTTGTCAGCTGATCTTCATTCAACTGCTCCACTTCTTGACTCAGATCATCTTGTGGTTCCTCCGTTTCAACTCCGACTCTGGAAGAGTCATCAATGCTGATAACGGTCTCTCCGTTCAAGATGGTTCTTGGTGTCAATTGTGATGCGTTTGGTTCAACTAGCTGCTGGGATTCTTTGCAAACTTGCTCGATTTTTTCGAACAGATTATTTTGTGATTCCACCAGATCAACTCCTTCTTCTGAGAAGTCATCAACGCTCAACGTGGTCTCTCCAATCAAATTTGATTCAGATGCAAATTGAAGAGCGTTTGCTACAACTAGGTTGGTCATTTGGTCTTCTGTAAGATCTTCAGATTGACCAAAGGTGTATTCTTCAAGATTAAGAACTTTCTGTGGGTTCTTTGCGACTACTTTGTTAATGATGGACTCCAAAACCAGTTGAATTGCGGTACAATCGTCAGATTCCGCTTCGTCATATGGCGGTGTGTTGATTGCTGAGTTATCAAGCGAATCTGTCGAATCCACTCCGACATGTAAAACGTCATCAATGCAGATTAAGCTTCCAACACTAGAAAGCGACTCAGAATATTCAACGCTTCGTTCTTCCGACTTTGATTCTTGAACTGACGAGAGCTTTTTAACTGGTTTTAATTTCTCCGCGTGTTGCGATTCCCCAAAGCCGACCCCTGTGTCATTCAGGTGACCTTTAACGCCACGTGGCTCGTCAAGGTCGACTGCGTTGCGTGTTTTAAGGTTGGTGTGCGTTTGCGTTTGGGTGTTCTTCTGTGTTGTATTAGCGGTGTTGTGCATTGCTTTATTCTTCTTCTTGGACGTGCCTTTGGTCTAAGAGCGACATATTTGCTATTTTATTTGCGCAACACTATATACTGAAAGAGGTGAAGGGATTTTCTGTATTCAAAAAACGTTGCTGCTATGCACAGGAACGTAAACGTACAGAGGAACGCAAACAAAAAAGAAATGCTTTCATTTTGTCTTGAAAATATTACATTTGATAATTTTTTTGGGCAACTCTTATATTGAATGTAAACAACTTTTTTGTATTCAACGTAATTTGCTGTTATTTTCTTTTCAAGAACTTACAGCGAAATGCACACTAAAAAATAAACGCTTGATTTTTTTGTTCCAAAAAATTATACTTGCTATTTTATTAGGGCAACGCTGGTAACTGAAAGCAGTAAATAGCTTTTTTATGAGGACAGTTACTATCGTGATACATAATTCATTCTTATACGACTTATAACCTGAACTGCACGAAAGAGCCATAGTGCTACTATAATACACAGTGTAACTTTGCATATAATTTTCTATACAACATGTACGCGGACGATATTGACTGTTGCATATCAGTTAAGTTAACAGTGAACATCCAAGCTCAAAAAATTTCATTTATATGTATCTTTGAATAGGCGAAAGTGTATCATTGAGGAAATGAGCTACAATATTTATTTTTCAGACATGTTACAGGCATATTGGATATCCAGTTATTTTCTGCGTTTTATGACTGTGAATAAGGATCTGCGAATTGGTTAAAACCTATGGTTACTGGCCACTTACTTTTGTTGATCCATCGGCGGGCGTGTTCATCGGCATTCCAGAAATCCACGGAACCTGGTGAAACGAGGCAAATACTATAGCTTCACAGTTAGAAATGTGAACAGTATGGAGGAATATTGATTCAAGTTAAGCCTGAAACAGCCCGGAAAACTTGAGCTTCGTTAGCAAAACAGATTTCCTAATCTTAACCCAAATCGGTAAATATTGCGGATTTTTGATTCGTTTGACCTCTAAGTCTTCTTGGGTTAATTGTAAGGTATGTTGCGGTAATATTATAGATTCAATTATGATCATCAATTATTAAAATCACTCGCAATCCGTTTTGTTTTGTGTGAAGAGGTATAATACAAGGATTTGCCAAGAACTATAGAATAGGCTAGACGTTAAAATGACATGATATGGCTGACCGCCAAAATACGTCCACTGCATAAAGTGAAGCATAACGTACAACGTTAATTTCAAATCGTTTTGTTGTTAGATTAAAAACAGATTCGCTGTACAAGAAAGCCATTGGAAATTTAAAACGCCGGCGTCGCGACGCACAGTTTAAGATGCCCTGAAAATCGAAGAAAAAAAAGCGCAAAATGATTAGCAGCATAGAGGCTGTATTATTAGGCTTTATATATAACAGATGTTACTTAAAACTTAGAGATAATACTATACTAAACATAATACTATGAAATAAAACTATACTACAAAACTAAAAAGTTAACGTACAACGTTGAGTTGCTTTTTGGCGTCCGCTTGTTTCCTTGGAGAAAGAGGTTCCTTTGTCTGTTCAAGTTTCAGATTGGGAATAAAAGGATGTTCCTGAAAAAAAATCGTTTTCCTAAACTGAAACAGTACTGTAGGTACAAAAGAATAACGCTACTTATCTAAACTGAACGACATACACGTAGAAAAAGTTAAAGTTAAAGTTAAGTTCAGCAAGGCAAGTGTATCAAGATAAGTTTTTGGAGAATTGAAGATAAGTTTTCTGAATACTTAAAGGATGTTCCCGTAAAAATCATTGTTCTCAACTAATAGGTATATACAGTTTATTTAAGTTATAGTTTAGTAAATAATAAATGATATTATAGTCGATAAAAAAAGAAGAAAAAAAAAAAAGAATTGGTTGCAAGAAAGATTGGAGTGTTACTATAGAAGGTATATCAATTTGTTTTGCTATTCGCGCATTCCAACATAGTGTATAAATGGATTAAACCTAAAGACAAAAACAAAAGTTTAAGTTTAAGGTGAGTTATCGGAAAATATATTACAGTCAATAAAAATAATTTTAACAAATTGTAACAAACAAATTGCCATTCTGCAAGAAGGTACACCAAATTATTTTACAATTTCAACCTTAACGAAAACTTTGTTCCCACGGAAGGAAATTAAGAATAATATTTGGAACACAGTGCTAATTTCCATTTCCATATTAATAATAGGTTTAATTAGGTATTTTACGCATTGAGGTTAACCCCATATAAGTTCCATTTGTTCCTATATGAATTAGTGCGGGCGTAACTAAAACGATTTACTAATTTTCGGAGCCAAGGTATCAAAGGTTTGCCGCGTTTTGGTAATAATAGAAAATGGATACTTCGCAAATCTACCCTAAACGTGTATTATTTTGACTTATTTTTTACTACTATTTTCACCTTGTCAAAACGAGGCTGCTTTTTCATCTTGATGCCTTTTCCCCAATTCCAAGGAACCTGGTTAAAAAAACACAGAAAAAAATCACTTGAAACAATATTAAACCATTTTCTATGTTTCTGCGCCCCTTTGTAGAGCTTTTAAACATGCTTGGTTCGAGTCTGATATTGCTCATAACCACTTTTTAGTTGTTTAAACATACATCTGACGTCTGTTATTGAAGTTGTTCGCAATTTAGGAGGGTGAGCCAAAGCACAATTATTCCCATTGTAGCGATGACGTCATCAAAACGTAAAATAGCCATAAATTTAAAATTATACGTCATAAAAATTAAAAAATATATATATATTTTTAAAAATAATTTTTCATTCTCGTTTGTTTGAGACCGATCGCAGCTAATTTTGCTGAAGCTAAAATTTAGGGGTTGAGGGGGTCATACGGGGTAAGTACACCGAAATCAAGTCGGGCCCGGGCAAAAATCAAAATAAAACGCCAAAATGAACATCTGCGCCAAAAATCTCACGTCTACCTATCGTTTGCATGCCAAAAGGTTTTTTTGACACATAGCTTCCCAAATATATAGTGTACAAAATACAAATAATAATGTCTCTAGATTTTGTTTATTTCCCTTGCCCTTCATGCCAACACTATATATTATGGTAGTTTTGCGAATATTAAATGTCCTTTATCATGGTTATTTAATTTCAATATAAATTTCACGTCAAATTTTACTGCTATGTTACACAAGTTTCATTTATGTGTCTTGTTCATTTTCTAATATATATTATAGCTCTAATTGGAAAAGTATTCTTTTTTTATATCAGCTCAATTTGTACTTTGTCTGAACTGTATGTTATTTTGCACTATTAGTTATAGCTTTCGAATGAGGTTTTCTATTTGTGACCCTTAAAGAACATAAAGTGTCCACATAAACTATGTGCAAGAAGTTGTACACTTCACTTACTTAAATATAATTGTACACCAACAACCAACTATATGGGATTAAAGTGACTCACCATTCGGTTTTTGGAAGCTGAATTGTCTCTGGGAGAAGGCTGGGCGCCATCTTTGCCGTCTCCACCCTGGTTCTTTGCTTGGGGAGTGACCTGAAATGTAAAACTTTCTACATTTGCACAGTACAAGTTGTTTTTAATAGAATAAAACCTTCGAAGCTGGACTAAATACCGCAACCTTCAATATTAGGGCAATTAGCCAAATTTTTAAGTTCGATTTATTTTTACATCTGCTGCATTTTGTTGGTAAACCTAGTCTGAGGTTCGAACTCAAGACCTCCGGTCATACCGGGACCGTTGATCTACCAATTGAGCTACACAGGCTCAAAGGGGAACAGGCCGAACAATAAGCATGACACTATAGCTTTCACCCTGTTAGTACAAGCAACTTAATTTTGAAGGGTACAAACAACTTAACTTTAATAGAGTACAAACCAATTTTTAAAGGTTACTTACAGTTCCAATGAAGGAACATACACATGCGTGTACAATAACTGCGATCTGCCAGTTTTTTAACCAATAATAAAGGATTACGTATCCTAGTTTTTCCAAGTTATTATTCTCACCTTTTCGTAATGCTGTTTCTTCAATTCTCTTGCTCTCCCGCCGTTCCACGGGATCTAACGAAATACAAAACATCATTGATGATGGCATTAGAAATTGCCGAAACGTTTGAAAATAAAGTATGTCGCTTTTAACGTCTATTTGGGCCGTTATTTTCACCATTAAACTTATGAACAGATCCGTATATAGTGTTCCAAAACATCATTATTTTGCTAAAACTATACTTCAATCAAAACGCACAAAATCGTTTGACTTAAGCAATTATAACACTGATTATATCAATGGACAAACTCACGCTTTGATTTTTTGCACCCAGCGACGATTTCCTCCTGGGAGAAACGAGAAGAGCGCTCTTTTCTCCTTCTGCTCCTTCCAAGTCGCCATCTTGAGGTACATTCTGTACAGAAAACAATTACCATTTTCTCTCATTCAATTTCGATAAAACTGTGATGCATATTTCTATTTTTTTTCTTATATGAGTCATAAAGCGACTGAAGGTTTATTACCATGTTCTTATGTCCATTCGTGAGATTTTTGTTATTTCATTATACTTTCCCAGGAAAGAGGTTGCAAAATAGTAAGCAAGATAAGTGCTATACAAAGCATTTTGTATTCAAACTGTCGATGCTTGGAATCAATTTGCAAAGGTTACATGAACCTTTAAAGTTGTCGACAGTTTCGCGTAATTTTGAAGTTGTTAATAACGCACAAAATATACAAAGTCTTACCCTCACAAACGGAGGCTCTCTCACTTTGGGTCTGCGTCCACAATTCAAGGAAGCCTGCCAAAGCAAAAAGCATAAAGAGGTTTGGGAGACAATGCTTAAAATAACTCAAAAGCTTACAGTTGTCGACATTTTGGTGGGCAGAGTTTTTGGTGACCCCGACGCCAAAGTTGTCAGGTCGATTTTTTGAACTTTTTTCGGCAAAGTCTTGCTTTTTATGTTGTTTTTTGACTTGTTCGTCGGTGGTGCTTTGAGCTTTACCAGATTTCTCAAGACAGCCTGTAAAGTCAGTTAGGTTTTCAATGTAAGAAGTTATGTGTCTTACTTTTAGCATACAGTAATAAACTTCAATGTACTTAAAACTCACAACACAGGTTTATTTATACAATTTTAGCAAAAGAAACGCCTTAAACAGACGATAACACCCTTAAACTGTTATTAGCGTAAAGGTAATAGCGACATACAGAAATATCAACCTGCTTAGTGTCAGTACAACCTTCTCAGGTAAAAATATCAACCTACTTACTATAAACAAATGTATTCGTCCTCTCCTAAATAAACTATAAAACGTCATACTGAAGCACACCTGTAGGCAAAACTCTATATGCAACGTTTAGTGCACTAACAGCAGTAGGGTATGAATAGGTCCGGCTTAACGCGCGATCGAATTTTGACTTTTTGTGCAAAGTATTTATCTCGATACAAGGTTTACGATTTTCTGGCAAACGCCACGAGGAATTTATACATGGACAGGTAATGAACATAATTTCACATAAAATAGCTACTTTTCTAAATTTAAAATTCCTGCAGGGAGTCTAGCCCGTCTTTAAGGCTACACTTTTTTTCAAAACATTGCTCTAATGCCCTCGCAGGTTATTTTTATTGAACATACTGTTGCTGTCAGGCATTGTATCAATTGAATTTCACCAATTTTTGGTTGTCACAAAAATTTTGCCGGAAAGAAAAAAAAATCCCGGAAAAACAATTTTACAATTGAATCAAGTCATTTTCATTGCGTTAGATTATTTACCTTTCCCGATTGCCAAGCTGAGGAGTTCTGTGCCACGTCCGAAGAGTCCCACGGTGGCTGTAAATGCACGTCACACTTGTAACAATAGCTTATGTACGATAATATTGAATCGAGACAACCGTAACCAAGCCACAGCAGTAGTTCGTTACCAGATGGACTTGGGTTATTTCACAAATGACTTGACTGCGAGATGGTACATCTACAGATTTAGTACCCAAACATTGCTGGCGTTAAGCAATTGGCTAACAACTGCGATATCAGTACCGATAATTGTGGATCGTGGCTAACCAATGATCACCAAACTCCTGCCTTAAAACATAGCTTACACACGTTAAGTTTGCATATTTCGCTCAATAGATGTTATTAGTGAATTTATCGACACCACACAACAGTAATTTCGCCACAAAAATACCAAGTATCACAATTTAATATATTGTCAAAAAAACTCACCAATTCCTTGACCTTCTTTGGCTTTTTGGCGCCCCCAAGTTTCGAAGTGCCAGCGGATTCTGCCAGCTTGTTGGCCTCCTTATTGACCACAGGAGCCTTCTGCTTGCTTCCGGCACCTGACAAGTCGTTTTTCTTGCCCAAGGTAAGCAGCTTTTGAGCGGGTTGCTTGGCGCTTGGCTGGGCTTTCTAAAAATTGTAAATTGGTTTAAGTTAGTGAAAAAGAAAGAACTACAAAGCAACCTTATAATATTTTATAATGCCATAGTATAAAGACAAACGACATAATAAAGCCAAATACATATTATTATCCACAAAACAATAAGACCTAAAGTCGTCTGTATATAGCCTGTCGGAATAAGTCCTAAATCCATCGGTATGAGAACTGAATGGGCAAAATAACGCCCGATACTGTGGGGAGTGGATATATGACAATTTGAGAGACGCCTAACATCAAGGAAAAAATAAAGCAAAATACGCAGTAACATCCACGTCAGAATAAGATCTAAAATAGTCTGAATAAGGCATAAACCTGTAGTATGCAGGACTAAATTTACCGGAATAAGTCTAAATGGACAAAATAAAGCCCAAAAGTGTAGGGAGAGGGTATGGGACGATTGAGAAACACCGGTCTGGCATCGGCCGTTTTGATGTCGACTTTTTGGCGCCCTAGTTTAAGCCGTTTGGGGTTATTGGCAGGTAATAGCTAGGGTTAGAAATTGGGTAAAAGTAGAAATTAATTGTTAGTGATGAAGTTAAGGGTGGGGTTTGCGTACAAAACCAGTGTGGCTAAACGAAAAAACTTGTTTTGAAGCAAAATTTTAACGATTGTAAATGCAAAGCGTTAATTAAAGCCTTAAATTAGCATGCTTATCGAGGAAAATAAGCGATAAATTGCATTTCGAAAGTTAGAAGTGCAGAAATGCCCATGAATAAAGAAATAAACATAGAAAGTACAATATATAGAGAATAACTTACCGGATCTTTAGACTTGCCTTTTGTCACCATTCCATAAACCCGAGCAAACGGGGTCTGCAATGAAAAACAGATATATTTAGCTTAAAAGATACCTAGTTTACATTCTATAAACACACTAGTAGTATTGCCAAGTTAACACAATGATGTCTTGAAGACAAATTCGCTTATTATTTTATTACTACTACTCCCATCAGCTTGTTGGTGCTAATTCTAATTGTAATCTAATTTATTTTATTCTATTTTATTTATAAATGCTAAAATAAATCTAGTTCCCCAAGTCAACTTACAATCAGCTTATTGGTGCGCGCTTGCTTCTTGTTCGATTCCTGCTCCTTCTTCACTTTGTCCGGCATCAGTGGTCGGTAGGAGTCGGCGAAGGGCTCCTCCGACACGAGATCCGAGTCCATCGGATGCAGGGAGTCCCTAGGAGATCGGTGGATGCGGAGCAGCTCGTACTTCTCCGTCACTTCCAACTCCTCGTAATCCCGGTGCGGGATTGGATCGAACTGGGGAATCCCCGCTTCGTCGAGCTCCAGGCTGGCAAAGTAGGCGTCGACACGCTTCACTGGTTCTTCACTGCTCGGAAGTTTGGACTGCGAAAAAAACGGGTTTTTTCTTTCGCCTGCAGCTACTTTTGGTTATTTGCGGTCACAAGGGTATAATTCTTGCGCATTGTTTCATAGGGAAACAGGTCCCATAATTGCATCATTTTTAAAGGATTGTATGCTCAACGGGTCTAAGGAAAAAATGTATATGTTTTAATTTTTTTTAAATATTTTCCCACTAACCCGCGGCTCACCTGGCAACCACCGGTAAAAAAGCGCTATGTTAGAACAAAGATTTGAAAGTCTAAACTTTATATTAGTAGAGTCAGGGCTATAAAGTCGATTAAAAATAAATGTGCGATTTCGTCGAGTCCCGAGTACTTTGACTCAGCAGCCCGAAGTAAACCAAAAAATGATCAGAACAAGTAAATATTTTAAAGAATTGAAAACCTTTGCAACTTACAACCAATGATTTTCGTAAAGGTTGAATGACAGTTTGCGAAACTGAACCAACAGCCTCCTCCATTCTTTGTTTCAGCTCGCTCGAAATCTAAACAACCAGTTTAGCATTTCATAAAAACATAAAAGGGCATTAGTTAGGCTTGATAGGGCTATTTCGATATGGATAAATAATAACTGAAAAGTTTTGTAGTAAAACGTTGGCGAACGATTGCATTGTACGAGCATTATACACGGGTAGGCCTACATCTTTTCAATTTTATTTTTTTCAGTGTCCTGCTACAAATTGTTTTACGTGTCTAATTCAGTCGCATTTTCTCATGTTTACCTAAATAGCAGATGGTCGAAATTTTATTTAAATTAGATGTTTAAAAAAAAACATTTCTACATTTACAAACCTTGGACTTGGCGGTCGACGGAACACTTCCGCCGTCACCGTTGAGAAAAGATTCGCTTGAAACCTTGAAGTTACTCGCAATTAGATCAGGCGTCGCCTAACAAAAGCAGGAATTTTTAAAAGACTTAAACCACATTTAGGCAGGACCCACCACTTTGTCAGTTAATTTTAATACAGATAAAGCACTCGTGTCAATAGCACACCAGAAAATATTCTTGGACCTAAGTCTAACTTGCCACCTCACTGACAGCTGTTTTTGCTACAGGGCTTTGCTTGTACCTAGCTGCTTTTGGTATTGCGACCGTGTGATGTAAGTGAAAGAGTTAAACTGTCGGTTTATGTGAAAAACACAATTTTTTTGAAAACTATTTGCTAAAGATTTAGTCAAAGATTTAGGAAACGTTACTAAATGGGCCCTACTTCTGTATGTCTTTCGGTATCTGTTCTACGTCTAACTATTTTTAATTTTCACAACTTTAATGATAACAGGTTAAAGTAAGAAACACTGTCTTTTAAATGAAGGCTCACCAAATCATCTTGCGCTAGTTTCTCGTCAGGTTGAACGCTCTCAACATCCACGATGTCAGAGCAGTAAAAATCCTCGCAATGGTCAGCCATGTTGGAAGACTGGGGCTGGAAATTATCAAAAAACTTTTAATATTTGAAACCAACTTAGCACTAAACCTTACAAGAAGGAGATGTGCAATATAAGAGAGTCTTTACCCTATGCACATCGCACCGGAGAACTTAACCTACTTTAAATAGGAAAACAACTTCTTCGTGTTATAAAGAAGGCATGCACAGTTGATATGAAAACAGATAAAGATTAGTAGCAGCCTGCGACCTGGCCTGTTACTCGCATTCGAAATTACAGAGGTAATTATATTTTGAAATCAATTTTAAATTTGAGAAAATGCAAACTTACCTGCGAAGGTTCACCACTGGGTTGATCAGCAATCGGTGCTTCCCAAATAAAGCTGATGGGAGATGAAACCTTCGACTTTCGTTCTTCGCTCAAATCTTTCGAAGGCTTGAGCTGAAAGAAGGAGGTTTTAAGGAACCGGGTTCGATTCCCAGGGAAGGCAGCACACGCTGGCTATGGGATAGTGGTTCTTAGGTAGGGGTGGGCTATTGTTATTTAAATAAGGCCGTTCTACAATAAGAAAATGTATTGGGTAACCGGATCATTCAAGGATCTGAAATACACTTCTTGCAAAGTGTGATTAAGTTTGAAAGAAAAGCTGTAAATATCCTTGTTTTGACAAGCAATAGTAAAAATAGGTGGGAATGCCTTACAAGGGTAATTTATTTTACGAACTTTGCAATAATCATGAGAAAAACTAAAGGCTTATTTTGGTTTTAAGATTTGTGGAAAATGATCCGCCGGTCAGATTAAATTGCTGTTCTTGAGAATTTTTGGACTTAAGTCAAGTGCTTGAGTCAAGAGAAAATTATAAACTAATGGGGCGCAATTGTTTTTCTAAAATTTAAATAAGTAGCTGAAAAAAAGAAGAAATATTCTTTCTCCTGGTCAAATAAAGATTTAGATGTAATTAAAAAGAGGTAACAAACATGATTTCTCAGAATGAACAGAAATATATATTATAAAACAGGAATCCCCAATCTCCGTCAACACGCAAGCATATAGAAAAGTATTGAATAAAATCATTTAAATATTTTTTTTACAGCCTGGCCTCGCTTGTCGGTTAAGCAAATATAAACAAGAGGTTTAATTAATAACACAAGAAAGAGGAAAAACTTACCAAGGATTCAATTTCAACGTCAGCTGCTTGTTGTTTGGCTTCAGAGGAAGAAATATTAAGTTCTTCAGCAAAACTTGCCATCGTCTGCGGCTTATCCTAAAATATTAAGTCACTTTAAATAACAAGCACTAATTTTTGTCTGATTTTCATAATTATAGCTGCGCAGTACGATGGCTTAAACATTTTTTGAGACTTTGGCTGCTGTGACTGTTACAAAAAACGTGAAAGTGTATTTATGATAAAAAAGTTTTATCTCTAATGTTTTAGTTCATATTGAAACAATACTTATTCTTGTTTAGGAAAAATCGACTAGGAAAATACATAAATGGGAGAATCCTAAGTGGCTAACCATTAATAAAAGTTTACATTTGCTAACAAATAACCTATATACATTTACTTGGTAACTCATAGGGGCATCACAACTCATCCTCCTATAGTGCGTTTTGTTTAATGTCGAGTTATTATATTTTAAGCTTACATCTGTCCTATACCGTTTAAAAGCAGTAAATTATGTGACACTGTTGAAATAGAAATATTTAATTTAATATTTTATTGGTTACGTTCACTTTGTGATTTTATAGGTACGGTTGTTCCAGATGCATTTTAACCAGGATCTTTAAACGTAATTTAAAGTTGATGCAATTATTTTACCACAATGGCGTCATCCGATGATAGAACCTCTGGCAGTTCGCTTTCATCCAAATCATCCCGAGGTGATTGGACGAGCTCTTCGCTTTTGCAATCCTCGCCAATCGGGAGGGTTTCCTAAAAAATTAAAAATGTTTACAATAATAAGTACACTGACGCTAATAAGTGAACTGACAATAGTAAATATACTGACAAGCCATTGAAAACCGGTTTAGGGATTGTCTTGACTTATGTTAAAACTTATGTTAATACGGTTAAAATTATCGAACTTATGTTATTATATGTATGAAAAGTCTCACCAAAATGCCCAAGAGCCAAGAAACAACCATTTGTTCGACATCGGAGTCAAACGGAAGTTTGGCAAGATCTTCGGCAGGCAAGTCGCATAAGGTTGGCGAGTAGGCCTGTTTCAAATGCAAAAATAAGTATGAAAAGGAAAGATCAAGATGTTAGCCTGAAGTTGAGTGTGGAAGAAAAGAGATGTGCATGTGTATATTAAACGTTTAATAAATCTATTGTTTTGGAATCATTTTTCTATTAATTTTAGCTTTACAGTTTATTATAGATACGGAACAAGTAAACAGTGCAGTTGTGGGTTAGGAATTAGTCTTATTTAATTAGTTTGTTTAAAGTTGATAGTTTGTATTTTAACGATATAAAAAGTTCAACATTATAGCTAAAAAGTAATCGTCGAAGGCCACATGTGGCCAAACGGCCGCAGTTTTTGCACCCCTGCTCTAAACATAAAAGTGTGGGATAAACGACAATAACCTGACAATAATAATTGCTTTTAAGTTACACTTTAAAATGTTAAACAATTCTAAGGCCAAATACTGTTTTTGTTTCAACGTTCTTCTGAATATTAACCTTCTCTATTATAGAAGCGTTTAAGCTTAACAGGCGTACCATCTTTCCAGTGGCCAACACTGCTTTGGTACCAGCTTCTACAGCAACAAAATCGCCAGGAGGGTGAGATTCCAAATCATCACCAACAAGTGGAGGGTTTTGGTCCTCTGCCTGAAAATGCAGCTCGGCTTAGAACTTCAACTTTTGATTTTTTGAGTGATAAACCACCTTTCAACCATTATATTCTACTATTTATTCTACTACTCAAAAATTAACATTTGAATTAAAATACTGATGATGCTTTTAGAAGCGAAATATATTTATTAAATAAGATCCATACAAACTGATTTTGGATTTAGTACGTTCTTTACTTAGGTTAATCTTTGTTCGACATTCGGCCACAAAATTTGGGAGTTTGTTTGCTTAGAAGCTACTTGAGTAGTGAAAAGGCATCACAGGCACTAAATTACACTATTCAGTTATTTTTTTCCGATCTTAAATGACTTTTAAATTGATGCGTTTTGCTTCAACGAGCTCGTCTTTAAATTTGTCGGGTAAGAAGAAACAAGCTGGGTATGGTTTGCTGCAGAACTGTGGAGTCGGACTCAAAAGTCGAGTAAGGCCACGAAAAACTATCCGAGTACCGAGTCCGACGTGCGCATGCGCAGTACCATATTTTGAAACTGAGAAGGCTTAAAACTGTAAATTGTAAAGGTGGAATGGCATATGGTGGATATTTTCCAGCTATGTTTTGTGAATAAATGAATTATGTGAGACCCCCATAAATGAACTACTGAATATCCATCGTATTTAGTTACGTAAATTGGCGGAATACAAGTGGTAGAGTCGTGCTTGGGAATCGACGAAATCGCACATTACGCCGGAGTCGGATTCGGGACTCGGACTCTTGTTTTTTTTAACCGACTCCGTAGCCCTGGTTTGCTGAATGACCGTTCATTCAGTTAAACTCACTTGGGCCATTTAACTATATAATAATTTTATACAAATCATGTTTAATGAATGCTCGTTCTTACCACGGCACCATTGAACGATAATTCGTTGGATGCTGGTATCTTTCCAGCCAGAGTCTCCGGTGATGCCACGATCGAACCAGGAGACTGAAAAGCAATAAACTTGATAAAAGACGTTTAAAAATAAAGTTACTCTAAAACGCATGACTCTAACAGGAAAAAATTACGGTACCAAGTTTTGTTTTTTGCAAAAAAGGTGAGTAAATTTATAAAACTAAAGTTGTGCGGCCATTTTGTCAAGCCCTGCACCCCAAAACCTATTATGAATAGCGGTACCCGATACTTGACATTTTATTCCGATGCTAATATTTTGGATTTAAAGTGTCGCGATCTGATTACGAATGACGTCATTACCATACTAGCAAAGACATAGGTATAACTAAATGTTTGCAATGCACTTTTAACAGGTTGTTCGCCAAAATTTGCTTTGGTATTTCCCTATTTTTTTATACCTTTTAAGGTAGAATAATTATATGTTAAAATGGCAAAATGGCGTATTCTATGACACTAAAGCAGTACATGGAATTTTACAAACGGAAAAGATCGTTATAGAATCATCACAAAAATACCGATGACCAAAATTCGAAAATAAATGTAATTTTGATGTAACCTGTATTGTAATATCGACAAAAAGGCGTATAATGAATATCGAAGCCTTATACATTAGGTGTTTAACGGCTTAGTAAAAACTAAACGCGAGTTTTCAGTCTTGGGTGCATTTACAAAGTCGCAGAGCAATCATTAATGGAAATAATTAAAACGGGGCAAGGATTTTAAGGATTTTTTAAACTTTTTAGACCTTTGCTCACTTTTTATTCGGAGCGGTGCGCTTCTCAAGCTTTTATACAACATCAAAGCAGAAAAAGTATTAACTAGCTTTAAAAGTATCCAACTTAGCATCAAAAGCACATAACACAGCATAAAAAATATACAACTTGACATCAAAAGTATATAAGCACTAAAAATATACCACTTTGCATTAAAAGTTTACAGAGAAGCATAAAAAGTACATAACTTTGCATTAAATGTACAAATAATTTCTTGAGTTGACTTCTGTGTTTTTCTATTCAATGATTTGTAGTCAACATTCCACATTTAACGTTAGACTGACGGTAAAGTTTCTTGAAATTGCCACACATACAACACTTGACATATATATTTATAACCAAACACTCGTTAATAAATTTTCGGAGGTAACAATACTAAGCAAGGTATCTAAAATGTTCTTAGAAACTGTTAAAAATGTTTGTGTGTAGGTTGGGGTAGCGCAATTTTTATACAAACACATATGTAACAAGGCCAAACTAAACATCCTTCGCCTAATTAGGTGGTGATGGTATTAAGGTATTAGTTTTTAGGCTAAAACAATAAAAATTTACTGACCTTTGGAGACTGAGCTCCGTCAGACTTGAAATCAAGTTGATCTGAGAGACTTGAAGCCTCACCAGAATCAAAAGGGTTCTGTAAAAACAATTAACTCCACTTTGACATTACCATAAAGCCCGTATGGGGCATAATTGGGCACCTAATACCTATATTGTACGTAAAAAGCTATATTGTACGTAACACGGCTAATTTTCTTGAAAAACTTAAAAAAAATATTGGTTGCAAACGTTTTTTTAATTAAAAATCGCTTATAAAAGGTTTAACGGCACACTCACCTTCATTTTAGACATGCTTTCGCGGGTTTTCGATAAAATCGGGAGATTTTACGAGAGGTTTTTGAACAAAAAGTTCGCCAACAGGTATTTTGCGATGTAAACAACGCAAAAAGATGAGTAAATAATAAAAAATTGCCAAACGGTGAAAAATTTGCATTATGACGTCCCAATGAGAGACAATTGTTGCGTCACATTATTTTCAACTTGCATCAAAGACAGTTACTATTACTGTTTTAAAAAACTAGATGAAGCAACAGTTTTTCCTTGTTGAATTGAACATTTTATTTGAAATAGATCATCAAATGTTAAAATAGCGCAATTTTGTAATGTCATTACAATTGTATTAGCAGTTTGAGAGGTTTATTGCTGTATTTAGGCTACACTTTTAGATTTACAGTAATAGAAAAGAATGTGACAGCAGTTATATCCTTGTTTGGCATCCAGTTTTAAAACTATCTAGACTAGACATCCATGAGCAGTTTGAAACAATACGAAGGATGGCAATTAGTCTTTAGATTCTGCAAAAGTCAATCAAAGCCAGTTTTGATTAGAATTTGAAAGAGAAATGTATTTCGCCCCAAATGGCTGCATCAGTTCCTTAAAATATTAAATTCTTTAGTTAATTGCTTTTATCCACAATCAAATGCTGTTGTTTATTTGTAAGGGTGAGGTAATATATTTGGATAAACATACTTTACAAAGGATAGATTCTGTCTTTATTAGTTTGTTACACCGCGTACTTACTACTTAGCCCAGTGGCTGAACATTTTATCACACTATTTGTGATTTGAAGAACAATAAGTGAAGGTTGTTTTGTAGATAAACAGGTTTAGAATAAGAAGCCCATACTGAAGTGGGTGGAATGTTTTAAACGTTTTGAATAAATCGTAAGATTATGGCTGCAAGCTGCATTTAGACGTGGAATTAATATCAAAGCCCACACAGAAGTAAGTAGCATTTTGTAGACGTTCCGAGTAATTCTTTATACTAGCTGGAGGCAGGGCCGGATTAACCAATAGGCTAATAAGGCTATAGCCTTAGGCCCTGAAAAAATCCGGTCCTTAATTTTTTTAGGTTAAATTTTTGTAAGGCTGATAGTGATACAGATCCAGTACCAGTACAGTACAGTTTTTGTTTAAAACTAATGACTGAGTCAAGTCAATATGTGCCTTGTGTGTGAGTAGATAAATAAATCGTTTCATTTATGCCGCAAACGAGTTAAGAACTATTTACGTTCTGTGTTATCACTTTTAAGAGGAACACACAATAAAACCTAAAAAGCAGCAATACCTAAAGCAGAAAAAATTATAAACCCATAGAATAAAGGCCAATGAAATAAAGCTTAAATACGCAGATTACTGCCCAGTACAGAACGGGATCAAAAACGTCTGAATAAGACCTAAATCTGTCCAAATACGTCATAAATTAATCGTAATATTGCCTTAAAGGGCAAAATAATCCCTGAAACTGTAGGGAGAAGGGTATGGGTCGATCGGGCGCTGTGTTGGGTCTGGCATGGGCCGCGTCTTAAGCCAAAATCAAACGCAAAACGCCGTTTTCGTTTCTTGTTTGGTCGACCGTAAACGCAGGATATTTTTTCTCTCGCATTTCCTTATTCGTTCAGGTTGGCTGATTAGGTAGTGTGTGTTCGACAATTAACAACAATAAATCAAGCGGTCTCCGCCTTTTTCTCGCTTATAACGTCGAGTTAGGCGGTGCTGATGTTTCTCGCAGTGTGCCATTTCATATACTTTCGACTATTTTAACTGCGTAAGTGCGAAAAATTTTCGCGCTTCGCGCGAATCACTTTTATACGTCCGTTTTGTTTACATTTTAATGCTGTCTTTTCAACAGCGGTGCTCTACCGTTGCGCCGTGGAGGGCTGCCAAGTGCGTCGCGGACAAATGGAAAACGTATTCAAAAATAATGGACATATTTTTTTTATTTTTCAGTTTCGGCAATATAATAAAACTTGCAATAAATTTAAAAGAAATGCCGTTATACCAAAAAAAAATCGCGCTCGCTTCGCTTGCCAGGTGTCCCCTCTCTTAAAAAGGTTAACAACACTGATTTTAAAACTATTTAAGTAGCGTTTTTATGTTGTGCTAGTCCAATAACATCCGGAAAAACGATCTTCGTTTAGCATTGCAGATGGCGAAAGACGTGCTTGCAATTTAGCGTAGTCTCGTACATGGATCTACCAAAATCAATCACATATATTTAACGGTCTTGTTTTCGATTTATTCCTGAAGTTAACGATTGCACACTAAGCGGTATTATTTATGACGTTATCACAATCGCTATTTCATGATGTCATATCTGTCACTATTTTATGACGTCATTAACGTCAGACGAAAAAGCGGGGAATTCCCCAAGTTGAAAATTCGGGACCCCCCTTTTTAAATTTCTGGATACGCCCCTGCTTGTCACGTATTGTTACTCATTTTTCTGACACGTTCTTTGATTTACTCGCAAGAAGGGATGTTCAAAGTGGAATATTGTATCCTTTTATTACGTTTTTTCGCGGCGTTTTACGCCTAATCGTACGCTTGCGAGTGGCAAGATTGGGAGATAAAAGTCAGTCCATTACCGTGTTGCTTTATATGTAGCCATGTGTCAGCGTTTTTTCGGGCAGCCAATTACTTGACGACAACCTTCGCCTAATCTTTATGTTTCCGTCAAATGCTATTAGGCAAGCAACTAACTTGTAATGCCTTGTGCAGAGATTTCCCAATTTCCTTAAAGAGTTTGCAAAAGAGCATTCCATCGTGAAACGCGCAAGGTATGCTGCGGGGTTACTCAAGGTCAACTTTTAGGCAAATATTTAGCTGGGTCATGGGTCGGCAACCTACAACCCATCCGGCCCGTATTTTTGACTTTTTAACTATACGTATAAGTGCAAAAAATTTCGCGCTTCGTGCGAATGTTCTTTCTACGTCCGATTTATTTACGTTTTGATGCTGTCTGCGCTTTTTTACCGATCTGCGCTCTGCTAAGTGCGTTGCGGACAAACCGAAAACGTATATAAAAATATTAGTGATATGAATTTTAACATTTTTTATAGCTTTTATTTTCGTCAAAAAGAAATGCCGGTACCAAAAAAATCGCGCTTGCTTCGCTCGCCAGGTGCGCCCGGACGCTAAATAGATTGACTATGAAGGTTAATGCCTTTCCTCAAAGTAGTTTTATCACATTTTTCATAAGTAGTATGGATGACCGCCTGATTCACAGTTGTTCTAACATTTTAATGACACAATTTTTAGTTAACATTTTGTGCGGCCCGCGTAGGACTTTCTGAGTTTGGTTTTGGCCCGCGACTAGAAATAGGTTGCTTCCCCTGAGCTAGCTTATGCACAGCGTATTTGTCAAACAATAGTAACGCATTATTAAAATAAAAATCTAGGAATCATCTCGACTAATGTAGTGACAAAACATCAGTCGAATACCAAAAAATACCTCGGCGGAGTCCAAAAACAAGCTTTGCAATGACTAAATTAGTTTAATTTAAAACGACTGATTTGTTAAATAATTAGAAAGTAGGTGCACTTATTCAACTTTTCTCTTCTTACATTTTGAGTTAAATGCAGTGGTATGTTGAAGAGTAGATTAAACTTCACGTTACGACCTCAAAATTCTATTTTACGAGGTAGCCTAAATAAAAAACCTGCAGACGCAAAAACGTCAAAAGTGACCCACTAGTCCCACAGCACCCCTACAATGAGTCTATGACACTTAATTACATTTATTACGTTTTTTATATTATGTTTGCGTTATTTTGCAGTAGCCTAAATAATTTCAATTTTTCATGTATGTATTTTTACTACTTTTTGTAGCCTCGTTTGCAAAATTAGGACATTCCCTGGTAAATAGCCTTAGGCCCACAGTACCCTCAAACCGGCCCTGGCTGGAGGTTGTACTTGGACGTATAATGAATATCAAAGCCCATACAAGACATACGAGAAGCACATATTCAAGATTTACGCATTGCGCGAAATTTTGCATTAACGCAGTTAAAATAGACACAAAGTGCAGTTTTGGTGCATAACCACTCCTGCACCCGCCCCTGCACTGATATTAACCCTTTTATCCTCCTCTGGGGTTACCCCTTTTTTCCCTGCTTAGAAATTACCCCTTTTATAAATAAAAATTGTCCCGCTGAGTGAAAACTTTCAGATAACTAACTCACTTTTTATAAATAAAAATCTTGTAAGAAAATTCTCAATTTCAATCCTTTCACTCAACGACTTAAGTCAAAGTCAAGTCATTTTACCGAAACGACCAACGTCAAGTCAAGTCATTTAAAAATAGGGACTTAAGTCAACTTAATCATGGCAGTGACTTAAGTCTTTACAAACGGGCTCTTTCTGTTTTACAAACCAGCCTCATTTAAAGAACCAGCCTCATTTGAAAATCGCATTCAACAAGAAAACACTTAAGCAACTTTTCCAGGACGAGGCATCAGTTGATGTGAGAACTTTTGCACAGCTAGGGCAGGGCCTTTGGGGTAAAAACATTACTTGTTACGTTTGCGTTAAGAAAAGTAACACTTTTCTCATAAAAACGTCAATCAGAAAAATATTGTATTTTAGTAATATTTTTTTTTAAAACTCACTTATGATTTTACTCACTTTAATTTACCCTGTCATGTGTTATATGGTAATTTAAACTACCAAATCGTAGCCAGGAATATTAAAAATTGACTTAAGTAGTGAGCCACTAGTGGTTTATGTCTAAATACAGAAATAACTCGAAGAATAATAATAATAATATAATACTAATAAACTTCACGAGGATAAAACTTTCGGCTTTTATAACACAAAAAGTTTTGGCCATTAGTAGTTTATGTGTAATTATAGAAACAAAGTAAAACGTCACATTTTAAAATAAAGCTAGCAAATTTCACAGAGGTAAAACTTTCGACTAAAACAAAATGTTTCGACGCCATTTCACGCTAAATTTTGTTTCCAGGAAATTCACAACAGCGAAGTTGTGAAGATTTCTAAACGTAACTGGAAAGACAAAACTCCAAGGGTAAGTGAAATAACTGTTGTGCCATAAAATGGCTGGACCACTGCCTCGTTCGAAAGTTTACGAGTGGTTTATTGAAGCGTTAAATACTTAGGTACTTAAAAGTTTTTTTTTTTAATTTCATTTTGTATTGTTTTATTTAAGAACAATTTAATTTTCCCATTACAGGGGTGGTGTCGATTCAAGGGCGCGAAAACAATGTTCATTCATCGGGTGAGTTGCATATATTTTGTTGCAAAGATGTCGCCTATACCCACAGACAACAATAAACTAGTATAGTGGCCTAAAGTTTTTGTTCCGAAAACTTTCTAAATTCACTTCAGTAGGGTTTTATTTAAGAAACTCAACATAAAGTTAAAGTCGTCTTATTAAATCACTCTTTTTCTTATTTTTAATTTTTACCTCAATTTTGCTATTACAGGGGTGGTGTCGATTCAAGGGCGCGAGAACAATGTACATTGATCGGGTAAGTTGCCAATATTTTGTTATAAATATGATGTCCAAGGCTAGGAGTCGCCCAACCCGGGATTCGAACCTGAAACCTTTGGAACTCGTCAATCCGAAGAGGTGCTCCTCGGAATTGGACAAACACCATGCTCGTTGTGAGAGGCGCAGATCTTATCGATCCTGAAGAGTAATAAGGAAGAAAGCATGGTGTACGGGGGCTGGACCCATAAAATCAACAGCGACGCACCAGACCTGGGAGTCGAACCAAAAACCTTTGGAACTCGGATCCCGAAGAGGAGTGAAGAAGGAAGCATGGTGTACGGGGGCTGGACCCCTAAAATCGACAGCGACGCACCAGACCTGGGAGTCGAACCGGAAACCTTGGAAGGCTTCCTGGACCTAAGTGATCCCATAAAGCAAACAGCTCGCATCGCGCAGAAGAAAAAAATCCAGAAGAGAGTTAAAGTTCCCTTCGCCGAGGAAGGAGTGTATTTGGACAAGATGAAACTCCATTCGAAGATTTTAATTTGCTGAAAAACGAAGGCCGTGGATGACGTCACACCTTGATCTGTTCATGACGTCACGTCCTCCCCTGATCGTGACGATTAAGAAGACTTCATCGACTTATCAACGAACTTGATGCGCCTCAAGAATTCTGATCTTGACATCACAAACAATGACGTCAATTGAGTAATGACATCCTAAGAAAACTGCACCAAGGTACGCAACTACGTCACCGCAGAAGAAATGCTAAATTACGTCACCGCTAAAAACAAGAAAACGCAAAGTGACGTCACAGTAGAACAGAAGGAAATACAAAATTACGTCACAGCAGAAGAAAAGGAAACGCAACATGACGTCACAGTTGTAAACAAGAAAATGCAAAACTACGTCACAGCTAAAAACAAGGAAATGCAAAGTGACGTCACAGTAGAACAGAAGGAAATACAAAATTACGTCACAGCAGAAGAAAAGGAAACGCAACATGACGTCACAGTTGCAAACAAGAAAATGCAAAACTACGTCACAGCTAAAAACAAGGAAATGCAAAATGACTTCACCGCAGAAAATTAAAAGAAAATGCTTGTGTTACTAATACTATGGAAATATTACTGAAATGGTAAACGTTTTACCCTAAAAACAGTGATTCTCAAATTCAGGCTGGGCACACTGCATATGCCTCAATGGATTCTCAAGTTTGCCTTTGTTTTATGGAAAATTACCTTTAGGTATAACTAATATGCTTGCAATTGTTTGTATATTTCAACAGGGCTCCACTATATATAGCTCCATTAAATTAATACTAAACAAACTACCTCGAGAAATCAAGGTGCATATTGTTTGATGGGTGTATTTGCTTTCAATAAATACAGCTTATACGTCTTAAGTAATGCGATAAAACATTCTTGAGCATATTGTTAAGTATTTTCAGCAACTGCTAATGATGATGCCGTTTTTTGTCTAACTATAGTATTCTGTTTTTTTGGGTGAAGTTGTTTTAATTTTTTTATAACCTTTGTGGTTCTTTTTGAATCCCCTTTCCCAAGAGTTTAAATGCCTTTCGTTTTAGGTAAACGTTTCTAAACTTGGAGAACAGAATGCATTTGAAGCGGCTTAACTTTATCCCCCTAATGATAAAGTTAAGCCTAATGATGTGCCTAATGATGCATGCTGCAAAGAACACTGTTATAGATTCAAATAGCCCTGACAAACAAAATTCGCACCACTAGTCCAAATTTGTTTTTTCTCTACCACTTTAATAATGTTTTTGGGCAGGACCCAAATTTCCTGAAGCAACTGTTCCGAATTAGAAGCGGAAAATAAAACAAGGCAAGTGTTTTAGTAAAGCCTAAAGCACATTGTACTGTCAAAATCAGACTAAAAAATCTTAAAGACGACTCCGGAATATCTGAATAATAAAACCTATTTTAAACACTATATTATATGTTGTTAAGAATATACAAAATATGTTATTAAGAAAATACACTGAAGTTGACAATATTAAAATATTTAGTGGACTAAGAAACTTTTCAGGTTTATTATCAATTTGTTTGTTACAGATTTCGCCGATTGATCTCGACGCCAAAACCAAAACTGAACTAATCCATGTCCTTCCCATTCGCGCGGTAAGACGGTTTGAAAATATCTTACATAACAGTCGATTTTGCAATTACAACTGTTGCCTATATACGGGGATACTGAACTGCGCCTGTGTTATTGGTACGTTTTAAAAACCCTTGGTTCTGATATTACTGTATAATTTGCAATGACCCGAATTTTGACAATTTGATCAGTTAATATCTCGGAGAACGCCTTGTAAAAGATGAAATATAAAGTATTATTTAAAGAGATATAATATGATTTTACTCATACATAAACAGTTTGGGACTGTTTGCCAATATTTTGATGTTTTCTAGGGCTAGAATGCTACGCTGGAAGATCAAAAAGCACATGGATTGGTCAAGACCGAACGAAACACTAAAAAAAAAAAGTAACACAATATCGCTTTTTTCGTAGTTTAGTTAAGTCTCAATCTTTAGATTATATGTGAATGATAATCACAAAATACAAACCTAAATTTTTAGAAAAAGATATATCAATAAGCCTAAATTAACCGATATTATCGGATTTGTAGATATTAACGATACTCTACTTAAACTAGGATAATGTGGCACTTTTTACAGTCTCTTGTTTACACTTTAACCCAGTGTGTTTTACTTTTAAGACTGTGTTTAAGAAATATTTAACAACAGAGAAAAGTCTCAAAAAATTAATGGTATAAAGAAATTATAACTGAGTATATTGTGCAAACTTCGTTTTGAGTTTAAATTTTTGGTCCATTTGAACTGAAAAATGGTGTTTTGATATCAGACGAAATGCGCACTTGTCCAATTTTTTTTTTTTTTTACCACTTTGTTTTCTGGGCAGGAGCCAAGTTTCTTGAAACAACTGTTCCGAATTGGAACAAGAAACACTTTAACATAGCAACCAAATAGTAACTTTAAAATTTTGTTAAACACACGACAAACTGTATGTAAATGTCTAACTGTAATCAATTTTCGCAATTGGATAATGTGTGTTAAGACAAAAAAGCTTGCGTTTATGCTTATTTTTAATAAAAATAACTTATATTTAAAAAACAATAATGTCACGGCACACTTAATAATCTCTCGAGAAACACTATAGTGTATGAACATTACATGCAAAGTTGCGATAATACAAAACAATTTGCGCCAAAGAATGCTTGGTTACGATTTCTTACCCTTTTCAAATGTGTTTTGTTGCAGGAGCCAAGTTTCCTGAAGAAACTATTTCGATTCAAAATCAGGAAACGAAACAAGGTAAAATATGAACAGAAATAATTAAAAAAAACACCAGTAAAGAGTTTCAGTGAAGCACGAAGCAAATCGTACTGCCAAAGTACGACTAAAAATCAAAAAAATTAAACAGTTAAAAATATAGGTTTGATGATAAATGGCAAATGCCAACAAAGTCGAGTAGATCGACATCATCTTGATCGAAACGTTTCGATACGAACTTGTATCATCATCAACTAATCAAGATGATTTTGATCTAGTCGACCTTTTTGCAGTTGAGTTTTAATATCAAGCTATTACAGATCTGTGCATAGTGAAGTGAAAGTTTGTTTTTGAAATCTTCATCGTTATTTGTTATATTTTTATAATTGCCTTTCAGTCAAAACAGGGGTGGACACACTACGGCCTGCGTATCAGATGCAACCCGCCAGTATAAATCATCCGGCAACCTCTTTTACAAACTTAGCCCGATAATAAAAACAATTTGCGCTAAAGAATGCTTGGTTACGATTTCTTACCCTTTTCCAATATATTTTGTTGCAGGAGCCAAGTTTCCTGAAAAAACTGTTACGAATTCAAATCCGGAAACGAAACAAGGTAAAATATGAACAGAAATAAACAACAAAAAAACACAAGTAAAGAATTTCAAGTAAAGTCGGAAGCAAATCGGACAGTCAAAATCGGCCTAAAAACTCTCAATGGCGACAAAAAATATCTGAATAATAATTCGAAATTAAACAGTTAAATATACGTTGTGAAGAATATATACTGAAGATAACAATTTGGAAGTAATCAGTTAACTAAGAAAGTTTTGTTTGTTTACAGAATTCGCCGATTCATGTTCCACCAAAAACCAAACTAATCCATGTCCTTCCCATTCGCGTGGTAAGACGGTTTGAATATATACTGATGTTGACAATTTTAAGGTAATCGGTTGACTAAGAAACTTTTCAGGTTGATTACCGATTTGTTTGGTTACAGATTTCGCCGATTAATCTCGACGCCAAAACAAAAACAACACTAATCTATGTCCTGCTAATTCGCGTGGTAAGACAGTTTAAAAATATCTTAAATAATGGTTGATTTTGCATTTGAAATGGTTGCCTATATACAAGGACACTTAACTGGGCCTGTATAGGCTGTGTTAATGTGTTATTGGTATACTTTGCAAAACCCTTGGTTCTGATATTATGGTATATTTTGCAATGACCCGAATTTTGACAATTTGATAAATAAATATCTCGGAGTCAGAGAACGTCTTGTAAAAAGATGAAATATTTAAAGAGATTTAGTTTGGTTTTACCCATAAACAGTTTAGGTCTGTTAAGTCGATTTTTTGATTTGTTTTCGTGTCTTTTTACGATGTTAACAGAGTGCTTTTATTGTGTTTCAAGGGCTACAATGCCAAACTGGAAGAGCAGAAAGGGCATGGATTAGTCGAGGTCATACAAAACACAATTATTACAAGGTAAGAAAATATCGCTTCTTTCATAGTTTATGAGTTAAGTCTCACTCCGGTAATATTTTTTTCACATAACTTTAATGTGTTTGAAGGGCTACAATGCTACACAAGAATATCAGAAAGTGCATGGATTAGTCGAGACCATGTATACAAACCTAAATCTTTAAAAAATAGTTAAGCTTTTTATCATCACCCAAAACAGGGGTGGGCACACTACAGCCTGCGGGCCAGATGCAACCGGCCAGTGTAAACCATCCCACTACCTCTTCTACAAACTGGCCATAAGACCATTCCACATATATTGGCTTTTTCGACTATGAAAAATATATGTCAATATGCCAAAATTATAATGTCCGATATTATCGGTACTCTACCTAAACAAGGATGGTACCAGTGTCAATCAGAGATAAATAATGTGGCATGTTTTACCAACGGTTTACACTTTAACCCAGTGTGGTTTACCTGATTAAATACTATAAAGAAGTTATAACTCAGTATATTGCCTACAACGATTTTAGTTCAAATTTTTGGTCCATTTGAACTAAAAAATGGCGTTTTGATATCACAAATTCTAAATCTTAACATTAGTACCGAAAAAAAAAAAATAAATAAATAAATAATGAAAATAAATTGAGGCCGCCTTTTGGTATAATGTACGTAAAGATGGTCAATTTAGATGCATGTTGCGATGAACGCTGTTATAGGTAAAAATAGTCCTGACAAATGAAATGCGCGCCAGTCCAAAAGCAAATTGGAAAAGTTTGCTGAAGCGACTTTTCCAAAATAAAAGCGGTAAACAAAACAAGGTCAAATGAACATAAATAAACAAAAAAAAAACAGGTAAAGAGTTTCAGTAAAGGCTTAAGTAAATCGTACAGTCAAAGTACAACTAAATAATCCTAATGGCGGTACAGGAATATCTGAATGATAAAACCTATTTTGAACACTTAAAATATGTTGCTATGAATATATACTAAGTTGACAATATTGAAATATTTAGTGGGCCAAGAAACTTTTCAAGTTTCTTATCAATTTGTTTGGTTACAGATTTCGCCAATTCATATTACACCGACGAAAACGGAACTAATCCATGTCCTTCCGATTTGAGTGGTAAGATGGTTTAAAAATATGTTAAATAATGGCCGATTTTGCAATTATAACTGTTTCCTATATACGGGGATACTCACTGGGCCTGTGTTATTGGTATATTTTGAAAAACCCTTGGTTGTAGTATTACGGTATATTTTGCAATGAGTATTTTTTGTAGAGTTTGTAGTTTTTAAGTAGAACAGATGATGCTGTTTTGTTCTAACTATAGATTTCAGGTTGTTTAGGATCTTTTATAACCTTTGTGGTTCTTTTTGGATCCCCTGGCACAAAAGTTTTAAATGCCTTATGTATTAGCTAAACATTTCCGAGTGTTTTTTAAAAACTTTTATTGTGTTTCAAGGGCTACAATGCTACACAAGAATATCAGAAAGGGCATGGATTAGTGGAAGTCATGGAAAACACTTACAAGGTAACACAATATCACTTGTTTCGTAGTTTATGAGTTACGTCTTACTTTATAGTGTATACGTGAACGGAATCACATAATAAAACTACGGTCGGCCAGTGTAAATCATCCGGCCCGCCACCTCGTTTACAAACTGGGCATCAGGCCATTCCTCTTATTATTTGGCTATTTTGACTAAGTTCATGCAAAAATTTTTCGACTTTACATAAATATTGTGTTCATGCATCAAGTGTATTTGTGTTATGTGGTTCTTTTTAACTAAAACCACATAAAGGTTATTTCCCATAAAATGAATGCAAACTTTAGAATCCCTCCAGACATATGCAGTGTGCTTGTAATTTGAGAATCACTGTTTTAGGGTAAAACGTTTACCATTCCCGATCTATTTCCACAGAAAAGTGAAACACTCACCGCATAAATTGACAGAAGCGACCGAACGGCACCGCGTTCATATCATAGTCAAAAAGAGCACATTACTGCCACCCCTTCGGCCTTCGATTGCATGAAGCACAGCTCCGAGAAGTGCCAGCTTGGTTCTGTCCAACATTGCTCGCCTTTGCCAAACTTTCTTGAAGCTTCGGGCAGTGACTTGTTACTTTTGGGCCTTGTTTGGTGAAAACCAGTTCTCGACCAGGATTTCTTGTACGCTTTGGCACGGAAAAGACATTGCTGCTGAAACAACGTTAACATGAGCTTAGATTTGATTTTGACGATGTCTGATAGTTGGGGTTTCATACCGATACCCGATATTATTGAAAAAAGGTATTGCAATCCAATCAGACACAAAAATTATGTAATCACCTGCGGTCAAGTCAAACAGGCAAAAATATTTAAATTGATTTTTTTTTTAAATTGTCATGCCTCAAAACAAATAACTAATATCGCGTTCAAAATGTCTTGCTAGACTTCTAGCAAACACAAAACGGTTAAAAGTTCGATTATTTTACACCGAATAGCTCAATTATCGCAACTTACTTTCTTGTCATGATCATCATCCATGACGTTTATCTCCATCAGAGGAACGTCATCACCGTCTTCCAGAAAGTTGAAATCTTCGAATGAAATTTCATCTTGTTCCGAGCGGCCTTACTCCTTGGCGAAGAGGACTTCCAATCTCTCCGGACTTCTTTCTCCTCCACTATGTGAGCTACTCTACTCATTCATCTCGCTCCTCTTCGGGATACGAGTTCCGAAGGTTTTCAGATTTACTCCCGGGCCTGGTGCGTCGCTGTCGATTTTAGGGGCCCGACTCCCCCATACGCCAGGCTTCCTTCTTCATTCCTCTTTGGGATAACTGAGGTCCAGGAAGCCGGTTACATGGCAGCCACAGTGTTCGTCCAATTCCAAGGAGCTCTTATCAACTTCGGATTGAAGAGTCCAAAGGTTTCAGGTTCGAATCCCAGGTCTGGCTAGTTGTTGGTGACTCCTGGTTCAAATAAACTCCTTCTCGAGCTGATCTACTCCTCGCTCCTCTTCGGGATACAAGTTCCAAAGGCTGTTGGTTCAAATCCCGGGCCTGGTGTGTCGTTGTCGACCGCCATAAGGACGTTAATATACATTTTTTTTAGGGGCCAGCTCCCGTGCACCATGACGCCTTGATACTTTTGCCAGTCGAAGTTCGGGTCTGAAGATAAAAAAAAATAGTAATGTTTTTTACTAATTTTTACATTTGGCCATGGGTTGGAAATATTAAAAAAAAAAACAGTTTATGATTTTCAAGTTTGAAAATGTCAATATAAGTTTTTGTGTTTTGGTATATATTGTTTCTTGTTTTTATTATAAGAGATGGCCAAAAATGGATGATAAAATGTCTACACAATAGTACTAAACCTATTAGGATTTTATTGCAAATTAGCAATAAACAACTTAAAAGTCGAACTGGGTGAAATTTGAACTTACACTTGCATTTTAAGATGGTTTTATGGTGGATGTGCGATAATATCGGTTCGTAGCCGTACGATACCAAATTAATATAAATTTCAGCCATGCTTGCTGTTCATTGCAGGAATTTGTACTTTGAAAGGTAAATTTATCGAAAATAGCAGTTTCAACTAGGGTTAATCAAACTGATATTAACGCTAAAGCAAACTTTCGCCTAATAACCTAAAAACAATACCCTGGGCTTTAACATATTAAATTATTTTAATTTGCTTGTTTGGGATGGTAGTGATGTCACTTTGTATCAAATTGGATCGTGATCTGTTTTGGCCACACTATCGGATATCGGTATCGAAATTATATGTAAGATATCGGACATCCCAACTGTTGTTTTAATGTGCAAAGAAGGCGCAACTATAGTTCCTAAATAAGCCGCCATAAGCAGTCCCTTTTTAGCGGTTGTTATTTTTTCAAGTTAAGTGCCATAATCTTTCAACTAGGTCTTTGCTCTTTGGCCCGTTGATTAAAGCTCATAATTAGAATTTAATGTATTGTTTTAGTATACCATTATTTTTTGTTATTTTTTAGGTTTTTAGACATGTTTGTTTAAAAAAAACTGTACATTTTCCTGTTTTGCGAAAAAGGAAGACGTTAAGATGCTGATATGGTATTAAAGTGTTGTAAGCGTTAACTAGTTGTTTATAGATGGAATAGACTGTGGCACTTAAATATGTAGAAAATAAAGCGTAGAGAATAAAAACTTATATGTTTCCTTTAGGCAACTGACGAAAGCTACCATTGTTTAGTTTTTGTCATAGTCATTTTTAAGTGTAAATATATTGCTATAATTTTTGTTTTATTATAATTATGTTTCTGGTATTTTGGATAAGAAAAAAATAAAGACAAATTATAAAATGTTTTACCATGGCAGTTTTTGTTGCAATTACTTGTGCTCTTGATATTGTGGTAATGTGGGTTTTAGTTTTACAGTGAGAAATTATTATTGATTTTTGCCTGCTACTTTTTAAAGTTTATATTTTAAAGATTTGTTTGCATGCAAGGCATTGGCCGCATATAAAGGCCAATGTGGATAAGATTTTAAATCATAGCCTGCATTTTTTTGTCTAATTTTCACTGCTCTTACATAAGCTGAATAAGAGACTGAAATTTAAAAAAAGTATGAATAAAATTATGCCTATCAGAAACAAGCATGTATACTTGATTACTTTTTCTAGTCCCTAGGGCAGGGATGTCCAACCTTTTAGAAGAATTGGCCGCATTGCCACTTTAAAATTTTTGATAGGCTCCAAAACCTCTCAAATTAAAGGGGTGACGTTATAAGTTATGTCATAAAACAACTTAACTTATAAACCCTCTTCGAGAGTGAAATCGTCCTACGCAAATATGCAAGTAATCTCGACCTTATTTATTTTTTATTATGGCAAAGCGCGAAAATTTAAGTTTTTACAGGTTTGGGCTGATATATTTCCTTAAAACGGTCCGCAAAAAACACATCTTGCTTAGCAATGATGGGTGCACAAAGTGTTCGATAGATGTTAAAATGCGACATTAGACTTGATTATAGTCTCAGAAAAAACATAAGATTAGGCCTACATCAAATACTGCGCGTTCTACACGTTTTGATGATAGTCAAAATAATTGTTTTTAATAAAGGCTACTGAAAGTGAGAATAAGTGGTGGGCCGCACGTAAATATCAGGCGGACCGCAAACGCGTAGGTTGGATACCCCTGCCCTAGGGTAGGTGTAAAAACAAATGATGCCCTTGATTTGATTTAGTTTATTGTCTAAGTAAAGATAACTTAACAGTCATTAAAAAAATCACAACCTGTCTGCGGTGCTAAAGAACATTAAAAAATCGACTTGGCCACTGTACTAGTTTATTGTTGTCTGTCAAACTTATTTATAAAGAGCCTGATAAATGCAAGGTCTGACCTCTCAATCACTGTTCAGCTGACGCATATAAAAACGATAAAACTCAAAGTGAAAACCCGAATAGAATCTTTCTATTTGAAGAAGGACTGCCGATGCCAGTATAGGCGAAAAATATATTCATTTAAAATAAATTGTTTGATCCTGGTTTCACCTAAAGTTTTATTGTGCATATATGCAACAAAATACATGAAACTCACCCGATCAATGTACATTGTACAAGCTTCACTGGAACGATTCCACCCCTGTAATGGGAAAATTAGATGTTAAACAAAAAAAACAATAAGAACAAGAGTGGTTTAATAAAATTATTTTAACAAAATTTGCTAATTTATATTCGAGTTTTAGAGTTTGAACTGCCGGACAGTCGTTCCTAAATAAAAATACATAAAGTTTTAGAATAAAACCTTGTAATTGGTAAGTTCTTAAGTCTAAATAAATCAGCCTAACTTTTGAACAAAAAAAAAAATGAAGGCTGATCAACAATATTGCATTTTGAGCTTATTATTCTATGCCAAAAAATAGTTAGTTTTTAGGAAAAACTATACCAAGTTTTCGTACCAAATCTAACTTACCAATATCGATAGATAGGAAAGCAAAATATTGGCAGATATTATTGGCAAACTGATAAATTGAACTATCTCTATTACTTACTTATTTTAACAATATTGTGTAAGTAATCCACTCCTTTAGCTCTTTGCTCAACAAGATTGACAAAAGAGATATCTTGAAAAGAATTTCCCAATTGACAGTTTCGCTTCTGTTTCGCCTTTTATGTACACTATGATATGATAAACAGTTACACTGTTAAATTTTAACAAACTTTGGGCGCTGGTCTAAAATCCTACCACAATTATTAAATCAACGCACAATATTTGGGTTAGGGTGCGAGCTAGCGTTTGGGTGTGGGTGGGTCAAGTGTTATTATATTTATTATTTAATAATAATGTTATTATATTTATTATTTAATAATAATACTTGACCCACCCTAATCCAAAACGCGGCGCTGGTCTAGAATCCTACCACAGTTCTAAAATCAATGCACAAAATTTGAGTTAGGTTGCGGGTTAGCGTTTGGGTGTGGGTGGGTCAAGTATAATTATATTCTTTATTTAATAATAATACTTGACCCACCTTTACCCAAACGCTAACCCGCACCTTAACCCAAAAGGTGTTTCGTTGTGGTAGGATTCTAGACCAGTGCCCAAAAGTATTATATGGCTCTCACGGAAATACAACCAACAAAATTTGGCTTTTATGGCTCCCTTAGCTAAAAAGGTTTCCGATCTCTGGGCTTCATCAACTGATCAAAATTCAAATCCGTACAGCAACATAATGAACTTATGACGTCATACACGGTAATAAATGACAAGCATTCAAATTTACAAGTATTCATAATTTAGCATACATAAATGATAATCTGAATCAAATGGCATTTTTTGTTTATATTAGCGACAAGGGAACATAGCCACACGAAATGTACGTACCAACTTGTTAGGAATCTAAGATTACCTCGGATATAATCAAGTACGGCTAAATTTTACTTGAAAGATTATCATTAAATGACTAAACAAACACTAAACGTAATAATATTAACTTCTTCAATTTTAAGCTTAATACGACTAATCAACACAAATAACTAGTACAGGAATAACCAAATAAAAACTGAAAGTTATAAATTGCGCCATGTTCTTTTCCCTAGCAACATTTGCGAAACTAAAAAAAAAGTTAAATTTGTTACGTCATGAACATAGAAATTAAATCACGTTTCTTGCTGTAACCACTGATCTCTATGAAAGATCACTGGATGTAGCGTGACATATACCTAACGTACCTTGTGGTCCTGTATATTGTAGATAACAGAAACATCTCACAGACAGTGCAAATATAGCCTACGCGTATCAGTGCTTTCTTACTAAGTAGAAAATGGAGTGAGAGATGTTCGAAACGTTCAAAAAATGCTACCTACTTCTGTATAAGCTGGCTATTCTTATTAATACAAGTTGACGTCACTGTAAAAACTTTTTAATTTATAGCTGCTTTTCTCATCAGTGGGAAGCTATTTAACCCTTTAGGGACAGCAGTACGAAATACATCGTAGACTCACCGATTCTGCCTACCACATTTTCGTCCGGGGGTATGTCCAATAATATCGGATCGATTGATAACATCGGTACTCGACCAAACTAGGCTAATTGTTCAAGTTATTGGAAGGAGTTTAGTCCTTATTAGCGATTCACTTCAGCTATAGCTAGCATAAAAGGATATTTATTTAAAAAAAATAACAGGATACCATCTGAAAGTAATTAAACTTGGAAAAAATCACTCCCCCTGATTTTTTAAGGTTTTAAATGTATCTATAGAGCTTGTTTAATCGGATCTAGATACTTTTTGACTAAAATATCGGTTAACGATATCAATAAAACGTTAACTTATCGGCCTAGTTACTAGGCATGTTCGATAATATCGGATCGGAGCCGATACTTGATGTCCAGTTCTAGTATCGGTACTCGTCCGATACTGGGGCTGTATCGGTCCCGATCCGATACTAAACTAATATCGGAACTTCAGCCATGACTTGGAATTCAAAGCAGCGATTCTACTTTAAAAGTTTAGTTTATAAAAAAACTAGTAGGTTAACTTAACCTTTTAAGCTAAAAGCTAAAGAAAAGTTGGTCCTAATAACCCAAAAATACTTTTTGCTTGAGTGATGAGCATAGTAATGACGTCACTTGATATCGGATCGGAACGCGATACTTTTTGTCCAAAATATCGCTTATCGGAATAATTATCGAGTATCGGACATTCATGCAAGTAACCCAGCTAAAAAAACAGAACAGTCACGAATACAAATGTGGGTTTATATTGAAGTAATACACTATAATTATATGCGTCGTCACAATGTGGAAAGAAGTCAGTGATACGAAGGCACGAGAACGTTAAAAACGATAAAGAAGGCGCCTTGCAAAAATACGTATGAAAAAACATCACTGAAAACGCATATAGGGTTTGCACAAGACTCCGCGTTGTACTATGAGTATTTGCATACACTACCACTGTTTTAAGGTTCAACTGTGGGAGGAAAAAACGTATGAAATTAAGGATAAATATCCCTTTCGAAAATTAAAATTAATCCAAATAGGGATGTCCGATAATGTCGGATCGGATACCCGATATCAAGTGCTAGTATCGGTACTACTAGGGTTGTATCTCCGCCGATCCGATACCCAAAAATATATAAATTTTTAGTCATTGTGGTCCAACGTAGCGATTAAATCATAAAAAGGTAAAGTTATTAAAATATAGTAGGTTAAGAATTATACCTAAACTTATTTAGTTTAAAGCAAATTTTGGCCTAATAACCTAGAAAAATACATTTGAACGTTTTAATTTCACCCAATTTGCATAATAATGACGTCATTTGGTATAGGATTGAATCGCGATAATTTTTGTCAAAAATATCGGGTATCGCTACAGGAATAAAATGTCATGTATAGCGGGCATTCCTAATCAATGTTTTTTTGTTGGTTTGGTCAAATGAGTTACGGTGAGATAAAGCGAAGTATTTAGGATTCGGACATAAGTAAAAAGAATTTGGTTTCACCAGAAATTGTACTAATTCTATAGATTCCGTAAACTAGTTTGATCAACGATACTTATAGCATGACACGACATTTCGGCGTATTTTCAGTGATGATATTTACTAAAAATACGCAAACTGCAATAAGGGCGAAAAAATAGAGCGAATATCAAAGGACAGTGCCTAAAAACGTAAAGAAAAGTGTCGTGGTAGTTGCTAAACGAGTGCAAATGTCGTGATTGGTGCGATGTGCTATGATTTAGTAGGGCGTGCAAGTTTAACAAACAGTGACTGCGACGAAAAACTAAGAAAATGCTACGAGAAAAAGAATCATGTCGAACTAAACGGGCATTTTTGAGCATTTTAAAAGTATAGAAGCAAAGTTTTCGATGAAAAATTTCTTAATGGAGGAAAAACTGCTACAAAATCACAAAAAATCGAATAAAAAATTAAAAAAATCAAAGAATTTAACAAAGTACAACAAGTTAGAACAAATAGCACGGGTTTAAGCGTATTTTTCATATACAAATATAAGGCACTTTCCCAAATAAAATGACGTATAAAACATGCTGGTTGCGATTTATAGCCGAGAAATACAAGAAAATTTCCCTAAGTGGAATAAAACTGCTGTTTGATAAAACAAATGTGAAAAAAACGTAATATTTGTTGGATATTTAAAACATATTAAAAAAAAACTGAGTTGGGAATTTCAAGCAAAGTATGCAGATAAAGAAAGTACACCAAACAAAGTACGAGAAACATGCGACCTTAACTTATACACGTTCTAACTAATAAAAACAGAAAGGGAAACAATAAAATGGAAATATCTTTTAAGAAAAGCGCGTCTTTAAAACGTCGCAGACTGCTATTGTCGTTTGCATCAGGTTAAAAAGGGCCAACAATCCCCACCCCGAAAAATTAGCATATGCCAATAAAAAACGATTATATTGCATAAATTAGATCAAGAAGAAAAAAATCCGCCGAAGATTTGCGTATTACCCGGCGATTTAAACTCTTCAAGTCAAACAGTGGAAACTTTTTCGTTTATGCATTGCGACTTTATATGCGGATGTAATTTACATTTTAGTGCCTATATTGTGCGGTTGCTAATCGGCCAGGTTGTACGGCCATTTTTAAACACTGGCCGGCACCCTTTTACATAGACCGGAACCTTTTAAAGCGGCCTTATAAATTTGTAAATTGACTTTGATATTAATTATTTACGTGCCATTATCTTAACATTTATTCGAAACGTTCACAAAATGCTTACTACTTCTTAATGGGCTTTGATATTCATTCTATGTCCAACAGCAACTTCCAGCCATAATGCTCCAAAAGCTTTAAAGATGTTTTAAATTTGGCTTAAGTTGTTTCACTTGCGTGGGACAAGCTAGTTGTGCGACTAAAAACAAGGTTAAGGTCTTCAGGTCTTTAAATTCAATTTAAAATGCAGGGCGACAAAAAAGTGTAGCCAAAACGGCCGAAAGTCTAAACGAAAGTGATAATTAGTTATAAAGTTACAATAGAAGCTACTAAAAAGTGGCATAAATGCGGACAGAAAGTTATAAATAGTTGGGTACACTATGCACAGATCTATAACGTAGCTTGATAAAAAATTGCAAAGCCAAAAAGGTCGAGTAAATCGACATCAGATAATTAAGACGTTTCCATACGAACTTGTATCATCTTCAGCATCTTCAGTTCATGTTAACTGAAGATGATACAAGCTCCTATCGAAACGTCTTAATCAAGATGATGTCGATCTACTCGACATTTTTGGCTTTGCAATGTATTATCAAGTTAAAAATACTTTTTCGAATTTTGCCAGCCTCATTTTAAATTAATATAACTTCTGTTTTTTTTATAAAGTTGTAAAAACAAGTTTGTGAAAGCCGTTCTAGCCCCTTACAAACTAAAACAACACAAAGCCGCGTCAAACTAAGTGAAATAGCAACAGTACAAAAAATGTAAAAACGTGATAAAAACGACTAAATTCAAAACTGCCAAAAAAAGTTTAAAAACAATAAAGCAAAAAACGATCCTATTATGCTTGCAATAGTGCGGTGTATGGTTGTGAGGTCATAGTTGAAGTAATTTTTAAACAATGCGATTTCAAACGTAAACACTTCAATTCTATCTACCGTAAGATTTTGCTCTAAATAAAAAACTATTCAAAATTAAAGATGACCGATAATATCGGATCGGATCCCATAACCGATATAAAGTAAAAAAGTATCGGAAAAGATGACCGATAATATCGGATCGGATCCGAAGCCCGATATAAAGTAAAGAAGTATCGGTACCCGTCCGATACTTGGGTGATATCGCAGCGTGAATTACCAGTTAAAAGTGTCGTAGCATTTTACGCTTAAGTAAAATTTCACAAATTTCGCGTTTTGATCAATTTAAATAGTTTGCTAGGGTAATGACGTCACTTGGTTTTGGATCGATCGGCGATACTTTAAAAATATCGGGCACCGCTATCGTAATAAAAATAGTAATGTCGGACATCCTTATAGTGAAAATAACCTTTGGTTTTTATGCCGGAAAATACAGGAATTACCAATCTACAAATTCTTAAAGTACGTAAAAGTTGAAATTGCGTCAGAAAATGACTAAAATAACACGTAGAAAATACACATTCTGCAGAAAATCTCACTTTTTAACAATACTTAACGAGAAGTTTATGAAATTGAAATCGTAAAGAGAATAAAGAAAATCCAAAATATTTGCAAAAAAGCCCTTTTGCGTGAATTTGTTTTGCATGTTGTAAGCGGTACTGCATTTAGATTTGATTAGAAGCAAGTATAAAATAGGTCCATTTTCTTATTTTATAAGCCCTTAATTGAAGTTTGTAGCAGTAAAAAGTACAAAACTGAAACGAAATAAAGATAATGATGCGTGTATGGTCTAAAAAAGTGTCATGTGCCGTGTTTTATAAATGAAACTTTTTAAGTGGTGAAAATTAAAGCGAGCAGTAGAGAAAATAAAACAAATTGTTTTAACAAGCACTTTTACATTAAAACTAAGGCCATACTTTTGCATAAATTTCACACAATGGTATATCTTTTCGCAAATAATGACTGGCGCACATTGAAGCCATATGAAAGAAACGACTTGTCCCATTCCATCGCATTTCCACTCAGTTCCCGATTTCTTTTTTTTATAGCCAATGACTTTCCCATTTGATTTAGCTCTCAGTTTTCCAAATATTGATTAAATCGAACAAATTTTATTATTACTTTAATTCTAGTTTTTATGCCAATGACATGACTTGAATTTTAGCATCTTTGCAAAACAACTGCCAACAATGACTTGTCCAATAGTTTTCATTATTCCAAATATTGATTAAAATCGAACGAATTTAATTAGTAGTTGGATTTTACTTTGTCTAGTTAAGGACGCGACTTTGATTTTAGCAAGTTTGCAAAAGGACTGCCAAATGAAGCCTCATCAAATTTTAGTTTTTATAGCCAATGATTTGACTTTGTATTTTACGACGACTTGTCCAATTCCATCGCAGTTCACCCAGTTCCAAGTTTTCCAATCTCACTCTTTCAGTTTAACATCTTGATCCACCAGTACTTGATTCTTCTGGGCAAAGTTGGCCACCCAGTCTGGGGGGTTGCGGTCGCTCTGACCCGCCCCAGCCCCACCCCCTGCCACGCCTCCTTTCTTGCCGCGCTGATTGGACTTGCCAGATCGAGGCTTTGCCTCTGGAAGAGTAAGAGTGTCTGTGGATATGAAAAAAAGGAAAAGAGTTACAACGTTATGCAAAGAGGCTTTTTGTTCTGAGCAACGTACTGCACTAGAACAGCGGTTCCCAAACTGGGGTCCGTACAGCCGTTTTACAGGGTCCACAATAAGAATTAGTCTTCAAGTTTTTAAACATTAGGCTTTAGCGAATGTTTTATTAGTCTAGGTTTTAAACCTTATCTGTCTTGATTTTCTTTAGTTATGCTTAATTATTTAATCATGTAGCGTGTTTCATGATGTCTCTTGTGACATCATAAAGCATCTATTATAGGCTGAACTACCTGCTATCAGCGAATCGTTCGCATTAGTTAAAAGTTGTTACATTGGATAGAATCGTGACTGCACTAGTGTACTACAAGAAACATGGGTCAACTGAACTGAACCTTGGATTTTTATAGGGCCGCGAAATATCAAAATAATTGCAACAGGTTCACCATGCAAGATGTTTATAAAAATTTTTGAACAGCTGCACTAGAAGTTAAAAAGACACAAAATATATAATTAAATACAATTTAAACAACAAATCAAAATAAAGTGTTCGCGAATAGATAAATGTTGCGAAAATGAAAGATTCAATAAACTTTGTACAATAAAGCTTTAATAAAGAAATAACAAAATGTCAGGTTACCTGAAAACTTGATTAAAAAAAACTTATAAAATAAAGAAATTGAAAGGCCACTAAAAGAGGAAAATGCATTAGGACAAAAAAATAAAAATAACAATGGAAAAAAATTACTAATTTTCCCTCGTATAAGCTCTATTACACCAACAATATAACGTAAAAGTATTTCTATTTTTTAAGAATAAGGCTTGGTTATGTTATCCCCGTAAATCAATTAATACAAATAGCATAACCTACAGCGAAAAAATATTGTGAAAAAGTATTAAGTTTTTTTTAAACAGCCCTACTGTTTACTCACTGTTGTCGTTTCCGCTAGCCGATTTTTCCTCCTGCATTTTCGCTCCCGCCTCCGGCTCCACCTGGATGACCTCGGACACTGTGAGCTTGGGAGGAGAGGGAAGGGGAGCTTCTTCTTTTTCTTCCTCCTCGTCTTCTTCAAGTGATTCCTCACGAATTCTAGGAGCAAGATAAATCAATTTATTAAAGAAAGTAATCAATTTATTAAAGAAATGAATTTAATTAAAAATAAAACGGTTTTCCACTGAATGTATTTAGACTCATTTCACTTTCACAATTTTGGACCAAAATCTCATTTCACTTTCACAATTTTGGACCAAAATCAGCAAATTTACGAAGTCTATTTGTACTGTGACGTCAATTTATGACGTCATTTTTTAATTTTTTTTTGCCTACAGTGGTCCACGCGAGATGAAAGAAAATTTTAGGGGTCCGCGGTAAAAAAAGTTTAAGAACCGCTGATATATATATATATCTCCAATACTTTGTTTAATTGTGTTTATTCTATATGAATTAAAGATCTAATGGCAGCTGATGGTTAATTCACAAGCTGTTGATCGAGTAATTTCAACTGCGATCAAGTATAAACTATAACAGTGCTTTTCAACCGGGTGTATCGTACACCACAGGGTGTACCAGAATTATCAAAGGGGTATTATTACAATCGGCCCATTATCAGGTATCATAATAATATATAAACAGGTTGATTACCAGACTGACTGGAGTGTTCAATACATAGCAAAACTTGTATTTAAGCGTAAGTAGCTTGTAAGATACTACATTCTATTTGTGACATCATAACCAAATATTTCTCTTGGTAATCGTTATTGTGGGGTATTAACTAGTTCTTCATAACACTTAATAGGAAATTTTGCAGCACAACAGGGTGTATGTTTCCATAAGGTTCAGTGCATTGTGTGGACTGGGGTGCACAAGTTCTTCAGTAAACGTAAAAGTGTGTACTGTTCCAAAAAAAGTACTGAACTATAATACACAGACTATTGAGGAAAAACAATTTCTGATAAAATAAGCGAACCAATGACGTAATAAACGACAAACGAGCGTTTACTCGGCCAAGTCGAGTGGAATAACAAAACTCAGACACTTACGGAGGTGCGAGTTGGTTGTTTGTGTATCGCAGTTGAGTGTGCCTTCTTTTCAAACCGCCTCTGAACTTGTCTTGAAGAGCGTTCATCTGAACAAAAAAAAACAACGTTTGGGCTAAAATTTATTTTAAGGAAAACTTTAGAGTAACAACCACTGGCCTAAACTTAAGTCTTTTTGAACGAATGGCTTGACCTAAATACTAAATAATTCTACTCGAGCTTAGGTCTTTTAAACAAATTACTTGACTTGACTTGTTTTTAAGATAAACTCGCTAAAAAATCAATGTATCGAGCACAAGCAATTCGTTGTGTGCCCAATGCGAAAAGCCTCCTGAATTTACAGTTTAGCGCCAATTCAACCAAATAAACTCAATTTGACCAAAACCGCCCACTAGTGTAAAATCTTTGACTTAAGTCTATTCGTTTAAAAGACTTCAATTAAGGTATCTTAAAATCATCCCCTTAAGTAAAATATTTGACTTAAGTTGCTCAAACGAACCTCGGCTCGATCCATGACGGTTATGTCTCCCAGGATTTGTCTCCTCCAATCGGGTTTGCGGGTTTGTGAGATGCGATGGTGGGGTGAGGAGGGAGCAGCTGATCTCCTTGTGTCCGGAGGAAGGGAGTCCGTCTATGAAGAAGAAGAAAAATATTAAAACGTTGGATAAAATAAATACGTTACTGAAGCTTCTTTTAAGTATATCATTATAAAAAATTTTAATATTTTCCACTCTTTGTAGATGTCAAAATATCGGTATATTTAACAAAATAGTTGCCGGAAAAACGGATTTGCATTTAAGGCCCGTTTACACTACAGCTGCGATGAGCTGAGCAAAGCGTAATTTGCATTTAAATTCTATTGTGCCGAGCGTTTCACGTTTTGCTAAACTCAAGCCCCGTGCAGCAGCTGCAGCTAGCTTTAAGTCACGCTTTGGAGCGATTTTCACGCATTGTTCAACTGCCATCGAAGCGTGAAAGTGAATTTGCTTAGTCTGCTACGCAGCCATAGCACAAACGCAATTTCACGCCCAGCTCAGCTCAGCTGTAGTGTGAACGGGCCTTAACTGTAAAACTGTTCTTCTGGCAAATAATTTTTAAAAAATATACCGATATTTTGATTTTTGCAAAGAGAATAAAATATTATAATTTTTTATAACGATATACTGAAAAGAAGCTCTTCATTGACAAATTTATTTTATCCAACGTTTCGGCCAGCTTATACAGCAGGGGTAGCCAACACGTCGATCGCGTCCAAATGTCTTATGCATTACAGTAGCTGTCGCACACAAGCGGAACATATGTTGTCTGAACAAGCCTAATAAAGCGTTCTTAGGTAACAAACCTCCATCGCTGGCTTGGAATGCAATTAACGCTCAAAATGTTTAAAAAGTGTTTTTTGTGACTTTTTTAGCGAACCAGTCGATCGCGAGTCTTTAAAATATATTTCCGTCGATCGCAATCAAACATAAGTTGGCTACACCTGTTGTGCAGGATGCCTTCATCAGGGAACGCAACATTACCACGCCCGACACCACGGAAAGTAACAGGACACAAAAGTAATGATAAAAATGCGTTTGCCAACGTTTAAAATAAAAAGTTATAAGGCGATATTGATTCCAGAAATTTTAGCAAGAAGCCTTTTGTTCAGATAACAATTGATCTCTACGGTCAAATAGGATGTAATATTTAAAAACGTATTTAAATATTTATAAAATTGGAAAATCGCAATAGAAAGCATGTGGCCGACAAAGAAACAAACGCCTGTTAAAATAAAAAAATCAAAAAAAAATGTTTCTAGACAAGTCTCAGAGGATATCTTAAGCAATTAAAAAACTCACGTCGAATTTTACGTGGTGATGGTGCTTTGGGCTTTCTGTACCAGTCACTGCTGTAGAAGACGACGGCTCAGCAATCATAATCGATGGGGCTTTCGCGTCTGGATCAAAAGAGAATCAACATCAGAACAAAAACAGGGAACAAATACAATCGATTCTATAAACGCCCAGTTGATTATAGGCTGGCCTTCTCTCTATTTTACATTTAAATATGACTTCTAAAGTTGTTTTTTGTTTTCAGAGGTTTTTCTAGTTATTTTTTGGTGAGTTGCTGAGCCTTAATTTACCATTAGTGTCTTTGTAAAACAATACCATTTCTAAAAAGAGTCAACTCACACTAGTGTCATTTTGCTGTGCGGTCATTTAAAAAAAGTGTAACTTTACCGCATGGTCAATTCGTAGAATTTGATTTTTTTCAAAATAGTGCACACTAAAAACATAATGTCATAACAAATAAGTGTCAATTCACGGAAGTGTTATTTTTCGGGGTAATCATTTTACAAAAGTGTCAATTTAAAATAGTGTAATTCGTTTAAGTTGTGTTTCAAAATAGTGTTGTTCCACCGAAGTGTAACTTTGCAAGAAAGATTTAATTTACAAAACTGTCATTTTACAATAGCGTCATTTTACAATAGTGTCATGACAAAGAAGGGTCAATTCACGGAAGTGTTATTTTTGCCGTGTAGTCTAGTCATTTCACAGAAGTGTCAATTTAGAATAGTCTAATTTGTGCAAGGTGAGTTCAAAAATAGTGTTATTCAACCGAAGTATAATTTTTCAATAAATATTCATTTGACAATAGTGTCATTTGACAATATTGTCACTTGGGAATAGTGTCATTTGACAATATTGTCACTTGGGAATAGTGTCATTTGACAATATTGTCACTTGGGAATAGTGTCATTTTACAATAGTGTTCGCGGAAGCGTTATTTTGCCAGGCGGTCATTCCACATAAGTGTCAATTACCGATAATAACCAATGTTTTGCTTTTATGCAGGTGTACATTGTTAAAAGTACATATTACAAAAAACTTTTTCACCTTCCTTAGCTCCGGCCACCGGAACCACGTGATCTGCGGGGAACCATCCTTCCGGGCCGCGGTACATGTTCTGTGTAACGTCACTGACGGTTACCACGTCACCCTGACGTAGGTTCATTTCGCGCGTGTTACGGGCGTGGAATTCCTTGATGACGTGAACCGCTTTCTTGAGTCGAACCACGCCTGGAACGAGAATCTTGTGCTTACAGTCCGACAATATGGTGGATTAAGGATATAAGTGTTAAAAAAGAAAGATAGTTTAACCACATTTCGGGCAAAACTTAGCAGTCCGTACCCTAAGCTTAATGAAATTGTCATGCCATTGCTGTTTCCTTTCCTATAAACATATCGTTGTGATTGTGGGTTTTCAACAATGTTACTTCTGAAGACAAAGCAGCGCAGTGTCTTGGATTATTAATATGACATGCGGCTGGAACTTTCCACCACTAAAGCAGCAATTAGGACATTGTCAGAGTAAAAACAAGCTGAACCATCACATTAACTGAATATGCAATAACTTAATAATGTAGGCCTACTATCATGTTTAGTGTGTATTTTATTTATATCATTCTATCATTCTAACTACCGGTTACTGTATAAACCAGTTTTTAATTAAAATGACTTTTCCCCCATTTTTTCAAAAGGTTGCCATCGATTTCTCAAATTTTTTTAAGGGGGCCACGGTATAAAAAAAAGGTTGGGAACCCCTGGTTTAGAGCTCAACAATATGGTAGATTGGAGATAAGCAGGAGGTTTAAACTCGAGTTCATGGACCCTTTAGGTTTACTTTGACTAGTTTTATCAGTGAAGGGGATCAGTGAAGGCCTAAATTATACTTGTGTGATTGGAAAGTAGAATAACTTTTTACAAAGAAAAAAAGTTTAATTAAAAACGCACTTTTTTGGTGCCTTTTAGTTGAATATATCAAGACCCCATTTCAGTTTCACAATTGTTGGACCAAGAACAGTGGGTTTTTAGTATTCGTCATATTAAAAAAAATCATGCCGACGATCGCCCACGCGAACCAAACTTTCTAGGGGTTCGCGTTAAAAAGAGTTTAAGAACCAATGATAAATTCAATTTGCGATTCAGTGGGATTCGAACTTATGGTCTTGGGAATTTTTGTGACAAATTTTATATTAAAAAATTAGCACCACTTGTATAATGGTTGAAGGGTTGTAGTAAGACGTAATAAGATTATCAAAGCCCATACAGAGGGCGGTAGCATTTTGAAGGTTTTGAATAACCCTTTATTCATTTTTAACATCAAATATTACTTATGTTTTGGCACCGGATGGTTTCGCCCCGTTTTATTTTTTCAAATGTACATTAGGCCAAAAAGCGTGGTATTTAACGAATACCATAGTTATCTACGTCAGTATTTCTTAATCACCGGATGGTTCGCCCCAGGGTGAATAAAATTTTTGCAGGGGTGAACCCACCAAAATGGTTGAATAAGGGTGAACCGTCAGAAATGGATGTTAGCTTGCGAGCAGGGCGGATATTTAGGGTGGTTATTTTGTGTTATATATAGACAAGATAGTTTTATCATATCATGAGACAAGGGTGAATGAAATCTGGAGATAGATGCTAAGGGTGAACAAAACTAAAAAAGTTTAAGAAGCACTGATCTATGGTATGTACAGTTCGCATTTCAAAGGTAAACAGCCTCTATTTCAAACGTAAACAAACACAAACAAACTCTTACCGTCGATTTGCAGCTTGCTCTCCTCTTTAGCAGAAGAAACCAGCTCCGACACTTTCTTTTCCTCTTGCTTGGTTTGGCGACGCTCCCTTCTTCTCTTGTCCTGTCTCTTCTTGAGCGCCTCTTGTCTCCTATCTACTCCTGCGCCCTTCTTCGCTTCTGATCTTTGCTCCTCTTGAGCCTCATCTTCTGCTACGGGAGGAGGTTTTGGTTTGCGGATGCTGCAAGGGATTAAAGGGATTAGAAATGCGATTGAAAGGTTTTGGGAGAGAGGAAGAGAAAGTGAAAGAAAGAAAAAATGAAAAAAAGAGGTGGAAGAGAGAAAAAAGAAGATTTCCAAAAAAAAGAAAGAAAGAGAGAGAGAGAAAGAAAGAAAGAAAGAAAAGGAGTGGAACGCATCCTAAAGGAAAAAAGCAGCAGATGGAAGAGAAAAAAGAGATTTAGAAGAAATAGAGAAAGAGAGAGAAGAAAAAAGAGCGGAACGAGAAAAAAAAAACAGGCGAGAGAGAAAACTCAGGGTGCATTTTTAAACGCAACTGTCCCATCAAAAATTTGTGCTTGATAATAATCTTAACTTTTTAGTTTTCAGTTTTTTTACAACGATCAAGGCAATTACAACTAACTGTAGGGATGTCTGATACTTGATATTTTATTCCAAAACCCAATAACTTGGGACTTTAAGTACGGCATATTCGATCCCAAACTAAGCGACGTTACTCTCTCGTCAAACAGTTTTTATTAGGTAATAACGCTAATCTTTGTAGGTAAAAATCGGTGGATATCAACACAAATAACGGCTAAAATATCAAAATGGCATCAGATCGGCACCGATACCACTCTCATTTTGAACTAGTACTGATGCTAACACTGGGCATCTATACAGTGGACTTTGATGTGTTTTTTAACAAGTGAAAAGAATTTAAAATTTGTAAACAAGAGGCTGATGTTAAAACGCAACTTAATAATGTTGACTAAAACTTCTGTATCAATTTGGTATCAGATCGGCACCGATACCAGCCAAGTATCGGACGATTACCGATACTACAACTCGACATCAGTTATCGGATGCGCGATATCGGACATTCCTACAAGGGGCAATAATTTTAATACACTGTTGCGCTATATCTTATCCACTGCTTAACAGCCTGTCACTAACCGGATATGCCGCACTCAAGTTAAACATTAGTATTTATTATCCAGTATGGCCGTGTGGCGCGAACGTCAACACTAAGCTCTATCCGTCGCACAGCGGCTAGCGCGTATGCCAACTCGCTACATTGTACCACAAAACGCTCAAAACCAAACCTGACTGCCGGGATTCTTTAGTTTCAGCAGTTTTGAAAACTAAGAAATTGCCCTTCAGCAATAAAACAAAGACGATAACAGTGAGTGGTCATAAGTGAAAAAAAGGCAACAGAACAAACCAAGTGAGGTGAAAGGAATTAAACAAAACAAGTTAAAGAAAGCGATCTAAAATATAATTTGCATAACACAACGACAAACAACGTACCTTGATTTTCTTCGCGCAGGAGTCGGATTCTCACTTATACTTGTGATGGTCATATCATCGTCATTCACGTACTGTGACCCCCTAGGGTCGGGGGTTGGGGTCCGGGACGGCCCCAGGGAGCCCAGGGTGCCGCGGCGGACCGCGTAGGGGCTGTTCGTGAAGGCGCCAAGGGTTCCGGAGCCGACGCTCGAACGAGACTTACGAGAACTGGCGAAGATCTCGCTAAGGGTGTTCTTGGCCGCTGATTTGAAAGACGTGCTTTCCTGAAAAATGGTAAACAACAGTGTTGTAATTTGACTTAAGTGGGACTGGTTTAAGTGAAGACTTGACAACGACTTGACTTAAGCGCGGACTTAACAAAATAAAGAAAGTTTTATTAGGTTTTATTGGGATGTAAACTGCATGCTCTTCTGTATGATAAGTCGTATAGTATTACATATTAATTACGTATAACATATAAAAAATAACATAAAATTCATGCTTTTTGTATGATAAGTCGTATATTATTCCATATATGTATTAATGTTTCTCCTTTTTAATTGAGTAAAAAAGTTTAAATTTAAATTTAGACAAATCTCCTGAATTTATTGTTAATTTTCACAGAGAAACGATTTTCGCGTCTCAATGTACACGAAACTTAGAAAAACACCCGAAATTTGAGCAAAGCTTGGTCCCAAATCATTACTTGAGATAAACGCAGTGCCTTTTGTATCACAATAGGCCAATAATAGGTGTCTGGCTTATATTGGTAGCCTTGGGAGTTATATGACGGGTTGTGGTACGCCGTCTATTCAGCAGTTCGGTTGGGGAAAAACGTGGTTGTTAAAATGTGACATTTTGTACCATGACTACTTACTGTTTTTTTCTATATATCTCTTCTATTGTAAGCAGTGCAAAAATGAGCATAACAAATTTTCAGGAAAGGAAAAATGTTTTTGTTTTAAAAAAAAATACCCTAAATCTGAATTTTTAAATTAATGTAGCACGGTCAATACTGAACAAAACATGTTCAGATTTTGTTTGTGGGGCTAGACGCAACCTAACAATCTCAGGGGATTCCCAATAAAATTTACTAAAAAAAGTGTACTTTTGTACAACCCTAATGTATAAGTATTATATGCATTTTTAGAAAATTCTGACGAACTGATTGAAAAGGACGACTGATTTCGTGAGCTTTTCCAAAGAAATCATGTTTTCTATACGTTTGCCGTTATTCTAGGCCAGTACGCTTCCAGAAATACACATTGCGTGCGTATATATATAATATATATATACATGACGTCACGGGTAGTGATGTCACTTGAAACTCACGTGATCGTGCGTTGCGTTTTTCTTGTTTCCGTCCAGCCCATTGTTATCGATGGCGAGTTTCTTGTAAGCCTCGATTGAAATTGCGACGAAAAGGTTCATCACGATCATATCAACGATCAAGTAGCAAGAAATAAAGTAGAACACCGACATCCAACCTGGAAAAATACATGTTTTAAACTGATGTTACATGTAAAAAAATGCATGTCAAAAATACTGTAAGGGGCAAGAAACAAAGTTAAATACCTGAAAAATACATGTTTTAAACTGATGTTAGGAAAAATTGGAGTTTTTATTTATATTCTGCAAGAATTCATACCAAAAGTGCATGTAAAAAAATGCATGTCAGTGGCAAAGAAAACAAAGTAAGTGGCAAGAAACAAAGTTAAATACCTGAAAAGTACATCTTTTAAACTGATATTACGAGAAATTGGAGTGTTTTTGTGTGTTTGCAAGAATTTATACCAAAAATGCACGTAAAACATTCTGTATATGCCAAGGGATAAAGTAGAACACCAACATTTTTACAAAAATAAACTTTTCCGGTCCTCACTTTTTCAATCTACGCTTCGGCTTCCTAAATAGGATGCCTTCATCAGGCAATGCAACAAAATAAAAATATCAAAGTCATACGAAAGTAGGTATGATTTTGAACGTTTCAAATAACTCTTTATTCATGGAAAATTTGTTCATTGAAAATGAATAAAGAGTATTTCGAAACGTTCAAAATGCTACCGACTTCTGTATAAGGCAATAGGCCTTCATATTCTTATTACGTCTTACTACAACCTCCAACCATTATGCTCCAAAGGAACATAATAAAAAGCAATAAGGGCGACGCACAACTCAGTTGTTAATGTTATCTTTCAACACCTGTTTGTATGAAGCTGTAAATAAAACGTCAGTTTTTGTATTCATTGTATCCGACCGCAAAAATTAATAATGTGATAAAAATATTGGGAACACAAAATAAGAGGAAAAAACAGCAATACCTAAAGCAGAAAAATCTATTAAACCATAGTATTAAGACCAATGGCCTTCCGAAAAAATAAGAACTTAATCGACAGAATAAGAACTTAATCGTCTGAATAAGAACTTAATCGTCTGAATAGTCCTATTTCTGTTTTGGCATTGGATATTTCGGGCTGTTTGGGGTTATTGGTGGGTAATGGGTGGGGTTATAAAGTGGGTTAGGGTGGAAATTTTAAGGAAGATAGTGATGTACTTATGGGTGAGTTTTGGATTTGGGTAAAGTGTTGTATAGGTCTGGTTTTGGCTATTTCGATCTTATTCCGACGGGTTTACGACTTTTAGACTATGTAGGCCTATTACGACTATTATAGTTATTATCCCTATTTTGGTCTTATTCCGATTTGTGTTTTATTCCGACGTTGGTGTTGTTGTTCTTATTTTGGTCTCATGGCTGGAGTCCGAAAATATTTTGATCGCCACAATATTGATTTTTGTGTGGTACTGTTATTACAAATAAAGGCAACTATCGTAAACGTATGTTTCGTGAAGTGTCAGAGAAAATTTGGCAAACGCGTATATCTCTTTGTGCATTCACAAAAAGTTGCAAAATAGGCCTAAACAATTGGTACCGATTTGCAAATTTTGACAAAATTCGGAAATGGATTCTCATTCTCCAAATCATATTTATTACGTAAAAAAAGCTTTAAAACAAAACAAAAAGTCTTATTACTCTTAAAACTTATTGAACATAAAATGGTCGTTATTACAGATATAATGTTGAAATCTTCCTAAAATGTCTATATTTAGCTCTAAAAGAATGTTTGTTTTTTTGCTTTAAAGCGCAAGCCAACATTAATCGCACAATAGGAAAGTCAAAACTAAGTTCACTTAAAGGGTTAGGCCGCTCAATTGACTCGCTATAATTGTTAAATGCCCCGGGTATATTTGCTGAGAACTTTCGCGCTTCAATCTGATTTATTGTTCCATTGTAGTCTCGGGCGTCGTTATGACGTAACACAGGCCATTCACCGCCGCGTCTTACGTAACAAAGCATTGTTTGGGAGTGGGTAGTGCCTTGGTAAATCCAACACGATGTTTTTCAGGAAACGCACAATCGAAAACAGGTGTTTTGACATTGTAGTTGGAAATAACTAAAATTTAAGAAAATTATTTCTATCTTTTAAAAATATATATTTTTTAAGTCAATTTAAGTTTTAGAAATCTTAATTATTCCCTTGATTTAAGGAGTAATTTAAGGAAAGTGAAAAACAAAGCGTTAAAAAAACTGCACAGACCAAATTGGTTGTCGAAAATGTCTAAAGTTTAAGGAATTTTTTTTTTTTTGAAATAAAATGAAGTTTAAAAATCGCTATTCTTTCCCTTGATTTTAAAAAGAATTTTAAGGGTAGTGAAAAACCATACGCATGAAAAATACCTGTATAGACCAAATCACAACATGCGCCAAATTACGTCACATGACTTCATACGATTACGGTCGGCGAAGTTTAGTGAAGGCAAAATATTGACTTAAGCCTCAACGGAGCCAGTAGTTTATGGTGCGACACACGGTCTACTAAAATACGAAAATGCTCGACAACGATTTATGTTTATGTAAAGGAACAATTCTTACATTTTTTGCCAGTCGTATTTGTATTTTTGCCAAAAAAGAACACGTCAGAATTTTGCTTTTCATTTCCAACATTACATAAATCGGTTATTTTCTTTGCAATATTAAAAATCAGTAAAGAATTATTTTAACCGTTAACAATATGCAAAATATTGTACCTACTTCTATACAGGATTTTATATTAATTAAAAAAAAACAGTCTTACGTACGTCCCTAAGAACAACTGCGAAGTGCGAAATACGTTTTTTGTCCAAGTGGCGGCGTACATCAATCAAATTGCAAAAGCACATAAAACATGACTAACTTTTAATTAACCGTTAAAACCTTAACGTAAAAAAATGAAAACAAGTCATTTAAAAATGTGACTTAAGTGTGCTTAAATAGAGTCAATGAATTAAGTCATTTTAAAGTAGAATATCAAGTCAATACAAAATACACTGAAAGTCATCGCAGGCTAACCAAATCTGTCGATCAATGATGCAAGCAACGCAGGCTAGAAAAAACAAAGTTCTAGCCTGCAGTGAGGTTTAATGCCGTTTTACCAACTAATCTACACAGGCTCAGAGAGGAGCGAGTCGAGAAACAATCAAATATTAAGTCATTACAACACTTAGTGTACCACAAGCCGAGAAATTCTATACGTTTCACTTACCAGCATCCAGCATAGCTCCCAGCATAATTTCGTGCCAGTCGTTTGTGGTTACGATCTGGAAAACGATAAGCAGTGAACAACCGACTGTTTCGAAGCCCACACCGCATCCGTACTCCACATAACTCCCCTCGTAACCTGCTAAGATGCTCTTCTCCAATGTACTGAAAATAAGGATGAATTTTAAGTTGAAAAAAAACTTTTTTTGCAACTAAAGCAAATTGAAAATTGGGACTGTGCTCGCAAAAAAGGTCCCATTTCGTAATTATAATTCTCAAAAACTCAATTTATTTCTTTTCTCGATTTTCCGGACGACCTGTATTTTTTCAAACGAAACAGCAATTTGCCACCCCTCTCTATTTCAATGTGATAAAAGGAAAATGTTTATAACAAATAAAAGGAAATGTTTATAGAAATTGTTTCATGGGTATTTAAGGAAAACAACAATACTTTTATTTTATATCTAAAGTTACTCAACTTTCATTAAAGCAAAAAGGAACATAACTATTGTCATTGATTAGAAAAGGTTACCCTTTTTCGGAGAGAAATAATTCGGTCGATTAATGGGGCCACTAAGTACACTCAACACTCAAACTCGAGGGACAGAAATACTTAGTTCGCACTTGAACCAAACTGAAGAAAACCCGTGTATATTCCCGGTTGTTAAGTGTTTTTGCGCAATAACTGCTTTCATTAAGTTCAGTGCAATGTATGTGCAATGCATTGCTCATAAAGTGTCTTAGTTTTGCCCTGGAATTAGAGTCCATTTTTCATTTATAATAACCCAAAACTCAATTTATTTCGTCTCTCTATTTTCCGTTTTTACCCCTTTATATTTCAATTTGTTCAAATATATGGGCTTATTGCTAGCCATCAATTGGTAGAAAGGTTTCTGGAAAGATGTAACTATTTCGGTCAGTTAACAGGTCCACTAAGTACACTCCAGAAGGAGAAATACTTTATTTCGCACTTGAACCAAACTGAAGGAAACCAGTGGATGTTCCCCTTTGTTAAGTGTTTTTGTCACATAGCTGTGTTTTTGTCACATAGGGTTGATTGAGATTAACGCAATACATTACTGTGTCCTAGCAATGCATTAAAGTGTTGTCTTAGTTTTAGGCTGGCATTATATTTTTTTCAATAAACGCAAGTACGTAAGTAAAGTTTTTTTTTACGTTTTCATTCATATTTTCGGCCTTGAAAGAAAAAAAAATCATTTTTTAAAGTTGATTTTACAATTTAATTGCTTCTATTAAAAGTGCTGTCCAAACAGGCCGAATAAAAATAAAAAAATAAATCTGAAAACCACCTAATATTTATCCCTTAAGGCAAACAAGTGCATTATGTAAATGTAAAACCAGGCGAAATGGCCACGTACACGACACAGGTATCATATAACTTCAAAAAGATAGCACAAATATTGATACCACCTCGAGTCTTCGCAAAGACTAACAAACCCAACCCACTAATCAATCAACAATCTTTCAAATAACCAGGGTATGTCATACATTTAGTTGCGATACCGATACCCAACATTTTGGATCAAATGTACAGCTTTTTGATCCAATACTAATTGATGTCGTTACTATGGCCGAACAAAGGCAAAGTAATTTAGGTTTAAAATGCCAAAAGACATTTTTCAGCTTATTAGGCCGAAATTCGCTTGGAAAGCAGAGTATATTTTAGTTGATATAATTTACTTTTTTTCATTAACTTTCAGTGTTGTAATGACTTAAGTCAATGACCTGACTTGACTTAAGTCATTTGGGCAAAATTACTTGACTTGATTTAAGTCTTTTGGACAAATAAATTGAGTTGAAGTGAAGTGTTTTCCTTAAGTATTTTTGTTATAATATTGAGCTATTTATCCAGATTTTTTCACATAAAACAATTTTCTTGCTATTTGTTGCATTTTTATGATTTTTTAGTTCAGTTATTGTTCATAATCGTACTAGTTAAAAATTCTAATAGTTCAACGTTTGATTTTATGACAAGGACATGACTTGAAGTTGACTTGCTCTAATTATGACTTGACTTGCGATATATCGGTAGAAGCCAAATATCGGCCGATATTATCGGCAAACAGATATATCGGTCTATCTCTACTAAATGTAACAAAAACTTACTTGTTTTGGAAGATCTCGAACCCGACTACGGCGTAGAAGAAGATAATGGTTAGAACGAGCAGAATAAGGTCGAACATTACTGGGTAGATGTTGCGCAGAACAGCGACAGCCGTGCGAGCATGTTGTGAGTTGAAGACGGCCCTGACCAGGATTGCGAGGCCAGATACGACCGAACATGCGCCCAAGTAGATTGGCTCGACACGCGGGGATTGGAAAAAGAGAATGTACCTGCGATTTAAAAGAGGAAACTTACAAAGTCGTTTAACCTGCGTTTTAAGAGTAAGTTTTGGGTGAGAATGGTGTTTATATTTAGAAAACTACGATCAGCAAAACATCAACATAGCATTTCCTAAAAAAACGTAAAAATATCAGCAATTGGAACAGCAGAACATTACACCCCATTTACTTTTAAGGCCCGTTTACACTACAGCTGCACTAAACTGCGCCGGGCGTAAAAATCGCTTCAAAAAATATGTTTTTTCTATAGCATCACTGGGCTTGAGTTAATCGCTCCAAAAGAGTATTTTTTCCAGCTGCACAGGGCTTGAGTTTAGCAAAGCGTGAAACGCTCGCCACAATAGAATTTAAGTGCAAATTACGCTTTGCTCAGCTCAGTGCAGCTGTAGTGCAAACGGGCCTTAAGTCAAAACTCACCAGGCTATGTAGCCAGCAGTGGCGACCAGCACCATACTCATATCGAGCACGTCAAACACATTGAGTAGGTTTCTTCCGTCAGCTGCAAGCCTCAGTATGAACTCGATCACGAAGAGAGCGACTATGGTCGACTTTGTGGACTGGATTGCTAGTTGAGCTGTGTCTGATATTCCGTACCACGTCAGACAGAACAGTATGCTAAACGGAAAATATATTTATATTTACAGAGTGATCTACCTATTCCAAAATAGCTCTAATTTATTCAAATTCACCGAAAATTTTCTCCATTTTTGTAGGTATGTTATTTCATGTTTGGCAATCAAATAAATGATTTTTTTCAGATCTGCTAGGTGAATTCGTTTTTTTTATTTTTTTGAAGTCAGAGTATCTTGTGAAATCAGTAGATACGGTTCAATGTCGAATTGAGAAGCTGGTGGCGAATGATAGTGCTCATATTGAATTTTAAATAAAATTCCATGCAGTTTATTTTATTCTCATATTCAATAATTGAAGAAATTAGACTTTAAAAACAAATTATAGATATTTCAGTTAGAATCGGCAGTTACTTTCGGGTCACCCTATATATATCCAGGGCATTTTTAAAGTGTTTTAACAGGGCTGTGAAGTCGTTTAAAACAATCCGAGTACTTTCTGAGTCCAACTCCGATTAAAAAACGCCTATTACTATTCCTGAGTCCGACTGCGGCCAAAAAAAGAACCCGAATCCGACTGCGGCCAAAAATAAACCCGAGTCGACTCTGGCCAAAAAATAAACCCGACTCCGACTCCGGCCAAATGCGCGATTTCGTCGAGTCCCGAATCCGGCTCTGACTCTACGGCCTGTATTTACGCATTTACCTAACTTAATTAAGGTGGATAACTGGATATATAAAGCAATCCAATCATAGGAGTGAAATATAACTCACACACAATACGTGGTTAAAATATTGGTTGGGTCGTGACTGTAGTAGTTTTATAGTTAAATTTTTTGAAATTGGTTCTGAGAAAGATTTCGACAGATTTAAGAATATTGCAGAAGTCATACGAAGATATTGCCTAAAATAATTAAATTCGCGCTGAATAATGCTAATTTTAATGTTTTGTTCGCTTATAATTATTTTTTGTTCGCTATAAAAGTACATAAAAAGAATTGGGTCGCCAAAGATTTGTTGTTATATTTACGTTTCAGTTTTGGGGTCTCCACGAAATACATTGAAACACTGAATGAAGCTCACAACTTACCTGTGGCATAGTATCAGGAATAGTACAGAAATGGAGACGACCCTTGCCTGAAAAAATTAAACATGGTTTACTAGGATGTTTGTTTTTTATTGGCTGTAATCACTTTTTAAATGGCAGACGCTTAACTAGACTTTTTAAAGTTTAAAAAAGGTAAAAAAATTACCAATTAGGTTTCACATAAAAACAAATTTCCTTTGCATTAATTCCCACTAAAAACTAACAATCAGTTTTAAGATTGTAGTAAGACGTAATAAGAATATCAAAGCCCATATAGAAGTATGTTGAAAATGAATGAAGAGTTATTCGAAACGTCCAAAATAATACCTACTTCCATATGGGCTTTGATATTCTTATTACGGTTTTAAGAAAAAGCAACATATATATTTTAAATGATTAAACATTTCAAGAATTTTGGATTGCATTATTTTGTTTTCAGGAAAGAACTTAAATAGGCCTTTTCACTTTACTTTGCCAAAAAAACACTTGTTTTTCAAAAAATGACTTGGCTGGGACTTAATCTATTCCCTAAATAACGAAAAAATCTATTTCCGAATAACTCCATCCCATTAGCTAAGTAATACACTCAAGCTAAGTTACATTGATCGCTTTGCAGCGCTTGCAAAAATTAAGATAAATTACCCATAAAAAATGTATAATGAAAGCACATAAATTTAACCGAATTCATCTCAATGACTCAAGAGCAAGTCAAGTCATTTAAAAACAGTGACTTAAGTGAAATTATTTACTTGCTTGACTTGGACTATTGCCTGGTTAACAAATTCAACGTCGTCCCATTAGTAAATAAATATCAAATTAAAAAAAGTAAAAGTTACAAATTAAAATAAAAAAGATAAATTAAAAAAAAGGGAAAATTTCAAAAGTTGAATATTAAATAAACATAGTAAACGCTGAATGTTAAAAGAAAAAAAAGAGTGAAAACTAAATGTTAAACAAAAAAAATGTGAAAGTTGAATATCAAAATAAAAAAAGAAGTAAAAATTAAATATTAAAATAAAGTTACGTGTATAATCGCTTTGCAGCGCTTGCGGATTTTCAAGATGAACTCGTGCGTCGATTCTTCAGTTTGCTCAGCCGATGGCTCTTCCTCGAAAACAAAGCTAAGGGACTCGATGAGTTTTGTGGTCCAGTCATACGAGTCAATGAAACCGTCGCCGTACATGTTCACGTAGTTTATCAGCTCTTGGTTTTCTTCGTCCGTGTTCTGCCAATAAAAAAATTGTTTTTTCTAAAATAAATCAATAATTTGTTTTTTCTAAAAAAAATTTTTTTTTCTATTTTTTTAAATTTTTTTTCTGCCAAAAAAAGCCATTAAAATTCGCTGAAAAAGTTTGAAAAAATGACCGATTTAAAGAATTAAAAAAAATGAACAATTCACGATAAGGTCTATTTCAGGGTTTTTGAGTGTTACGTGTTTATCAACACAGTAAACAGTTTTGTTCTATATTATTATGTAATAATTAGGGCGATTATTTTTTGACTTGTCAAAAAAAGTCAAAATCATTTTCAAATGCTCAAAATCGTTAACGAAATTATAAAAACTAGTCATTTCAACTATTTACACAACATTTTTCTAAAATAACCAGCGTCTTGTTTTTCCATGACATTTTTATAGTTGTTTGTCTTTCTAAAATGATAAACCCTAAAAAAATTTAAATATGGTTTAAATACTTAGTGAGTGTTTAGAAGAGTAAAAACAAACAAACAATGCCTAACAAGTTTAAAAAAAGTTTTTTTAACAAGTTTAAAAAACACAGGTTGTAACAACAACTTGTGTAAATAAATTAGATATTTTTGGAAAATCCGAATTATTTTTGTGTTTTTGAAAACATAAATGAACTAAATATAGTAAATACAATTATTTGCAAAAATGACATTGCTCACTGCTCAAAAATATTCCCCGATAAAATATTGGCAGTCGTTTGCTCATCACAAACTATGACTTTATATATATATATATTCAATTATGCTTTTTAATTTTAAGTTGTTGATTTTTTAAAGCTTTTTGTCAATTACAAATTTGTTTGTCCGACAAAGATTTCAAGTATATATGCCAGGGGTGTCCATCTCAAACACGCCGACATGCAAATTTTTATCTTATAACTTCTTTCCGTGCCAAAGTTTAGTAACAATGTCTTTATAATATTAAAAGCGCATTTTTAAAGAGGTTCAAAACTCACAATCTCCTTACCAGAATGACTTACGATGAACATTGGAGCATATTATTATTATCACATTGCTAGAATAACATAAAAATAACTAAAAAAAAAATAACCTTGGGCTTAAGAATTGCAAACAACTTGAGCAACTTTGGGTCGTTGACAGAAAGTTGTCCTGTTCCGAGCGGGTCGATTAAGTTCCAAGCTTTTGCTAATTCCTCTCTTTGTTGTCTAAAAAAAAATATTTAAGAAAGCCCTACCTCTCAGAATGCTAAAAGAAGTAGGGTTCTAGTAAACACTACAATTTTAGGAATTTTTATAACTTGAATTGATTTAATCCCCCCAAAATCATAGTATTAAAAGGCTACGTTTTGTTAATTAAGAAAGAAAATATTTCACTCTATAGAAAGCTTTTCAAAACCCACAAAAAGAGCATTAAAAGTGTAAACATTTCTATGACTAGAGATAGTCCAAATATGAGTTTACCTATAACATAAAAAATGCTACAAAAAGAGTAATGTAGTGCATACATGAGCTCCTTTGAAATCATACCTGGATTTTGGGAAAACATAACTTCTTTACTTACCTTCTTTCCTCCTTCACATGCCGCTTGCTGTAAACCCAGTAGCTCTCGACGATAATTGCGAGCAATATTGCGGTGAGAAAGAACACGCCGGCGTAAAGATAAAGTCCAAAGTAGAAAAAGTTGGTCCAGCTTTTGTCGAAAGCAGGTATGATGAATTCCTGGAAAAAAATCACCGAGATTAAACCACAGTTTAGTTATAAGCAACTATACCCAGTACGACTTGGTTTAAAAGATTTCTTTCTACACTGTTTATAGTTATGAGTTAAAGTCATAAAAGCCAACTTTTGTTTTTGACCAGGGTGCCCAAAATTTTGCTTTAAACATGACATCATAAAATGCCCACTGAAAAGATAAGTTTTTATGCAGACTGGAAAAAGAGGTAAAATGTCTTTTCAGTTTAGGTAAATATTTGACCAACTTTCTGAATTTATGTGAAAATAATTCCTCAAATCGTACGCATCAACAGAACTATAATGTATTTTCGTTTTAGGGGGGCTAAGCACTAGAGATAGACTGATACATCAGTCTACCGATAATATCGGCCGATATTTGGCTTTTACTAATATATCGGTATCGGTAAATATAAGCCGATACTGTGACCGATATATTAGTAGGAAAACAAGATATAATTTTTCTTCTACAACAAACAACTTACCCATTTTTTGGATCAAAAAGATTTGGGTTTTAGCAACACGCTAAGTTAATATGCAAAATAATAGTTGAATAATTAAGAAAGGTATATAAACTAAAACGTTATTTTGATTCTATTTTTAAATTGTTCAAGTTTTGAACATTTCCCAGGTATATAAAAAATCGGTATCAGTCCAAAAAAGTGATTTCGGTCTATATTTACTAAGCACCCCAAGTTTTTACTAGGGGATGTCACTGTAAGCACCCCAAAGCACAGAACGGCGTCCATGCGTCAAGTATAAATTTAAAAACCTACTTTACCAAAATCTGTAACATGTAATTGTTTGATGCACAGATACTTTTTATTATTGTCATTGTTAAAGTCTCAGTAAAAGCAAGTTTTACTAAAATAATACAAGTATACATTTGTTAACATTCTTTACCAAAACCTATACCATGTAATTATTTGTTGCACAATTTCACTAGAGAAGGGACCTTATCAATCGCCAAAGTTTTGTTGAAAAGCAAATTTTACTAAGTTATTCAAATAAATTTTACTAAGTCATTCCCTGGCAGTCGTCTTTAGTTTAAATGGATAACAATCTTTAAAACCTTTAAAAAGTCAAGAATTGCCAAAATAAATTCTTGAAAAAAGCTTACCGGATAATTTTCAGTTGACATCAAAACAAACATGTGCATTGCCGCATTCGCAACTTGGTCGAAAGCCCTGCAAAATATGTTTAAAGTTTAGAGGGGCTATCAAATAATTAAATACCCTAAATAGCTTTTAGACTAAACTATAATTTTACAATAGACTTTCAAAATGACTTGTTTACAACAATACTGGCGCAAATCCCCAGATCACTGGTTTTTCTCTTGTGAAAAAAAATACACATTTTAAAGGCATTTTCTGCAAGTCAATTAACTCAGGTAAACAAGGAAATATAGATTAATCGCTTTTTACATTAAAAAAATGCTTTCCATTGCACTAAAGTCTCAAGTGTTTGAAAACAATGACTTATTAGAAGTTTTCAAATGAGTGACTTAAATTTGACTCGACTTAAATTTCACAAGTCACTTTTTTGACGTTTCTCAAATGTAAAATATGTATAAAATGTTTATAAAATTAAGCCAATACACCAGGCAATTTATTAACCTAAGAAGTGTATAAGAACAAATTCTAATCTTACAATACAGGTCAACCAATGTAGAAACTAATAAAATTCGGACACTGGACAAATAGCTTGTTCTCACACAAAGAAGTAAAACTTACCCAGAGTAAATGTTTGTGCAATTCCAACTGCAAAAATAAAGGCAACAGGTTATTCTTGCACATTTATTAAAACATAAAAATGTACTTTTGGTTGATAGCCCAAATTGTCACATTCAAAAATTGAAAACAAGTGGCCCTGTTGACAATTTGTATATTTTAATTACGAAGCTTCCCTACATACCAAGCTTTATTAGGCCAGAGTAAGTAAAGCTATAAAAAACGTACATGAGAAACATCAGTTAGGTATAACCTTTTTAAGTTTCGGTAAATCTAACTTGAATCCATAACTTAGAATCAAGGAAGCGTTTAAAGAATTTAATCACTTAAACAATATTTTACATTTTTTAAGGATATTTATAAAACTTTGGCTATTTTCATCTTATCCGTGGGCAATACAACAATCATGTGTGTCTCATAATAAAACAGAATACAACAAAATATAGCTGTATGACAATTTATTTTAAGGCTGTAAAAAAGAAGTTTTCTTTACTTAAATTTTTGAAACAAGATGAAAGTGTCAAACAGTATATGAAAATCCTTAAATAGTGCATCGGTTACAGCCGAAAGCAAAAATATTTTTAAATCTATTTGACAATTGTTATAAAAAAAATGTGTTCATAAACTTTCTATGCAAAAAGGAAGCAAGTGTGCAAACCGAATCTTGTTTTTGATTGACTGCTAAAGCAAATGAAGGTAAAGCTTCCGATGTATTATTGCTTTCTGCTAGCTATTGTTGCATCAATAAAAACAACAACATATATGCATATAAATTAAACATGATAATTCTAAAGTGAACTTTTTATTTAACTTTTACACTTTCCCGGAGACATTTTAAGGCCCAACAATGGTCAATGTAAAACTATAACTAGTTGGGAGCATTTAAAAGTTAATTTTTTAAAGGTCTTTTAAGGCAGTTGTGTAACCCTCACAATCTAGTGTGCAGATTAAAAAAAAAAACTTAATTTTAAATGAAAAAAAACATTTCAAAATATTTTTTTACCCTTTTTGCAAATCTTTTACAAGCTTTTTCCTGTATGAAACTATAGCTAATTTGAAACATTTAGAGGTAAATTTTAACTTTTTAGAGACATTTCAAAATCCATGTCATTTCAAACTACAAAAAAAACATTTTGATTTTGTATGTTAACCACAACCCAATTCTGACTAAAGTTACAAGCAGGTAATTAAAGCTTTTGATTTAAAAGGAAAAAACCTTTTAATTTAAATCTTTACATTTTAGTGGGGAGCATTTTTATCTCGTGCTTTTATTAAACTATAGCTAGTTTAAAGCATTGTGAGTTAATTTTTACTCTTTCTAGAGACATTTAAAGGCCATACCTGTCTTGTATGAGTGCAGATTTTTATAAAAATATTTTAATTTTCAACATTTTCAATCCATTTCTCAATAGATTACAAGCAGGTATATAAAACCCTTTGATTTAAAAGGAAAAAACTTTTTAATTTGGACAGGGGCATTTTTAAACCTATCCCCTGCTTTTGTGAAACTATAGCTAGTTGAAAACATCTTAGGTAAATTTTACCTTTTCTGGAGACATTTTAAATGCCATACCTGTCTGGTGTGGCAGAGCACATAATTGAAATTTGAGGACAATTTCAAGAAGCTCCCACTAAGCAAACTGAGTTATTTGTTTTTTGTGTACACAGCAATATTATCTAACAGAAGCCCATCGGCACGTTTTAATCATTGAAAGCACACAGCGCAACCCCAAGATCATTGGGTTTTGCAGTCATCTTATCTAAAAAATTATAAATTTTTCAAAGTCATTGTCCGTTAAGTACCCAACTATGCATGGACCTGTAATGAAGCTTAAAAAGAATAACAACGTCAAATAGTAAATCAACATCATCTTCATAAAGATATCTTATCATCATCTGGTAATTGAAATGAAATATATTCAAACCTCACTTATAAAGGTGGAACACAACTCTAACGCAATTTATTTAGAAAGCCTAAATGATAAAAATTGTGTTCAACCTATTATATGTGAGGTTTGAATAGATTTCAGTCTGTTAGTTACTGAAAGTCTGTCATAGCATTATATATATACAACATTGAATTAACACAGAATTTTATTGCTTATTTTAAAAAGTATTCTTTCGAATAACAAAATCTGCCTGAATCCGAATGGTGAAAACAAACGATTCTGGTTGCACATCAATGATAAACATTAAACTAAGTACAGAACTTAGTAAACAGAAAACAGTTTTTTCAGTTTGATTAGTTTTGACAAAACAATCAGACAAACTGATTTTCGGTTTACTAAGTTCTGTACTCAGTTTAATCTTTATCATTTTTCTTTGTCAAAAGACGGGGACAAAGCTTCTCTTTTAAAACATTATGCTTTCTATCATGCCCACATTTTTGCTTCCAAGCCACCTTTAAGTAATTGTTTTAAAGTGACTTTTGCAGAGCAACCCAAGGTCAACCAACTAGACCTGTGCGAGGACAAATGGCCTTATAAATTAACCTTATAAATGCTAGCATAAACATCCAAAAAATGATTTTACCTCGTTTAAAATAGTGTTTTATTTTGCTGTATTACTTTGTTTTGTTTAGTTTTCTCTATCTGCCCTCTCTTTTTTATTTTCAACCTCATGGCGCACATTTATCTGTCATATCAGTTTACGTCACTTTACTGATTGCATCGTCATTTAGTTGCAGCAGTTGCGGCTTGCGTAGTGCACCACTTGCCTAGAGCAGTTGGTTTAGGTTTTTATAGCGTATTCTTGACCTATGTTGTGTTATGTTTTTAGATACTGAAGATGCTTTATAGCAAAATATAATTATCTTTTTATTACATACAAACAGACTGATTTTCGGTTTACGAAGTTCTGTACTTAGTTTAATCTTTATTTTAAAAAGTTAAGGAAAAATACCTTGAAATTTTTATTGTACTCAGGTTCAATAAGTGGTGATAGATAGATAGATTTTATTTTTTTTGGAACCGAAACAACTAGAACACAGTACAAAGTTACAAAGAAAATTACAGTTGTTTGTTCCAGGATGCAGTGAAAGACCGTAAGGTACAATCAAAAAGAAGAATTAAAAAAAAATATGGAATATAAAAATATGGAATACCTTCCTTATCTAAAATGCACCAAGGTTTAAAAAAATGCCATATTTTTAAAACCTTTTCTTTGATAAAAAACAGTTATTAGACATTTGGAAACAATAAGTAACTTGTTACACAGCAATCAGACAGTGTAAAATAAGCTTTTTTGTAAACTAAATAAACACATATAGAAGTATAGGTAAAGTATTGAATTTTTCTTGAGACTGACAATTCCATTATAGTTAAAATATATTTTCCTTTTATATTGCATATAATGACCAACTTTAAATTAAGCTTGCAAGTCTTTAATAAAAGGTATTGAGCCAATACATTTAACAAACCAATATATAGATATCAAAATAACACAAATGTTTTCAAATTGATTGTGTATATAGCATATTTAATGCCTTTGAAAGGGCTTATGGAAATCAGTCGCCCTAAATCAGGATTTGATATATAAATATAAAGTGTTTGTACTTACTTGGCAGTTCCGTTATAGCAGGTCATGGGGAGGGAATGGTAATCGTTCATGAAGATGTGTAATCCAACAGAAGCAAAAGTGACGATAAATATTGCTATGATGAGAAGAACCTGAATGTAGGAACACAATATTTATGAATGAGATAAGCCTGTATATCGGTTTACCGATAATATCAGACGATATTTGGCTTCTACTGATATCGGTATTGGTAAATGAAGGCGGATACTTTTGCCGATATTTTAGTACAAAAGTATAACATAATTTTTCCTGTACAACAAATAACTTACCTATTTTTGAAAGAAAAAAAAATGGCTTTAGCATCACGCCAAGTTAATATGCAAATAATAGTTTAGGAATTAATAAAGGTATATAAACTTAAACGTTATTTTAATATATTATTAAATAGCTTTATAAAAAATAATAGTCAAACTTATGAAACCAAGTATTTCTTTTTCGTTATTAATGTGCTACAAAAACTGTAGACAAAATGACAGCAAGAGATTATACTGTGCACTACTATAAGATGCATTTCGATAAATGCAAACTGAAAACATCAGACTAAAGAAATAACAAAAATAATGCTGTAGTATAAATAACCTGCGTTTTTTCTTATTTGTAAATTTATTCACATGCTTTGGCGGAATATATTAGGAAATAACTTACAAAGCAAAGGTTACAATTAATTATTGTGTAATGTAGATGGGTGGAGTACCAACAGTGATAAACTAAATTTAACAGCGAGGCATTAAATCTTAATGATCAGGTGTAAATCTACTAAACGGTCATACTGCGAAAAATAATTCGTGAAGAAAAATTTACAACAGCCATTTAAAACCAGCTAGTCCAATTATATTACGTTTTATTATAGGCTTACTTCGATTTAAATGTATATTTCATTTATTGAATACAGTTACTTGCTTAAAGTGCTTAAGATTGGATATTCAAAATGTAAATAATATTGAGGAGTAAAGTATAATAATTACAAGTTTTTTAATAATTGCAAAGTGCCAGATTAAGAAGGTAGTTATTGAAATATTTGGTTTAAATTTGCAAACTACGGGAATAAAAACAATACATTCCTTTTACAGAATTTACATGCTTATTTTGTCAAATGTCCTAGCTTTTATCAATTTATTAATATTGCAGTAAATAACAAACATTGGAGTAAATTTAAATAACATACTCTTTTCCAAAGTTAAAAAAAAATTTTAAATTGTCAGAAGACACATTTAAAGCAACCTACCTTCCCCAGCTTGCTGATAATGCTGAGTAGTACGTTAAATATGTGCGCAACATTTCGCGACTTGCACAACAGCATCGAGGCACGAAAGCAGCGAAAAGGACAAAGCAATCTCTGAAAATTAATTCACAAAAAAGTTTTTTTGCAACACTAGTGGAAAGAAATCTCTATCTTTAACAAACTTTTAAAATTATTAAGATTTTGTGGGGGGACAGAAATATAAAAAAAGCATTGAGATACAAAAAGATGCTCATATGACATATTGTGTAAACATAACAATCACAGACAAAACTGTAAAAAATTACGCTAATTTTAGTGAAGCAGTCTATAAATAAAAGTGTGACATGAAAACACATGGTTTTGAAATTTAATCAGAATTTCCTTTCAAATAACAAAATTGGTTTAAATTTCGAATGGCAAGAACAATTATTCTGGTAGCACATTAATGATAACAATTAAACTAACTTATTAAACCGAAAATCATGTAACACGAAAACAAAACCTCATATGTGTACTTAAAACAGGCTAAATGGTAAACTGAAAGGAGTATAATAACATGGGTTTACATTTAACTAGAACTCTTGACTAGTAGAAAAACAAGCCGATTTGGCCAGTGACGATAAATGAAATACTTGAATCAGTTGTATTTAATTTAAAAATATTTGTGTAGAATAGATAAGCATTGCAGTCAACTAAGCTTTTCGTTAAATACACGAGTCCATATTGCATTTCAGTGCCTTTGCGCCAAAGATCTTTAACGTTAAATGCTTGCTCAGAAGTATGCCAGTAATATCATATGGTGTGAAATATCGCCGGCTTAGTAAATTTACAATGATAAATAAACCATTCTAGCATATACATTTCAAAATTATGGCGCAAAATTTCAGCAAAAAAAGGTATTGGGCGAATTTTTGGCAGTAACACATTAATTATTATTGAATGCAATCGTCAAACCAGTGATAGTATTGGAAAGAGCTTTATGGAAATATTTAATTGCAATGCGCTGTGTTATAACCGTAATTAGACAGCGATCAATAAAAACTTTTTACAAAAATTTGACGTAAAATTTGGGCAAAAAAGTTATTGGTGCGAATCTTTGGACACAAATTATGAAATGCAATCAGGACACCAGTAATAGAATTGGCAAAAACTAAGGGAATGTGCTGTGTTATGACAAAAATCAGACAGGTATCAATAAAAACTTTTAAACTTACCGTTAAAGTCGCCGTCTGTACAATAAGGACGATAAAATCAATGCAAAACAACGTGGTAAAAACAAATTCCAGCCTGCAAGCAAAAATACAATATAAATCGAAATTCCAATAAGCTTTCCAAGGAGATTAAATTAAATGAAGTAAAACTTACCTAATCCAGACTTTTTCTTTACTCTCCAAGATATTTCTCATTGACAAGAAAATTGTGGAGAGCGTTAAGTCAGCGATGTAAATCAATAAACAAATAGCGTCGACGCACAGAATAATGGGACTCAGGTGCCAGGCGTTCCTGTAAAGTAATTTGTTTTCTTTACCAAGGCATAAAGCATTGAGTAAAACGGTAGAAAAATTTTACAGTTGTTTTTCACCAGTCGTGGTAAATTTAGGTGTCCTTTTGCTTTCTGAAAACCTTGGAAAAATGTTTTCTTGGCGAAAAAATGCACCATGGACCAATGTTGCACACAAGTCATTAAAAAAAAAAACTCAAGGCAAAGTCAAGTATTTTGCAAAAACAACAAGTCAAGTCCCAGTCCAAGTCAAACAATTAACGTTGCCCAAGTCGAACGCTTAAAAAAAAACCGAATTTACTTCCTCGTGTCTTTTGTCCAAAAGACTTAAATCAAGTTAAATCATATCGGTCAAACGACTTAACTCAAGGCAAGTCATTTAAAAACAGTGACTTAAGCGGCACACTTAAGTCAAGTCAATGACTTAAGTCATTACAACACTGCTATAAACTAAATCAAAAACATCATTTTAACACAGATCATAAAAACATTCTTGGGTACGTGTAGACCAGAGTAAAATGTTTTGCCTCCTAAAGTTGACGTTATGAAATGGGTATACATAAGAAACTGGTTATTTTTAGTCCAAATAATGTGAAACTCTAATGGAGTTTAATTGCATTTAAGAAGTCACTAAAGCTTTGGTTTCAAATAAATCTTTTCTTTATAAAGAAATTGATTTTGTGATAATACACTAAGATATAGACTCCCTAAAACTAGTCCACGTACCCTCAAGGGGTCCATGGACCCGTTTTAAAACTACTTTCAATGGCACCATAGGGAATTTGTATTATACCAGATTTAAAAGTGTACATAAAATACCAATTGCTCAGAGTTTTTAAGACCTCTATTATGCAGATACCTATATATACTTGTTAAACTACATTTATTCACACCTTTGGCTAAAAAGTGTACTTGATAAAAGTAAGTGCTATTAAATATTTGTGTTATGGAGATAAATTCAATCTTCTATCTGAAATATTTCGTAAGGAATTTGGCAATAAAATAAAACACAAAACCAAGATTATTATGAACAGCTAAAACTAATAGTTATATAAACCAACACAAAATATTATTATACTTAAATTGGCAAGATTTTCAATACAACAAATGATGACACAGTCATATAACGACACAGTAAAGATACCACACTAATAAATGTAAATTTACACTGATCATTTAAGCTACATTCACAGACAATTGGAAAAGTAATTTAAAGTACCATGATTCCCCAATAGCAACAGGTGTGGATGGTTGCTCCCACAATAACATAAGACAATGCACAGCAATGGTGAGATACAGCAAGGCAGCCCATGCTTTACTGGTAATTATTCGAAAGCACCTTAAAAATGAGATTATTATTGTGGTCGCTGAACTAAATACGTATATCTATAAAAATATTGCATGCAATGTATTATGACAAAAGTAAATTTATAAGTTATTGTTTGTTTGTAGAAAATACAACGTATGACATTAAAGTTTATAATTATTTCAGATACATAAAAAATTATTTTTTTATTATTTTTAGAATTTTTACTTTAAAAATTGTTCTAGAGAAAGCCGAACTAAATGTACATATACAACTGAAAATATATATGTAGGTAGCTTTTGTTTAGCTTTGATTTAAAAATGGCAAAAGTAGTTATAAATTTTTAATATAACATAACTATTAAGTATAAGTTAATATTCATTTTGTGATACACTACATTGTTGAAATACTACACAACTAACTTCTTTATTTAACTTTTTACTTTTTAAAAATTAAGTATAAAATTAAACAGACTGCTTATATTCAAGGGTATATAACAGTACGCTAGTACCTTTGGATTGGCTTTGATTTGAAAATTGCCCTCGCCTGTCCAAATTTGCCCAGTCCATTTATTGCATCGTTTATGTGGGCAGCTGCGAGGTGAAGATAAAAACTATCGCCCGGCGCATTTCCGAAGTTCTTAGATATGACATCCTTCTATAAAAGTAAGAAGATTTTGCTTTAAAGACTGTTACTACAAGAAAATTTATAGACCTAAAAATGCCCTAGAATGTCGTTTAGTGTTTATTTTGATTTAAGCTGCAGATTGTCAAATCTAATAGAATTAGAGAAGTTTTTGGATCATTGCTTGAAAGAAGTATATGCTCAAATTTTTATGGAAAGGTTATGATGAACTGTCATTTTCATGTTTAGAAATATTTTTTTATATTACTTTCTTAAAAGTGTGGAATGTGTATACTAGGATTTTATAACCAATTTATTAATATTTATTTCAATATAGTAACACAAAATGTTAGGCAAAAAGCATATCTGTCAGGAATTACAAATGCAGTCATTACTACAACCAAATAACCAGTCAATTTGATATAACTGCAGTGCGCAAAACTATTTTTTCAGAGCATTTAGGTCCTCATTTATATTAACAGCAAAAATCTTAAAGCCTTGATTTTATTTTTGGGAAATTACCTTTTCAAGTTATTTAATGTTGCATTGAGTTGCAAAACACATCTAAGTTAATAATTTCAGTTCGGTATCAAAACGGCTATAATTCCACCTTAGTATCAGACCAGTACAGATAATTCCCCTTGCATTTTACTTAACAGCTTAAAACTAGTAAAATTGTTTACTTGTAAATTAAAAATCGCTACAAACAAAAACTTATGTGAACTTTTTTTTTTATCCAAGTATAAATAATTCTAGCTTACAGCACAAGATGATTACACAAACTGTTGCTACCAGGCATAGTAATATAAATAAAAAAACAGCTCCTTTGGTAATTCTTATATTGCACAACAATTACCAGAGGAGCTGTTTTTGGTTTATACCAGAGGATACTGCATACAAACACCAGGATACATTAGCAAGTCATAAAAACTTACCCCATGAATGTCAGGATGTAAAATAAGCGCCGGCGTCAAAAGACTCAACTGGCCAAACTTTTGCACAGATGACCGATGCTTTAATTTTCCTTCCGGCTTTACATCGCCCGAATCTAAAGTGTTTTTTGACGAAGTACTGTGTTGCTGAATTAAAGGAAACCAGCTATTCTGCCTGCTAGGAGCATTACCTTCTAATTTTTTTGGTTTTTGTACAAGCGTTTCCGCAGATTTATGATTACTATTAGTTAAAGTCGCTTCTTTTTTTAGTTCAGGTTTTTCAGCAGCCATCGTTTCTATCGTTTGAGGCTTCGCAGATGTTCCATTTTGATGCGGCGTCTTAGCTTCGCCCTGATTGGTTGGATTAGCGTCCGCATTCTGATCAACGACGCCGACCCTCCGTTTTTTCTTTGCCACAGGTTGAAAGGACCAATTTCGCTTGCCCAATCTTAACTTGTTTGTGACATTTCCAATAAAAGAGCGCGTTTTTGTTGGGGGACCTTGCACTTCAGAAGGAGCCTTTTTGTGTTTGATAACTGTCACTGGACTCTTTGTGGCTTTTTGCATGTTATTATATTCATTTTAAGCAGTTTCAAGATTTTAAGGGTTATAACTAATCAAACCTAATTAGATGCCAGATAAAGAAAATTTCATAAAAAATCATTTTATTCAATTGTTTCTTTTTATAATACCTTCCTGGTTATTATCCAAACCGGAACAAAATTAACAATGTTTTAAAAAAGGTGCATTATGTTTGCAACCATCTAATCAGTGTGCATTCAAGTTATCACTACAACCATACAGCATTAATTTTGTCAAGCTACAAAATACACAAATATATTCAAACAAATCATTTTCTACAAACACATATATAAAAAAAAAAAAAAAAGTTCAACAGAACTTAAAAAAAGAGGGTATAACACCAATGGTGGTTGTAAGTATCCATAAATCTGCCTGCAATTAAAATACATATACCATGTTCTTTTTCGCGGTGGTCTAGAATCCTACCACATTTATTAAATCAACGCACAGTATTTGGGTTAGGGTGCAAGTTAGCGTTTGGGTTAGGGTGGGTCAAGTACTAAAATTATTAAATAGCAGTAATGAATATAATAACACTTGACCCACACCCAGCCGTAACTCGCACCCTAACCCAATATATTGTGCGTTGATATAATAAATGTGGTAGGATTCTAGACCAGCACCCTATTTTTTAGCCTTTACATTTATAATTTTACTAGCTAGGACCACATACTGCGATTTTAGTACTTTAAGTAGACGCCAGCACGCCACAATTAGCACAGATCCACGGCAAACAACTTCAAGTCAACAAAGATTCGAGTGTAAGTAATCACTTTTTTATCGCGGTCGCTTTTGCGCTGTAGTAGTCTAACTAGACCGAAACGGTTTCAAACGGCTCCCAACTGTTTTTGTAGTAACTAAGCTACGAAATCACAAAAAAACGAAGCAAGACAAAAAACGGCTGAACCATGGTTACTTTTTCGACGAGTTGGTTATTGTGGCGGTCCTTCTGTTTTGTTGGACTGGCATTAGCCTTTTGAATGATGGCCTGCTCGGACGCTTGGCGTATTTGCTGATTAACCTCGTTCCTATATTTACGCAGTCTCTTAAAGAGAGAAATATTGCTTAGTTTTGCCCGCGTAGGCTTGTTTACATTAGAGACGCAGCAGTAGCGACATCTGGCGCATTTTACGCTTTATTATCAGTACTATTCGCTTTTAATTCCGCCATTTCGCCTTTTATTGTTTCTAAATATATTAAAAATGTAAAAAAAAATGCACAATTCCTTAAAAAACAAATTAAACATGCTTTAATACAGCAATTGGTTATTTGCTGCAAGGCAAATATGACGACATAATGCTCGCCACTGTGTCGTCACAATGCATTTTTTTTTTCAACGTTTGGCAAATTTTTATTTTTTGCTAACCTTTTTGCGTTGTTTACATCGCAAAATACCTGTTGGCGAACTTTTTGTTCAAAAACCTCTCGTAAAATCTCCCGATTTTATCGAAAACCCGCGAAAGCATGTCTAAAATGAAGGTAAGTGTGCCGTCCAACCTTTAACTAGCGATTACATTAAAAAAAAAACTCTTAATTCTCAGGTTTTATGACGATACAGTACATATATTTCTTTAAATACTGATTTTAACAATTTCTGGATCAACGTAAGTTTGACAGGACACCGCTAAATAATGAATATACTGTTAATAGGTAATGTCTAGTGAAGCTAACTGTTTTTACAGAACCCTTTTGATTCTGGTGAGGCTTCAAGTCTCTCAGATCAACTTGGTTTCAATTCCGACGGAGCTCAGTCTCCAAAGGTTAGTGTATTTTTGTTGTTTTGGCGTTTTGGCGTTTATCAAATACTAATATAACCGACAACTGCAACTTTTAGTGCGGTCTTAGCTCTTAGGGCAGAAGATTCACTACACCGCTGTTCATATAGGGTAGGTTCACTAACACCGGCCCATTTTTAAAGGTAATAACTGTTGTGTTTTTTTATGGTAGGCCTATATATTTTGGTTTAACCTTCGCAACAAATTAAAAAAATAAAACGACCAAAGGCCCGTTTTCACTACAGCTGCACTGAGCTGCGCTGGGCGTAAAAAATCGCTCCAAACGTAACGTGTTTCTATAGCTGCCCTGGGCTTGAGTTTAGCTAAGCGTGAAAATCGCTCCAAAGCGTATTTTTTTCCGAGCTGCACGGGGCTTGAGTTTAGCAAAGCGTGAAACACTCGCCACAATAGAATTTAAATGCAAATTAGGCTTTGCTCAGCTCAGTGCAGCTGTAGTGTAAACGGGCCTTAACAATCGAGTTTTGGTCACTTTTTAAACATAAGTTTGCAGACATTTCACAGGGCCCAGGCCCTACGGTTATCCGGTCTGCGATGGCCAGGCCTACACTTATCCGACTATTTATGTGAAAAGTTTGCTGGGCACTCTTCTAACAGGCGCATGTTTTACAGAACCTTTTTGGTGAGGCATTTGATCGTCAAGATCAAGTCGTCCACTCACCGAACGGAGATCATTCTCCAAAGGTAAGAACAGCATTTGTTTGTACATTTTATCAGGGGATGAAAGTCGAACATTTTTTAGCGGAACGCATAACATTTTCAGAGATAATGTATAAAAGCTACGTCATAACTAGACGCATAAAACAAGTAACTTTAGGAAACCTGAGGTTATCGTTATGTATTGTACCAATGTGCCACTTAAATATTAGTTAGAAGGATATAGCGTGGCATTGTTGTAATGACTTAAGTCATTGACTTGACTTAAGTGCACTTAAGTCACTGTTTTTAAATGACTTGACTTGACTTAAGTCTTTTAAACGAAATAAGTTGACTTGGACTTAAGTCATTTTGTCAAATAATTTGGGATTAAAATAAGTGTTTTTCAGTGAAATTTATCTTAAGTTTTGCACATTAAACACTTTTATTGCTGTATATTGCGTTTGTGTTATTTTTTTAGTTAAATTGTTGCTTGTATCAGACAAGTTTACCAATTTTAATAGTTTAACGGTTTAAGTTATTTTTCAACTCGGCCTTAAGTCATTCAAAATGACTTGTTTACAACATAGTGGCGTGGTGTAAATTGGGATGGGCTGCTGAAAAAACTTAACGATACGGCATATCTACCAACAATTGTTATACCGAGGCCGCTCTGGATTGTTTTGACAACTGCATCTTATACAGTATATAGTTTTCGTTTGTCTCCTGGGGGTGTAAAAAGATGCGACTGGGTAAAACTAGTATTGTATACTTACTAGTCGAGTACTTTCGTTACCGATTGTGATGATCTGGCGACCCGCTGTAACAAACAAGAACATCTTTTGCGGATGGTAGCCTACATTTTTATACTGTTATAAATACAATTTAATCGAGAATTTGTTTTTTTTATTGTTTTACAATAAGGTCAGTTTGACTCCGCTATGCCGGGAAACAAATTGAGTAATATGATTGATACTCTGTTTTCACTTGAACTTACTTAGTAATTGAAGTGATACCCGTGACACGTCCGAGTTCACCGTTTGCCTATTATTAACGATGACGTCATTTTAAGGGGTTTTACGGGGGGGGGGATAGTAGGCTACACCGAAATCAAGTTGGGTTCGGGCAAAAATCAAGATAAAACTCCAAAATAAACATCTGTGCCAAAAGTCTCACGTCTACCTGTCGTATGCATGCCAGTGCCAGTGCAGATAACGCCCCCACTATTATACTCGCAGTGAGGCCGAGTACTTGTGTTGAACTCGCCATACTCAAAAACTATACTCGTAGTGAGCTGAAATACTCAAAGTTGGACTCGTCGCATGCATAATTTACTTGTACCGAGCAACTGAACTCGTGTTTGACTCGACTCAATCTGATATACTCGTTTTAAATTTAAATATTCGTACTTTACTCGCTGCACCAATCATATACTCGTATTAAATTTGAACTCGTTGCATTGCTAATATATACTCGTAGCGAGTCCCAGTACTCCGAGTACTAAGTTGTGACTGTACACATCATTAATACACTTGCTTCAAATCCGAGTATTTGAGCTGGACTTACCGCTATCTGTAATATACTCGTTTTAAATTCAAGTGCTCGTTTGACTCGTCACGTTCGTGGTATACTCGCGTCATGTGTATGAGGTCGTACTAGTTGCATTTTTATTTACGCATTTTTAAAAATCGGCCAAGAGTTGAGCAAAAATCAGTTTCTCAAATATTCTGAAATATCTCTCGGCACCCTTGGGCATTAAAAATAGCACCTCAGGTTGCCGCGGCATCCCGGTTGAGAACCACTAGACAATATATGGACGCTGATAGTTTGGGAAACGACAGTCAGTTCAGCTTTTGAAGACTACATTGGACGCCAGAGACTAACAAAGCAACGAAAGCAGCTATTTTGCGAAAATTTTTGTGACTTTTAAGGCCCTGCTTGTTCTATCTAAGTTTTCGAATACCTGTAAGTTCTACTATCCGCCTCATTTTGTCGTGCTTGATAAAAAAGTAAAAAATAAGTTTATGTCCTCAAAAAAAAAAAACATAAGTTTGCTTAAACGGAATCTCTATAAAGCCTAAGCGACAATATGAGTATCTAGTTTGTTTTGCTTTTTTTGAAAGGGTTGTTTTTTAATGCATGTACAGTTCTGATTAATTAGTGTGACATAAGGGCTGATATAAGTTAAGTATAGGCTACATACATATTTATACAACGTTCAACTAACTTATATTTGCATTTCGCATGCCAGAGTGTATAGATATATTATATACATGTTTTTATACGTTTGTATTTATATATATGATAAATAGTCTCGTGTATATGCGTTGTTAATTGTTCGCAATAATTGTTAAAACTCACTATTCGACAACGCAGTTCATTGTAAAGGTGTAGAATCATTTGACGGCGTAAATTCGTTCTTTTATTAGTGCACTGTCGTTACTTTTTACCTTATGTGTATCTTTTATTTCTGTGCTGTGCTAAACTTAAAATGGCGCTCAAAAAACAAATTGGTTAAAGTTTAAAACCAGCAACAGCAACCAAATTTTTTTTCAAGGTTTTGAATCATTCTTTAGCAGTTGGTTCATTACAATACATAGTTTCTGTGTTTTTACTGGACTAGCCAATATTATGACATATTCATGGGTTTGTTTTAAAACTAAAGATTAACTCAATGTAGTTAACTTGCATAGGATCAATACGAAGAACGGCTAACAAGTTGATATTGATTGTTCTATTGTTTCATACGGGATTAAAACACAATTAGGCTATATTCCAACCGGTTTAGTTTATTTTGGCAATTTTTTTTCAAATGTTGCTTATAAAACATGCATTCAGGTTTAGGGCGGCAAAAGCCTTTATCCCTTGGATCAGTGTTGCTTAACCTTTTTAGCGCTCGTACCCTTTGAGCTTTCATGAAATATTCTCGTACCTCCTGCCTACAATGGTCGACGGAAGTAAATAAAATTGTAAAAATAGTAATTAACTCATTGGATTTACAACACACTAACAATAAGTCAATTTACTAATGGCATTTTTGTTGATTTTCGTAACATATCATATTGAAACATAAAGTCCTTTCTTTGAGAAAGACACACACATATCATCTACAACTCTTAAAATTTCAACTAAACTGGAAATCAAAACAGTGCAAAATAAGAATTATTCCACTACTTCTTATTCTTTCACATACCGCATAAACACTGCAAAAACACTAATAACGGAATACAACACATCACCTGACGTTAGCTTATTATTCTGTAGGCTGCACTATGACATCATTGTGTAAAACCAACCCATCCTAGACATATAAATAAAAGAAAGTTGTCACGCTTTATTCGCAAATATGCCTAAAGAGCGCATAATTTCACACTGCATGACGTACCCCCTGCTTTGTTGAATCGTACCCCTAACGGCTACACGCAGCCCTGGTTATGAACCCCTGCCTTAGATGTTAGCACACTGCAAAGAGAAACGCACGGCGCGTGTATTTGTACAGTATTTCTTAAAACAGACTAAGACATATATAAAACAGAGTTTTGCACGAGGAGCGAAAAAAACTATTAAAATAGGCCATAAATATATTACACGAGAATTGACTCTTGTGAACACGAAAAAAAATCGCCACATTTCACCTGGTCGATCGCGTCGAATATGTGTTACGTCACTACAATAGCTATCGCACACAAGCGGAACATTAAAATGACCAATTGTCGTCTGAACAAGCCTAATAAAGCGTTCTTAGGTAACAAATAACCTCCATCGCTGGCTTGGAATGCAATTAACGCTCAAAATGTTTAAAAAGTGTTTTTGTGACTTTTTTACCAGTCGATCGCGATTCTCTAAAAAATATTTCCGTCGATCGCAATCAAACAAAAGTTGACTACACATGCTATAGACAATTCGGTGTCCTCGTGTTGATGCGATTCCAAACAGGCTGGACATAGCTCGTAAACACACTTAAGCAAACATTGGTACGTGCAGACTGTCAGTCACACAGACCAAACGACTGGATAACGATTCACGTTGTTTTACGAACGGCCAGTTAGAATCAGGGCTGCGGAGTCGGTTACAACCCGAGTCCGACACCGGCCAAATAAATAAACCTGAGTACGAGTCCCGAGTCCAGTCAAATGTGCGATTTCGTTAAGTCCCTAGTCCGGTTCTGACTCTACAGCAGGGGTTCTTAAACTGGGGTCCATGAAGGCCTAATTAAAAAACTAGTGTATACTTTAAGTAATTAATGTTTAAAAGAAAACACTTTAATTAAAATTAAACGGTTTTGCACTGAATGTATATAGTTGGACTCCATTTAACTTTCACATTTTTCGGACCGAAATAACAGAGTCCTGAAGTCTATTTATTTTGTGACGTCAATTTATGACGTCATTTTGGAGCATTTCTTGTCTACCGGAGTCCATGCAAAGCAAAAAAATTTAGGAGTCCGCGTAAAGAAAAGTTTTAAGAACCCCTGCTCTACAGCCTGTATGATTCCCGCCAAATTTACCTTTAGAACCAAATACGGTGGACATATATGGATGTCATATAATTCATCCACCCACAATACATGGTTGGAAAATATCCACTATTTGCTATTCCGCCTTTACAATTTTCAGAATATTTGGTACTGCGCATGCGCAAGCAGGACATGAGTAGCTTTACAATGTTATATACTCGAGTGCCGAGTTTTTGTTTTTTGCATAACTTTCTACGTGCAGAAGTAAAGGAGCGCCCTATTTTTTCTTTATATTTGTCAAAAACGACACTTTTTTTAAGCTATGTTGCCGAATTCCCGGGATTCTGGATTGGTAATTCGCGGGAAATCCCGGGAATTTCCTGCCGAAACATTCCCATGGAGGAACCCTATAGTTTCCACGTAAATGGGCGAATCATCGTCAGCAATTCAGTTTTGGAAACTGCTTTTTTGTTACACATATTCACACTACAGACAGACCGATGAGATCGATCGTTGTTCCACTCCCCGGTAAATTTCTTTATTTTTTTTTTGCTTTTTCGCTTTACATACATAACAAATAAATGTCGAACGTCATACAGAAGTATGTAGCAAAGGCTTCGATATTAGTTTTAGGGTTTAATTATCTTAAGATTTTATCGAAATTTTCACAAAATGCTACCTTTCTCTGTAGGGGCTTTGATATTCATTTTATGTCCAACTACAACGTCCAGCTATTATCTTCCAATTATTTAAAACTTTTTCAAAATACTAGCCTACCTACTTCTCTATAGGCTTTATTTTAATCCTACGTCTTAATACTGGAGTTCTTAAAATTTTTTACCGCGGCCCCTAAAATATTTTTTTGCTTTGCATGGACCCCGGTAGGCAAAAAATGCTCAAAAATGACGCCATAAATTGTCACAATACAAATAGAGCTATGTTGAAAATGAATAAAGAGTTATTCGAAACGTTCAAAATGATACCTACTTCTGTATGGGCTTTGATATTCTTATTACGTCTTACTACAACCTCCAACCATTATGCTCCAATACAAATAGACTTCATAAATTTGTTTATTTCGGTCCAAAAAATGTGAAAGTTAAATGGAGAAACTAAACATTCAGTGCAAAACCGTTTTATTTTAATTAAAAAAACTGTTTTCTTTGAAAAATTACTTCTTAAGTATACACTAGTATTTTACATAGGCCTCCATGGACCCCTTAAAACTAGTTCATGGACCCCAGTTTAAGAACCCCTGTCAATACAACCTCCAGCCATTATCTTTCCTTTACCTTTTTCTGTTATGGGCTTTGGTAATAATCATTCTACGTCTAGCTACAACATCCAACTTATATCTTAAGATTTATTTAAAACGTTAAAAAATGCTACTTATTTCTGTATCGCGTTTAATATTCGTTCTACGTTCAACTACAACATCCAGCCATTAACTTAAGATTTATTGGAATATCCAGAAAACTACTCCTGTATGGTGGGCTTTGGAAGTGTTGTAAATAAGTCATTTTAAAATGACTTAAGTCCCAGTCAAGTTATTTGTAAAATAACTTTAAGTCCAAGTCAAGTCTTTTCGAATAAATAACAAGTCCCAGTCAAGTCATAATTAGAGCAAGTCAACTTCAAGTCACGTCCTTGTCGTAAAAATAAAACGTTAAACTATTAGAATTTTTAAACTCATATGACTATGAACAATAACTGAAGTAAAAAATAAGAGAAACGGTTCGCTGTGTAGTTTGAACGCGTCTCGCACATTTTTATCTCCTTTTTTCTTTGTATGATTTTACTTTGCGCCCTGTTGGCTTTGATTGTTAGTCCCTGACGAAGGCTTGTCGGATAGTAAGCCGAAACGTTGGCTAAAGAAATATACGCCAGTGGAACCTATTTTAATTTTATAGCAAGCGATTTTGTGCAAAAATTGGACAAATAGCTTAATTTTACAAAAAAATACTTGCTTTATTTCAAACCCAAGTCATTTGTTCAAAAGACTTAAGTCAAGTCAAGTCATTTGTCCGAAAGACTTAAGTCAAGTCAAGTAATTTTGCCCAAATGACTTGAGTCAAGTCAAGTCATTTAAAAACAGTGACTTAAGTGCACTTAAGTCATTACAACACTGGGCTTAGGTATATATTTGTTCTACGTCTAACCATATTTCATATATAGGCACTGGTCTAACTATACCCTCCAGACATTATCTTAAGACTTAAACTATCACAATGGGCTTGAAACTTAATCGAAGACTGCACACTACAGTGTACACCTACAAAACAACCTCCAGCTATTATTCTCCAAAAAAACAATAGTATGAAAAAATAAAACAGCAACTGGGTTAAGTACCGGTACGCCCTTAGCAGTTTAACGATTTAATATTGTACAACAGAAACCTAACCGGTGTATAGCAAATTAAATGTTTACCAAAATGAATTTCCTCACCCCCTGATGCTTCCATTTTTGGCGAAGTACACTTCTCTTAAAAAGTTGAATGAAAACCTGACTTAGATTGACTTTTAGCAAAGTCTGAAGATTTCAAACTATAACAAAACCAACTGCTCATACATGCTTTGTAACTGAATGTCAAACAAGGCTATGACTACTATAACCAAAATCTTTCTGGACTGTAAATCTAAATGTGTAGCCTAAATACGTTAATAAACCTCTCTCACTGCTAATATATTTGTAATGACCCTACAACTTTTCACGATTTTAGCCTTTAAACCTCAATTTTTTAAGAAAATGTTAAACAAAAACACGAAAAGAATGGCTCCTTATCTAGGTTTTTGATATAGTAACTGTTTTTTGGCAAAGTTGGAAAGAATGTGACGTAACAATCTTTTCTCATTAGGACGTCACAATCCAATTTTTTTACCGTTTGGCAAATTTTTATTATTTGCTCACCTTTTTGCGTTGTTTACATCGCAAAATACCTGTTGGCGAACTTTTTGTTCAAAAACCTCTCGTAAAATCACCCGATTTTATCGAAAACCCGCGAAAGCATGTCTAAAATGAAGGTGAGTGTGCCGTTTTACCTTTTACAACGATTTAATTTGAAAAAAATCGTTTGCAACGGCGAGTTTGCGAAATTTATCAAGACAATTAGCCGTGTCAATACTAACAAAGTTTGTACAGGGTATTATTAGGTGACCAATTATGTGTTATACGGGCTTTAATTTATAGTTATAGTGTTATTAGGTGAAGTCAAGTAGAGTTAATTGTTTTTACAGAACCCTTTTGATTCTGGTGAGGCTTCAAGTCTCTCAGATCAACTTGGTTTCAAGTCTGACGGAGCTCAGTCTCCAAAGGTTAGTGCATTTTATTGTTTTAGCCTAAAAACTAATACCTTAATATCATAATCATCTGATTAGGGTAAAGTTCTTTAGTTTGGCCTTGTTACACATATGTTTATATAAAAAATTGTGCTACCCCAACCCATACACAAACTTTTTCAACAGTTTCTTAGAACATATATAGAACCTACTTAGTATTTTTTAGTTGCCTAGAATTTACCGAGTGTTAAGTTGTAAATATATATCAAGTGTTGTATGTGTGGAAATTTCGAAATAAACTTTACCGTTAATATAACTTTAAAAATGGAATGTTGACTGCAACTCGTTGAATAGAAAAACACAGAAGTCAACTCAAGAAATTATTTGTACATTTTAATATATTTCGACGCTGTGTTATGTACTTTTGGTGCTCAGTTGTATAACTTTGATGCAGTGTTGTATACAATTTTGACGATTGGTTATTATCAACTTATAATGCGAAGTAATATACTTTTGATGTGTGTTTAATGATTTGATAGTTAGTTTTATATTTTTGCTGCTCTACTGTTATGTATTAACAAAATTTGACGCCAACAGCTTAAAAAAAATTTGACGCCAACAACTAAATTAATTAAAGTCCGATTTTATACGTACGGGAAAGGATAATGTTGCGCAAGTAGTCTACAAAGCAGCGTGATTACTTTTTTAAGTAAAGGGGACAATATCTTGTGATAGACTTAACATTTATGGACACATGGATATAACCAATACAGACATAAATTTATAAAACATTATTACTGTAAACCGAAATTAATTTGCCACGTATATGGGGTTTACCAAACATAGTTTTGCAATTTTTAAATAAAGATTGATGGCTATATATGGTTAAAGGGGGAATGTTAAATAAAAATCTTAGAATAGCAAAACGTTAATGACAACTCAAGAAAAATATTTAAGACAACTCAAGAAAATTATTGGTCAACAACATTCAATTTTTTGTTTCTGTGTTATATGACTGTTGTTTTATGCACTTTTGATGCTTCGTTGTCTACTTTTCATTAAGGATGTCCAATACTTAATTTTATTGGAATACCGATACCCGATATTTTGATCAAAAAGTATAGATTTGATAGAAAATTACGTCATTACTATGTATTAACAAGCAAAATAAAAATGAAATGTAAACGCTAAAAAATATTTTTACCAGGTTATTAGACCCAGATCAGCTTTCAAATTAAACATTCAGTTACCCCAAAGTGTTAATGATTTTTAATAAATTTACATTTCAAGACAAAACTAACCAAACCATTGGTTCCGGTAAAGTGTTAGTATGAGTATTAAGTTATATAACCTACTTAGTGTTCACAAGTCATTTAAAAATTAGCCAAAAGACTGTAAAATATAAAGACTACAGACCAAGCAAAGTCATTACAACACTGGTTATACGTAACCCTAACTATAACATACGTTTGCTTTTAATGTGGGCAAAGTTATGAATCAAAAACATGAAAAAATAAAATAAACATCATTAAATCACTTACTATAGGGCAGTGGTTCTAAAACTGGGTCTATGACACCCTTGGGGTATGTGAAACTAGTTCCTTCCATGGCGCACCGGTTGAGAAACGCTGTTTTAGATTAATAGAAGCGTCACAGATAATGAAAAGAGGCGCTTTATGTACAAAACTTGCAAGTTGTGCAAAAGTTGGTAACCGGGACTTTCTTTAGCCAAACGTTAGTTTGACATTGTAAATATGTAAATCAACAATTCAGTTTCTATTTTGTGTACTATGTATGATTGAACACGGCGTAACATGACGTATAGTGGACGCGTTAAAAATATGAAATGGGGAAAAAGCTCATAAAATAATGTGTATACAGTCAGCAAAAAAAGTAATTTAAAAAAATATATTGATCTTGGAACAACTTGATAAAAAATAAGTTTTTATCTGTGAGGTTTTCGCAACCCTCTTGGTAACCCTTTACGCCCCTTTAAGGCCCGTTTAAACTACAGCTGCACTGAGCTGAGCGAAGCGTAATTTGCATTTACATTTAAATTCTATTGTGGCGAGCGTTTTTCACGCTTTGCTAAACTCAAGCCCGGTGCAGGTATAGAAAAACGTTACGTTTTGGAGCAATTTTTACGCCCAGCTCAGCTCAGCTCAGCGCAGCGCAGCTGTAGTGTAAACAGGCCTTTAGTGGGTTACAGCTTACGTTACAGCTTACGAAGTTATGATTTATAACTTAAATGCCGCCAAAATAGCGTTATTAAACTTAAACACGCCAAGCAATTGTGTCTGTCATTTACGTTTCTATACTGAGCATGTGCACGTCTCACTCGGGTAGTCTAAACTAGTCCTATGGGCCTACCCGAGTCCCAAATCTTCCGTATTACTTGTGGTTTGACCACTTTGATGTAGGGTTTAAGTTCGCCTCGAGTCTTTGTGTGGCAATTTCAAGAAACTTTACCGTCAGTCTAACGTTAAATGTGGAATGTTGACTACAAATCATTGAATAGAAAAACACAGAAGTCAACTCAAGAAATTATTTGTACATTTTATGCTGGGTTATGTACTTTTTATGCTTCTCTGTAAACTTTTAATGCAAAGTGGTATATTTTTAGTGCTTATATACTTTGGATGTCAAGTTGTATATTTTTTATGTTGTGTTATGTGCTTTTGATGCTAAGTTGGATACTTTTAAAGCTAGTTAATACTTTTTCTGCTTTTATGTTGTATAAAAGCTTGAGAAGCGCACCGCTCCGAATAAAAAGTCAGCAAAGGTCAAAATAAAAAGTCAGCAAAGGTCTAAAAAAATGCCTTTAGTTCAACCCATGTCTTTGTAAATGCACCCAAGACTGAAAACTCATGTTTAGTTTTTACTAGGCCGTTAAACTCCTAACATACAACGCTTCGGTATTCATTATACGCTTTTCTCGGTATAACGATACAGGCTACATCAGAAAAAGATTTAGTTAAGAATTTGGGCCATTGGTGTTTTATGTGGTGATTTTATAAGGATTGGTATTTATGTTTGTAAAAGTCGATTTACTGCTTTAAAATCATAGAATACGCCGTTTCGCCATTTTAACGTATATTCATTCCACCTTAACAAGTATCAAAAATAACTAACCTTTTTACGCGAAAGCAAATTTTGGCGAATAACCTGTAAAACGTTCATTGCAAATATTTAATTAAACCTATATCTTTGCTCGTATACTAATGACGTCATTCGTTATCAGATCGCGACACTTTTAATCCCAAATATTAGCATCGGAATAAAATGTCAAGTATCGGGTACCGCTATTCATAATAGGTTTTGGGGTGCAGGGCTTGACAAAATGGCCGCACAACTTTAGTGTTATAAATTTAATCATCACCTTTTTTGCAAAAAACAAAACTTGGTACCGTAATTTTTTCTCGTTAGAATCATGCGTTTTAGAGTAACTTTATTTTTAAACGTCTTTTATCAAGTTTATTGCTTTTCAGTCTCCTGGTTCGATTGTGTTATCACCCGAGACCCTGGCTGGAAAGATCCCAGCAATCAACGATTTATCGTTCAATGGTGCCGTGGTAAGAACAAGAATTCATTAAACCTGATTTTTTAGTTTAGTTAAATGACCCAAGTTAACTGTTTGAAGCAGAGTCCGAGTCCCGAATCCGACTCCGGCCTAATGTGCGATTTCGTCGATTCCCAAGCACTACTCTACCACTTGTATTCCGCCAATTTACGTAACTTAATACTGTGGATATTCAGTAGTTCATTTATGGGGGTCTCACATAATTCATTTATTCACAATTAAAACATTGTTGGAAAGTATCCACTATATGCCATTCCGCCTTTACAGTTTGAAGTTGGCGGCCATATCAGTTTTAAAACTTGGTAATGCGCGCGTCGGACTTGGGACTCGGGTAGTTTTACGTAGTCTTACTCGACTTTTGAGTTCGAGTCCGACTCCATAGTTTTGCAGCAAATAACCAGCTTGTTCTTTTTTCCCGACGAATTAAGTAATGCTCGTTTAAGCAAAACGTAGCAATGTGATAATTATAAACTAGTCAAGCAGCTTTCAAACCGGCAAACACCTATTTTTGTGCCCAAAAGTTGGTTAGTAGAATATTATAATGGTTGAAAGGTGTTTATCGCTCAAAACTACAAATCTTTAGGTTCTAAGTCGAGCTACATTTTCAGGCGGAGAAAAACTTATTTAAGACCGTTTAATAATAACTAATTGGTGTAATTTAGTGCCTGTGATGTCTATTAACTAGTCAAGCAGCTTCCAAACAGACAAACTCCTATTTTTGGTAACCAAATGTTGGTTAGTAGAATATTATTATGGTTGAAAGGAGTGATATCACAAAGCAAACGTTTAAGTTCTAAGCCTAGCTACATTTTCAGGCGGAGGACCAAAACCCTCCACTTGTTGGTGATGATTTGGAATCTCACCCTCCCAGCGATTTTGTCGCTGGAGAAGCTGGTACCAGACCAGTGTTGGCCACCGGAAAGATGGTACGTTTATTAAGTTTAATTCGCACGCCTGGTTTCTATTAAATTATGTTTAAAACGTCGTCGAATGAGACTATAGGTATAACATAAATTAATTATATTGATTTAGTTGTTCGACATAATTTGTTTAAACCGCCATTGATTATACAGTAAAAAACTTAAAACCTATCTTTGCTATTTTAATTGACTTTTTGTTGTTTTTGTATAATTTTGTAGTAATTTTTGTGTGCGAACCGCCAAGGGTGTTTTATGCAGGTCGGCCTGTCGATTGGTGCAAGCGATTGCAAGGATTTCAACGAATCTAACGCCAATTATTCCTCTGGAAATGAGTTGGTTGTTAGAAGGCCATCGCCTGCTGAACTTGCGGTAAACCTCTTGAGATTATTTTAAACTACAAATAATTTATTAGGAAAAATATTGAACTATTTATCATACACTAGTAGACGTCTGTGGTACATGGCCTTCAACAATTCGAGTGAATAACAATAATTCCATATGTATTACTAATAAAAGAACAATAAGCCTATTAATATTTATAGTACATTTTGCTGTAGCCTACACTGACCAGTGACCATATTACTAAATATAGCGTTCTATCTTTGTTTAAAAAAAATGTTATTTAGTTAAGTGATAACAAGTTCATATGTATACTATGTATACCGGTGGTCTTACCCTTCTGAATTTATAGTAAACAATTAACTTTTTTTCTTATACACTGAGCGTATTACTGACAACAGTGTACCTTAAAATTTATTTCAAAACGATCGATTTATTAAACGTTTAATATACACATGCACATCTATATATTTTCTTCCACACTCAACTTCAGGCTAACATCTTGATCTTTCCTTTTCATACTTATTTTTGCTTTGAAACAGGCCTACTCGCCAATGTTATGCGACTTGCCTGCCGAAGATCTTGCCAAACTTCCGTTTGACACCGATGTCGAACAAATGGTTGTTTCTTGGCTCTTGGGCATTTTGGTGAGACTTTTCATACATATAATAACATAAGTTCGATAATTTTAACCGTATTAACATAAGTTTTAAGATAAGTCATGGCAATCCCTAAACCGGTTTTCAATGCCATATCGGTATATTTGCTATCGTCAGTTCACTTATTAGCGTCAGTGTACTTATTATTGTAAACATTTTCAATTTTTTAGGAAACCCTCCCGATTGGCGAGGATTGCAAAAGCGAAGAGCTTGTCCAATCACCTCGGGATGGTTTGGATGAAAGCGAACTGCCAGAAGTTCTATCATCGGACGACGCTATTGTGGTAAAATAATTGCATCAACTGTAATTACGTTTAAAGATCCTGGTTAAAATGCATCTGGAACAACCGTACTTGTACGATCACAAAGTGAAAGTAACCAATAAAATATTAAATTAAATATTTCTATTTCAACAGTGTCACGTAAAAAAAAAAATTTACTGCTTTTAAACGGTATAGGACAGATGTAAGCTTAAAATATAGTAACTCGACATTCCAAAAAACGCACTATAGGAGGATGAGTTGTGATGCCCCTATGAGTGGATTGCCAAGTAAAAGTATAAAGGTTATTTGTTAGCAAATGTAAACTTTTATTAATGGTTAAACCATTTAGGTTTCTCCAATTTATGTATTTTCCTAGTCGATTTTTCCTAAACAAGAATAAGTATTGTTTCAATAGGAACTAAAACATTAGAGATAAAACTTTTTTATCATAAATACACTTTTACGTTCTCTGTAACAGTCACAGCAGCCAAAGCATCAAAAAATGTCTAAGCCATCGTACTGCGCAGCTATGATGATGAAAATCAGACAAAAATTAGTGCTTGTTATTTAAAGTGACTTAATATTTTAGGATAAGCCGCAGACGATGGCAAGTTTTGCGGAAGAACTTAATGTTTCTTCCTCTAAAGCCCAGCAACAAGCAGCTGACGTTGAAATTGAATCCTTGGTAAGTTTTTCCTCTATTTGTATTATTAACTAAACTTCTTGTTTATATTTACTTAACCTACAAGCGAAGCCAGACTAAAAAAAACAATGGCGTTATAAGTTTAACTGATTTTATTTGGTATTTTTCTATATGCTTGCTTGTTGTACGGAGACTGGGGATTTGTGTTTTATAAGGCGAAATATATATTTCTGTTCATTCTGAGAAATAAAGTTTTTTACCTCTTTTTAATTACATATAAATCTTTATTTGACCAGGAGAAAGAATATTTCTTCTTTTTTTCAGCTACTTATTGTAATTTAAAAAAAAACAATTGCGCCCATTAGTTTATAATTGTTTTCTTGACTTAATCACTTGACTTAAGTCCTCATTGTAAAGGATCAAAGTGACCTCGTTGCTAAAAATTCTCAAGAACAGCAATTTAATCCGACCCGCGGATCATTTTCCACAAAACTTAAACAAAAACAAAAGCCTTTACTTTTTTCTCATAATTTTTGAATATTCCATTAAATAAATTACACTTGTAAGGCATCCCCACCTATTCTTACTATGGCTTGTCAAAACAACTATATTTAAACTTTCCCTAAGAACCACTACCCCACAGCCAGCGTGTGCTGTCTTCGCCGGGAATCGAACCCGGTTCCTTAAAACCTCCTTCTTTTAGCTCAAGTCTGCAAACGATTTGAGCGACGAACGAAAGTCGAAGGTTTCATCTCCCATCAGCTTTATTTGGGAAGGACCGATTGCTGATCAACCCAGTTGTGAACCTTCGCAGGTCAGTTTGCATTTTCTCTAATTTAAAATTGATTTCAAAATATAATTACCTCTGCAATTTCGAATGCGGTAACAGGCCAGGGCGCAGGCTGCTACTAATCTTTATCTGTTTTCATATCAACTGTGCATGCATTCTTTATAACACGAAGAAGTTGTTTTCCTATTTAAAGTAGGTTAAGTTCTCCGGTGCGATGTGCATAAGGTAAAGACTCTCTAATATTGCTCATCTCCTTCTTGTAATGTTTAGTGCTAAGTTGGTTTCAAGTATCAAAAGTTCTTTAATATTTTCCAGCCCCAGTCTCCTAACATGGCTGACCAATGCGAGGATTTTTACTGCTCTGACATCGTGGATGTTGAGTGCGTTCAACCTGACAAGAAACTAGCGCAAGATGATTTGGTGAGCCTTCATTTAAAAGACAGTGTTTCTTACTTTAACCTGTTATCTTTAATGTTTTAAACTATTAAAAATAGTTAGACGTAGAACCGATACCGAAGCCCATGCAGAAGTAGGTAGCATTTTGTGAACTTTTTGAATAAACATAAATATAATGAATGAATGTGAAACGTTTGTAAGACTAATAATCGTAGAGTATAAAATAATATATTATTGTCGGCCAATATCTTGCTTTTACTCCAAATTATATAGTGGCACTTTATACATATAGGTTCAATAAATTTTACGAGGTTATCCAGTGTGCTATAGACACGGGATTCAGTTCCCGTGTAAATGTGGTTCAAGGTAAGTGAAAAATTCATGTTTTTTCAGGCGACTCCAGATCTAATTGCGAGTAACGTCAAGGTTTCGAACGAATCTTTTCTCAACGGTTACGGCGGAAGCGTTCCGTCGACCGCCAAGTCCAAGGTTTGTAAATGCACCCAAAAACAAATCCCTATATCTTCCCGGACAGAGTCCATTTGTTTAAGACCATACCGTTTTACTGGCCTAACAATAAAAATCATTTTTTTTTAATTTATTTGAATAAAATTTCGACTATTTGCTGTTTAGGTAAAACTGAGAAAATGTGCCTAAACACTTAAAAATGGTAAAAGAGAGCATTAAGAATGTCCGATAATATCGGATCGGAGCCGATACCCGATACTAAGTGCTAGTATCGGTACTCGTCCGATAATATGGTGGTATCGGTGCCGATCTGATACCAAATTAGTTTAGAAATTCAAGCAATGATTCGCGACCAACTGCAGCTATGCTAAATTAAAAGGTAGATTTATTACAAAATAGTCGGCTAATATATGGAGGGAACTAAACCTTCTCACGCTCAAATTTTAGCTCAAAGATCTGGATAAAACACCTTATGATTTTTACCTATTTTGCTTTTTGCTTGTTTAAGCCTAATAATGACGTCAGTTGGTATCAGATTGGATCCGATACTCTTTATCCAAAATATCGGGAATCGGAATAAATGCGGAATATCGGAGATTAATGCGCAGCATGATGTTGTACAATCGTTCGCCAAAATTGTAATGCAAAAATTTCACTCATTATTTACCCAATTAAAAATAGCTCTTTCAAGCTTTAATATGGGTATTTTATGTTTTGAAAAAGACTGAGCTGACTGCAAAAAGTTAAACTGGCGAAATTGTTCAGATTTCGAGCGAGCTGAAACAAAGAAAGGACTTTTGGGAATCCCCAAACAACGAGGAGGCTGTTGGTTCATCTTCGCAAACTGCCGTTCAACCTTTACGAAAATCATTGGTTGTAAGTTGCAAAGGTTTTCAATTCTTTAAATATTTACTTGTTCTGATCATTTTTTGGTTTACTCAGGGCTGCTGGGTCAAAGTACTCGGGACTCGACGAAATCACACATTTATTTTTAATCGACTTCACAGCCCTGACTCCACTAATATAAAGTTTAGACTTTCAAATCTTTGTTCCAACTTAGCGCTTTTTTACCGGTGGTTGCCAGGTGAGCCGCGGGTTAGTGGGAAAATAATAAAAAAATGAAAACATATACATTTTTCCTTTAGCCTAGGCCCGTTGAACATATAATCCTTCAAAAATGATGCAACTATGGGACCTGTTTCCCTATGAAACAGTGCGCAAGAATTATACCCTTGTGACCGCAAATAACCAAAAGTAGCTGCAGGCGAAAGAAAAACCTCGTTTTTTTCGCAGTCCAAACTTCCGAGCAGTGAAGAACCAGTGAAGCGTGTCGACGCCTACTTTGCCAGCCTGGAGCTCGACGAAGCGGGGATTCCCCAGTTCGATCCAATCCCGCACCGGGATTACGAGGAGTTGGAAGTGACGGAGAAGTACGAGCTGCTCCGCATCCACCGATCTCCTAGGGACTCCCTGCATCCGATGGACTCGGATCTCGTGTCGGAGGAGCCCTTCGCCGACTCCTACCGACCACTGATGCCGGACAAAGTGAAGAAGGAGCAGGAATCGAACAAGAAGCAAGCGCGCACCAATAAGCTGATTGTAAGTTGACTTGGACAACTAGATTTATTTTAGCTTTTATAAATAAAATAGGATAAAATAAATTAGATTACAATTAGAATTACCACCAACAAGCTGATGGGAGTAGTAGTAATAAAATAATAAGCGAATTTTACTTCAAGTTATCATTATGTTAACTTAACAATACTACTAGTGTGTTTATAGAATGTAAACTAGGTATCTTTTAAGCTAAATATATCTGTTTTTCATTGCAGACCCCGTTTGCTCGGGTTTATGGAATGGTGACAAAAGGCAAGTCTAAAGATTCGGTAAGTTATTCTCTATATATTGTACTTTCTATGTTTATTTCTTTATCCATGGGCATTTCTGCACTTCTAACTTTCGAAATGCAATTTATCGCTTATTTTCCTCGATAAGCATGCTAATTTAAGGCTTTAATTAACGCTTTGCATTTACACTCGTTAAAATGTTGCTTTAAAACAAGTTTTCTTCGTTTAGCCGAACTTGTTTTGTACGCAAACCCACCCCTGCCTTTATCACTAACAATTAATTTCTAACCTTATACCTATTACCTGCCAATAACCAAACAGGCGCAAATAATCCGGTGCCAAAACAACGGCTTAAACTAGGGCGCCAAAAAGTCGACATCAAAACGGCCGATGCCAGGTCGTTGTCACTCAATCGTCCCATCTCCCCTCCTAGAGTTTTGGGCTTTATTTTGTCCATTTAGACTTATTCCGGTAAATTTAGAATACTACAGGTTTATGCCTTATTCAGAGTATTTTAGATCTTATTCTGAAGTGGATGTTACTGCGTATTTTGCTTTATTATTTCCTTGATCTTAGGCGTCTCTCAAATTGTCATATACCCACTCCCCACAGTATCTGGCGTTATTTTGCCCATTTACGTCTTATTACGATGGACTTATTCCGACAGGCTATATACAGACGATTTTAGGTCTTATTGTTTTGTGGATAATAATATGTATTTGGTTTTATTATGTCGTTTGTCTTTATACTATGGCATTATAAAACATTATAAGGTTGCTTTGTAGTTCTTTCTTTTTCACTAACTTAACCAATTTACAATTTTTAGAAAGCCCAGCCAAGCGCCAAGCAACCCGCTCAAAAGCTGCTTACCTTGGGCAAGAAAAACAACTTGTCAGGTGCCGGAAGCAAGCAGAAGGCTCCTGTGGTCAATAAGGAGGCCAACAAGCTGGCCGAATCCGCTGGCACTTCGAAACTTGGGGGCGCCAAAAAGCCCAAGAAGGTCGAGGAGTTGGTGAGTGATTTTCGACACCGACACTCTATTCGATTGCGATGCTTGGTATATTTGTGGTAAAATTACTGTTGTGTGGTGTCGAAAGATTTACCAATAACATCTATTTAGCGCAACATCCAAAAAACAAGTGCAAATAACATACGCGGGACATAATTTAAGCCTTAATTGCCCCACCACTATTTTTAAAGTTTCATTTCAAGGGGGAGGGGGGATTTGAAATGTTTTCTTAGGGAATTAAGTTTTGAATAGCGGTTAGGGGGTTCGCGGGAAGAAAAAGTAGAAACGCCGTGTGAGTGCTTGGTTATGAAGGTCTCGATTCAATATTATCGTACATAAGCTATAGTTATAAGCGTGACATTCATTTACAGCCACCGTGGGACTCTTCGGACGTGGCACAGAACTCCTCAGCTTGGCAATCGGGAAAGGTAAATAATCTAATGTAAAGAAAATAACTTAATTCAATTTTAAAATTGATCTTCCGAAATTTTTTTTCCGGCAAAAAAATGTTAAAAATAAATAAAAATATTGTCAATGGATAAAAGTCAATTGATACAATGCCTGGAAGCTAAATATATTCCTTGATATTTATGCTGATAAATATTTAAAGATGTTGTCATTTGTTTAAGGCGTTTGTTTTGTTAAAAGAGTATGAGTGAGTTTTGAGTATTGAGTACTTTTATTACTGCACGCTGTAAGTAAGACCGATGAAGTTATCGATATTTTAGATGTTTCTTTTAAATTTGAAGTATATAGAAGCAAATCCATTTTTTTTGTTCTTCAATTATGCAACAAACTCAAATCGAAGTACATGGACATTCATTACACTATGTTCTAAGTAAGACACATAACGTTATCCATATTTTTTAGAAGGCATAGAAACTGATCCATTTTTTTGTTCTTACATTAAAAATTTTTAACTGACTTCACAGACTGTCTTGAGAAATCTGGTAAAGCCCAAAGCACCACCGACGAACAAGCCAAAAAACAACATGAAAAGTAGGACTTTGCCTAGAAAAGTCCAAAAAATCGACCTGACAACTTTGGCGTCGGGGTCACCGAAAACTCTGCCCACCAAAATGTCGACAACTGTAAGTTTTTGAGTTATTTCGAAACATTTTCTCCCGAACCTCTTTATGCTTTTTGCTTTGGCAGGCTTCCTTGAATTGTGGACGCAGACCGAAAATGAAAGAACCTCCGTTTGTGAGGGTAAGACTTTGTATATTTTGTGCGTTATTAACAAATTAAAATTACGCGAAATTGTGAACAAGTTTAAAGGTTCGATTAAAATTCGTTTTGGGGTGGCCTTTACGAATTAATTTCCACCATCGATTTAATACAAAAAGCTTCACGGCACTTATCTTGTTTACTATTTTTCAATCGCTTTTCCCAGGAAAGTTTAATATAATGAAAAAAACGTCAAAAAATGAACATTTGAACATGGCAATAGGTACAGTCGCTTCAAGACTTATTTAAAAAAAAAAACTTTACGTAAAATACCATAGTTATGAAAATGGGAATTCGCATTGTGTTCCTATTATTATTTGTCCAATTTCCTTTCGACGATTTGGTAAAATAATTTGGTGTACTTCCTTGCAGAATGCCAATTTTTTTGTTGCAAATTGTCAAAATTATTTTTGTTTACTATAATGTTTATTCCGATACCTCAACTTGAACTTGAACTTTTTGCAAGTTTTTGTCGTTAACTTTAAACCAATTATAAATTATGTTTAAGGCGGAAATATTAAAATAAATTGCTGTTCTTTCTAGTAGCAAAAAATCTTTCTTGCAACATGTCGCAATTATTTTTATCGACTATACATATGTTTTCTGATTTAATTAACTTCAACTAAAACTTTTTCAACGTTTATTTCCTTCCGTTTTTATTATTACGATTATGTATAAACTGTATATATACCTTTTATTAGTTAAGGATAATGTTTTTTTACAGGAACATCCTTTAATTTTTTAGAAAACTTATCTTGATACACTTGTCTGTTGAACTTAACTTTAACTTAAACTCTTTCATGTTTATGTTGTTCAGTTTAGATTATTACCTTATGTTTTTGTACCTATTAGTTTATGAAAACGTTTTTTTTCAGGAACATCCTTTAATATCCAATGTGAAACTTGAACAGATCAAGGAACCTCTTTCTCCGAGAAAACAAGCGGCCGCCAAAAAGCAACTCAACGTTGTACGTTAACTTTTTAGTTTTGTAGTATAGTATCATTTCATAGTATTATGTTTAGTATAGTATTATCTCTAAGTTTTAAGTAACATCTGTTATATATAAAGCCTAATAATACAGCCTATATGCTGCTAATCATTTTGCGCTTTTTTTCCTTCGATTTTTAGGGCTTTTTAAACTGTGCGTCGCGACGTTGTCGTTTTAAATTTCCAATGGCTTTCTTGTACAGTGAATTTGTTTCTAATCTAACAAAAACGATTTGAAATTAACGTTGTGCGTTATGCTTCACTTTATGCAGTGGACGTATTTTGGCGGTTAGCCATGTCATGTCATTTTAACGTCTAGCCTATTCTATAGTTCTTGGCAAATCCTTGTATTATACCTCTTTACACAAAACAAAACGGATTGCGAGTGATTTTAATAATTGATGCTCATAATTGAATCTATAATATTACTGCAACATACCTTACAATTAACCCAAGAAGACTTAGCGGTCAACGAATCTTAAATCCGCAATATTTACCGATTTTGGTTAAGATTAGGAAATTTGTTTTGCTAACGAAGCTCAAGTTTTCCGGGCTCTTTCAGGCTTAACTTGAATCAATATTCCTCCATACTGTTCACATTTCTAACTGTGAAGCTATAGCATTTGCCTCGTTTCACCAGGTTCCGTGGATTTCTGGAATGCCGATGAACACGCCCGCCGATGAATCAACAAAAGTAAGTGGCCAGTAACCATAGGTTTTAACCAATTCGCAGATGCTTGTTCACAGTCATAAAACGGAAAGATAAAATCTGAAAAATAAATATTGTAGCTCATTTCCTCAAGGATACACTTTCGCCTATCCAAAGATACATATAAATGAAATGTTGTTGAGCTTGGATGTTCACTGTTAACTTATCTGATATGCAACAGTCAATATCGTCCGCGTACATGTTGTATAGAAAATTATATGCAAAGTTACACTGTGTATTATAGTAGTACTATGGCTCTTTCGTGCAGTTCAGTTAGATTTGACTGTAGTTAGTTTTAAACATTTAATTCACACACACAATATGGTGGTCCGTGACCGCAAATATTCGTTCGACTGTTAAGTTATGAGGCGTATAACAATGAATCATGTATCGTGATAATAACTGTCCTCATAAAAAAGCTATTTACTGCTTTCAGTTACCAGCGTTGCCCTAATAAAATAGCAGTATAATCTTTTGGAACAAAAAAATCAAGCGTTTCTTTTTTTAGTGTGTATGTCGTTGCAAGTTCTTAAAAAGAAAATAACAGCAAATTATGTTGAATACAAAAAAGTTGTTTACATTCATTATGAGAGCTGCGCAAAAAAATTAGCAAATGTAATATTTTTAAGACAAAATAAAAGCATTTCTTTTTTCAGTTTGCGTTCCTCTGTACAATAGTGATTCTTACATAACAGCAAAGTTTTTTGAATACAGAAAATCCCTTCACCTCTTTCAGTATATAGTGTTAATAAAATAGCAAATATGTCGCTCTTAGACCAAAGGCACGTCCAAGAAGAAGAAGAAAGCAATGCACACCACCGCTAATACAGCAAAGAAGAACACCCAAACGCAAACGCACACCAACCTTAAATCACGCAACGCAGTCGACCTTGACGAGCCACGTGGCGTTGAAGGTCACCTCAATGACACAGAGGTCGGCTTTGGGGAATCGCAACACGCGGAGCACCTGAAACCAGTTAAAAATCTCTCGTCAGTTCAAGAATCAAAGTCGGAAGAACGAAGCGTTGAATATTCTGAGTCGCTTTCTAGTGTTGGAAGCTTAATCTGCATTGATGACGTTTTACATGTCGTAGCGGATTCGACAGATTCGCTTGATAACTCAGCAATCAACACGCCGCCATATGACGAAGCGGAATTGGACGATTGTACCGCAACTCAACTGGTTTTGGAGTCCATCATTAACAAAGTAGTCGCAAAGAACCCACAGAAAGTTCTTAATCTTGAAGAAAACACCTTTGGTCAATCTGATGATCTTACAGAAGACCAAATAACCAACCTAGTTGTAGCAAACGCTCTTCAACGTGCATCAGAGTCAATTTCGATTGGGGATCAATCTGATGATCTTACAGAAGACCAAATGACCAACCTAGTTGTAGCAAACGCTCTTCAACGTGCATCAGAGTCAATTTCGATTGGGGATCAATCTGATGATCTTACAGAAGACCAAATGACCAACCTAGTTGTAGCAAACGCTCTTCAACGTGCATCAGAGTCAATTTCGATTGGGGATCAATCTGATGATCTTACAGAAGACCAAATGACCAACCTAGTTGTAGCAAACGCTCTTCAATTTGATGACTTCTCAGAAGAAGGAGTTGAACTGGTTGAATCACAAAATAATCTGTACGAAGAAATCGAGCAAGTTTGCAAAGAATCCCAGCAGCTAGTTGAACCAAACGCATCACAATTGACACCAAGAACCATCTTAAACGAAGAAACCGTTATCAGCATTGATGACTCTTCTCAAGTCGGAGTTGAAACGGAAGAACCACAAGATGATCTGAGTCAAGAAGTGGAGCAGTTGGATGAATATCAGCTGACAAACCTAATTGTAACAAACGCTCTTCAACGTGCATCGGAGTCCATTTCAATTGGGGACAACACGTTAAGCCTTGATGACTTCTCAGAAGAGAGAATCGAAACGGAGAAACCACAAGATGATCTGAGTCAAAAAGTGGAGCAATTGGATGAAGATCAGCTGACCGACCTTTTTGTAGAAAGCGCTCTTCAATTTGCTTCAGAAACCATCTTGGACGAAGAAACCGTTGTCAGCATTGATGACTCTTCCAGAGTTGGAGTTGAACCGGAGGAGCCACAAGATGATCTGATTCAAAAAGCTAAGCAATTGGCTAAATATTCACAGCAGATAGTTGGTCAAAGTCAAAGTCCAAACGCCACTGACTTGACATCAGAAACCATCTTGGACGAAGAAACCGTTATCAGCATTGATGACTCTTCGAGAGTTGGAGTTGAAACGGAGGAGCCACAAGATGATCTGAGTCAAAAAGTGGAGCAATTGGATGAAGATCAGCTGACCGACCTTTTTGTAGAAAACGCTCTCCAATTTGCATCAGAAACCATCTTGGACGAAGAAACCGTTGTCAGCATTGATGACTCTTCCAGAGTTGGAGTTGAAACGGAGGAGCCACAAGATGATCTGAGTCAAAAAGTGGAGCAATTGGATGAAGATCAGCTGACCGACATTTTTGTAGAAAACGCTCTCCAATTTGCATCAGAAACCATCTTGGACGAAGAAACCGTTGTCAGCATTGATGACTCTTCCAGAGTTGGAGTTGAAACGGAGGAGCCACAAGATGATCTGAGTCAAAAAGTGGAGCAATTGGATGAAGATCAGCTGACCGACATTTTTGTAGAAAACGCTCTCCAATTTGCATCAGAAACCATCTTGGACGAAGAAACCGTTGTCAGCATTGATGACTCTTCCAGAGTTGGAGTTGAAACGGAGGAGCCACAAGATGATCTGAGTCAAAAAGTGGAGCAATTGGATGAAGATCAGCTGACCGACCTTTTTGTAGAAAGCGCTCTTAAAATTGCTTCAGAAACCTTCTTGGACGAAGAAACTGTTATCAGCATTGATGACTCTTCGAGAGTTGGAGTTGAAACGGAGGAGCCACCAGATGATCTGATTCAAAAAGTGGAGCAATTGGATGAAGATCAGCTGACCGACCTTTTTGTAGAAAGCGCTCTTCAATTTGCTTCAGAAACCATCTTGGACGAAGAAACCGTTATCAGCATTGATGACTCTTCGAGAGTTGGAGTTGAAACGGAGGAGCCACCAGATGATCTGATTCAAAAAGTGGACGAGCTTAATAAAGATTCCCAGAAGATTTTTGGTCAAAGTCAAAGTCCAAACGCCACTGACTTGACATCTGAAACCATCTTGGACGAAGAAACCGTTGTCAGCATTGATGACTCTTCGAGAGTTGGAGTTGAAACGAAGGAGCCACAAGATGATCTGAGTCAAAAAGTGGAGCAATTGGATGAAGATCAGCTGACCGACATTTTTGTAGAAAGCGCTCTTCAAATTGCTTCAGAAACCATCTTGGACGAAGAAACCGTTATCAGCATTGATGACTCTTCGAGAGTTGGAGTTGAAACGGAGGAGCCACAAGATGATCTGAGTCAAAAAGTGGAGCAATTGGATGAAGATCAGCTGACCGACCTTTTTGTAGAAAGCGCTCTTCAATTTGCTTCAGAAACCATCTTGGACGAAGAAACCGTTATCAGCATTGATGACTCTTCCAGAGTTGGAGTTGAACCGGAGGAGCCACAAGATGATCTGATTCAAAAAGCTGAGCAATTGGCTAAATATTCACAGCAGATAGTTGGTCAAAGTCAAAGTCCAAACGCCACTGACTTGACATCAGAAACCATCTTGGACGAAGAAACCGTTATCAGCATTGATGACTCTTCGAGAGTTGGAGTTGAAACGGAGGAGCCACAAGATGATCTGAGTCAAAAAGTGGAGCAATTGGATGAAGATCAGCTGACCGACCTTTATGTAGAAAGCGCTCTTCAATTTGCTTCAGAAACCATCTTGGACGAAGAAACCGTTATCAGCATTGATGACTCTTCCAGAGTTGGAGTTGAACCGGAGGAGCCACAAGATGATCTGATTCAAAAAGCTAAGCAATTGGCTAAATATTCACAGCAGATAGTTGGTCAAAGTCAAAGTCCAAACGCCACTGACTTGACATCAGAAACCATCTTGGACGAAGAAACCGTTATCAGCATTGATGACTCTTTGAGAGTTGGAGTTGAAACGGAGGAGCCACAAGATGATCTGAGTCAAAAAGTGGAGCAATTGGATGAAGATCAGCTGACCGACCTTTTTGTGGAAAACGCTCTCCAATTTGCATCAGAAACCATCTTGGACGAAGAAACCGTTGTCAGCATTGATGACTCTTCCAGAGTTGGAGTTGAAACGGAGGAGCCACAAGATGATCTGAGTCAAAAAGTGGAGCAATTGGATGAAGATCAGCTGACCGACATTTTTGAAGAAAACGCTCTCCAATTTGCATCAGAAACCATCTTGGACGAAGAAACCGTTGTCAGCATTGATGACTCTTCCAGAGTTGGAGTTGAAACGGAGGAGCCACAAGATGATCTGATTCAAAAAGTGGAGCAATTGGATGAAGATCAGCTGACCGACCTTTTTGTAGAAAGCGCTCTTCAATTTGCTTCAGAAACCATCTTGGACGAAGAAACCGTTATCAGCATTGATGACTCTTCGAGAGTTGGAGTTGAAACGGAGGAGCCACCAGATGATCTGATTCAAAAAGTGGACGAGCTTAATAAAGATTCCCAGAAGATTTTTGGTCAAAGTCAAAGTCCAAACGCCACTGACTTGACATCAGAAACCATCTTGGACGAAGAAACCGTTATCAGCATTGATGACTCTTCGAGAGTTGGAGTTGAACCGGAGGAACCACAAGATGATCTGAGTCAAAAAGTGGAGCAATTGTATGAAGATCAGTTGACCGACAGTTTTGTAGAAAGCGCTCTTCAAATTGCTTCAGAAACCATCTTGGACGAAGAAACCGTTATCAGCATTGATGACTCTTCCAAAGTCGGAGTTGAAACGGAGGAGCCACAAGATAATCTGATTCAAAAAGTGGAGCAATTGGATAAATATTCACAGCAGATAGTTGGTCAAAGTCAAAGTCCAAACGCCACTGACTTGACATCAGAAACCATCTTGGACGAAGAAACCGTTATCAGAATTGATGACTCTTCCAGAGTCGGAGTTGAACCGGAGGAACCACAAGATGATCTGATTCAAAAAGTGGAGCAATTGGATGAAGATCAGTTGACCGACCGTTTTGTAGAAAGCGCTCTTCAAATTGCTTCAGAAACCATCTTGGACGAAGAAACCGTTATCAGCATTGATGACTCTTCCAAAGTCGGAGTTGAAACGGAGGAGCCACAAGATAATCTGATTCAAAAAGTGGAGCAATTGGATAAATATTCTCAGCAGATAGTTGGTCAAAGTCAAAGTCCAAACGCCACTGACTTGACATCGGAATCCATCTTGAACGAAGAAACCGTTATCAGCATTGATGAATCTTCCAGAATCGGAGTTGAAACAGAGGAACCACAAGATGATCTGATTCAAAATGCCGAGCAATTGGATGGAGATTCGCTACTAGTTAGTCCAAGTGCCACTGCTTTCAAATCACCAGTTGTCTTGAACGGGGATACCTTTTCTCGCATTGATGATTCCACAATAATCGGACTTCAAATGGTTGGACTACAAGTTGAAGACATGCAACAATTGACCAACGGTGTGCAACTGGGCCAGGCAAACACCACTCAACTGGCATCGGAAGCTGTTTTAAAGAAAGATATGGCAAAGGCAGATTTTGAAGACGAAGCGAATCCAGTTGTGCAGCGACTGAACGACGAAGTGCAATTATGTCGAGAACACGCGAGCGATTTGTCATCAAATAACGCCTCAACCCCAGTTGATGCGCATATCTTGGACGTGTCGGCTGAAAAGTGCGATTCAGAACCAGCAGCGAACGGCTTTTCGGCTCACTTGGCCGACATCATTTGGGAAGAGCTGGATTTCGGAGCACAACAACCCGTCTGTGACGTCATTCCGTCGCCTTGTGACGCAAAAATGAGCAGTCACGAAGGCGGATTGGTTGCAAGTACATCGTCAGTGGTAAGTTGTAGTTTGTGTAGTTTTACTTGGCTAAATTTATTGAGATTGTTTCCGGGCAAAGTTGCTGCAATATTAAAGATAATTTCAGAAGCAATACGGACACGTGGCTTATATTAATTAAATTCAAACATATTTTTGCTAACGTGTTATGCTTTTGTTCACAAATATGAGACTAGAGTACCTTCAAAGATTTTTGTCCGCTTCAAATCGTAGTTTTTCCAAAACTTTAGCATATTTTGGTGTAAATTATGGGCGAACTTGGCACAAATTTATTTAATTTTGCAGACCAAGCATGATCCATATGATGACAACGCCATACTTGTTAGTAAAACGTTAAAGTTTTTCAAAACGTATTTTTAAAGCGATTTCAACTTATTTTAGATGCTACGCTTTTACTTAGCCAGCTCTCCCTTTAAATTTAAACTGATGTGGGTATCATCAAATTAAAAGTATTATTATAATTGTATGTTAGTCAGTCGATATTATTACTGGAAAACATTAAAGAAACGCAAATGTTTTACAGTTAAATTTAAAAATGCCTTACGTTTTAGGTGAACTTTTCCGACCTTAAAGAGAAAAACGAACTTGAAACGACCAATAATGTTAGTGACAAGAGCTACGGCCAGGTTAGTTCATTCAACATTGTCACATTTTTGTATGCATCTTACTTGATTTTATTCATATGCCCAAATAAAGATGTCCGATATTATCAAATTTGGTGGTACTATAGGTCAGTGTTGTAATGACTTAAGTCAATGACTTGACTTAAGTGCACTTAAGTCACTGTTTTTAAATGACTTGACTTAACTTAAGTCATTTGGGCAAAATGACTTGACTTGACTTAAGTCTTTTGGACAAATGACTTGACTTGACTTAAGTCTTTTGAACAAATGACTTGGGTTGAAATAAAGCATCTCTTCAAGTATTTTTTTTTACAAAATTGAGCTATTTTTCCAAATTTTTGCACAAAAACAAATTGATTGCTATATGTTCTGTTTTCCTTATTTTTTAGTTCAGTTATTGTTCATAATCATGCGAGTGTAAAAATTCGAATAGTTTAACGCTTTATGTTTATGACAAGGACATGACTTGAAGTTGACTTGCTCTAATTATGACTTGACTGGGACTTGACTTGCGCAACTGATGACTTGGACTGGGACTTGACTTGTTATTTATTTGAAAAGACTTGACTTAAGTCATTTTAAAATGACTTATTTACAACACTGCTATAGGTAATCTACTTAAACTAGGATGGTACCGGTGTCAATCAGAGATAACAAATGTGGCAGTTTTTACCAACGGTTTACACTTTAAGCCAGCGTGTTTTACCTTTATAATCCGTATTTGATAAAGAAATAGTGAAAAGCAACAAAGAAACATTTTTCTAAGTAACAGAAAATTATACTTTTGCTAAACACTTTAACATAGCCATGATATAGTAACTTTAATATTGCTTTTAACACACGACAAACTGCATGTAAATGTATTATTGTAATCAATTTTTGCAATTGGATAATGTGTGTTAAGACAAAAAAGCTTGCGTTTATGCTTATTTGTAATAAAAATAACTTACATCTTAAAAACAATAATGTCACGGCACACTTAACAATCTCTCGAGAAACACTATAGTGTATGAACATTACATGCAAAGTTGCGATAATAAAAACAATTTGCGCCAAAGAATGCTTAGTTACGATTTCTAACCCTTTTCAAATGTGTTTTGTTGCAGGAGCCAAGTTTCCTGAAGAAACTATTAGGAATTAAAATCAGGAAACGAAACAAGGTAAAATATCAACAGAAATAATTAAAAAAAAAGAGTTTCAGTGAAGCACGAAGCAAATCGTACTTCCAAAGCACGACTAAAAATCAAAAAAATTAAACAGTTAAAAATATAGGTTTGATGATAAATGGCAAATACCAACAAAGTCGAGTAGATCGACATCATCTTGATCGAAACGTTTCGATACGAACTTGTATCATTATCAACTAATCAAGATGATTTCGATCTACTCGAACTTTTTGCAGTTGAGTTTTAATATCAAGCTATTACAGATCTGTGCATAGTGAAGTAAAAGTTGTTGTGTTGTTTAAATCTTCATCGTTATTTGTTATATTTTTATAATTTGCGCGCAGATTGAAGAATCAGAAGACACCGCGGTTCAACCAGAAGTCGAGGCCGCCAACCTGGTTTATAATAAAATTGCAGCAAAACCAGGAAGGCGAACCTGGCTTCAAACATTTGCAAGCCGCTGCCGATGCTCCTTTGGCTGTTTGGCGGTCCGAAGGCGTTAGAGTGAGTCTCAATTTGTAAATCAGGTAGCACGGTTAAGCTGCAAAGCCCATTGAAATCTTGACAAACTTTAGCACAACCATGCTTCATCAGGTCAAAGTAGAATTTTTTTCTAAACCTGATTGGGGTAAGGTTAATTCCCACATGAGTCCGACTTCCGCCGAAAAAATAAACTCGAGTCTAAGAGGTGTCATATAACTCATCCATCCAAAAAACTTAGTTAAAAAATATTCAATCATATGCTATTCTACCTTTGCCATGGAAAAATAAACCTATAAAATTTGGGGCCAATGGGTATTTTGGTAAATTTGGGTTAAATAATTAGAAAAAAACAATTAGTGGCCGCTGGTGATTTGGGTTAACCATGCTTCTATAGGTGATTGCGTAAAAAAAGTTTTTACCAATAAATATTAAAGCAAGCCAACTGAACCTAATCAACGGTGTAAGTACCCTAGGGTGCCATTTTTAATACTCAAGTGTGTCCAAATATATTTGAGAAATCGTAGGATGAACTTTTTGGTAAAAATGAGAGTGGAATAAATTCAGTTACAACTTCCTAGGTTGTGTAGAGTTGATGTGTCGTTCCAGTTCCGTTTATTGTGACATAGTGAATTACAAACGGAAAAAACTTGTAGGGGCCGCAATATATTTGCCGTTTCTGAGGGGTGCCGCTAGCCATAAAATTTTGAGAAACACTGCCGTAAGCCCTCAGCACGGTGTACTAATATATGTATGCCGTTATCGTTGGGGAAAATTACAGAAGGGCTAAAAACACATGTGTGTACGTATCTTTCATTAATAATATAAATCTGAAAAAATTCACTTTTTCAGATTCGCCGAAAGAACAGAAAACGAACGATTAACAGTCGAAGAAAATGAAGTGGTTCTTTACCAAAATTTAATCGTCCTAACTACCTCAGTGCAATAAAGCGTTGTTTTTTGTCGCATAAACCTTTGTGTCCTTTCGTGGTTCTTGCTTTGCAGAGGCTGTTGCTTTATCAAAAAGAAGAAGGCTTTTCAAAACAAAAATGTAGGAAACTACGAGAAACTAAACTTTAAGATCAACAGTGTAGCTTGCATAAGTCCGTTAAAAGGAGCTAAAAAAATTCTGACATGTTTATGGGAAAAACATTTACGTGGGCGGGTCCAGTCTCAACAAGTTATTTGAAAAAAAGTTTAAGTCAAGAAATAAGAGAACAAAAGTTTAAGTCAAAAATAAAACTTTAAACCATAATAAAATTGGTAAATCGTCCGATAATATGAGCAAAAACTAAACTAAAAATAACAACCCTAGTATAATTCACGTAATTTAACTGTTTTTTGCTGCGCCTTTACAATATAGTTAGAAGAAGTTAGACTATAACTTGTTTAGTTCCACGTGATGGTAAATTCGGGTTTTAGGTGTTGACCGAGTTACTTCGCGTAGACTTCGGGTGCGCTGAAACACAACACAGAGACCTAAACCTCAACAGCTACATTGATCCCGCAAACTCCAGCAGTCATCCCGTGCAACAAGCAGGGCTGCAACGTCGGACTCGCGACTTCAGGAGTCGGTTTGTTTTGCTGGATTCGGACTCGGGACTCGGGAATCGAGTAAGTTTAACTTTAAGGTTTTATTTATTTAAATAATTGTTTTGTTTCAGGTATCGCTCCTGAGCATACCTATAGCTTAAACTGCGCTCTAGGTCAATAATAAAAAAACGAACCAATGTATTGAACCAGGCTTAATATAACCTGGCTATACTTGCACTAAATTCCTTCATGCCATGCGCGCATTATCGACGCAATTAACAAGCCAACCGATATTTCACTTTATATCGGGTCTGATCCGATATTATCGGTCATCTTTAATTTTGAATAGTTTTCTATTTAGAGCAAAATCTTACGGTAGATAGAATTAAAGTGTTTACATTTGAAATCGCATTGTTTAAAAATTACTTCAACTATGACCTCACAACCGTACACCGCACTGTTGCAAGCATAATAGGATCGTGTTTTGCTTTATTTTTTTAAACGTTTTTTGGCAGTTTATAATTTATTTGGCGCGTTTTTACGTTTTTTTCTGTACTATTGCTATTTACTTAAGTTTGACGCGGCTTTGAGTTGTTTTTAGTTTGTAAGGGGCTACGACGGTTTTCACAAACTTGTTCTTACATCTTTAGCAAAAAAACGGCAGTTATATCAATTTTAAAATCGGGATGGCAAAATTCGCGAAAGTATTTATAACTTTCTATTCGCATTGATGCCACTTTTTAGTAGCTTGCATTGTAACTTTATAACTAATTATCACTTTTAAACCACTATGACTTTTCGGACCGTTTTAGTTATACTTTTTTGTAACTCTGCATCTTAACTTGAATTTGAAACCCCTTGGTTTATGTCGCACAACTAGCTTGTTCCACGCAAGTGAAACAACTTCAGCCAAATTTAAAACATCTTTAAAGCCTTTGGAGCATTATGGCTGGAGGTTGTTGTTGGACATAGAATGAATATGAAAGCCCATTAAGAATTAGTAAGCATTTTGTGAACGTTTCGAATACCTCTTAAGAGGCACGTTAAATTATTATCAAAGTCAAATCTGAACCTACTTCTGTACGGGCGTTGATGTTCGTTCCACGTATATGTTTTAAGACTTTATCACCATAAACCAGTCGTTTTCCCATCACGTTTTACCAATTTACAAGGCCGCTTTAAAAAGTTCCGGCCTCTGTAAAAGGGTGCCGGCCAGTGTTTGAAATGGCCGTACAACCTGGCCGATTAGCAACCGCACAATATAGGCACTAAAATGCAAATTACATCCGCATATAAAGTCGCAATGCATAAACGAAAAACTTTTCACTGTTTGAATTGGAGCGTTTAAATCGCCGGGTAATACGCAAATCTTTGGCTTCTTTTGATCTAATTTATGCAAAATAATCGATTTTTTATTGGCATGATGCTAATTTTTTGCGGGAATTGTTTTTGCTTTTTGCATTTGACCCAACGTGTAAACTTTGACAAAAATTTACTTTTTTTTGACATGTCAAAAAATATTTGCCCTAATCATAAATTGTAGCCGAAACCGCTGGACGCAATCACTACGGTTTGTTTACTCCCACTACTTATAAGCCTACTACATTTAAAACCGTTTCGTTGCCATTCGTCATTTACATATCCATATGATTGAGAATAATACTTGTGAAAATTTGACTATTTAAATAAAGAGTTCAATTGCGGTTTGAATTGCCAAACAAAAAACACCTATCTTTATAATTTGGAATGCAAATTTAATGCAAAAAAATTCGCAGCTTGCAAGCTTAAATACGCGAAAAATCATCTGGCCTGCAATAGTATGCGTTCATCAATCTGAAAATGCACTAGTCCAGCCTTGGTATTGTTTTTGTTTTGACGAACGTTTACCGTAATCAAAATATATTACATTTTCCGAGAAACAAAATATTTACTTTGCTGTATTTTAGGTAGAATCATCCAAATTGCCAATTTGTTTTAACTTTGAGTTTTGACATTTCAACCAGGGCCGTGGAGTTGGACTAGGGTCTCGACAGACATGCCGAAATCAGATCTAAATGGCTAAAATAAGGTGTAAAGAAACTTTTGCCTAAACCCCAGTCTCTAACTCTATCAACTTCACCGCTATTAACTTCAACCCTATCCCAAATTCTAACCAAATATCTTACCATAATGCGAACAGTCTGGTTCAAAAACAGCGGCGGCGTTCAAACTATATAGTGTCGTCAAACGTCGATTGCAGACCAGCGGTGCCCAATCATATAAAGCCTCATACCTTCTCCCTGCTGTTTCAGGCGTTATTTAGGCCATTTAGGTCTCATTCCGGTGAGTTTACGTTCTAAACCGACGATATAATGTCTTGCCGTACTCCTATCTTTCCGTACTGTGTATTTAGCTTTATTATATCGAATTGATTAAACACTATGGACTATGCATTATAGATAATTCCGCTGGTGATATGCTTGCTTTATAATCCTTTATGCGGGTTCACAAAATAAACTGTTCGTTTACATTCCCTCTGTAGCGACAAAGTTTGATAAAAATGAACAAGGCGATCCTCTTTGCTCTACTCTTTGGCTTCGTCCTTTTAGAGGCGGGCTATGCATCAAGAAGATACTTTAGACAACGTAGAAGACAACTTTACAGAAGACATGGAAGAAGTAGCTACAGTAGTCGTAGAAGATTAAGTAGCTACAGCAGTCGTAGAAGAAGCTATTATCCCATGACCAGAGGTCGTAAAAGAAGCTATTATCCCATGACCAGAGGTCGTACAAGAAGCTACAGTAGTCGAAGAAGGCGTTTCTTTGCGGCATCGAAGTATCAAATATTACCGGAAATTTTCTGGATGATGATGGTAAGTAAAATGCATTTTAAAGCCCATACAAGAGTTCGATATAGCATTTTGTGGCCATTTTAAATATATCAAGATAATGGCTGGAGGTTGTAGTTAGTCGTAGAATGAATATCAAGACCCATACAAAAATATATAACCTATAGCAGGGGTGGCCAACCAATGAGATACCAAGAGCCGCATTTGTTACTAGGTTAACCGTTAAGAGCCACGTCTTACACACATGGAACGAAATAAATGGGCCTATCACTCCACTTCATACTCACTCCACAAAACGATCGCGCGAAGGGCGAAAAAAAGGTGCCTTTATTTCGTTAAATAGACAAAATTTTCATTTAGAAGGAGAAAAAAATACACATTTCTCGAAATAATGTCGTATATTAATATTATTTGGTCATATTTTTGTGTTTATCTTGTTTCAAAAGTGTTACTAAAAATACACTGGTCTGAGGCAAACAGTCTGAGTCGAAACCGACAATAATCCATAACTTAACCAAAGGAAATCGAAACCAAATCATAAGTGCAACATGATCGTAAAAGCCGCGAAGAGCCGCCCCTGGCCTATAGCGTTTCGAATAATTCTTGTAGTTAGACGTAGAATCAAAGCCCAAACAGAAGTAGGTAGCATTTAGTGAACAATTTAAAAATACCTTAAGATAATGATTAGAGGTTGTAGTTAGACGTAGAATGAATATCAAAGCCCATACAGGAGTAGGAAGCCCATTATGAACCTTTCGAATAAATCCTTATTAATTTTCAACGTCGGCATCACCCACGGTTGCCGATATTCATTAGATTCAGATGTTCCGCAAAGTGGTTTAAAAATTGACCTTTACTAGTTGCAATAAATAAAAAATGTCTCAAAATAATCCAAGACGAACATTTGAAGAAAGTTACTGAGATATACGTTACTTAACAAACGTATTGTATCCAACAAATTTAAAAAAGATTTGTGTAGTTTACCAATGGAATATAAATGTATGGCTGAGCCTAGAGGTACTAAAATTTTCGGTATCGTAAATAAAAAAGTAACAGCTGGCTTGCTATGTTAAATAGTAAAATAAACAAATGAAAATGGCCTCATAATTTGAATTAAAATATCCATAGAACGTCAAACTACAATTTATTACGCGATTTTAAACAATATAGACATTTAAACACATGTCATTTAAATCGAAAACACCATAGTTAAGGCGGTAACATTTTAACAGTAGCTATAATGTCATAAACTTGGTCTGAAAAGTTACTGATATTTTATTGTTTCAGGGAAAAGAAGCAGCGAGAGAGAAAATCCCCAATGATACTTTGTTTGATGCACGATTGGTTGCTGTTTAGTACAATCTTAATAAAGCAATAAATAAAGAACTCTGAGTCAGTTTTGTCAACAAATCCAGCTACAACTAGGCAGCAGACTTGGTCAACTAGATAATTCTAGTTTTCTAATTCATTGAATTAGAGCAAAATGCGACTAATTCTAATTCTAATCTAATTCGGAGTTTTCCAAAAATTATAATTTGTCCAACGTCAATTTTAGTCTTTCAGTTAACAAACACAGAATTTTAATAAAAACTCTTAGATTAGAATGACTTTTATGTAAATTTTACAGTCTAAAAAACATTAAACGGCATAAAATTAGCAAACACATATTTACCATTCGCGTTCTTGTAAGAATAATTGCGATTAAATTAAATTAAATGCAAATAATTATATTTGATTCTAGTTCAAATTCTAGTTGAAATTTGTTTTTTTTTAGAATTTTTTTTTAATTCTAATTCTAATCTAAATTGAAAAGGGTAAACTAAATTTAGTTGCCCAAGTCTGCATCTAGGCTGCAGACTTTGAAATGTGGCAAAATTTCTCGGCCATACAAAGCAATGAATATACTGTTGCTGCATATTTGGCACAATATTGCCGGTGCGATTCTTTTTTAGACATGACATTAAGAAGTAGCAAGTAAGTTACATATGAGTGTGGCCTCATAAAGAAATAACGTTTAAAACACACAAATCGTTATTTTATTAAAGTTTATGGTTGTAGAGGCGTTTCCAAACGCTACATTAGAAAGAAAGCTTTAATTTACGCTGGTGCGATGATTTTTTTTCTAATTGTCACACTAGAAACATAATTGAGATTCAATAATTTTAATTAACGTGGCTAAATTAAGAAAAACAAGCAGTTTGGGCCGTTTGGGTCCACCCTGTGACACATTGGCCAAAAAGGAGGCCGGGGATGCTTGAAATGCCAGTATATTGTTCAGACCCAGTCCTTAGGACAACCATTCCCCAATAAGGAGGCGGTACCGCCACTTGGAGGTAGGGTCAGAGTCGAACTGACCTAAAAAGGGCGGGATAACACCTAACGCGACCCATAAAAACCAGCGTCAGGTAAGTATGAAGATCGTGATGTCTGGGGTGTACATTAACAACTTACACTAACCTATCAACGAGTGTTGCTTAAATGCACGCGACACAATAGACTAGGTCTACAGTCAATAAAAAGCATGCTATGTAGTGTAGATTACAAATAATCTGAGTTAACTTTACTTCTTACTTTAAGTTAGTAAACCCCTGTAATATTTCTTTAAGATAGGCAGCCGTCGGTCCTCGCCTTAAGGGCCATCACCTTACTTATCCATAGAAACCACAATCGTGATATGCTACACCTCACAAAACAGCTAAAGCAGGGATTCTTAACTGAGGTCCATAGACCACTTGGGGGTCCGTGAACTGGTTTTAGGGGGTCCATGAAGGCTAAACTGAAATATTAGTGTATATTTAAGAAGTATCAAGTTAAAAAATAAAACATTGTAATTACAAATAAAACAGTTTTCCACTAAATGTATTTAGACTTCAGCACATCACTTTCACATTTTTGGAATAAAATCAGCAAATTTATGGAGTTTATCTGTAGGCTACTGTGACGTCAATTTATGACGTTACTTTTAAAAATGTTTAGCCTACAGTGGTCCACGCGAGGTAAAATAGAACTTTAGGGGTCCGCGGTCAAAGAAGTTTAAGAACCCCTGAGCTAAAGTAAGTTTCTCTAACTGTGACAATGTAGGCAGTTCCCTGTTTCAAACTGGTTGATATCTTCTATTCGACTGTATAGCAACTGTTCACACGTTACAATGGTCAACAAATAACCTACAACTGCTATATTTGTTTACAGTATACACAACACAAATATACAGACAATCGTTAAAAAGGGCGATTTAATTACAAATGTAACTCCTCGGTTAATGCGTAGGGCTTGATAATTGGATAAGGGAACTATATGAGTTATAATATATTGCTCGGTAATTGGCAACGGAACAATTTTGATTAATACATAGAGCTTTAAATTATATTTTGATCCATATGAAGGACATTATTAAATTAAAGTCAACACCAAAACTGTTAGGCCTCTGCTTTTCGGCCCGGAGTATTTTTGATTAGATGCGTGGCGGGATCTTCACATAGACGAGCTGGGCCGATTTGTGGATGTCAGAGAGCTGTAAGTCAGGTTTCAATCCGGTGTCGGGGTCAATGTAATCGGCAAACTTAAGTTCGCGCAAAACCTTGTATCCGATCGCCTTGGCTGCCTTCTGCAAGTAATACGAGTTTATGAGAGTGACGGCGTACTCACACCCCTTGGCCCTAGCACCCTCGAAACCTATTTGCCCCAAGACGGCTGATAGGCCTTTCGAACGGTACTCAGGGTTTGTGCAAATATACCTTCCGCGAGTGTAACAGTCGGTGTCCAAGTCGGTGAACATGTCGCCGAAGAGCTGGTTGTTGAAGCGAAGGTAGGCCGCAACTTTCCGGTTCATGTCAGCCGTGATTTGGTGAGGAGGGTCACCATCTTCTCTGGTATGTACAGTGCTAATAGCGAACGATACAAGCGTGTCAGTACGTTGCTCAAAAACACCCAAAGACATGTTGCTTGACAGGTATTTGGCGGCTGCCTTTTCATCCGTATCTCCGTTGTCTTCTAAGGAGATGTTGAACATTTGGCGCGCGGGGCTCTTCAAGTAATTGTTGGCTAAGAGGCGGTTGATCTGCGGCAAGTGCTTCTCGTCCAAAGACCTACAGATCAGCCCCGGTAAAATCTCGGCGCCTTTGGCTTTGCCAAACACATCCCTGATTATTTTGCCGGATATCATCGTTTGATTTTATCTTCTAGCGTTTTAAAGTTCTTGCTATTGCTACTGTAATATAACACCCGATCCGACTCCTTTCGGTCGCTTCAAGCCGTCTTATAGTTTCACTTCTTCGGCCTTAAAGCAGTCCCGTGGATGTCCACTGATCCACTGGTGGGTAGGCGTACAGCTTTATGCGGCTAGCTTATTCAACTCGCTCGAAACACTCACGAATCTCCGTGAATGTGATTTACTGGCAAGCGGCTATAGAGAAAAGCAATATTTTGTTTTTTTATTACACAAAGGTAACGATTTCACCCGAGAATTAGCAAAAATAAACTACTTAAGTAATAACGCATGAAAACAGCAAAAAAATATCTTTAGTTAACGAATAACTAGAAAATACGAAAATGTAAGATTTTTAATAAATTACTTAAATAAAACTTATACTCTCGTATAAGGGGACTCCCCACTGTAGCGACCGTAACACTAAAAAACTTCAATTCAGCTTAAAAAGTTGTCTTTCTGTCAGCACGGTTTTAAAAATTATGAAAAAAGGCAAAAAGTAATTACCTGATCAGGTAACATTTCCTGTCAGCTATGTTTTAGTCATGATAAAGTGTATTATTATATTCTGCCCTGAGGGTGGCATGTAGCCCGAAGGGCCACTGCCTGTATAGTTAGCTATCCCTATTATTGCATTGCAGCAATAATATATTGTTGAAAAGGTTAGGCGCAATTTAGCCTATACAAGATGGTCGAGAGGGGCGCCAAGCAATTCTTAGGGGGGCGCGAGCTCTACTTCATTATTTAGTTTTTTTTTGCAGTGATTCTATTGGTTTGGTTTGGGTTGGGAACCACTCCTACAGCTGTACAAACTCTGGTTTTTGCCAACTATTCAAACTGCAAAAATTTTTCTTCTGCCTTTTACTTTTGTTGATTTTTTAGCACAAAGTTTCTTTGAGTGCCAATGCTTGTTTTCATATCATCGAAAGTATAACGGCCCTATTTAATTACAATTTTGCAAACTTATAGATAAACGATAAAAGCTGCTAACCTATAGATAAACGAAATCCCGTCTTCAAACTATTTTTTATCCATATTTACCAGGGGGGCGCGAGGCACAGGAAAATTACCCAAGGGGGCGCGGCTAAAAAAAGTTTAAGAACCAGCTTTAGGTTACAAAGATTTCAGCAAAAAATATTTACTTTTGGACTTCGATGCAATTAATTTATCCGAGTTTGTCCAATTTTGTGAGTTAACTACTCTTTCGGTTTTTAATGAAATGGCTTTGTCTAATGAAATTCAGCGCAATGAGCACATTAAAAATGAAACATCGTAAATCGCTTGTAGAGCATTACACGGAAATAGAGTATTACAACTATTACATAAGTGGAGCTGCGTTTTCCAGAACTGATGGACACTATATGAAGGCGCAACCATCACACTAAATTCAATTTAGTGTTGAAACAAATTGAAATTTTTATATTCGGTCTTGTGCTAAATTCAAATTCATAAAAAACTTTCTAAAATAAATCATTTTGGTGCACATATGTAGCCACAGTTCTTTGGAAATGCGTATAATTTACGGATATTCTCTCGTGTTACTTAGTATCCGCCGTATTATATATGAAAACAAAAATGGGGTCGCAATTTTAATTCTGATTTCAATTTATTTAAATTGGGGTCACTTATTAAAAAGGTTGGAGACCACTGGCCTAATGTATAGTAAAGGGCTTTAATTGTTACTCACATAACGCTACCTGCAGAATGCACCTGTGACCCGACTACCGCCCACAATCGGTCTCTTATACATTTTTATTAGTATTCAACTGTTTTCACTAATCTGGACCTATCACTTATCAAGAAACACAGTCGTTTAAACAATCATTTTTTGTGGCTTTTGCCCTGCAGGTCTAAACATGTAGCAAGCCAACATATTTGTGATTATAACAAGTGCGCTGTGTGTAGATAGACCAAATTTTGAGACGGGTTCAAAACCAAAATGTGTACATTGTGCGCACAAAGTGCACTTGTCATACGTGCATGAAACAAAACGTGCACATTGTGCGCACAAAGCGTACTTTGTCATATACGTGCATGAAACAAAACGTGCACATTGTGCGCACAAAGAGTACTTTGTCATATACGTGCGCGAAACAAAACGTGCACATTGTGCGCACAAAGAGTACTTTGTCATATACGTGCGCGAAACAAAACGTGCACATTGTGCGCACAAAGAGTACTTTGTCATATACGTGCGCGAAACAAAACGTGCACATTGTGCACATTGTACACTTGCGATATTTGGACCAAATGTGCGATTTCGTCGAGTCTCGAGTCCGGCTCTAACTTTATACAGCTTCTATTCCACTCATATACTTAACTGAAATAAGGTGGATATTAAACAATCCTCTCATAGTGTGTCATAAAACTCATTCACTCACAATACACGTTTGAAAAATACTCCACCATATATGCTATTCTACCGTTACTTTAACATTTATACTGCGCATGCGCACGCCGGACTCGATTCTCTGGTAGCCTTGTGTAGTCTTACTCGAGTCCCGAATCCGAATCCAGTAAAACAAACCGACTCCGGTGTGTACCAAGTCCGACACCAATTCCACAGCCCTGGTATTACCACAACAAGCCAGTTACTAAAACATCCCTCTGAAATTGCGTATTAAAAACGATTCTTTAACATGATACAGCTTTATGCGTGAGTGGCGTCTATACAGGAAGATTCGAAAGCATCTTTGAGATGGTCAGTCGTGTTTACAATTTCCTTTCACTTGGCCTAATGGCTTTCACAATCGCTTCGAAAAATATCAAAGAAAAGGTCTAAATATTTGTTTTTCAATTTACAATTATTCTAGTGATGGAGCCTGTTAGAAGCTAGGTATTAAATCATCTTGATATTTTTAACCAACCGGCTTGATACAAAATAGGGCAGGCGAACAATTTGTAGTGTGGTGGTTGGGGATAGAAATCAAACTCCAAAATATTTCCTTTTTTTTGCTGCTTGAAAATTTAACAGAACACAGGAAAGCAACAATTTAAGATAATTTATTTTTAAAAGTTTTAAATCGGTAACCTTTTTCGCGGCGACCCAAATATCAAGCGTATAAGTTAACAGCAAAGCTTCGGCGACGTAATTCGCTTCATCGGACTTTTTGGAAGCGAACAAACATACTTTCGAATTCAACTGAAACGATCAGTGTTTCCGTTTTGCAGTTTAAAACAAATCCCAGTTAATTCATTTGTGAAATAATTTGAAGTTCAAGTGAAGTATTTTCAAAAGATAGCAAGTCACCTCCAAATCCAAGTCACCACTTTTTCAAGTCAAGTCCTGAATATCTCGCAATGCGAACAATGGCTGCTGAAAGCGTTTATTTGTAACACGCTATCCGATTAAATGCTACTTCCAAACAGGCTGAAGAATGCGAATCCATTTGTGGGAAAGCATTTAATTGACCCATTTCAGGCACAATAAGCAAAAAAGTCAAGGGACGACCAACATATATATGCTGTATAACAATCAACGACTAGAGAAATTAAAATGTTTTATTAGAAAAAAATTAAAATGTTCACCACTTTACACACTATTAAGCACTCAAGCCAGGATATTTCTCTATCCGTAACATTACTTTTTAGTAACATGGTAAATTACCGTTTTAAATCATCAGCAATAAAACGCGGCTCAAGCAAATGACGCAGAGTACAACATAATATGCAATACTTTTGAGCGGCCAGCTTAATGAAATCTTACATTTTGTTTAACCTATGCTTGAGAATGATTTGGTCCGGGAAATACGAATTTGGTATGAACTAGGGTTCCTCTCCGGGAATGTTTCGACGGGAAATTCCCGGGATTTCCCGCGAATTAACAATCAATTTGGGTGAGGGTGGGTCAAGCGGTATTATTAATAATAAACATAATAATACTTGACCCACCCTCACCCAAACGCTAACCCGCACCTTAACCCAAACAATATGCGTTATGGTATGCGGTATTTCTTTCTTTTGTTTTTTGGCATAACTTTCCACGTACATAAGTGAAAGAACGCCCATAAATGAGCTTAATTAAATGTTTGAAGCTAAAATAAAACAAATACCAACCTCAAAATGGCGTGATTTTATGTATACTTTTTTCGTCGGGATCCCGGGATTCCCGGGAAGTTTCATTTTTCAATCCCGTTTCCCGGGAGTGAAAAAATACGGGAAAAAGAGGAACCCTAGTATGGACATAGCGCCTTTGCCAACATGTACGGCCTAATATTATTGCCACCTTCACGAGGGATCCTACTTTAACTGTAGAAAAAATTTACCCGACTAATTTTTTTCACAAAACAGAAAATTACTTTCGGTTACAATTTAAATTACTTGAACAAACCGCCCTAAAAAATAGGGCCCTAAAAATACCCCATGACAAAATATAAAACAGCCGCAACCCCGTTAAGTTTATTATTTGCATTAAATTGTTTTGTATTAGGTCTACATTAAGTTTATTTGCAGTTTTCAATAACTAAACTTTTTAATAGGGAGTCGAACTGGACACGAAATAGAACTTTATGAACCGGGTTTGGGCCAATTTTTTCTGAACTGTAACCGAACCTGAACCGTTTTTTGTAAGATTTCAAGAAGCCGAAGTGGAATTGAACCGAATATTTTAGTAGTACCTGAGGATCAACCGAACCCAAAACTGTCAAGAAAGCGGAAGTTGCAACTTTTAGGAAAAAAACAAATGATGATCCCAAATGGCGCCAGTACTATAGTCAAGTATGCAAACTTAACAAAATTGAAACAACGGTATAATTAAAAATAACACGGCATTTTTGCAGTCATCTGTAACTTTTATTAGCTATTGAATTTATTCTTGTTTAGTTAAAAATATGGTCCGCCGATCTAAAATTATAAACTATATATGCTGCATTTTGAACGTATAGGACGACTTTTTTAGTTATGCGACTGAACGTTTTTTAAATTGACGTTAATTTTTTAAAAGCTTGTTAAATTAGTAGAGAAAAATAAATCCAAGGATAATAAATTAGACCGTTCATTGAAAAGAAAATTAGCAGAAATACATATTTCTTCCTAAAACAGACAAACTGACAGGTTCTCACAAACACGAAAAGAGTTTCAAAACAATACAATAATTGACTAATGGAAATTCAAGGCTTGACATAACAACGACACATTATTGTTTAAAGAAAATGACCAATTAAATTCACGCGACACAATAGACTAGGTCTACAGTCAATAAAAAGCATGCTATGTAGTGTAGATTACAAATAATCTGAGTTAACTTTACTTCTTACTTTAAGTTAGTAAACCCCTGTAATATTTCTTTAAGATAGGCAGCCGTCGGTCCTCGCCTTAAGGGCCATCACCTTACTTATCCATAGAAACCCCAATCGTGATATGCTACACCTCACAAAACAGCTAAAGCAGGGATTCTTAACTGAGGTCCATAGACCACTTGGGGGTCCGTGAACTGGTTTTAGGGGGTCCATGAAGGCTAAACTGAAATATTAGTGTATATTTAAGAAGTATCAAGTTACAAAATAAAACATTGTAATTACAAATAAAACAGTTTTCCACTAAATGTATTTAGACTTCAGCACATCACTTTCTCACATTTTTGGAATAAAATCAGCAAATTTATGGAGTTTATCTGTAGGCTACTGTGAAGTCAATTTATGACGTTACTTTTAAAAATGTTTTGCCTACAGTGGTCCACGCGAGGTAAAATAGAATTTTAGGGGTCCGCGGTCAAAAAAGTTTAAGAACCCCTGAGCTAAAGTAAGTTTCTCTAACTGTGACAATGTAGGCAGTTCCCTGTTTCAAACTGATTGATATTTTCTGTTCGACTGTACAGCAACTGTTCACACGTTACAATGGTTTCAACGAATAACTTACAACTGCTATATTTGTTTACAGTATACACAACACAAATATAACCTACATACAATCGTTATAGAGGGCGATTTAATTACAAGTGCAACTCCTTCGGTTAATACGTATTGCGTAGGGCTAGATAATTGTTAAGGGAACTATATGAGTTATTATATATTTCCAATGGGCAACGGAACAATTGTGATTAATACATAGGGCTTTAAATTATATTTTGATCCATATGAAGGACATTATTAAATTAAAGTCAACACCAAAACTGTAAGGCCTTTGCTTTTCGGCCCGGAGTATTTTTGATTAGATGCGTGGCGGGATCTTCACATAGACGAGCTGGGCCGATTTGTGGATGTCAGAGAGCTGTAAGCCAGGTTTCAATCCGGTGTCGGGGTCAATGTAATCGGCAAACTTAAGTTCGCGCAAAACCTTGCATCCGACCGCCTTGGCTGCCTTCTGCACGTAATACGAGTTGATGAGAGCTATTGCATACTTACACCCCCTGGCCCTGGCACCCTCGAAACCTATTTGCCCCATGGCGGCTGATAGGCCTTTCGAACGATACTCAGGGTTTGTGCAAATATACCTTCCGCGAGCGTAACAGTCGGTGTCCAAGTCGGTGAACACGTCGCCGAAGAGCTGGTTGTTGAAGCGAAGGTAGGCCGCAACTTTCCGGTTCATGTCAGCCGTGATTTGGTGAGGAGGGTCACCATCTTCTCTGGTATGTACAGTGCTTATAGCGAGCGATACAAGCGTGTCAGTACGTTGCTCAAAAACACCCAAAGACATGTTGCTTGACAGGTATTTGGCGGCTGCCTTTTCATCCGTATCTCCGTTTTCCTCTGGTGAGATATTATACATTTGGCGCGCGGGGCTTTTCAAGTAATTGTTGGCTAAGAGTCGATTGATCTGCGGCAAGTGCTTCTCGTCCAAAGACCTACAGACCAGGCCAGGTAAAATCTCGGCGCCTTTGCCTTTGCCAAACACATCCCTGATTATTTTGCTTGATATCATCGTTTGATTTTCTTTTCTAGCGGTTTAAAGTTATTATTGCTATTGCTACTGTAATATAACGACATTTCGTATTAAGGACGAACGCATACTGTTTAAAAACAAGATATCTTATCCTCTCCCTCGAATTAAATGACGATAATCATCATAATTTAAAGCAAATATTCTTTAGAAACATTTCTCTCCTAATTAAATAAGTTCCTTTTTTTCGAAAGAAATGCAGCTTGGTAATGAATCCCAAAGACAAAATGGCCTAGTAAATCGACATCACCTTGAAAAGACGTTACACCTTTTAAAAGTAAAGTTGGATAGATTTCAGTCGCATCAACTGGTGATGAAACAAATACGTATCGCAATTCATCGATAGGATATCGATTTACTCCACTTCAGAGATTCTTTATCAATCTGCATTACAGATCCGTTTAAAGAAGTATGTGTTTTAAGATGTTTATTTTGCAAATAGGTATACCTTGACTCTCCTGTTCAAATTGGATCTAATTGCTCTTAAAAGGTCTAGTTCAAATATTTTAAAACATGGATTCTTTGGGGTTACATTAAGGGATTTACGAAGGCCAAATAAAAACATTTTTAAATTATTTAAAAAGTAAACAAATTTCAAAGGAAAATAGAAAGACCAACTTAGACTTAGGACTCCATACTATGTCACAGCTAACTCAGTTGTCTCGAAATGACATCTGTCTTTGCAAAACCAGTCAATTAATAGGCGTCTTACCATTTCTTGATTTCGTTTTTCGAGTTTATAATTTTCTTCCGCTAAGCTTTATATGACGGACCGTCTTAAAGTTGTGAAAATATTTGATTTTTAGTATACCGATAATGCAAAAAAAGACAACTATACCCTTAACCTGTAAGATGTACACCGAAAGCCATCGCAGACTCACCGAATCTGTTGATCTATGATGCAAGCAGAGCATACTAGAAAAACAACTAGCTTGCAGTGAGGTTCGAACCTCCGGTCAAGCCGTGACCGTTGCTCTACCAACTGAGCTATGCAGGCTCAGAAGGGAACGAGTTGAGAAACAACCATGCGCTAATGCCTGTAAGATGTACTCTTATGTACATTGTATTTGATAATTTCAATGAGGTAAACACTAATTATTTTAAAAACTGTAAGGCTATTTCATGTTAGTTGTCGGGGCTTGGAAATGTAAAACAAAAAAAGATTTTAAACACTGTTTTTTGTTGAACACAGAATTTCGCTTAATAGTAGAAAAAGTTAAGTTATTTTGTATTTAATTAAAGGACTCCACTCTTTTGGAGGTTTAGGTCACAACTTGTAGATTTTCTGCGCGCTACCCGTTTTCGAAAAGCCCGCAACCAATAAATTGCAAAAAACATGGAATAGCATAGCCTATAGTGGATATTTTTCAACAAGAAATTGTGGGTGGATGAATTACATAACACCCACATGAGTGGATTGTTGAACACCCATTATGTATTGAGTTATATAAATGGGTCTGGCTCGTTTTATTTTTCTGGCTGGAGTCGGACTATAGGCTTATTTTTAACTGACTCCGCAGACCTTCGCAAGATACCCAAAGGCGAAGTAAGTGGCCTACTAACTAATACTGAATAATAAATTTTATCTTAAAACCACCGATAGTTCACTAAAACCCAGGGAATGAAACCGTTTGAATTTTTGGGCTCAGGTTCGGTTCTGTTTTCCGGTTCGACCTTTATTACTTTAAAACCAGTTTATTAAGTTCCGGTTAGGGTTTACTATATGTAAAACTATGGTTAAATAAATTTGCAGAATAATTATTGAATTGCAACACGTAATTAATTGTAAAACAAGCAGCTCAATACTAAAACATCTGTAAACAATAAAAAAACCTTTTATTATACAAATATACATTTGTTTGGCAATCATTTTTCGCGCTGTTGGTGCGTATATCACATTTTTGACAGTTACCATGAGATGTGGATTCGGTGAAAATACCCAGAGTCCGACTCCGGCCGAAAAATATAATCCGAGTCCGACTTCGGCCAAATGTGCCATCTCGTCGAGTCCGGAGTCTAACTCTAACTCCAAACAGCTTCTTATACCCCACTACTTTACTTAACTAAAATAAGATGGATATTTACCAATCCACTCATAGAGTGTCATTAACTGATTCACCCACAACACAGGGTTGAAAATATTCCACCATTATGCAACCTTTACGTTTAAAATTCATAATGCGCATGCGCACGCCGGACCGTTCCTGGTAGTCTTATTCGAGTCCGAACTGAGCAAAAAAAACTGACTAAGTCGTGTACCAACTACCAAGTCCGACTCCAACTCCGCAGCCCTGGCATTAGGCCTACCACAACAAAACAATTACTAAAATATCTCTCAGAAATTTTGTATTAAGAAGGATACTTTAACATATGCAGCTTTATGCGTGAGTGGCGTTTATACAGGAAGACTGGACAGTATCTTTGAAATTGTCAGTAGCATTGTTTGTGTTTACAATTTCCTTTCACTCGGACATAATGGCGTTTAAAATTGCTTTGAATACCGGTAATATTACAGAAAAGGTATAAATATTTGTTTTTCAATTTACAATTTTTGTAGTGATCAAGTCTGTTGCTTGCAGATAAATCTAAGCTATCATTTTTTAGCATGATTTGATTGAAACTCCACGGTGTCACAGCCGCTTTCTTCACTTTATTTTTTCTTTTTTAACAGACGTAGCCTAAAAAAGTAAATTTTTCGGCAATTCGCGCGAATCCTAATTGTATTTTCGGAACTGTTATCCTGTTTTGGAATCTTTTAATTTTTAAAATGCCCTTCTGACGGAGATCCGTCATAGAAGGTGTGTAAACTTAGCTAATTGATTTTTTCGTGCTTAGTGGTTATGTGCTGTCTTTTAAATGAGAACAAAATAAAGGGTGCTGTACAAATTGCCATTTTTCCAACCATTACTAGATGTAAAAAATATATTATAGGCCTACGGCTCTCATGGAAATAAAACCAGGAATATTTGGCTATCATGGCTCATTTCGAAGATGGTGTGTCACGCAAAAATAGGTCCGGCCAAAATCGGTCCGGTCGGGTCGATTTTGGCGTTTAAACAGCCGCTAAAACAGGTCTGGCTAGGGTTAAGGTTAGGGTTACGGTTAGACCGGATCAGTTTTGGCTACGGACCAAATTTCGCGTTACACGTGCCTCCTAGTTTATATCGTTAAAATTTGAACTTGTTTGTTCAACAGTTAAGGGTTAATACCGTTGAATATTAATATGCATATAGTTTTTAATAATATTTTTTGCCAAAAGAGTGTTTGGTGAAAAGGTGTAGGCAATACCTACAAGGATTCTGTTGAAATTTCAACCCTGTGTCGTGACTGGCGTCATTTGGAATCGGATCAATTGGTCATACATTGCTATTAAATCCAGTTTTAAAACATCGCGTGCATGGCAACATAGAAATCGAAAACACTTGAATAAATACATATATCTGCAAAAATGCCTAAGGTTGATGCCTAATGGCTTCAGCAGTAGCCTATATGTACGAAGAAGATGTAATGGGGTTCGTTAATTTCCTGAAAATTAATTTCATTGGTTTCCTTACATAGCAATTACCGAATCCTAATCTTAACGTCTACAATTTTGCTACATGTCTGCAAGAATTTATATCTATCCGGCATAAATGGTATGTTTTCTGATGGAATCATGCTCGATTTAATAAAAGTGAAATATAATGTCGACACTCTGGTACTAAAAACTCGGTTAAGGAAGTCACAAGAAAAGGATTTTTTTAGTGAAAATCAAAATTCTAAGAATCTAGCCATCATTTTTTTCACAAATGGACCCTGTAAATCTGTTCAGTAACTGCGATTGCGTAGACATAATTTAGGTCGCAACCTGTGGTGACCACTAAAGCTGTACAACACATATTGTTTTCATCATTACTCGGTGTGGTTATCTGCTATCAAATCCATTCTAAGGGTTGTTTAATTTAAAAACATGGTCGGTTGAACTAAAATTAAAAACTATTCTCCATTTTAAACATAGAACAACCTTTTTTAGTTGAACAATTATACTTTTTTTTTAATTCAACGTTATTATTTTAAAGGGTTGTTAAATTATCAAGGAAAATTACACCGTTAATTGAAAACAGGTAGAAATAATTTTCCTAAAGACCCTACAGCGGGTTTTGAAACCACTTTTGTAACTGAAGTAGGGTTGTTATTAGGCAATCCACTCATGAGGCGTCATATATTCACTCACTCAGAAAACGTGGTTGGAAAATAGTCCACCATTTGCTATTCCACCTTTACAATTAATGTTTTGCAGAGTTAAAATTTTCGAATTTCTAATGCACGTTCAAATTTTGGCCGCAGAACCTGAAATACAGTTAACTTCAAGGTCTTTATTTTATATGTTTTGTTTGCTTGGGCGTAATACTTTTATTCAAACTATGCTCCTTTTTGTCCAAAATATCGGGCAAATAAACTGTTAAAGTATAGGACATCCTTTGGTATTAATAGATTTTAAATAGAGGGAGGCCTATTAAACAAATTGCTACGTGGTAAGTAACCATGAAAAGTTCAAGCTCCAAAAAAACAATCGTATTTCGCATATTTTGTGTTTTTTTATTTACGCAGCACAATAATAAAACTGTTGCAAACGTGGAAGAATATTGGAACACAACATCATAATAATAATATTCGTCGAAAACTATACAAATTGCGGGCTGCTGTAATAGAATATTAGATGAGAATTAGGTCACAAACATATAAGAGACAACTATCAATAATATTATATAAAATCCGGATGAAAAAAAAAGGAAAAATAAGCAATGGGGGTAAAAAGCATGATTATTACATTTCTATTAGTTGGGTGCGAATATTGGGTTCAATAAAGGGGTTTCATTATTAAAAATGTAAGAAGTTCATTGAATGCGTAGTAATTCGTATATTTAACTCAAACAACAGTGTACATTTTGCCGTTTGAGTTTTTCAAGGGTTTTCCAGGGCGTCGTATTGTGGGCGAAGAAAAAATGAACTCTGTTGTTATTAAGTTAACTTTCTTTTACACGAGAAACATGTAAATTTGTCAAACTTTTTGCTTAAATAAAGGGTAGGGTAAATATCAAAGCCCATAAAGAAGTAGGTTGTATTATTCGAACGGTCGTATTGATATGGAGATAGTAATGCTTAGACGCAATACTTTTATATACCTTCTTTGGAGGCATCACGCAATTTTTTACCCAAATCATTAGCTGTTTTCTACCGGCGATTGAGTATATTTTTGGAACATGACTGGAGGTTGAATAGTTCAACGTGTGATGAATATCAAAGCCCATACAGAAGTAGGTGGCATTTTGTTAAGGTTTCGAATATTTTTTTAAATATCAGTTAAAGGTTGTAGTTAGAAGTAGAATGGATATCAAAGGTTTCAAAGCCCATATAGTGGATAGTATAGGTTTAAAGTTTCAAATAAATCTTAAGATAATGGCTGTAGGTTGTAGTTAGACACAGAAAGAATATCAAAGCCCATACAGAAGTTGGTAGCATTTTGTAAGTGCTTCGACTACGGAAGTTTAAAGTCGATGATGATAAATAAATTAAAACTAGAAACGTTAAAAAAATGCTAACTACTTATGTATAGCCTGTTGTAGCTATTCTACGGTTGGGTATAGTTCGACCATTTTTTATTAGCCGATCGTGCTACTTTCCATCAATACATTGACGTGCTAAGGCTTGCTTGACGACCACTTTCCCAATAGCTCACGGCGTTCCGTCGTTGTAAGCTTGAAGAGAATCTAGAAACTTAGTAAAAAGGATTAATATGAAGCGACAATAGGAAAGAAAAACTGTAGTTTACACCGCTGTTTAAAAAGTATTTGTTTTGCGATTTGTAGCCGCAATAGCAGTTAAATCTTTACGCGTGACAAGCTTTTATATTCGGTTTGAAAATCGACGCAGAAAAACTTGGTAAATGCCTGAGGTCTGTTCATAAAGGCTTGTTTACACTACAGCTGCACCGAGCTGAGCAAAGCGTAATTTGCATTTAAATTCTATTGTGGCGAGCGTTTCACGCTTCGCTAAACTCAAGCTACGTGCAGATGAAAAAAGTATGCTTTGGAGCGATTTTTACGCTCTGCTAAATTCAAGCCCAGTGCAGGTATCGAAAAACGTTACGTTTTGGAGAAATTTTACACCCAGCCCAGCTCAGTGCAGCTGTAGTGTAAACGGGACTTAAACCTTATCCGCCCCTGTTATGTTCTAGAAATTACTCCAGCTCGCAAGGCCATTTACCTGCGATGAATGTTTAATCTTCGTCGGATGACAGACCTTCAATTTCCTGTTCATCCCCGTCGAGAGCTTTCCAGAAAGCCAAGACAACTTTTTCGGCGTATTCCTTTCTCGATTCTTGAGGGAGCGCATCTGCCTTTTCTGCGTCACAACATTTTGATAAATTAAATTAAACAAAAAAAAAATTTCGAAAACAGCTTTCAAAAAGGGTTGCAACGCTTATCGTAATTGGTAAAATATTTTTTATTGATTTATTAGGAAAGTAGACAAAAAAGAAAAACACTTGCTAAAATGCAATATGTTTATAGTGCAAATTTCATTATGTAGTTTGTCTTTTTTGTATTGGAGATAAATTGTTATATCAGCAACAAAACGTTTTCCCAGTTCAACTTTCTTTCATATGAGAACATGCAAGTTTCTGAAACCATGCTTTTGTAATAAAAACGACACACTTCAACTTGATTTCAACCAGTACAATATAAAATTACAAATGTAGATAATTTGTATAGGCCCCCAATAACTTACCTAAAATATATGAACAACAATCATGTAAATATACTTGTATACAAATCTTAACATTAACCTAGAACAGCCTGATTAAACATAGCTTCCCTGTTTAATTGCACCAGAATGACAAACCTTTTAAAAGATGCATCTTCTGAAAGAGGGATTCAAAATCGTCTTCTTCGTTTGTATCGGCCTGCGAAGGATCGGATAAAAGTCCGTCGATGATCTTCTCAGTCTCTCGTTCCACCTTTTCGTCTTTCGTCGGTGGTTTTGTAACCTAAATTAGTTAAAAATATACAAAAAAATTAAGCTGTCGCTCAGTTGCTTGGTGAAAGACAGTCGTGCGGGTGCCCAACTTTTATTCCTTGTCGCACCCCTCAGAAATAATAAATTTATTGCAACAGCAGTACTAAAATTTTCGTAGCAATTTACTACATTGTCAAACAAAAAAGGAACTGGAACAACACACTTTAAATTCTACACAATGTAATTTGATTTATTATACTCTAACAAAACGCAAAGAGTTGTAGGTTTGCTAATCGGGCAAAAATCAAATTTCTTTAAAGACGCCCAAATATTTCACAGCATCTTTTAGAATTTAAAATGGTACCCTGGTTGGGAATCACTCAAATAGGCTGTTGATCCGTAACATTAAGTTGCATATGTGAACAGAATACAACAGGTAGGAGTGCTATGGTCTACCCTTGCTTTGCTCGCACCATAATCCTAATGAAGCTGCCTTTTTTCGTCGACCCTTCAAAGACTTTTCAAAGACTACACAAATTACAGACTTGGACTTTGTGGCAACCGTTGCGTATAGAAATTAAAGCACACCAAATAAATTAGGTATATATATTTTTATAAAAATAGAAAGAGCAGGCTTTAAAAATGAACAGCATACTTACTTTGGACTTTTTTGGAACCATGGACATCTCGGGCCATGTATGAGCGTTCAATGCATTTCTAATTCGCTTAAAGCCAAATTCCTCATCTGCCAAAACATAGTAAAGCATTACGATTTGAGATTTTGATTTACATAAACTTTTGCATATATAAAAGTTTTTTTACTTGATACAGAGTTTTTTCTATGCCAAACAACATTGCTGCAATGGCTTAAAGTCAATGAATTGACTTTGGTACACTTAAGTCAATGTTTTCAAAAGGCTTGACTCGACTTAAGTCTTTCAGACAAAATTACTTGACTTGACTTAAGTTTTTTGGACAAATAACTTGACTTGACAGAAGTCGTTTAGGTAAAATTAATTGACTTTTTCGGACAAATCACTTAACTTAGGTCTTTTAGTTAAATGACTTGGGTTGAAATGAAGTATTTACATGTAGCAATTTTTTTTTATAAAATATTTATTTTTAATATTTCCACATAAAACAGTTTGCTTGCTATATGTTGCATTGAAGCTTTATGAAAAAATAGCATTATAGTGGTTTGCTTTCCTTTACATACTAAATTAAAAAAAAATTGGACTTACACTCATCGTAATCTTCCAAAATCGGGTCAAGCTCGACCAACTCAAAGTCGTGTTCAAGGCACCAACGCCAAACGCTTTCACGATCAACCCAAGTTGGATCGCTCGAGTCTGATGCACACCTAAAAATTTGAATTACAAGTATGATGTACAAAGTATTTCTAATCACTCGGGCGATTAATTTTTGATTTGGCAAAAAGTCACAATTTTGAAACAAAAATATGTCAAGCCAAAATAGATTAGAAAATACACAAATATTGTTTACAAAACAAACAAAAACTGTGGCAAGCTTTTTTTTTAAATTATTATTCAGTTTAAATTGTTATAATATTTTAGTTTAAATAACATCAATGGTTGTATGCCCTTATTAGAGAAATATACATATATGCGAGTCAAGAGAACCTTGCAGGGCTAAATTTTCGCAAAATCAAGTGACTAGCAGTACCACAAATACAGTACAATCAACATAATAGGTCGAAATTTCGTCAAAATTTTTTTTGTTTCAATAAATGTTAAGATTTAAATCAAAGAGAAATTATTCAAAGCAAGGAGGTGGGTAATTATTCAAAGCAAGGAGGTGGGTTATTATTTTTCGACTTAAAAATCAGAACTTGAAAATAAGAATCAGAAAATGTCTTAGGAGGACCATGTCAAATGGCAATCGGAAATTCAAAACAAACGACAAAGTGTGATTTCAAAAAATCTAAATGTCCTTGTTATGACAAGCTGGTAAGAGTGGGAATAAGGATGCTTTACAAGTGTGATTTCTTTAAACAAAATGGAAAAAGCAAAAGCTTTTTCCAAACACCCTTTGGAAAATGAGCCACAAGCCAGATTAAATGGCTTGGCGGCCGTAGCCTGCCCCAGGTTTGCCCTAGGAGCTACAAAATATGTGGCAAACCATCAATCCTAATTGTCAGAATTTTAAACGTACCTTTCACATACAGCAAGTTTTATATCTGGGTTCCAAACATCAAAATAAGACAGCCATGAAGACAGGCTTGCAATTCCGTTGCCATCCTAAAACGTTTAAAAATAAATCGGCCGTTACACTAAAGCAGTTAAGACACTTCTACATATATGTGCAATTCATAATCAAAACACACTGTTTTGAAGAGTAGAGAGGAGAAGAGGTTTAATAGAGAATTACCGATATATAACTTGTTGGACCGGTACTACCCAATTTTTGCCCAATTTTTCATATTTCTGGGATATGGTAATAGTTTAAATTAATAAAAAATTAGGTTTAAATAACATTTCAGTTTATTTACCTATATTTGTTTAACTTTTCAGGGTTGTTCCTAAGCAAAAATTTACACTCGCCAGTTTGGTGAGCGGCTATTAATCAGCACTCGCCAGGACACAATAACACTCGCCAAATTTGTTGGCACGCCGTCTGCAAATTTCCGTCCTAGCGCGGTCATTTCTTGGGTTATCGTTAACCTGTCTTTTCTATACGTAAACATCGGAGATTGGAAACTTTAGATTTTGCTCGGGAGAGACAATTTTGCAGCTTGGCTGTAATAAAGTTATCTGTAAAATTTGCTCAACTGAAAATAGAATACTATACTGAAAACCGTTAGCGCGACGAAAGTTTTGCGCGTTTGAGACATTTTTTCGCGACTGACCGCATTTTACGTTGATTTTACATAAAATGCGCGGCTATAAGCGCGGCCGAGCGGGTACTTTCCAACCCGACGTAAACATTAGTTTTTATAAAAGTCTGGTCGTTTAGTTTTATGCATGTATGAACAAATGAATGACTCATAAAGCAGTTTACGCTTAAAACAATGATTTTTAGCCGAAGTATTTCTTACAAACTTTAGTGAAAAAAATACTCACGCTCTATTTTTTTCGAATTCTGTTTTTATGTGCTTGCAGGATGTTTCATCGCAGGTTGCTTCGCATCACAAACAAAACGCCATATTTCGCCTAACACTACAGTTACTAGTTCAAAAGCAAAAAATGACAAAATAATTTTCGCTAAGTTAACAACCACACTAGAGCAGGGGTGGGCAACCTACGGCCCGCGAATGTAATTCATCCGGCCCGCCGGCTCTTTGACAAATTAGACACGAGTCTTTGACTATTTTAACTACGTAATTGCGAAAAATGTTTGCGCTTCGCGCGAATGTTCATTATACGTCCGATTTGTTTACGTTTGATGCTGCCTTTTCAACTAGATCAGCAATTCTTTACCGTTGCGCCGTCGAAGGCTGACAAGTGCGTCGCGCAAAATATTGGATATATATTTTTTAACATTTTTCTTTTTTCGGCAATGTAATAAAAACTCGCAAAAAATTAAAAGAAAATATCGGTATACCAAAAAAAAATCGCGATCGCTTCGCTCGCCAGTTGCGCCTTGACATAAAACAGCAAACACTGAGATAGATTAACTTTAAATGTTATCGCTTTCCCTCAAAGTAGTTTTATTACACTTCGCACTCTCTTTGCGCTATAACTTTAATGCCTTATGTAAATGTAATTAAAAACGTTTTTAAGTGCAAAAAAGATACTAGGCCTGCGTGATTCGCATTTTTTCTAACATTTTAATAACACCATTCTTAGTTATCAATTTGTGTGGCCCGCAGAGACCTTTTTAAGTTTCGTTTTGGCTCGCGACTAGAAAAAGGTTGCCGACCCCTGCACTAGAGGTTCTGTGCGGCGCGACGCCCTATAGTGGGTCGTTTCTATTTTCCAAGGGCGTCCGCAATGGTTTCGATTCGTATCTAAACTTAATTACGATATAAAATATTTAAAGACAGTTAATTTTTAAGCTTTGGCTTGGCTGACCGCTATGAACTTTAAAAGATCCCAACAACATACTTACATAGACTAATTACTAATTATCAGCTGTAGTTACACAATTAAAGGCGATATTTTGAATATCGTAGTGTTCAGTGGTCCGTTTCAGTTCCTCGAAACATTTCAAAAACAATGCTTACAAATATTATTATAAGACATTTGCTTCGAACTTATTGTTACCCAAAACTGCAGCAACTGCTTATAATTTTCTTCAATAAATACAGAAAAGTAATTTTTTTATCGCTGGGTACGTCCAATAAACTTTTCCAAAGGCGCCAATGACCGGTTTAAACCTCAACAACGTTCAAGTTAAGCAATAAACCTCATAACTGTTTACCACTGCAGCAATGACGTCTTTAGTTGTTTGCCGGTAAGCGACTTTTTTAAACGGGACAAAGAGTCTTTATTACGAGCTTCGAACGTGACTTCGATCAACCTATTATTTGTATAGTGTTGCATGTATTTGCTCCTAAGTGTTAAGGAAATAACTGGCGCTAAGTAATATTTCGCTTAGTAGTGGTGCTTAACACAAGTTGTCCTACACCAACTAATTAAATTTCTCGCCGAAGTCACTCGCCAGCCGGGCGAGGGTTGTCAATCAGCACTCGCCAGGAGCGATTTGCACTCGCATTGGCGAGCAGCCGAGTGCTTAAGCTCAACCCTGCTTTTTTTTTATATTAACTTTGCATGAGGCCCGAACAAAATTTTTTTTTTTGGCCAAAAAATAGGAAATTTATTTGTTTTTCAGGAAAATCTATACAGTATTTTCGTGAAAGAAGATAGGCAAAAATAATGGTCCAAATTTACAGACACCAATATATTGCTAGAATTAAAATATTGACTGATATATCGGCAAATTGATATATCTCTAGTCATTTAATAGTTCAATGTTTTAGAAAATGTCCGTTGCAAAGTATTTTGTATGGAATTTAAATATAAAGTTTATATGGAAAATACTTAAAAAAAACTTTCTTAATATTGTTTAAAATCAGATGTTTTACAATTAATAGTAAAAAATTCATTTTACCTTTTTTGAATTAAAAACAGCCACAGTAGCCTGTACTGATGAGGCAAAATGTTCACTGACGATGTCTTTGGCCTTGACAAGGCACAATTCAACGTCAGCCGTGTAGTATTTGTTTTCTATGGACCAAGAAACACTGAGTAGTCCATCTTTGTCTTTAAATGAAATATCGCCTTCTTTATCTCCAGTGATTTCTACAAGGCAAAAAAAGAAGTAAAATATCTGAGAAAAAACTTTGTGTACATTACACGAAGATCCCGGCCTACAAAGTATGAACAAAAATGGGGCATAGGTGCAGAACGTGGGTGTCCAGAGCATTTTTACACACCCTGGATTTCTTGAAGGGACGTCAAAATGCCCTGGAATTCGCCAAAGTTATTAATACATGTTAAACATTCAAATAATTTCTGTAGCACAGTCTTAGCTAATCAAAAGTGAATAAAAATTTCCTAAATTATTATATAGACAAGTTGCCAGAGAATCCCCAAACTATGTCTTTTTATGTTTTATGCATTTTTGTTTATATTATTGTTATGAACCGAAAGGTGCAAAAGAAATGTTTCAAAAGGCGAATTGGTTGACTCAATGATACAGGCAAAAGCTGCTATCTAAAAGCTCACATTTTCATCGAATTAATAGGAAATTTTTGGCGACTATGAATGGGAGTGCTGGGTCCAACTAAGTTGAAAAGGGAACCTTACCCAACTGCATTCAATAATTTGTGACCGCCAAAGATTCGCACCGAAAAATTCTCTTTCCAAAACTTTACACCAAAATTTTGCGACATGCTAGAAATGCCTTTTTTTCATTGTAAATTCACTAGGCCAGCAATATTTCTGAGGTCACTGGCATACTTTTGGATGAGCATTTCTGCCAAAGATCATTAGTGGGAAGGTACTGGAATGCAATCTGTATCTTGCTAGTGTAACTTGAAAAATCAGGGGAGCATATTACATTTTTTTCTGTGCAAGTTTAACAGGGGTCTGTTGAAAAAAACAACGCATGAGTACACTTGCCATGATTCCAAAGTGGAACAGGATAAAAAATTTAAAAAAATTAGTCCCTAATTAAACTTGACTTGGAATAAACGAAAAGCAATTTAAAGTCACATGATTTACAAACTGTTGCACTAATCCTAATAAGATATATATTAAGATACGTTTTATTTCAACTAGTATCTTTGTGATATCACTTTACCCACACCTAATATGTATATGAAATGCAATAAAAATTTTTAAGCAACAAATACCTTTAATCACATTTTCAGGATTTGCAGATTCCGAAAAGAATTCACCGACTTTTACTACAACTGCCGTTTGGTCACACATGGCAAAACTGAAAGTCTAGATATCTATTATAAATAAAAAATAGTTTTGAAGTAAACTGTGTGGCACCTGAACTGCAATGGTCTGTTTCTCTAAATGATTTTAACAATTCTACACTGATATTTCAGTTATTTGGCAAATGTCGATATCAGTCTGTATTGCATGGCACTACATGCTGACATCTAGGTGATCAGCTCCAGATTTTGAGGTGCACAAGTGTGCACTTATATTTTGTGCACACCAGAGTTTGGAATCTTATCAACAATTTAACTTATTTTTCAAAATTTAGGTGTACTTAAGTCATTTCAAAGTGACTTGTTTACAAAACTTCTATAATGGCAGCAGAGTCTAGACTCAGTTTAGTTGGTTAATTTTACTGGAGTCGAACTCTGGGACTCCAGTAAGACTACCCAAAACCGGAGTCCTATGTGCGCATGCACAGTACCAAAAATTAGTTACTGTAAATTGTAGTTTGGTGGGAAGCATATGTAATTGTAGAATAGTTTTCAGCACTGGTCTACAATCCTACCACATTTTCGTTGAGGTGTTTATGTTTCTAACATTATTTGCATTAGGCTGCAAGTTACTGCTTGGGTTCGGTTGGGTCAAGTATTGTTTTTATATTTGTTCTTCCATATTTATTTCTTCTTGGCAATTTCAACAACTCGTTTCATTACTGAAAAAAAATGTGGTAGGATTTTAGACCAGCGTTTAGTTTTCAAACATGTATAGTGAAAAGATAAGTTATATGGCACCAGTTTATGTGGTGCTTCTGAATTGAAACTAAAAAATGGCACACCAGTAACAAAAGGTTGACCACTGTGTAATATATCTTATGATTATAGTATTTTACTGAAAAAGTTTGTGATTTTCATAATTTAACCCTAGTTTCAAAGAGTGGCAATAGAATAACTCTAGATGTTTTTTATCATTTAAATTGTGTCATTTCTGGTCTAAGAATCCAACAACACATTAAATAAAACGACCATTTGTTTAACGCAAATTGTTTGGGTTATCATTGGGACTAGGGTTGGTTAAGTACACCCGATCCGTTAGAAATCAGTGCATTTCTAAGCAAAAAGGTCTACGACAATCAGGGCATCCAATGGCAGAAAAGTCTAGACTTTTAGACCTTGAGGTCGTGGCAATGCACTGATTTGGACCTTTAGGTAAACTCCCGGCAAAGATAAATTAAAAATATTCATTAAAAGTTCAGAAAAGATAACAAAAAATATGAGATAGGATTAATAACACTTGACCCACCTAAACCCTAACGCTAACCCAAATCCTAACCCAAATAATGTGCGTTATTTCAATAATTCTTTAAATGCTGGGGGAAAAAGCCCAAACTCGGATGGTTTCTTGTCCATTGTATTTAAGATTTTTACGTCACAAATTGAGGTATTGGGGCCCGAAGCGTTCTAATTATTAAATTATTGCACATTATTTGGGTTAGGGCGCTGGTTAGCGTTTGGGTTTGGTTGGGTCAAGTATTGTTAAGGGCGCTGGTTAGCGTTTGGGTTTGGTTGGGTCAAGATTGTTAAACTTAATCTTGTTATGCACATTTGTTAATGCAAATTAGTGCATTGTCCAAGAACTCAAAGTCTAAAAGTCGGACTTTTTGATCCTTTGAATGCACTGATTGTCGTAGACCTTTTTGTTTAAAACTGCACTGACTTCTGACGGATGGGGTGTTAAGTATATAACTATATTCATCCTCCCATTTACCTTTATAAATTTTAATTTTTTTAAAATTGATATTTTTAAATGGTAGGATCCTAGTTCCTTTAAAAAAATATCAATTTCCAGTTAAAAAGGATAGAATTTCGAAGTATTTCATAGAAGGAGGTGGTTCTCAAACTTTATTGCGTTATGACCTCTCTTTTATTGGCTGTTAAATACCTTGTGGCTCTCCTGTTGACGCTAAAAAGTGACGATAGGTCCCTTAATATGATACGAAAGCCACAATTTGATTTTAGGCGGTTATTAATTGAAATATTATATGTTCGTGATTGATTAAATATTACTTTATAGACCCCAAAACCAAACGCGAGAAACGCTTTAGGTAGTTTTCATTCATTTTGGCAAAACATAAAGACAACAAAAATGGGATATGTGGCGAATATTTGTATTAGACAATATTTATCTTAGTATATTTCCTTGTACTTTTTTTGCATTGGGTTTAATTTGTTTCTATTTCAGAATACTTATATGGACATAAAACTGAAGGTTTACGCCCAATATAAAAATATACTAGAATTTTTTGCAAAATTTTTTTCACGCATCACTGATTACTATCGTGCAGCGCGAAATCTCAAAGTTACAAAAATGTTTTTTTCTTTAACTTCAACTTAGACTTGGTTGTTGTTAACGGTAAAAGATTATGTTGAGCTCTTTTGTTGTTGAACCATATCGGTTTTAAAAAATCGCAAAAAAAAAAAAAAAAACGCAGTTGATTTGCACGTAATCGTTTCGTTGGTATATATATTTTGGCAACCAACAATCAGTCTGCATTTTGTGGCAGGTAAACACCCAATTTCCTAAAATAACAGCGTGGTAAGACTTGGTCAATGTTATAAATGAGCAGGTTTAAGTCGTTCGTAGGAAATAACCTGACTTGACTCAAGTCTTTCATTCAGCAATTTTTCATAAAATTTAAATATTCATATTAATTTTGGTGGCTCTTTTAATTTGGTTTGTAAAAAAAGGGCAAAAAAATACACAATAAAACTGTATCGTCTACAAATTATGCTTCACACACAATATTTGGGTGTGGGTGCGGGTCAAGTATTATTTTAAATATCATAGCTTGACCCACCCTAACCCAAATAATGTGGAGCATAATTTGTAGACCATGCCCTTTTGTTTTTTGCGCTACTTTCTATGTATTAGAACGAAAGGGCCTCTATTTTTGCATATAAAACAAGTTGCTTGCTGTATGTTGCTTTTTTTATTTTCAGATGAGTTATAACTGACAATCGACTAATTTACCACATTTTTTTTTTAATTCAACAAATAAATTTTATGACAAAAAAAGGATTTTACTACGACTTGAACTTGGACTTGTTATTTAGTCAAAACTACTTAACTTTGACTTGTTATTGTACAAATGACTTGACTTTGGCTTTTGCCATTTCAAAATGACTTGTTTACAACCCTGGGCATTTGTGTACACACCTAAACTTTAGAAAAAAAGGTTGGGTTGTGGTAAGATTCTAAACGCTAGGTGTGCACAAACAATGATTGTACACAGGTCTACACACCTGAAAAAATATGCTTGTAAGAGTTTAATATTAGTACTTCTACACTTTGTCTTTAAAACTCCCATGAATCTATTATGTAGGATTTTGCTGTTTAAGAAATGGTAACTAGAGATTGGTTGATAACACTTTTTTATTCAAGTAGTAACAAATAATTTTATTTATTGAAAGTAAAATGCAAATTTCAATCAGTTTATTTATTTATTTGTTATTAATGCAACTCTTATTTTGCATATTAACTTTTGCATGATGCCGATAACAAACAATAAATCAAGCACTAAGGTGTTAAACCAGCGAGGAATGAAAATGAAAACAAATCACAAGTTTGCAAGTTTAATAAATTTGAATTTCGCTTGTTTTTAAGGTTAAATTATTTAACATTTTGATAATACGTAATAAGAATATCAAAGCCCATACAGAAGTAGGTATCATCTTGAACGTTTCGAATAACTCTTTATTCACACCTTGAAAATGAATTAAGAGTTATTCGAAACGTTCAAAATGATACCTACTTGTGTATGGGCTTTAATATTCTAATTACGTCTTACTAAAACCTCCAACCATTATGCTCCAAAATTTTGATAATAAAATTGGAATACTAGTCCATATTATAGGTAAACTTAGATATCAGTCTATCTCTGATGATAACTCTTTGCTATTTACTGCTATTATTACAGAAAACTTAAAAATTGTTTATATTTTCAGTCCTATGTTAGTTCAAAGCAATGCATTCAAATCTTAATGCAAGTAATCTTAATCCAACGGTGGTTTTGAAAGATATCCTGAACATGAAGGAGTACAATCAGCTAGCGTTGCCTTCAAAACCAGGATTCAATGCATCTGGTTCGAGTGACTCTAATTGCTCCAAACAATCTTTCTGGAGTAAGGTATGATGCTCTATAGAAATGTGTTCCAAATCCAAATAGTTTCGATAAGTTTTAAATATATGATGCGCTGTTGTTTTTTTTATAAATAATCCTTATTAGAGAAACAAGTTTGTGATAAAATGACTGGACATGCCTAATTTTTCAATATTAATTTTTTTATAAATGTAGTTTTTTTATTATCATTTATTTATTTTGCATATTGAAAAGTCTGAATAATGTTTAAGTTTATTTTATGTATAGGCAGCCTAGGTTACCTGTTTTGATAGTGACTTTAAAACAATTCTTTAAACCTTTTGTTATTGTGTTGACTATGACATTTATACTGTTTTGTATTTAAATTATATTTAATCCTTTAAACACTGATAAATCCTCTTTAAAAAGTCTTTATAGATATACACATACACTAAATGTAGCATGGTAAATAAATTGTAACTTTACTTTTTAGCAATTCCAGCGTAGTTGTATACACTAATTTTCGTTGTTAATGGACTGCTAACTATATATACAATGTATGTTCAGCTTGACAGCTTTTAAATTAAAAAATATATATATAATGAATTATTTTGTTTTTTGTCTTGTTTTATGCAAAAATAATTCTGTTGTCTGGTTTCACAGGAATCAGCCAACAAACTTGACAGAAAAGGCAAGATAACTGCTTTCACTGAAAAAAGGGAGTCCAGGAAAATATGTCAGAGCAACAAAAACGTTTATCCGATATTTTCAATCATGAAAAATGTGACCAATCAATCTCCCGTCAGAAAATCAAGCAAAATCCTGGAAAACTTTAAGCCCAATAATGGCAAGTAATATTCAGGCATATTCAAATTCAGTCATTTTTTGATATAAAAAGTATATAATATATTTATCTGAAAATGGCATCAATAGTCTTTTAATTGGATTTTCAATACTGGTTGTGTACTGCTAAGTTTATTTGTAAGACATTTATTCCTGTCAATAAATGTTCTATAAATTTTTATTCCTATTAATAAATATTATATAAAAAAGAGGGTATGTCTTTACCAATAATCATATATATATATTGTTTAATTAAACTGTAAACAAATGGTATTAGCTTGATAATTTATTTTCAACAGAGGGTTAGATTTTCATTTCTATGGCACCAAAAGTTGTCCTCTAAAGTGTTTAAAACGTTTTCTGATTTATTGCAGAAAAGTCACAGTTTTTTAGTCCCCGCAAAAGTAAACTGAAAAAGTCAAGTTCCCCGAAAAATGAAACATCAAAACAATTTATTATCGATGCTGGTAAGTAAGCTTTTGTTCTACGACAGTTTTCAGCAGCTATAGTGTCAATACTGTAGTGTGTTTTGTTTTTTACTGAGCAAATTTTGGTAAAGTATATGTGGACTATAGTTTCAGTCCTAAGTAGATGTTTACAAAATCCCCACGGAAAAACCTTGCACAGGTGTTTTAGCAAAGGTTACTTGCGTTCAGCACTTAAAAGCACTTGTCGAGCATGAATTAACCAGGAGTTGTGTTTTGATAAATCTACCGTACATTGTTGCAATTTCTATATTTATCTAGTATCGAACTAGTTATGAGGTGAAAACTGCCTTGACTTGTTGGGCGAAAATCATTACTTGTCGGATTGATTTTTAAGTTTTTTTCGGGGGAACTTTTACTAGTTAAGGCTTTAATAAAACATATGTTTTTTTCATTCTTTATTTTCTCTTTCGTCTTAGCACATTAACCCACAGGTCTTTAGAAACAAAGCAACTATGAGGCCTATAAAATACAAACTTGCATTTCAAGAGAAAAACTGGTCTAACGAAAAAAATAGAGCTCGCTAGGTTTGCCGCCAGATAAGGTCTACAGTTGCGCGTGATGTGAAAAATTAAGAAACACTGGCCTTTAGTATGAAACATTTAAAAAGCTATTGAAATACAGATAATCCTAACCATTAATTATTACAGGTCAAAAAAACTTCGGACCAATGCACTGCGATGTTTGTGGAATGATTTACTCTGCAAGCGACCCAGAGGATAAAGACATGCACAAATTTCACCACAGCAAGTTTTTGTCTTCTGTCAGGTTAAAACCATTCAACGTTTTTGTTTAAATTAGACAAAAAAATTATTGCAGTGTTTTTTTAAGGTGCTTTGGGGAACCGTCAAATTTCTCCAGCGGTTTCCCAAATTTTGGACTTGAAACTTTTTGGTATTTAAATGAAACACTTGCGGTCTCTTAAAACTACTTAGCGGTCACCCAAACCAAACCTTAAAAAAACCCTGTAATGTCTAACAAGATTTTTGAGTGCAATGCAGCTTTTATGTAGTAAGGCGTTTTTAGCACGAATGTAGCCACAGGTGCTGCATTTTTTAAATGCCCGCTGAACATATGTGTTTGATGTGGAGTAAGATTTATTTAGCTTTTGGTATTTACTACCGTTATATTGGTTGATAAATCCGGCACTTCTCGGTTCTCGCATTTTAGGGAATACCCATTAAAGGAACAACACTCTTTCTTAAGCATTTACAGGAAGATTTATAATTATTCACGGGAAGCTAGGCCCCCCAGATGTTTACTTGCAGCATTCTAAGAACCCCCAAATTCGCCGTCCATGAGCCATAGTGTTAAATAATTTTGTTTTATAGCTTTCCAGGTTGGAAAAAGGAAAGGATCGTCGCCAACTTCATGAACGGGAGGATTTTAAAAGTTCTTCCCTCGGACCCTAAATTTGCAATCAAAAAGGTATTTGCTGATTTACTAGCGAACAAACAATACACACACAAAGCTTACATAAGCTTTTTGTATTGTGAAAAATACATGCACTTATCGTACGTGTTTAACAACTGTGATCTAGCACCTTTGATCATCCATAACGTATACTTATTAAAGTAAACCGTGAGCCTCCATAGGTTAATCCAATCAGTCAAGTAAAATTTCACCGAGGTTGTGAGTTTACAAAAAGGCTAGGTTTTCACCTCGGCTGGCGTAGTTCCAACTGTATGTTAAAAGCAATATGGTTTATTTTATTAGTGAAGACATTTTACTTTTATTTTGAAGGATGTGATTTTCTGTTGTAATTTATGGGTATTGCCATCACTATACTTAATTGTAAGATTATTGTTATGTAACGCATTGCTTGCATGATAATCCTGAGTTGTTTTACTGATCTAGTTATTCTATTAAAGGCTCTCGGTGTACTTTTTGCATTGTAATCAAATATATTTACCGACTAACTTAATAGTTTGTAGTAAAAAATTATGTGGCACCTAAAAATGTTTTGGGCGATAGTAGCAATCTATTTTTTTTTACTTTCGGCTAATAAAGCTTTAGGAAATTCAAATGACTTGAGCCGCAATCGTTAGTCAAAAAGCAGCGTCAAAAGGGCTAGATAACAGTTGTCTACGAAATGTAGCACGCATTGGCGTCATGGTTGTTTCTCAACTTTCTCCCCTATGAGCCTGTGTAGAGGTCGTGAGTTCGAACCTCACTGCAGGCTAGTTGTTATTTTAGCCTGCCTTGCTTGCATCGTTGATCGACAGACTCGGTGAGTCTGCGACTGCTTTCGGTGTACTTACCTATTTGTAACGTTTTTCAAGGTCGAAGAAATGACGAAGCTTATCGATACCGAACTCGGCTACAATCGAAATACGAGCAATGATTGTAGCAAGACCAAAGTGACGTATTTATACGTTTCGGACGATAGCAACCAGGTACGTAGTATGACGTCAAAGAAATGCGTTACGTATGTATGACGTCACTGATTGATCGTGGCGTCATCACTTTTATGAAAGAAAAACAGATTAAGGGTAACTTCACATTCGCTTTAACAATGTTGTTTAAAGCAAGTTAACGACAAGTAATCATTAAAAAAAAAGCTTTTATTTTTACCTTGCAAATATTAAACGCACGGTGGCACTATGGAGTTTACAAAGATCGCCTTAGAAGAAATGTCTCAAACTTTAGGGCATTGTTGTATTTTTTTAGGTTTGATCAGCATTTCTTACCTTTATGTGTACGAATTCAAGAAAAAACCTTGCAGATAAGAATTTGACCATTTTTTTTGTTGAGAGAGACCAGTGCTTCTCAAACTGGGGTCCGCGGTCCTTTTCGGGTCCGCGAGTCAATTTTCTGGGACCGCGAAGCACCCAACAAAAAATTAACACGAAGCTCCTAATTGAAGAAATTACTTCACCAAACCAAGTTGATTATCATTAATTGTTTATTCACATTATTGTACGCTTCAAGTTGAATTGTCCATTGTCACGTCATAGTGTTGCGTTGCGCTAATGAGAATCGCGTTGTAACAGCTTGCTGCGCTGGCAATGTGGACTGTACGGTCGTGGTTTTACAACTGTTCGTGATTGCTTCACTCAAATAAAGAGAGGTTAACATAGCCGAGCTGATAGCAAAAAAGCAAGTGCACCCGTCCCTCGATACCATTATTATTTTGTGTGAATTTGTGTGTATTTTTAAGGGACCGTGAGCAATTAAAAAAAATACTCGGGGACTGATGCGTAAGTTTTAAAAAAAACGTTTGAGAACCACTGAGATATACCTGTATATCGGTTTATATCGGCTGGTAATTCGCTTCAACCGATATATTGGTATCGGTAAATTTTGGCTGTTATGTTTTGGGGTTCGCGTCTAAAATAGCCCTGCTTTACGGTGTATTTTACATGTGGTCTTTTTGTCCCACTGTGGTCCATTCACAGTCGTGTCGATCTCTCAATTTAACCTCTAGGTATCTTTTTTAAAGGTGATTGTTTGTCGGATCAACGAGCCCAACTATAAAAGTTTTAAGTACCTCTGATTTACGGTGTCAAGTTGCAAACAGTCTTTATTTTCCACTCTTATCCATTTATAGTCATAGCCGTGTCCATTTCTTGATTTTAATCTCCTTCACAGGTAGTCGGTTATCTGATAAGCGGGCTTATATCGCGTAGCGTAAAAATTAATTTTTTTTTTTTTAATTTGAATCACCCCTGTTTTACGTTGTCCTTTTGCATTCAGTCTTTTGTCCCACCCTTGTCCATTTACAGTCGTGTCCATTTCTCTATTTTACCCTCTATATATTTCCTTTACAGGTGATTGGTTGTCTGATTAGCAAGCATATATCGTGAAAAAAGTTGAAAAAAATAGAGAAAAAATAAATAAATAAATAAATAACAAAGTTGAAATTTAAAATTTAAAACAAAATAAAAGAAAAAAAATTTTTAAAAAGTTTAAACACCCCTGCTTTACGGTGTATTTTACATATAGTCTTTTGTCCCACTCTTGTCCATTTACAGTCGTGTCTATTTATTTCCTTTACAGGTGATTGGTTGTCTGATAAGTGAGCCTATATCGCTTGCATACCGTTTCGTGACCCCTACATCGGCCCCCCATTCACCCATGCAGTGCGAGACCCAGGGGGTAAACGCCAGCTGCGGGGTTTCCCGGATTTGGACCCTGGGGCGGTTTAGAAGGCGGGGCATCGCGAGTCGTTTGTGCGACGCGCTGCGAAGGTCCTTTGTGCTCGGAACTGAACTCGAAAGAGATCAGGTGAGTTTTCTTGTGCTACTTTATTTCCCATGGCTATAGGTAATTTTTGTTCAATGACATGAATTGACTTAAGTCTTGTCGGATAAAATGACTTGACTTTGGCTTGACTTTTTTGTCAAAATGACCTCCCTTGACTTTTTCGGATTTAAGCGACTTGAAGTGTTATTTACCGATTTCGGTAAAATTAGTTTGGTTTTTCATCCTAATTTTTGCTTTTAAAACAGTTTTCCGCTTACTAAATGTTACGTTTTTTATCTAGTTATAATGTTATCGCCCAAAATCGGACGATTTTTTTACAAATGACTCAGAATTTATTTGCTGCTCTATTTCCCGTGTTTCAGTAAGTGTTTTTTTAATGAATTGTCTTGACTTTGACTTATGATTTTTGGAAAAAGTGTTTTCGTGCCTTAAAAAACGCAGAAAAATCTTTGAATGGACTGCATTCGGCCTTAAAGACTCCTGGTTGTACTTTAATTTTTCATTAATTTTTATTAACGCTGATTATTTATTCAGCAGTTTAATAAGTGATTTAAAAGGTATGCTAAAATTTAAAAGAGTTATATTAACACGACCTTTGAAAAAAACAAATTTTAAACAATATATTTTTTATTAGATCGCATTTTCCCACCCATCTTCGTCCGGGAGGGATTTCGCCGCCAAATATTGTCAAACGCCTCAATTTCTCACCTACAACATGCTTCAGCAGCCCTAGAGCAACGCCCGCACGGTGGCGCAATATCGATTTTAATTCCTGCCGCGAGGTGGCGCGCGTGATCCACTACAAAACATTGTCAAAAATGGCGAGTGACAACACTATGTTGTTTGAAGGTGTAGTACAATACGCTTTGAACTGCGGCTGTTTCGAAAGGAAAAAAGTGTTTTTAAATAGCGCTGGTCTCTTAGTATGTTTCACTGCCGTTGGAAGTCCTAAAACGGTTTTTTTGTGTGTTGTGCGTTTGCTGTTTTTCTTATGGCGTCCGTTTTTTTGCTTTTATTCTTGCACCAATCTGATATTATTATCGTTGCTGCCAATTCCGCCTTGTTTTTAGTAAAATTTGCAAGCTTACAGTAAATTGTTGTGCTTGGCACTGGCTAGGAATGTCCAATAATATCTGTATTTTAACTACTATTTGCGATCCAAAGAAGTGGTTTGTACCCTAAAGCAGTGTTTCGCAACCTTTTTTGGGTGCGGCACCCTTGCTCGTATTTTTGCTAATGGTTAAATGTAACGCTACAATAAAAGAGATTGAAACGACACATTAGACTGTGGAAAAAACCTTTTTAATTATTGGCACTTTTATCGTACACAAAAAATTGTATTAAGAAGCTTGCCAATAGAGCAAAAATTGGGATCCTAAGAATTTGAAATATCTCTCGGCACCCTTAAACGTTAAAAATGGCACCTCAGAGCGCCGCAGCACCCTGGTTTAGAACTACTGCTTTAAAGGGTAATTTAAAACTGGACCAAACTTTTTACGCTAAAGCAAATTAGGGCCAAATAACTAAATTAAAATAAACTTGAAACGTTTTAATTTCATCCATTTTGCTCCATCGAGCATAGCAATGACGTCATTTGTTATCTGTTCTGATCGCGATAATTTTGTCCAAAATATCTGGTTTTGGAAAGTAGCGGTCAGACGGATGTTTAACAAATTTCTTCGAGTAAATTTATGTTCGAGTTTGTTCAAGCATGGATTATTTATAGCAGTTTACTCTCACTTTAAAAGAAAATGCCCTTTTTACATTAACTGTGAAAAATGATGACAAGCACCAAAAAGTCGAAAAGCGTGATCCCAGTTTGTGGTTGAGAACTTTTACACCGCTGTAGGTTAACAACTAGGCCCTCGTTCACTAGGGCAAACCAAACTTACTTTAATACCGCTGGGTTTTGTTTTCTACATTTTTTGACCTAAAAATCGCACCGTTTAAATGGTCAAAATGTACAATATAAACTGGCATCATTGTAGGAAAAGTGTCTAAAAAAAGCGAATATTTAAATCAGACGTGATTAGGCAACTGACCACGTAAGCCATTCAGCTTAAACGAGACATTTTAAAACATATACTCAGTGCGGTCATTTGCTAAATAAAATTGCGTCTCAGTCAAGTATTTTGTAGTAAATAGCAAATTATAAGCTATTCAAATCAAAGAAAGCAAAAAAAGTGTCAAATAAGTAAAATTAGTCGAATTGTTTAATTCCAAGCTTTATTTCGCGTAGCAAACATTGAACGCGAAACAAGGTAGATAAATAACACTGGTTTACAGCAAATTTGCTCAAGCCAAGGAGCTTTTTTGACTAATTTAAGGGTGCTGAGTTCAAATCTGGCATTCATTTTTGTCCATCACGTCAGGATTTTGAGTTAAGAGACTTAAATCATAATTTACAAAAATTTGAATACAGTCTTATTAGAGCAGCGGTTCCCAAACTCCGCAAGGAGAATTATTTATTATTTTATAAACATTATAGGCTTTAGCGAATGTTTTTAAACATTGTCTGCCATAATTCGTTGTTATCACTTATCAGTTATGCTTTATTATTAATTTATTATTATAATGAAGCGCGTTGTAAGAGGTCTCTTGTGACATCATAAAGCATCTATTATGCTGTACTGCTATACCTCCTAATCGTTCATATTAGTTAGAATGTTGTTACATTAAAAATAATCGTGACTGCACCAGTGTACTACAAGAAACATGGGCCCCATTTTATAGGGCCGCGAAATATTAAAATCATTGCAAAGGGTCCGCCAGGCAAAATTTTTTGAAGCCTTTGGGAACCGCTGTATTAGAGATTAAACTTTTGCAGTAAGATGAACTTTCCACTGTAATTCCGCCAAATCATGCACACTTTGCCTTTTTTATATAAAAAGAAGGATAGAGTACCGGGGGCAAATGTTACATTGGTAAGGGATTGAAAATGATCCAATAATACGAGGAAAAGCGGTCTATAATATAAAAAACATACGTGGTCAAAATTAATTTGGAGATGACAGTGTGAAACAGTTCAAAATTCCAAAACACTAAATTTAAATCGGACGATTATAACGAAATGACAAACTGGAAATAACCAACAGAACCAGTTTAATAACAGAGGACCACATCAGTTGAAAACAATTATAATCCTTAATTTGCTTTGCCTTTCCAAGTCAAATCTCTTTAAAACAGCTCCTCAGTGCAATTAAGTAAGTCAAAGCTACACGAGAGGCAACATGCGCAAATTTTTCAAACGGTTTCGATTTCGTTACTTTAGTTTCAGTTCAATTTTGTTCGCCAGACAGAAGGCAATCTTGGAAATGCGAGATTACTGGAGTTAATCCAAGGGTCTATGCTTCATTGTTTTGTCAAGAATAATCAAGTTTGTCTTGCGCGATATTAGCAATCATCTTAACTAAAAATGAACAAAACGTAACATTTAACATTTAAGAAAAATGTTTGATTTGCAAAAGTTAAATAAATAGGCTAACCCAATTTAGTTAAAAACATGCCTAATGTAAACATTTCGTTTGAACCCGAGTCGACAGTTAAAAAGAAAGTCAAGCCAAGTCATTTTTTTCAAAAAGACTGAAGTGAAGTCAAGTCATTTTGGTCAAAAGACTTAAGTCAAAGCACGTCATTTGAAAACAGTGACTTAAGTGCGCTTAACTCAAGTCATTTTGCCTTAAGTCATTACAACACTGGTGGTTGTAGGCTTAAAAAAATTTAAACAAAATCGTCAATTCAGAAAAAAACTGGGCGACAGCAGTCGTTTTAAGGTGCGTTTCGCTAATTGTGGGTGACCTATAACCTTTTCAAGCAACAACCAGCACTCAAAGGCTGCCCAAATTGCAAGGCTGTAGCGATAAGACCATTAAATTCGCCTTCCCCAGGGCCCTAATGAGAGGCTGAAAATGGCCGAAATGTTTGTGCGATAAACGCGAAATTTTTAGACTGCTGTATACGCTGACATCAGCAGCAGCAAGCCCATGTGTTTTAGGTACCTTCGCCTGAAAGTTTCAATAGCCGAAGGCGGCATGCAAAAGGTTTACCTTATCTTGTTTCTCGACTTGCTGGTTCATGCAAGTGGACATTCCGTGAGTAAATCTAATACTACTTGCACAGTCAGGCAGCTTGTTATCTTAATTCATATTGGACTTATATAATATTGTGGCACGCCAAACTTTGGTAGATATTAATTTAATATGCATATGACAGTATACTAACTAACTTATGAAGTAACTTTTGCCTTAAACAAATATATCAAATATTTACACTTATTTTTAATGTCCTTAGTTCGCTATAAACGGCATCATTAGTTTCTGTAAGATCTTAAAATGCAACATTTAATAAACTTTAAAAACGCCAGGGTTGCCAGACCTAAAAAAAATCCAAATGTACTACCAACTCTAACAAGCATATGTTTTTTCCTAAAATAAAAATAAATGCAATATGGGTCATGCTGCTACATTGAATTTCTCTTTTTGTGGCAATTTCTCTCAATTTATTTTCATTTTGTAAATTTTTCGTGGCCATGTTCTAGTTTTTGTGATTTTGTTTTGACAAATTTTCTTTTTTTGTGTTAGTTTGATCTCTTCTTAACATAACACTCATAAAATTTTTTGAAAAAAAACAAAAAAAGACAAATAATTTTATTTTAAGAGGTTAAAAAAAGTTATTAAATTTCGCTTTAAAAATACTAACTGGCACCCCTGAAAAACGCTAACAAGAACAAATCTGTAAAATTAACCTCAAAGAAAAACTGAAAACGTGGCACAAATTTCGCTTGTATTGTTACGTCATAGGTCGTACAGATGTCGATCGTAAATGCGACCAAACTCTACTTTAGGAAAATTTTAAGAAAATTGCTGTTTTGCTGTAAACGTTATTATCAATTCTGCAGCCATTAAATAGAACCAAAATCGATTAAAAGCAAATTTTAGCTCGACCCAAAACAGTGCTATTCGCTGATGAGCATAAAATAACACGAATGTCATAAATTTTCAAAGTAAACTTAGAGATCAGTATCGTACCATTACTTGGTGCAGGATTTAGATAACGCGGTGCAGTCTTAAGTCAGCAGCTTAATGGACACTTGTAAATTTAGGCCAAACGTCTAATTGATTGCTGAAGAAAAAAAATCGGTAATATGGCGTTCAACATGTGTTTTTATTTTAGTTTGTGTAATAAATATTGAGAAAATTTTCTATACCATACATTTTTTTTTTATTATACTGCATTTTTTTTTATATGCAGTTTTAGGATCAATGCAATTTATAACGACACAATTTTTGTGTAATTTGGAATCCTAAAATAACTACACTATCTGATATGACTGGCTGGATTTGAAATCTGGCAGCCATTTTGTGTAACACATTCAGCTATTCCTGTATCGCTTACCTAAAGCTTTGTAATAGACTACAAACTCGAATTCCAGCTATGGAAGGTAAATTCAGAAGAAAACGTTATTAAAATATTTTTTGTAAATGCTTTAGCAATGCCTAATCACTAAAACTGTAAAACACTCAAAATCAATAAATCCATTTTGGTTTTGATAAAAAAGTAGGAAAAAGTTTGAAACGATAACGAAATCTTTGATTTTAGAAATTCCCGAAATCTATTTTAAGTTAAGAAATATGCTTTCATTAAATCTACATTTATTGCCAAATGTTGATTCGCATGCAAATCTGAGCAACGAAATTTGCGCCAAGACATCTATGTTATTAACTGGTCTTCAAAAAATGAAATATATTGGAAAACGAAAAAAGAATCGGAACCAATTTACGTACGTATTCGCTTATTGTAGGCCTACAAATAAAAACCTAATATTTTAGGCTATATTGCAAAGTTATCCAGTGCTACAGTGCTGGGTTAAATACACAGAAGGGTGTTCAAACAGGTGCGCATACCACAAGTGTTTATGCTATTTTGACATGTCGATATTCGATGGCAGCAATTTTCGCTTGTATACCTTTTAGCGAATTTTGAAATAACAGTTTGAAAACTGCTATTTTTAAATTGATTTTCAGATACACATACACAGAAATTTTAATCAGTCCTTATCAATCGAAAAGTAACCTATATAAATTTATTAGAAAACCGCATGCGTATACCAAGTTATAGGTCATAATTGGGTCAATTTTGGGATAGCGTAGGACTAACTTTATTGAATCATAACCACCATTAAAAAAAACTTGTAATACCAATTGACAGAAAATCAGTCGTTTTAAATGCAAGCCAAGTTTAAATCCAAATCCTTTTCAAAGAAAGTTTGTGCAATTTTTTCCACAATCAATGACTAGACCATGTCCAAGTCAGGGTATTTAGAAAAAAATTAAGCAAACCAAATCTACAACACATTTATATTTGTAAAAAGTGAATCATTGGCCTCAAAAATGTCTTTAAAGTGTATTTGAAAAAAAATTATAATTTACAACATTGTGTTTTGTGTTATGTTCACTGAAAACTATATGATATAAAGAGTTGTGTGATATCCATTGTTAAAATTAAATAAAAAAATAAAACAGTAAAACAAAATAGCGCAATTAAAAATATTTTCGGGCCAAGGCAAATATTAAACGACTTTAAAACGGCAAAAATATCCCACTGGAAATTCTACTTATTGTGAATCTACTTTGGTGTGGTGCGTTTAACTTCAAAGGCTTAAACCACAAAAAAATCCGCCCAAAAGTGACTAAAACAAGATAAAAACCGGCGTCTGAAGGCGAAAAGTCGCGAAAAAACATCGCATATTAGCGCCACGCGTCAGAAAAATGCCAGTCGCGCGACTCATAAGGCTAGAGAGCGAAATCGGCGGCGAAAGCTAGCCCGGGGTGGCTGTCTAATGCCAGTTGCTGCGGTTTAGCAGCTAGAGTTGCCGCAATACGCAAGCTAGTCGCGTGCGGGCCTCGCAGCAGATAACATCGCCGTGCTGGCTTCTAAAGCTTATGTTTTTTACTGCCACGCTGGCTATGCGAGATGGGTCTGTACTCTGTATAGGGCAGTGGTTCTCAACCTTTTATGGCTTGCGGCACCCCTCAGAAATAATAAATTAATTGCGGCAACCCTACAAGATTTTTTTGTAGGTAAATCACAAGAATGTCACAATAAACGGAATTGGAACAACACACACTAACTCTGCACAACGTAGGAAGTTACAAATGGATTTATTCCACTCTAATCCTTCACAAAAAGTTGTAAAAGTTAAGCGAAAATTAGATTCTAAAATATCTCTCGGCACCCTTTGGCAGTAGAAATGGCATCCCAGGGTGCTGCGACACCCCGGTTGAAAACCACTGATATTGGGCAAAAATGAGACTTTCCTAAAACAAACGCGTTCAATTTGTTATGGGTAAAACAGTTTTTTATGTTTTGAATAAGTAAAACACTAAAATAGGAAAAACATAGCCTACTTTGAAATACTTCACTTCGAAATGCAAAATGGCTGGAAATCAATAAGTTGGGCATACTTTTGGCCACGCTGGCTATGCGAGACGGGTCTGTATAGGGCAAAAATGAGGCAGTCTCCCAAAAGAAACGCGTTCACTTTGTCATGGCTAAAACAGTTTTTGATGTTTCGAAAAACAACTTAACAAAATAGGGAAACACATAGCCTCCTTTGGAATAGTTACTTTCGAAATACAAAATGACTGGGAATCACTAAGTTTGGGGAGACGGGTCTGTACTCCGTAGGGCAAAAATGAGAAGCCCGAAAGAAACGCGTAAAATTTGTCGTGGGTGGGAACAAAAATGACGAAAAAGTTTGTGAAACATTTTTTGTTTTGTTTAAATGAGTCAAATAATTGAACAAAAAAGAAAAAACTATCATTGCCCGCTTCAAAAAAGATCTAATTTAGAGTTTGTGAAACAGTTTTTTATTTCGCTTACGAAATGACGAAATATAAGAAAACAAAACATATCCCATTTTAAAAAATGTGTTTAGTTTTGACTTAAGATTTACACAAATGACAGGAGGTATATTTTTTTTTGTACGCGATCGTACAAATATTTTGCCATGAAATCGCCGAAAATGGAAAAAATGTCATAACTTGGAAAAAAAATGTATAATTATATTTTAAAATAGGTAGTTAAGGGGTTAAAAACTTAAAAAATAGACAAATACTGCGAGAAATAATGGCGAAATACAGAAACCTAATTTTACCAATGGAGCATGACAGACTGGCATATATATGGGCTAGGGTTGAAAATATAAGTGCTTTATGGCATTATTGGAAACGTGTCCTGTTGGATTACGTCGACTTTTCAAGCACTTAAGACTGAAAAATACAAGCCTTTGCGCTTCCAAAAATCATACATTTAAATTGGCCAAAATAGTAAGCAAAATGACAAAATAGCCGGCTTAAAGGCCATTTCTAGCGTTGCAAAAGTCATTTAAGATATATTCTCAGCGAAATGAAATTATCCCATCCCAACAACGACGACATATTTACACTTGGCAGCGCATTACGCGAGATTACAGGCAATTTTCGCGCCCTAAAAGCAAGACCGAGTGCTTGCCGGCCATTAGCGCCTTCTCGCCCGGTGTAAGGTTAGGGCATTAGCAAGGGGAGAGCTTCTAACCTGTAACACCTACTTGCCCCGGCTGAATGCGATCTTATCGTGGCCGTATAACGTAAACTGCCAGTCCGTTGCGCCCCGATCACAGTAGTGATAACATGCCTTCTGCGTTGGCGGCTAACATCGCGTATCAGGCGCCGTTAACGCCCGTGCTCGTCTTATCGTCGCTGTTTTGGCAATTCGCGCACACTTCTGCGTTCCGTGCTGAAATCGTGTGTGTGTAGTTGACTAGTTGCTTGCTTGATGTTGTTGCTGCTGCCTTCCGCTTTGAAGCTTTGAACATTGGGCGATGACTGAGCGGGTTTTCAGCAGCTTTTTTCTGAGCGTAAAGGTTGGCATTTTTCGACCCGACAAGAATTTTTTTTTTTTTTTTGACAACCTAAAACTCGCTTTGACATTGCGGCTTTTGATCGATTTAAAAAATAGCGCTTCTTACGTTTGCATTGGACAGTTTGCAACCGAACAAGAACCCTTTTGTGATTACAACTTAAAACCAAATAGTTCGAATAATAATAATTCGACACCAAACTGCGAAAATTAGGCCTTGTAAGTTCTACAAACAAATTTTAACCCCAAAAATGCAGAGCTGGGTTTTATTTGAAAATTTATTCCTTACGCAAATTTAAATGGAAAAAAATTCAGCTCAAAAAGCAATTATTCGGGAAAATTGGAACTTTAATATTTCAAATTAAGCTTAAACGTATTTTAATTTGAACTTTTAACCTAAGAAATGTAAGTTAGGCTTAAGAAGCTATTTTCCAAAAAAATTAAGCACAAAAAATTGCGAGTTAGTAAAGCTGAATAAGCTATTTTACCAGCAAATTTTACCCAAAATATTAAATTAGAACAAGTTAAAAATTATTTCACGAACAATTTTTTAACGAAAAATATTATTTGAAAAATATTTTACTGAGAAAAAATAAAGTTAGTGAAACCTAAAATAAAGCTGGGCTAAAATTGTTTTACCAAAAAAGAAATCTAAATTACCGCTACAATTGATTTTACGAGCGATTTTATAATTAAACATATGGTCCAGTTAAAAAATTAAACTCGAAAATTTATTACTTCTTTTCAACTAAAAAACTAAAAAATATTGTAGGCTTAAAATATTCGTTTTATCTCCATTTCCATAGATTTAAAAAAAAATCTTAGAAAAAGTAGTGGCGTTTATGCCTTTAAGCAAAAAAATATGAACAACTGCCAGCTTTTTTTGGCGGTGTCATCCGACATCAATTGACCCTTCATGTCAGATGATCGATTCGTTCCGACCCTTGGTCGATTTGTAAGCAGAAGCCCTAAACCAGTCGTTTCGTGTCAGGCCGCACACGAAGCTTATAGTGCTAGTTTACACGGCGCCGTTTATTTACAACAGATAGTGCCACGCGTTTCGAAAACTAAGTTTTTTTTTCGCACCTCCTCCCTATTTACCAGCAGTGCTGTTGGGTGGCACTTGATTTTCTTTCTTTTTTATTTGCTTCCGTCATTAGAGGCGTGAAGGTGTTTGACAACCCCGAGTTTTCCGGTGTTTAGCGTTTTTCGGACGCAAAATAAATAAGTTTTTGCTGCGCGCGAAGAGATACAAATGTAGCTTTGATGGAGCAATTAGATTGATGAGAATTTCGCTGTTCTCTGCTATAGTGAATTTCCATGTTGTAAACAAGTCATTTTGAAATGATTCAAGTCCCAGTCAAGTAACTTGCAAAATCGATATTTTACACTGTTGTAAACAAGTCAATTTGAAATGACTTAAGTCCCAGTCAAGTCATTTGCGAAATAATTTAAGACCAAGTCAACTCATTTAAAAAATAGTAAGTCCAAGTCATCAGCTTCCTAAGTCGTCTCCAAGTCAAACAACTCATATAATAATAAAAAGATTAACCCTTAAATTGGTAAAATCGTTCGATTATAAGCAACAATTCAACTAAAAAATAACAAACCAAAAAACAACATATAGCAATCTTATCGTTTTATTGTGCACACCTTGAGATAAATAACTCAATTTTATATTAAAATTTTAAACGAAAAGACTTAATTTCAACCCTTTTGACTCAATGACTTGAACATTTGACTCAATGATTAAATCCACAAGCCAAGTCATTTGTCTAAATACCTAAGTCGAGTCAAGTCATTTTACCGAAACCACACAAGTCAAGCCATTTGAAAACAGTGATTAAGTGCACTTCAGTAAAGTCATTTATAGTCATTACAGCACTGGTGATGTCCAACAGGTGTTTCAAGACAATTATCAATGTTTCAAAAGTTCCATGGAACACCGGTTGAAAATCACTGGTTTAACATCATGGACTTAAGTAGCATTTATTTTCTAGAAAGTAATTATCTATTAATATTGTCACTTATATGTTGTATTGCGATTTGCCTAATGTCTTGTTATTTAAGAGTAAGCGTTATTGTAATACTAGGATTTTAATGGCTTGGGCCTAGAACTGTTTTAAGTACACAATAGCCTCTATATATGAATTTTGTGTCATTCAAACAGGCCCAGATACCGCACTATAAAAAACTTAAAGTAAATAAATTGCTGTGTTGTTTTGTTTAAATGCATTATTATTGATAAACTTTTGTTTGGTGTCCTGCAAAATTATTTTAGTGCATGAAGTTTCCCGTGCCTCAAAAAAGATCGAAAAGCACCTCACCGCTGTACTTAAATACCAAGTAAAATGGCGCCAGACTTGTAGCTGCGTTTTGCTGTAAGCTATTTTAACGCCAGTCATAGCGCCATTAGTCCTGTACTGTAGCCTATTTGAAGTTTTTAACTGTAAGGTTTTGACTATAATTTAGTCACTTTTCTAATGTTAGAAATTTTTTATAAAATGTAAAACAAATCTTTTACGTTTAACAATCTGACTTTCAACTGTTATTTGACCGTTATGTTTTTGAGAATCCAAAACGTACAACCAAAATCCGAATTTCTTCGATATCAGTCTTTGCATACAGAGACTTACTAAACTCCACCCTGTCACAATAGTTTTGTTATTTTGAAAATGAAACACTGCTCTTAATACCTGTGTATAGTGTACTGTTTAGGATACATTTAATACAATATCGCATAGATGAGATACACAACTAAAATATTTAAATGTATGTTGATTATTTTTTTCATAATAGACTATACTAAAGTGTATATTGGACAAGCAATGTTTTATTTCACAGATCTTGTGATAATTTGCGAAATATAAAAGCAAACTACAAACTTGTTTCAAAAATGGGGGATTCGTGTTTTCAACTCAAAACCAGTCGTAACTTTACAGAACAAGATGTTTATACATTTTAATGTCTCTGAATTTTTGTTGTTATGATTGCATTAGCGAAGACACAATCTTTATAATTCATCATTTACCGGTAAGGCATGCATTTAAGCCAATGTGTTTAGAAGGTTCCAACATTTTGGAGAACTTGGATGACACAGTTTTTTGTCAGTATATTTGTAAAGATCAAAAGACGTAATAGCCTCAAAAATGGAAATCACGTGTTTAGTCGTAGATAAATCTCCAGACTGTCTACCCGAAAGACATTTTTTAACATGGGCAAAATCAAACGTTAGCCTAATCAGAATCTAATCTATAGATTTTATGCAAGAATTTTTCTTTGATTTCACGTGAAATTAAACGTTTATCTAAAGGATGTATCTTTCAAACAGTTTCTTTAAATTAAGTAAAGCAGGAACAAAGTAATAAGTCACACTTTATTAAAGAGTCTGAATCTTCACATTTTTATTGTTCCGAATTTTTTCAACCAAAATTATTAAAATAGATTTAATACATGATTCATATACTTCAACATTTTATTTTAATAGATAATACACAAAAAGTATTTTTTATAAGTTAAAACACATTTATTTCATGAATTTCATTTAAATTTTATTGTTTATCGAAAAGATAAAACTTAAGACTGTTTAATAAACAAAGTCATATTCGAAATCTTATATTTATTATTCGGATGTGCCAGTTTCATTTACCAGTCCAAACACTTAGCGTAACTGAAAGGTAGTTTTTTTTTTACTTGTTTTTTTGCTAAAAGAATAAATTTTCGACTTGTGTTTAAAATAAAAACAGCAAAAGTATTTATTTGATACGTTGGCTTGTTTCAAAAAACAGTCGAGAGCTTCTTATATTTTAAGTCAAAGTCTTGATTTTCAAAGCGCTCGGGTTTATCAAAAAGTCGCATCAAATATCGTGCTCGTGTCGCGTTTATGTTGGCGCGTGTCGCATGCCGCGCGCGTGCCGCGGTTTTGTCGCGTTCGCTGCACGCTCTGAATTAATCCACTCTCTATCGGTTTAGCAAGTTTCGCAAGCCGCCCAAAGAAACCGCAGCCTATTGGCTTAATTAAATATGGCGTACAGTCCAAGTTGCTAAAAGCGCGAATCGATGTTTAATGCGTCGAACAGTTAATCAACTGCCGCTTTTGCACTTCAAGATTTTATGGCTTCGTAAACAACTTAAATGCCTGATGTCGGATTAGGCGTTTTAAAGGTGGGTGTTTGTAAATTGTTTCGATGCTTCGAAATGAAGCCTAAATTTCTTAATGTATTTCTTCAAATATGTTCACAAGACCAAATTGCTTTCACAACTACAGTAAACATACCTAAAAATGCAACAACAACAAAAATTCTACAACCACTAAGTAATAGCTTGTGAGGCGCGTCGCTTCGAACAAAAATCAGTCCAAAGGGTCTTAAACTTTTAATTTAAATATGCGTTTCGCCATATAAATAAATGTCATCATCAGTTTATCTTAATTCGAATGAATCTTTAAAGAAGATTCCCAAGCTATTATTAAATTTTAGAACTTTTATCGTCGGCATTATGTGTTCTGTTGGAAGGCAAGATTCTGTTGTGGAAACACATACCACTATACAGTACTTTAAATGTAGTTTCGCTTTTTAAATAATATATAAGTGACCACAACAACTTACCATTCATGAAAAAATAAGATCAAATCAAATAAAATCTTTAGATTTAAAAAGAAATGGAATTACTCCTCAAGCCATCTGACATCCTCAATAAAAAGATCTAAATTACATAGCTTAAAACCGAATAAAATAGATTAAGAATTTGTTCAAAAACAACATATACTATATTTATATGATTTATAATATTTTTTTAATATATATGTCATGTATCTCTGAATCAGCCGCACCTAAGGATTTAAAACGGGCACGCTTACTTTATCAAAACTGCGAAAAAAGCCTTGGTGATTTCAAAGCAGCGTTGCATAAACAGGCCTAATGATGTGTTTGTTGGTGGGTTCTCTAACGAGAATCTTGCGATCACCGACTGAAGATTTGGCGCAAATACGGCGAAATACATATTTTATCCAGGCAAAACAAAATGTCCGACCGTGAGCGTTTTTTGTCTTGATTTAAATCTGAGTTTGGCCCGCGAGCTAGTTTGGAATGTATACAGACTCGGTAATGAACGGTCGAACACCAAAATGTACTGTGACTGCCGCAAATTTGCTGCAAAAGTAAGCAAAACATAATATGTGGACCTCTAAAACTTGAAAGCAAAAGAAAGGTAGTAGGGTTGTTGTACTTTTAGCAGTATTGCAAACAAGACATTTTGAAATGACTTAAATCCCAGTCAAGTAACTTGTATAAATAAAGTTCAAAGCAAGTATTTTCGAACAAATAACAAGTAAAAGTCATATAGCAAAACTAAGTCAAGTTTAAAAAAAATAAAACGTTCAACTATTAAAATCGGTAAACACGTCCGATTACATGAGCAATACCTTGACTAAAAACCAACAAAAAGCAACCTATAGCAAGCAAATTGTTTTATGTGCAAAAATTATAAAAAATAAATCATTGACATAAGTCTGAAACCTGCTGCCAATGGTTCATTTTAACGATAATTCAGTCTTTTTATGAGATAAAAAGTGTAAAAATAATCTTTTGAATTACATAAAAAGATTGTGATTTTACTATGAAGACAGACTTAAAGTTTTGGTTGACATTTTACTTCATGCTAAACAATCTGAAGGCGTTTGCCATTTGAATTTCGGAAGTTGGGCGTAGGGTAAACCACAAAAAATACAATTATATTGCGGCAGCCTTATTAGAAGCATCGATTAGTGCAGGGATTCTAAAACTTTTTTTTACCAGAAACCCTAAGCCAGGGATGTCCAACCTGCGGCCCGCCTGAAATTGTTTTGGGCCCGCTAGTCATTTTCTTTCCCAAGTAGTTATAACTCTAAAGGCCAATACTTAATCCTAATACTTAATAGGTTCTGCGGCCCATTAAATTATTTCATGTGTCAATGCGGCCCGACATAATAAAATGTTGGACATCCCTGCCCTAAGCGTTTTTGTCTGCGCGGACCAGGTTTCACACGTGTATTAGAACAGTTCCTACGCGGTTTCTGGTGACCTAGACTTAGGAAAAGTCAGCAAGTTTCAATATTCTAATGGTTACTTAAGCGGAGATATAAAAGATTTAACATCAAAAACGGTCAAAATAAGCGCACCGGTCATTCTAGTGTGGAACAGCAGGAAATTGTCGAATTAAATCTTTGGCATGCGCGATACGTTTTGTCCGAAATATCTGTTATAAGTATCGGAATAAAATGCGAAGTAACGGAAATCCATATAGGTATTATAATATTAACTGCCAAGGATTGCGTCTAAACATGTTTTTTATTTTGTTTTGTTGTACACTGTTACTGAATTTACGCGTTCAAATTTAAAACGCGAGTCAATATGTGTACAATGCATCATAAGGCTGCATGCGAGCGGCAAACACAACACACCCTTTTTATATTTACGGCATGCGAACGGCACGCTTTACAATCGACACCAACATTAGCAGCAGCTGAGCCAAGCGAGTGCCTAAAATCATCAGAAAAACGCCCCGTGATTTTGCCACGCGCTCGGCTCGAGACAGACCATACCTCCTACATTTGCCAACACGTGTATTTGAACAATTTCTTGGCGGTTTCACGTTAAAAGCCACTAAATCGTCTTAACCAGCGTTTTCATGACAGAAACAAAGATTTTTTACCGTAAGTGACAAGAGTTTCGCTTGAAATGTGTAAACTTATTTTCATGAAGCTACTGAAATACACACTCTTGGCGGCCTAAAATTATTAAACCTTTCAAGACGAAAAGGCAAACACAAGACGCGACATCGAATTGAATTTACGGCAAGCAAACAACACGCTTTACAATCGGCACCTACGCTACAGCAGTTGAGCCAAGCGAGCGAGTAAAATTATCAGAAAAACGCCGCGTGATTTTGCCGCACGTTCGCCGCGCGATCATCAGATTCTTCCAAACGTGAGAGTATTCGAACAATCTATAGGCGGTTTATGATTCAAACACCACCAAATTACCTTTAAAAAACGTTTTCATGACTAAAAAGCAAAGCTTTTTTACCGCTATATAAAAACTGTTTTATTATTTTTTATAATATTCGCGATACCGATCGTTTTGGTTATTGTGGACTATTATTGATTTTGCGCTTTGAAAATCAAAACTCTAACTCCAGGCATTCCGTGTGTAAGTTGTGAGTTATCATTATGCTAAAATAATTTACCGTATTTTATGCCCACGGCCCGCTTTACAATCGTCATCAACATCAGCAGCAGCTGAACTTAGCGAGAGAGTAAAATTATCAGAAAAACGCCCGGTGATTTTGCCACGCGTTCGGCCCGCGACCACATACCTTCTACAATCGTGAACACGTGTATTAAATCGTCCCTAAAAGCAACGGTGTTTTTTCAAATAACTGTCAGGATTGCGCTTGAAAAAAATTAGGGCTTATTTCGATTTTTTATTTTGCCACGCGTTTGCCCCGCTACTATACACTTCTACAGTCGTCAAGGCGTGTATTAGGGCAGTTTCTAGGCGTTTTCTGATTTAAGAGCCAATAAATCGTCCCCAAAAACGTTTTCGTGACAATGATATAGTTTTTTTACCGAAAATGCGCTTTAAAAAATGAAAACTTGGTTTATTTTGTTGTAATATTATCGTGGCTGATGGATTTGGTAGTGATTATCGAACTGTTATTGATTGCGCTTTAGAAATCCAAAACGCTCGAGGAAATTCGAGGAATTTTATGTGCAAGGTAACATGAAGCTACATAAAAATACAGTATTACTAAATTGCTAAATCAATTACCTTAGAAAAAGAAAAGGAACGCAACACAAAACACAGTATCGTGTTGAATTTACGGCATGCGAGCTACAGTCGCCACCAACATCAGCAGCAGCTGAGCCAAGCGAGCGAGTAAAATCATCAGAAAAACGCCCCGCGATTTTGCCACGCGCTCGGCCCGCGACTGTCACATTCTGCTAGCATTAACACGTGTATTAGAACAGTTTATAGGCGGTTTTCTGGTAAAAATACCACTGAATTCCTCCTAAACGCGTTTTCATGTCAAAACCAAAGTTTTTTTTACCGTAACTGTCAAGGATTTCGCCTGAAAAAGTGAAAACTTATTTTTAAATTCTCGTACCCGACGAATTAAGTTATTGCCAAACTGTTATCAATTTTGCGCTTTTATAATCCAATCCCTTACTTGGGACATTTTATGTGCAAGGTTTTATGAAGCGACATAAATTTACGGCCTTGGTGTGTTACAAAATGTAGAATCAATTCGCCGTTGAGCAAAATGATGGACTTGAATTTACGGCATGCGAGCAGCACGCTTTACAATCATCACCAACATTAGCATCAGCTGAACCAAGCGAGCGCTTAAAATCATCAGTAAAACGCCCCATGATTTTGCCACGCGCTCGGCCCGCGACTGTCACATTCTACTATCGTTTGCGCGTGTATTTGAACAATTTATTGGCGGTTTCTGGATTAAAAGTGACTAAATGGTCCCTAATAAGCGTTTCGTTACAAAAACATTTTTTTAGTGTAACCGTAAAAAATGCGATTGAAAAAATGTGATTAATTTTACTCGGGGCATTGTATCTGTAAGTTTGCAAAGTATCATGAAGTTATATATAGTCTTGGCGACTTAGAAAGTATGAAATCAATTCGCCGTTGAGCAAGAATTAGCTATATGGACTTGAATTGACAGCATGCGAGCTGCAGCACGCTTTACAATCGCCACCAACATTAGCATCAGCTGAACCAAGCGAGCGAGTAAAATCATCAGAAAAACGCCCCGTGATTTGCCACGCGATCGGCCCCGCGACCATACCTTCTACAGTCGTGAACACGTTTTTAAGTCAATAATTTTCCCCTGAAAGCGTTTTCATGACAAAAACAAATTAAACTGTCAAGGTTTGTGCTTAAAAAAAACGAAAACTTTTTTTTGTTTATTTCCGTGTGTGATGGATTTGGTTGTTTATCAAACTGTTAGACTCGAGGCATTGAATGTGCATGGTATGGTATCATAAAGCTACACAAATATACTGTTTGGCGACTTGAAAAAGTATTAGATCAATTGACCGTTGGGCATAATTTGCCTTTACAAGACACGCTTTCAAATTTAAATTTATAGCATGCGAGCGACATGCTTTACGCAATCTCCACCAAGCAGCAGCTGAGCCAATCGAGCGACTAAAATCATCAGAAAAACGCCCCGTGATTTTGCCACGCGCTCGGCCCGCGACTAAACCTTGTACTATCGCGCGCGTGCCTCTGAGCAATCCAATCAGGGCGTTTTTTCTCTCTCTAGCGCGAGACGAGGCCTTCTATAAACGAGGCAGATGGGAGGCGGGCAACGACGTTCATAGGGACAGGTGACACATAGAAAGGGAAGCCCTTGCCCCGGACGAACAACGTGGCCTGTACGCCCCTGTATGTGTGCCCGTGTGTACTTTACTCTTTGCTGCTTTGGCCACAGCAGCCGTTTTTTCCCTATTTTTTCTATAGTTTCCCTTTTTTCGAGTCACGTAGCGCATTTTCGCGGTAAGGAGCGGCTACAGCCAGGAAGAATTTTTCCTCTTTTTTCTTGTTGCTTCGGCGATTAATTATTAACTGTCGACTATGTATGTGTGCGTATAGTATAACGGCAGGTGGAAAATCGTGGTACACTTGGGTTTGACTGATTGTATTGTTATGACCCGCATTTTTTTTCAATACCGTGGTGTAGATTTGGGCGAACGTCTGTTAAGGAACTTTGTTAAAATAAAGTTTAACGGAACGATTTGGCGTTTTCTAACTGTTTTTGTTTTGCGACGGGTGCCTTATTCTGCTAACGCATTTAGGAGATTTTTTTTCGTTTCGTGGCCGTAGCGTTTTTCACATATTTATGATCCACAATGAAAGATACACAGAAATACGTGTTTAACAACTGTGATAGCCCTACTGAAGCTGCTTTCTGACCAACAATTACGGTTTGCGTATCATTAGTACACCTATTGAACAGCAAAGGGCGCCAGACAATCATCGAAAAACATATAGTTTTCGTTTACACATATTGGAATGTTGGACTTTTTTTGAGTCATTTCTTGGCACTTTATACCTTACATTATTCAAGCCATCGGGAGCATATCCCACAATCAGTAAGTAAACAGTTCCTCTAAAACGGAGACGTCTTGCCAGCGAAACCGAGTTGTTTTAGCGAAAGCCCTCTGTGGCCGGGTAAATAAGCCCTCTGGGGCCGGGTAAATAGGATCAGGTGCGTATCCGGCCCGGCATAATGGGCGAAGCTTGGCGGACAAATAACGACGCCCGGACAAATTAATCCGGGCCCGGTATTTCCCCGATTTGTCAAGGAGGCCGCTAGACTAAAAATTGCGTCTATAGTGGGCCGGACAAGTGTAAATAGAGGTATATGACCGTTTTAAATTGTGATGTGCGTAATTTAAAAAAACAAATTTTGCGTGGTTTATTAAGTTAGAACCCCTTATATTTTTTCATTCCTGTTTTGTGGTATTTTTTGAGAATATTTGGAGATATTTCAGCATATGCGATCACTTTAAATGATGGCCGTTTAAACCGTAATTTGTGGCTGTTTTTATTAGTCCCTGTATATAACCTTCTTTCATCATTTTTTAAGCCTTTTTTGCTCTTCCGAAAGTTGCTCTTCCAAAATATTTTTTTTGTTTGTTTCGAGTCAAATCTCATAGCAGCCCATTTAAAGGCACTCGTCTGGCGTTTTTTCACGCTATTTCGTGCTATGTTTGCCTATCAAAACGGCTGTAAAACAGTGCCAACCGTACCGAAAGCGGCCGAGTGTTCAAGGCTGTTTATCTCTCTCCCAAAGCACACATTAAAAACTACATTTTAAGGGCTTCCACAAGTTAATCACAAAGTGCACAGGTTAGCCAGTTTCTGTAGCCTGTTTTAAAGCATTCGCCTGGGGTATCTAAGAAAGTTTTTGCGCTATTTTTGCCTCCGAAAATAGCCTTAAAAACAGTGCCAGACGCGCCAAAAGTGTCCCAGTTTCCCTGGCCGTTTATCTCTCACCCAAACTACGCATTTAACAGCAATATAAGGCTTTAAATAACAGGTTAACAAAGGTACACAGTATAGTAATAAATTTCTGTACAGGATTTAGTCTTCACCGAGCGTAATTTTGTGCAATTTAATTCTATTTTTGCATCTCAAAAAGGCCCTAAAAACAGATCTACCGAAAGCGGCCAGAGTTTCAGGCCGTTTATCTCGCCCAATAGCACACATTGAACAGCATTACCCGCGCGTTCCTTGCTATAGGCGCGCCTAATGCCTTTACCGCAACCGATCAAATCAGCGACGCATCAAAACGTCTTGTTGACGCAGGGATTTGGCGACACGCGTTTAGCCCGCGCGCGCCAACAGAAAGGCCCGGCGTTAATGTCCCCGACCACCCAGTCACGAAATTGACCGAATAAATAAACACGACACACGACACAGGGGGGTTAGGGGTCCCTAATGAGCCGTTCGCGCGAACCCAATAGGGTCCCTGTCACGTACAGTTCGTGTTTCGAACAATTTTCGTGCCGCGGACTTTGCTTTGAACACTCCACTCGGTCATTGGATATTCGCCTCAGCTGTGTACAAAGGGCTGCGTTTGATATCGGCAAGACTTGGCTTTGCTGCTGTGGGAAAGGTGCTGAATTGTTAAGTTGTTGGCGGATTTAGCGATTATACCAACAGCTGTGCGCGATTTCGAAACTTTGCCGCCGTCTCTGAGTGTCAAGTTTCAATGCGACTGGAGAACCGGGCGGCTATTTTTAGGCCTTTTGAGTCGCAAATTCGACATGCCGACTTTCACGAGTTCATTTCGACTTTTAACCGATTTTGTGCATTCGTTTTACCCATTTGACCACATTTTTTGCACTTAATCTCCAAGAATGGTCGATTTTAAACATCTTTTGTTACTTTACTGTTCCCCTCGTGAAGTATAGAAACTATCTTTGCCCATTTGTGCATTTTTTACAGTCCAGTTTACACGGTCACTCATGAGAATCAAAGTTTTTGCATTTTATGGAAAAAAACGAATGGGTACCTAGAAAATGCGATCTTAATTGTCAATTAGAAGAATTTTTTCCACTTTTAACTGATTTCGAGCAGTTTTCAACCTAGTATGCCACTTTTTCGGTTAATATCGACACGAATGCACAGTTTTAAACACCCTTTGTGCCTTTATAGCCTCCCGTCTATTACGAATTCATCTCGACCCACATTTTTGAAGATAATTTTACATATTTGGCATCCCAATTTATACAATAAATCAGCAAAATCGTTTTTTTGCTTAGCATTTTGGCAAAAAAAGCGCTTGGGTAGGTACAAAAAGCGATCTCAATTGCCAACTATAGACAAACGTTCAAAATACCCCCTTTAGGGAAAAACGCATGATGGGTAATTGTAAAAAGCTATCCTTATTGTCAATTAGTACCAATCAACAACACGGCCGTCTGCGTTTAAATGGGGCCTATCAGCTAATGCTATGTGACCCCGGCATACTAGAGTCGTGTTTCAAGGCACAGATGGTGTTCGACTCGCTTCATATCGATAACGGAGCTCTTTAATCCGCCAGAAATTCGGCGTGCCCTTTTTCAGTGACGCGTTGCCAAATATTTTACCTTCAATCGGTGCTGTGTAATATGAGTTTGTGTGCGTGTGTGTGTGTGTGTGTGTGTGCGATATGTGCAGTTCTGCATTTGCCTATCACATAAATATAGGGAAATAGGGATGTCAAAGCGCATAATAAAGTAGGTAGAATTTTAAACGTTTCGAGTAACTTGATGTTGAAAATGAACAAAGAGATATTCAAAACGTCTAAAATACGACCCTATATTTCTGTATAGGATTTGACATTCTTACTACGTCTTTTCGTTTGAAAGAATATTTCCATTTCACGTTAAACGCTAAGATTCAAAAGAGCGTTCATGGACCGCCTAAAACTAGTCCACGAACCCCAATGGATCCAGTTAAAAAAAAAACAGTGGACGGCGACTTTTATGGACCGCATTCTGCTGTGATTTTACGGAGTACATTGGACAGCAGGTAGTTTGGAAAGTTACAACACTGCTCCATTGCCCGATGCTAGTTAAATGTCATGCTTTGTAATTTTATGTTTAATAGGAATCGGAGTTTGAAACGCACAGCAGTACACGCAATTTGTTGGGTATGATTTACGTGTGGCATAGGTACTCTTGCGTTTTGAAGGATTTTCCATTCAGGTTGAGCGTAACCGTAAAAGAATAATGATTCATTAGACTTAATAGCTCAATATAAATCAAAAACAAATGGCATGTACTGCCATGCCTGGTAGCAACAGTTTATATATTAAAAGCTCAATGTTACACGTTACATGTCATACTTTGTAATTTTAATAGAAGGGCGCATCTTTATGGAATCCAAAACCATTGGCAGCAGGTTTCTGCTTGTCGATCACTGTTCCGCTGACGCGTATATTAACAATAAAACTCAAAGTTTAAAAACCAGAGTAAAATCAGGATCAGACATTTTTTTAAAAAGGAATATATATTTTGACTATACTGGCATCGCCAGTTCCTTAATTCGAATGAATCTGGTTTTTAAACTTTGAGTTTTATTGTTTGTAATTTTAATGTACACCCGAAAGGTTTAGCGAAATGAGTCGGCCTTATCGGAATCACAGATTATATACACTGTGTACATGATTTTTTTCGGCTGATGTGATTTTATGGTTCATAGAAACGTTACGTAAAAGAATCATGATTCATTTCAAAAGTACAATTGGAAACGGCACGCGTCCGCGTTTTACCTCAGACAAAAGGAAAAGTATACGAATTTGAAACATGGTTAATCAGGCCCGATTGCAAAGCCCTATTTTCTGGCTTACTTACCCAGCTATAAAATTCACAATTGCAAAAGAACAACCCGTTAAATATTTGTAACGATGATAAATTAAGGCTGAAAAAAGCGACAGTATTCTTTCTAAGTTTAAAGCAAGACAAGGAAGCATTGGTTTTCGCGCGCTTTAAGATTCATCCGCCTGTTATAGAATCACACACATTGGAGGTGTCCATCCGCGCTTTATCCCCCTCAGCAGAACGCGAGCGGCTTTTTAATTTGCCCGCCCAAATAGGTCTTATCACGGCGCACAAAGACATTCCTCAATCCAACAATATGACCGCAATGTTGAACAAGGCTGTAAGGACAATGTGACTATAGATCACTTAGCAAAACTTGGAATCAGATTTTTATTTCCAGCAGCTACTGTTTGCCAAGATTTTATCGCTCGAGGGCGGAATTAAAAAAGTGCGCCAGAGGGACGTTTTTTGGTCTTCGTCGCGTGCCCTGGGCTGCCAGGACGGCCAAAGTTTGCCAGGGGTAAACAGACCACAGCCCCCTCAGAAAGTCGCAAACACTCAGCTCGCCTGATAGCAGCCGTCTGCCTACAAGTGTGCATAAAACCGTCTGTTTACTTTAATTTTTGGCTTGCTTTTTTATACCGTTTTGACTGTACCGGATTTTGCCTGTTTTCTGGCCTATTTTTTGCGTTTTCGATTTAAGACCCTTATAACGCGTTTGTTGCACCATTTTGTATAATTTTTTGAACGAAAATTGACTTTTACTTGTAGATTAGATTAAAGGCCATGTTTGGCAAAAAATTATAGGAATTTCCTGCAAATATAGGCCGATTTTGTAGACCATTTTGACTTTTAATTTCTGTACTCTTTAGCCTATTTTCTAACCGATTTTTGACAAATATGATTCGAAATTGAAACTCATTTTCTAAACCCTTTACGTATTAGTTTTACCATTTTGGCCTTTTTTTGAAAATAAACGCCGATTAACCTGTCATATTTAGGCTATTATTACAAAATATTATCTGAAATTCTGACACTGTAACCCGTTAACGTATTTTATCATATTTTGGCCTGTTAATGGAAAATATTAAAAAAGCCGTGCTTTATCTTTCACCTAAAAATAATCTGTAATTAGAACCGTTTTGTACTTCAGCTGTAGATAAAATGTGTGCTAAAAAGAACACGTCAAAATCTTTACTGAGAAAATGTAACCCGTGACACTATATTTGTCATATTTTGGCCTGGAAATGGATAATATATATAAAAAAAGGCCCAGCTTTAACAGATAGTTCAGCTTTATCTTATAGTCAAAAATTGATCTTCAATTAGTACCGTTTTGCACTTCAGCTGTGAAAAACGTGTGCCAAAAACGATCCCCGTACCTTTCCATATTCAGCCACGTAAAATCCAGACATCGCGATAACAATGGTGACACAGGCATTTGGTTTGGGGAGGAGGGGTAAGGGCTCGCGTAAATTATTAACCGTTTGCGGCGCTGGAAAATTGACAAGTATGCCAGGCAGCTCGCGCAAATCACCTCAGCTTAACCCTTGTGTGGCCTTTTCGGGCGCAGTTTTAACAGATCGGGGATAGCATGCCTTTTACACTGTCGTTTTTAGGAAATAAGCTTTGAGATAGATTGTCTTTCGGCCTCTTTTAGTTGCCTTGTAAATGTGTGAATTAAATACAGATTCGAAACATTTAAAACATTGTTACCTATCTTCTGCATGGGCTTGTTATTTTTCAAGCCTAACTACATCCTCTAGGCATTCTTTTGGAAATTATTCGAAACGTTCACATAATGCCAACTACTTTTATGTGAGCTTTGTTATTTATGGTACGATTTACTGCAACCTCCAACCAATATCCTAAAATTTGTTTGAAATAATCATAAACTGCTACGTAAATTCTACATTGCTATTTGTGCTACATCCAACTATAAACCCCAGTTAATATTATCTTAAGATTTATTCAAATTGTTTGCAAAATACTACCTACTTGTGCACATGCTTTGATATTCAGTCTACGTCTAACTACAACCTCCAACCATTATCTGAACATTTGCTTGATTAAATTGTTCGTAAACTGCCACTTATCCTACATATGGGCTTTGATATTTTGATCTATACTTCTAACTTCAAATCCCAGCCAATATTCTAACGATTTATTCGAAGCGTTCACAATATACTATACCTATAGTTCTATAGTTGTGTATGGGCTTTGATATTCAGTCTACGTCTAAGTACAACACCCAGCTATTATCCTAAAGAACTATTCGAAACGTTCACAAAATTGTCCCTACTTTTGTATGTGCTTTGAGAATTATTCTATACTTTGTTTTGCTTTCAACATTTCGGTTGAAACTTAGTAGACAGAACGAATAGAACAGTGAATTGAAATGGGGTCTTACGATGAATTTCATTGAAGTTCTTACTGGCTTTCAAGGGTATTATGGCACTTCCTTTGGGTTGTGGATTTTTGTCTGGCGAGAATTTCAATTATAAAAACAAAATCAACCGCACTTTGGGAAAAAAACAAGCCTATTTCGCCGTACAATTTTCGCTTTTAAAAGGTACCTGTTTTAGTCAATAGGCATGACTCAAGGATGTGGTTAAAAGCAGCGCAAGGTCAAAAAAAAACCGAGGAAAAAAATGTTTTTTTTATGATTTGAAATCCTGCCTGAAATAAATTCCTCTAATAGCGATGCTCTATATGATTCGGGGATGTGGTTAAAACGAAAATCGTAAAATCGCTATAAATAAAACGTCATTACGCGTATGGCTAGACTGTTTCTGAGTTTTATTGTCCCACATTTGGGTGCAATTTAAAGCAATAAAACCACTTATTAGGCGCCAAGGAGATGCTACCACCCAAAAACTAACTAAAACTAACAGTTTACAGTAAACCAACAAGGGCTTCTTAAACTGGGGTCTGGCGATCCCTTGGGGGGTGCGTGGCTAATTTTGGGGGGTCCATGAAAGCCTAATTTAAACCTAAGTGAATAATTTGAACATTATTGAAACGAATTTAGTGGGCGACTGAAGATGCGGTTTGGTACCTTCTTCTTGAGTATATTTTGACTCTATTTCAGTTTTACCGAAAATAGGGCTAATTATTTTGTGACGTCATCTTAAAAAATATCACGTCACAACAAAAACAATTTTTTTTTTTGAGGATTCCACGTTTAAAAGTTCAAGAAACACTGTCCTAGGGGCTAAAACTAAATCTAGTTTTCGCATAAGGTCAAAAAACGACGAAATATTTATCGAAAATTAGAAAGAAATTCAATCAAATAAATAAATCTTCAGCTTTTACGTGAATTTTTAAGTTTTTTTGCCTTTTGCTTCGCGCAAAATCTATGGGGCTGCTTAAAACATTGAAATCGGCCTAAAAGGAAAACGAAATCGATTTCTGCGGCTTTTCGGACGCCCGAGCGACCAACAAAGACAGCAATTGTGACGTCAAGCGTCGCGCGTCGCCTGTCGAAGATAAAAGAAGCCGCCGGCAATGCTGAACCACTGGCGGTCGCATTTCGTTCACCGCTGCCGCTTCCTTAAGCGATTAAACTGCTCGGGGGGAATATGTGTTCGAATGACGAAGACATTACACATCGTTGTTTTTTTTCTTTTTAGCTTTCGTTTACATAATTTTCGGCGAAACATATCAAGGCCTAATCTTTTTTTTTTATTTTTATTAACCTTATCTTTGTTTATAAATATTTGAATAAGGTAGAGTCGCTGCGTTGGATTGCAGATCACGGCTGAAATTCCGATATTAATTTCGCATCAAATCGGCACCGATACAGCCCTCTGATTGGACAAGAACCGATACTACCACTTGGCATCGGGCATTGGCTACGATCCGATATTATAGGACATACCTGGTATATATGTTTTTGGGAGGTTTCAGGTATAGGCGTATCCAGGGGGCCTGAGGGGCCATGCCCCCCCCCTAAAAAAAAATAATAAAATGAATATATTTCTCTTAATATTTGTCATACACTATTACGTCACAAACGATATAGTTAATATTACGTCTGCAATACATTAATGTAGTTTTACTACTTTTAGACAGTTTTTGCTCTTTGAATGTTTTTTAAGTATTGCGTTAACACTCAGTCAGTTGCTGCTTGAAACGGTTTGCTAGCATTGTTATTCGTGTTCGTTATGGCAGATAGTACAATGACAAAAGCTAAACAAAAATTTCAAACTTTTTGGCCCACCCCAAAATTTTCGGCTAAGCTATTGCTGTCAGACATAATATATAACGGAGTGTTGCTCTTCCAGTTATATATACTGCTGGAAGAGCAACACTCCGTTATCCATATCATACATTTGTTCGAAGGAATACATTACACCTAAAGTGCTTCATCAGTTCAAGTAAAAATAACATTCGCCCAGATTTTAAACCAATGTCTGATTGTGTGTACTTTAAAATGCTTTAGTGTCTACAAACTTTGTTTTCTTTCTTTGCTTACACGAGCGATTAATACCTGTCCGTATAGAAATCATTAGAGCTGTCAATCCAATTTGTTTACACATCACTCTTAAGTCGACGGGATTTGGTCATGTAATGAACGCACTGATAGCTTATATCAACAAGTGATTATCACGGTAAAGTCGCCATTATGAAAAATCGAAAAAACGGCACGTATTTCTACTTCAGTCACGGATATAGGTCTGATAAGTCTTGCATTTCTTTATTAAAAGCGATTTAACTAATTTATCACGTTGAGCAACTGCATGTCAAGGCTTTCGTTATATAGACTTAGCTTTTTTCGACAAGCGCAAAAATCTTGTGATTGCTTTTCTTTTACCAGGAAACGAAAATTAAACGTTGCTATTTTTAAGATAAACTTTCCCAAAATAAGTTTAAGCAACATTACTTTAGATTGTAAATAACCCTGTGCCAGTTTTACGGCTGATTTTCGTGTTCAGTAAAAAGCCCCAAAAATTAGAACGCCAAAAACAAGTTATTTAACACAAGAAATCCGTTTCATAACCACGTTGATATTAATAGCGATTTCACTACTTTGTCACGTTAATATTTAACCAACTACTTGTCAAGGCTTTCTGTTAGACTTACGGGATTTGAGTTTGTTTTTATTTTAACGTCCAAAAAAAGTTAGAACGGCTAAAACATGTCTTTAACATAAAAAAAATAAACTTAACGTTGGAATTTTTAAGAAGCCAATAGGCAAATTAAAAAAATCCCAATATTAAATACGAACAATGGCCACCATTGTTTTTGTTTTATCCGAAATAGAAATCCACTGGGGGGGTTGTGAATCACCCCTGGTGACAACCAAGCCACACAGAACACAGAGCATCAACGATTTTAAACTGTAAAGGTCAGCAAATTCCAAAAAATCTCGTTCTCCCAAGTTAATCTTGTAAGAAAATAGCCTTGAGAAACAGCGGTTATGCCAACACACCTTATCAGCCCTGATAAGGCAAGCAGTGTATCAAATGTGACGTTCGTCAAAAAACGTCAAGATAATGCACCTTGTTTGCCTTTGCCAGATAAGGCCAAGCGCCTTCACGCCCGAATTCTTATTCCTGCCCAAAATCTTGTGCCACCGCGAAGTCAAACAGTATTGAGTGGCATAGGATCGTTCATTAACTTCACCTGATAGGGAAAAGGTATACTTGTAGAAGCGTGTGCGATTAGACACACGATTAAGCGTGCTTTGCGAAACGCGCCGATGCCTTGCAGTCAACATTACGTAACGTTTGCATTAATTCAATGCAAATTTTGGTGCCCTGTGGTTTTATTAATGCGATGCGTTTCTTTGTAATACGGATTTGTTTTTCTAGAAAAAAACAGTTTACCTAAAAGTCGAAAAAATACGATTTGGTTTGGTGGTTTAACAAAATGGTTAAATAGAACTAACTGAAGACCCCGAGACCTAATAGCTTCAATAAGCATAGGGCATTTTCAAGAGTATATTTTGGGTACGGATTTTTTTTTTCAGGAAAAACATGAAATATTTACACTCTGTAAAGATGGCCGGTATATTTAGTTGGGTGATCGAAATATGACTGTTACTCAAAATTTGCCGAATTAAAACACACACAATCTCTCATTTAAATTTATGTAGCGAGTATTTTATGCCCTGTGATTATAGGACTCACGATCGGCCGTTTAG